>NW_004567108.1:47651625-47703880 GCF_000260355.1 Condylura cristata | reverse complement strand
GTTTCCGTTCTTATGTCTAGGTCTTTAATCCACTTCGAGTTGATTTTTGTGACTGGAGTGAGGCAGTGATCTAGTTTCATTTTTTTGCATGTAGCTTCTACCCTGGAATATTTATGAATATCATTAATAAATAATATTTGTTTTCATGCAATGCACCAGACATAGTGCCACATACTTGTGGATAGGCGCTTTCACTGAATCAGCCCAGTCATCCTATGAGATAGGTTCTGCTACTAGTCTTACTTTGTAAGGGAGGAAATTGAATTCTGAGGAGGGTAATTTACATGTCCACATTCACACAGTGAACAGAGTTTTCAGTCCAAGAGTTCCTGACTGCCCTTCCTCACTCAGATAGGAAGATGGTAGGCCTGATTGTGTGACCTGCCCTTCAAGGCTTTTCTTTTTCTTTTAAAGATTTATTTATTTGTGCATACAGAACTTGGGTATAGGCCAGAGGTGCAGGGGCAATGAGAGGCTTCACCAGAGACAGAGCGGGGAGCAGAATAGGCAGATTGTCGAAGTACACTGCTGAAGGGAGCAGCGGGCGGGCCAGGAGAGGTCTGCTGCGCCATGTGGTCACCTCTTCGGCAGGTGGGGGTTGAATGGGATTGATAAAACCATTGAAGTGGTTTTAGCTTCTTAGTGCTGTGCTTTAACCTGCTGCGCCACCAGGGAGGGCCCCTTCAAGGCTTTTCTGTCCAGACTTCTTACTATGTTTGAAACTTGTCTTTCGGAATCTGAATGAAAGGATAGCACCTCTGTGGCCGCAATATTCATGCAGATGACAGTTCTCAGTGTCATCAAACTCCTGAGTTCCCATTTCTTTTATTGCCTGTCCCCAGAGTCCAGGGTTGAAAAGTAGCATTGGCATAGTGAGGCACATACTCACAGCATGGAGGAATTTTGTTTTGAAATGGATTCTATTTTGAAATCCTCCCCCCACCAAGATGTTCACATTCTAATAATATCCCCAAACCTGTGAACATGATGCCTTACATGACAAAAGGATTTTTCAGGTGTAATTAAGATAAGACTTGAGATGGGGTTTATCTTGGGTTGTGAAGATGCATCCAGTATGAGCTCAAGGTGTTTTTCTTTTTAAAGATTTATTTATGCATACAGAACTGGGTATAGGCCAAAGGTGCAGGGGCAGTGAGAGGATTCACCAGAGACAGAGTGGGGAGCAGAACACCTGACTGATGAAGTACACTGCTGAGGGGGCAGCAGGCGGGTCAGGAGAGGTCTGTTGTGCCATGTGGATCACCTCTGGGGCAGGCAGGGATCGAACTTTCGCAGAAGTGGTTTTAGTTTCTTAGTGCTGTGCTTTAACCCACTGAGCCACCAGGGAGGGCCCGAACTCGAGGTTTTTATAAGTGAGAAAGGAAAGTAAGAGACAGAAGAGGAAGTGTGAAGGCCGATATTGGTCAGAATGATGTGACTGTGACTTTGAAAGTAGATGAGGCCACCAGCCCAGCAACACCCAGTAAACTTGAGGGGGAGACAAAGGAAAGGAAGTGGATTCACTCCAGGTTCTCCAGGGGGATCCCAGCCCTGCCAGCTGCTTTGGATTCCTGACATCTTAAACTGTAAGATAAACATTTGTGTTGGTTGATATCACTAAATTGGAGAAATTTGTTCCATGAGCAGTAGGAAAGGAACATGCTCTCTTCTCCATCATCATCCCCCTTGCTGTCTTCACATCATAGTCTAGGTCCCACTTGAGCTTTGGGCGATCTTTCCTATACCTGATAATTCAGACTATTTTTCAGTTCCCAGGACTGTGGCTGTGCTTTTTGATCTTTACATTTTAAGAACTCCCAACACACTCCCCAGTGTTTCTTGGAAAGAGAGCCTCTATCCTGTGGCTGTGCTTGTGAAGCAGGCGGTCAGGCTGCTGTGCAGAGCGCTTGATCAGCCCACCTGGGCTGTTGGCTGCTGGGGAACTTGCCTGAACAGGGGACCAATTAGCCGACTGCGTGCCACTCTCCATGTTAAATCATGTCCTGCTATTCCTAAGCCTCTTGTAAAGTCTCCATGACGCAGTTTATGTGTGTTGCACTGTGCTGCTGGGCTTTCACAGGCTGTTAAGTGATGATGTTTGGGCCAGGCTGGTAAAGGGGAAATGGTCCTCATGAAGAATTCGGGGGCAACAGTGATTATTAACTTTCCCAGGGGAAGTACACTTGCAGAGAAGAATTCATGATAACTTTTGCTCTGAGAAGTATAATTTGGCCATGAGGATTTCAGAATGAAATTCCTTTATGATGTGCCAATTACTATCTTTCACCCATAGGAACTAGGGAGATGCAATGAAAAAGTGGGTGACCCTGAGGATGGCCATCTGCAGGAATGAGCCTATGTGAAGTTAGCTGCTTAATACCTTCTTGTTCTCATTGCTCCCAGGCAGGTGCTCAGTTACCTTTAACACCAGGTACTTTAACAATTCAATTGCATATGCATTTTTGACTGTGTCACATTTTAATCATAGATGTTCATTAACAGGTAAAAACCTGTATGCCTGAGACAGGCCTAACTCTTAATCTGCTATAAAACAGAAGCAGCTTTACAAATTACACTTCTTATAATGAGCCTAAGTTCTTTTGAAATTTCATGACTCCCTTCACAATGTGACAAGTGCTGCCTTTCAAGATGAAAAACATTGATAATGACTACTGAGGGCAGATCCAACCTGGTGATTACATGTTATACACCTAAATTTTAGTAGGTAAATTTTCAGTAAGCATAAAGAAGAGCCAGTTTTTCAGTATAATCACAAAGCTGGTTTAAACCTAAGACATATTTTGGGTATTTAAATAATATTTTGGAATTCAAAAATTTTAAGCTAAAGCCAATTTCCAGCAAGGATGAGAAATGTCTGGAGAGACTGACCACATATACCTATTGACTAAGAACTGAGAGATACATATTTCCCTGTTTGAGATTTCTAAGAAAGTATTGTCATGAGATTGTTCAAATCACTTAGTAAATGAAGGAAGTGGAATGTTCCATATCATAAATCCAGGAGCAAAGACTAAATTGTTTTTGGAATTATCTGTACTTAACAAATTGAACTTTCATTGAAAACTCAAAGAGGTTGGTATCAACCTGCTATATTTAATTTCCGTGGAATTCATTTTATTTTTCAATTTGAAGTGCTCAGTCTGTTTTGTCATTTAAATTCAAGTCTAGTGATGAAGAGTTGAATTATCTTAGTTTTATTAGACTGAGATTTTTAAATGGGTAGTCCTAGTATTCGTTATAGAAAAAGTCTATATAAGAGTGCTTCCTAATACTATTTAAAAAATTTTTGGAATATAGTTTAATATGTCATATATCATTATGTTAGATTTGGGGATGTATAAGGGGTTAATATTAAAATAATTATACGAAGAATTAGTGGATGTTGTAAGTTTTCATTTGGAAGAGGAAGAATCATTCGGTTCATCTATATCCTTAAATCTTGGTAGAATCATATTAAATTACTTAAGCATATTCCTTGGAACATTCTGATATTTCCTCACATTTTAAGGCATGTGTTTCCTTTCTAAAGCTGTATGCCTTTATATTGCTGAGGCTGGAAATAAAAATTTCAAATGTCAAAAATTTCTCACATTGTATTTTCAAAGAGAACAGAACTTCACTGATGTGAGTGGTTGATGACTTTGAGAGTTCCAAGCAAATGTTCTCTTTCAACTGAAATTTTATTCCATCTGCCTGATGAAACCAAGCAAAGTGTGGCACCTTCACTCTACACCATCTTTCCTCAAATGGGTCCTCAGGGAGGACCCAGGAAGTGTGCCCCACTGAAAACACACCAAATACGAAACATGAAATGATGCCTGTAGGTTCTCATGGAAGGAGCCTCCCCCCTTTACTCCCACGTAGCCCAAAGTTGGTACCCAGCTCCTGCTGCCCACGTGGCAGCTCGTCCTCTGAGCTTGGCGCTGTGTGACAATGCTCTGCCTCATTGATCATTAACCGGGCAGCTTTCCCTTCATTTTGCTAGGGAGAATTTCCTCTTAGCCTAGTTTTATCCGCTCCCTCCAGACATTTAGAGGCTGAGCAGAAAGGGTCTTTGATTTCATCTTCAGTCTTACCTGACCTCAGCTTTGGCAGTAGACCATGCTTTCCATACTTTGCTTCACATATTCCACTAATTCTAAGCCACCTCTGAGGCTCACCTGACTCATATTTCTATCAGTTCTGTAGACCCTATAGACAGAACAGAGAGGATTTTGATATTTCCTTCAAAGTGAAGGTCACTTCTTCCTAGAAATCTAATAATTCTGGTGTCCAGAAAACATGCCAGTTTTCCTGTTAGGTCACTTACAGCCTGTCACGATCCCATAACCACTCCAACCTTGTTTGGAATATAGGGCCAGGTGTTCTAAAAATAGCCACACACTAGCAGTCTGAGAGCTGTTAGAGTCATATCACCCTGATCAGGTCACCTTTTGAAACCCTGGGTTGCTTTTCTCATGAGCATGAGAAGAGGTGGCCCCTGCTCCTCCTGTGTCACATGAGCCATGAAAATGGTGCCTTGCTTGGAGCCCACTGGCTTTACTGTTTGAACATCTATGTGTCTCCTGGAACATCATTTATACAGTTGTCTTCATTTTAATTTGGTTTTCTTATGACTTATGTCTTGTATTCTTTTTTGGAGCAATCTGGTGAGAACAGACATCTTGCATCTTGCCTCCTATCTTTGGTACCCTTAATTTTCCGAGTACAGAGTATATTCATCATAATAATCGTCAAGAGAACTATGAACATCAAGAGAAAGAAGCAATTGCTTCCCTCCAAAGAAGCATACTGCTTCCCTCCAATGTTCAGTACCTATGATGTGACTTTGAGGGTGCTAATAATGTACCTTGTGCGTATCATTTTCAAGTTTACTTTCTGTGCTCTTTTCTACTTCTAGTCTTATAGTTTCAAATGTCTGTGCAATTGTCTTTTGAGTTACAGAGAAGGTGACTATTCCTTCTATTTATCATCTTGTTGCATCACATATATTTTAATCAATGTCTTTTGGATTCCAAAACTTAATCTTTTTTTTTTGAAAGAAGAAATGCTAAATTCTTTTTTATTGGACCTAGATGGAAAACTTCATTCTCCTTTGTTAAATACAAAATGTCCTTTAAGTTAGTTTAGCAATATTATGGCTTAAAATTATTTTCTCAATCCACTGCATTTCTGTAAACTGGTTTAATCTAAAATATTATTTATATTCTGCCATTTTTAATACCTGAATTTTAAAAAATAATATAATAGTTCATTTTAACATCATTTTGTGCTTTTTTACATCTCAGTTATAATCCAGTGGGCTTCCCGTCACCAAATTGCCTGTGTGCCATCGCCATAGTCCATTGCACTTCTCCCCACCCCCCATTTTTGATCCCATTCCCCACTCCACCCCCGTAAAATGTCTCTGGTATATAGTTGTTCATTATTGTTATTTTCTCCCCTGGTCCTTTATACTCCTGCTATGAGTGAAACCATCTGGTGTTTTTCCTTTTCTTTCTGGCATATTTCACTAAACATGATCCCTTCCAGCTTTATCCTGCAAAAGGCATGTGTTATCTTTTTTGATTGCTGAGCAATATTCCATTATGTATATGTACCACATCTTTTTAATCCAGTCATCTACTTTTGGGCATTTGGGTTGATTCCATGACTTTCCTATTGTAAATAAAGCATGGAGATGCAGGTGTCTTTTTGAATGAGTGTTTTTGTGTCTTTTGGGTAAATGCTTAGGAGTGGGATTGCTGGATCATATGGAAGCTCCATTTTTAGCAGTCTGAGAAACCTCTAAATAGTTTTCCATAGTGGTTGTACTAGTTTGTATTCCCACCAGCCCAAAACTTAACATTCTTAACCGGGAGCTCACTACTACTTTTCTCCAAGTATCCCTTCATGGAGCAACTCAACTGTTATGTTTCTTTGCACAGTGGGTTGATCCTTCACCCCTGAAGAATCTGACTCTTCGAGTTCTGTCTATAGGAGTTATGGTAACTCTGCTTACTTTATTCCTGAGCATAGTTGTATTAGAGGGACCTTAGGGGATCTTCTAGGTTCATCTTTACTCATTTTATCCAAGTTATAAAGAAACAAACTTATTTCCTTTAATGGTCAGGATCAGTTATTTAAATTAGCAGTAACTTCCTTTTATGTCAGTTTGTCCATTGGCAACAAGAGTATAAAATGACCAGAGGGAGCCCTCCCTGGTGGCACAGCGGGTTAAAGCACAGCACTAAGAAGCTAAAGCCACTTCCGCATGAATTCTATCCCCTCCTACCCCAGAGGTGACCACATGGCGTGGCAGACCTCTCCTGATCCGCCCGCTGCTCCACTCAGCAGTATACTTCATCAATCTGTCTGTTCTGCTCCCGGCTCTGTCTCTGTGAATCTTATCACCCTCCACATCTCTAGCCTGTACCCCAGTTCTGTATGAATAAATAAATCTTAAAAAAAATGACTAGAGGGTAGTGATAACTTACAGTTCAATGAAATCATTTCCATTTTCATATAAGGAGATATTCTTCTTCTTAACCAGGGTTTAGAAAATTATAGCCCATTGACCAAATCAACTTGTCATCTGTTTTTGTAAATAGCAATTTTATTGGGATATGGCCACATTTATTCTCATTCATTCTTTTACATATCATCTAGAACTGTTTTCATGTCCTAATGAATAAATTGTGTTGCAGCAACAAAGAGTGTTTGCCTTGCCCTCCGCAGAAAATAGAGGTCCTGCTATCATAGAAGCTTGAGATTCAAATGATGAGATCTCACATTCTGTAGGAGGAGGAGAGAGAAGGACCAGGATAGGATGGGAAGAGCACAGGGGGCTATGGTGATGGTGCACGGGTGAGTAGGTGGTGGGGTTTTCACGGGGAATCCATACATTGTACAAAAATGAAGGGTAATGTAATGAATATATTAAAAAATAAAAAAAGTAAGTGATCAGATCTCAGAGTTTTGGGAATGACAACTATAATTGCAAGTAAATCATTAGCTGTAATCATGAGAGATACTATGTTAACCCCCCAATTTATTTTTTGTTTGTTTTTATTGTGTAGCAAGAGCCATATATTCTAGCCACAGGGACAAAAAGGCACTGCTTTCTGCTCACTGCTCAGGGCATACGCTGCATGCTGGAGGAGCACATGTGTTGTTTCCCAGCTAGCATTGTGGATGAGTATTCAGTGCTTCATTCCATTCTTCTATATTGTCCATTGCTTTGGGCATTGTTTTACAAAGTAGACCTACTAACTTGCATTTTTTACTGACATGTAAGTTCTTATCAAGAAACAATGGTAGCATTCAATGATTGGTGGAGAAGTAAATCCAGATTCACTTTTTATGCCAGTACTTCACCCATACTGGAAAGGATACAATGTAGTCAACATGTCACCAGGGCTCTGACTTGTCCCTTTCTGTCACTCTTTTAGGATTTAGACATGGTTGCTCTTATTGGCAGAACAAGAACACAGCTATGGAACAGCCACATTACTTCGGACAACTTACATCTGTGATGTCCTTCACTTTTACTGTCATGACTTCTTTTTTATTTCCTTTAAAGATTTATTTATTTATTCATATAGAACTGGGGTACAGGCCAGAGATGCGGAGGGTGAGAGGATTCACCAGAGACAGAGCGGGGAGCAGAACAGGCAGATTGACGAAGTACACTGCTGAGGGGAGCAGCGGGCAGGTCAGGAGAGGTCTGCCTCGCCATGTAGATCTCCTTGGGGCAGGTGGGAATCGAACTCATGCAGAAGTGGCTTAAGCTTCTTAGTGCTGTGCTTTAACCTGCTGTGTCACCGGAGGGCCCCCCTTTTTTTTTTTTTAAGATTTATTGATTTATGCATACAGAACTGGGTACAGGCCAGAGGTGCCAGGGTGATGAGAGGATTCACCAGAGACAGAACAGGCAGATTGATGAAGTACACTGCTGAGGGGAGCAGCAGACAAGACAGGAGAGATCTGCTGTGCTATGTGGCTCAGCTCCCTGGCTGGGAATCAAACTCACACTGAAGTGGCTGCAGCTTGCTTTGCATGCTGTGCTGTGCTTTAACCCGTTGTGCCACCAGGGAGGGCCCGACTTATTTCTTTATGCGCTCATTGAAGAAGCCCTTGGATATCTGGGGAAGAAGGGTGACTTGCTTATACACACACAGTAGGTTTACGTGATAAGTCCTTCACAGTGGGCTCTTTTGGAATGTACTTATATGAAATATATTCTTTTCTTACCTGAATTCTTCTATGTACCTCTTCTTGAAGTTTCCTTGTAACAGTCCTTAGTTTTATTATTTATTTCTGTTAGCTAGAGTCCTGAAATTAATGTAGATTCTGATTTTAAAGTTGAAGGGGAAAATAGCATGTCACGATTGAAAACCTACCCATGAAGATTTCTTTCTACACCCTCTTTTTGGTCTTTCCCTGTGAAAGGAGCTGAAGGCCACACAGAAACCCACTTCTGGTAGAGTATCACATACACTTACCTAGAAACAAGGCTGGCTTTTTTTTTTTTTAACTCCTTGCATATCTTATTATAGGCCACTTCTCATGAAGTGGTAGGTTAGAATCTTAAGTCTAAATAGTTTAAGGTTCTACAGGAATTCACAGTTGTGTACAAGAGGTAGAAGTAAAGGCATAATTTTCAGGGACTTTGGGATACTGGTTCTAAGTGAACATTGCCTCCTGGGAACAAAGATTGCCACTGACTTGCCAGGTTGACTTGACCTGTGGGTTGGATGCCTGTGCTCTTTACCCTGTCAGTATTACTCAGCCTCAGGTTGAAAACACTACTTCTATTTGATGGTCGAGTGTTGCTGGTCTGGTTGGTTTTATGGCCACGTGGGTCATACAGTGTCAGTGAGGAGCAGCTCGGGTTGTAGTTCACATGTTAAGATGATTCATTTCAATCCATTTCAAGAATGTTTTCTTCAAAGGAGCATAGTTATTTGTTGTGAAGAGGGAAGCTCTGCTCCAAGTTCCTTGGCATTGCTGCTGAAATTCTTCTTTAATTTTCCATTGAATAACTTCATCCACTACAGGGTTACTGAAGGATGTTGCGTTGGCAAGGTCATAAGGGTCAGGTAGTGACTGAACTCCTCTGGTGTAGCCAGTATTCATTGGTGAAACTTCTGCTATACTATGTATGACCCAAGGGGGCAGCTTCTCACTATTTGGGGCATATGTTCTAATTCCTCTCCACCCAAAGTTTCTTAAAGTAAAATCCCTGTTTTGTATTTTGGTGAGATTTTTCCCTTGCACTCTTAGTAAGATTTACCAGAGCTACCTAATATATTCTGTGCTTCAATGTATGATGCAAAGCATGATAATATTCAGTGGAATGGTAAGATAGTCCTCGCATACTAAATCGTAGCACACAATTGGACAGATGTCCTAAAAATTAAGGCCAGGTGCAAGATGGTAAAGTCATAACAATAGAAAAGCAAACTTCTATTCTCTGCTTATTGGAATAGAGAGAAAATGCTAATTAATGTTAGCACGTGCAGAGATTTAATTACTTGCTCTAGTAAATGACCTATGTCTTGAATAATAGCTACATTTAGAATAATTATTAGATTTAGCTTGAAACATTTCTTATTTTTCCATATCTACCCACATTTGCATGGTTAAATGAGGTGTTAGATGGAGCTTGTGATAAGAATCACCACTCTTACTTTTTTTCATTATTTCATAGTGACATTTAATTCTGAGATTTTTCCATCAAGAGAGTAAGAGATAGTGAGTCACCTGTCCTAATAACAGCAGGAAGTCATTATAATCACTAAGCCTAACAAACAAGATAAGACAGAGGTGGAACCAGACCCTGGTGAGAGCTGTCATCGAAGAGGGCTGCCCAGTAGGGACTCTGGTGACAGAGGAATATAGTCCCGGTCAAGTACAGTCCCTTTCCCACACTCCCTAATTATGTTCTGCTAGGGAGCAATAATACTTATAATTTATTGTTTTTCAGGAGAGGGTGGGGAATTTCAAGAGTTTCTACAATAACACTTAGTTGAAGATGCCAAAGTGGAAAGGTGGCCATTTATGGAGAGAATCTTTTCTTAATATATTCATAAGAGACAAGACTTAACCATAAAATTGATCTGGGTTATCATGAAAGTTGCTAGAAGGTAGACTCAATTCTAACTTCACTTAACTCATTAGTCACTCTTTGCACTGTTGGACCACAGTGGCAACCTGTGTTTGCAGGAACTAATGTTTGCTCAGAACTTTTATTTGAATTATTTGGGTCTATCTCTGTGTATAGTTACCCATGTGAAAAGCTCCAAATCCTTTGTAGAAAGCTAAAAAGATACACAGTATATATTTGTGGCATCATTTCAGGTTACATTCTCACGTCAGGCTTTGTTCATATACCTGGATATACATACGTCACACACACAAACATAGACACAGACACACAGATACACACACACACACACTGCCTGTGGGTCTTCCAGTTTTGTAAGTCAAAGGAATCTAGGGTTCTCAGCTGCCTTGAAGACTGGCAGACCATTTTTCGCTAGCATTTGGGTCTTGAGAGATTCCATTTTAAGTAATTTTAAAAGGTGCCTTCCCTCCTTTATGCTATATTTATCAAGCCTTGGTGAAGGGCATATTTATCTAGGCTCCCTAGAGGGACACAATTAGGGAGTGTGGGAAAGGGAGTGTACTTGACCAGGGCTGTATTCCTCTGTCACCAGAGTCTGTACTGGGCAGCCCTCTTCCCTGACAGCTCTCACTGGGGTCTGGTTCCACCTCTCTTTTATCTTGCTTGTTAGGATTAGTAATTATAATGACTTCCTGCTGTTATTAGGATGGGTACCTCACTATCCCTTATTGGTTCCCTAATCCTGCCTAGATCTCTGTAAATGGACTACATTATATTATTTTCAGCTAAAACCCTTTGGGTATTCTCTATGTTACCTATAAGGACCCTAATTGAAAAAAAAAATAGCTTTTCCTTTTCAGATACCTCCATCAGGTTAGATTATTTCATTCATATTTGTGCAACCAGATGATAAAAGGCCTCCTCAGAGGAGGACAAGAGGTGGCTTTGGCTACAAGAGGAAGTGACTAGATGTTTGGGACCTTCAAATTCTCAAATTTTTGAAATGATTCCAGTCCAATTCTTGGGGTGCCATTCTTTTCCATCATTGCCCTACATTTAATAGTGCAGTGTGATGAATCTGTGAATTCTCAATGGAGTTTGTTTTTTAAGTGCTTTAGTTTTATGTCTCTAAGACAACAAAGATTCTTTCAATTCGGTCTGTACTTTGAGGTACGTTTAGTTATTTGAAACAACCATCCACCCTCCTCATAGAATTATTCACATCCTTTACATTGCTCCATGACAGTGGAGGCTGGTTCCCGAAAGTCTTACCCTCAAAACACACTTCATTTAAAGTGATCCCAGGAAAAATCTCAGTGAACAGTTTCTCCATGATTTGCTCTGTGCTGCAAGATTCCTTTTACTGAATACTAGCAGGAGGTTTACTACTATCAGTCTAAATTGAGTCAGGTAACCCAACTTGGATTTCATTAGGGTCTATTACCTGCCATCCTGTCCCCTGGTATTAAAATGCTCCAATCAGCATACTTGACTGTGTGCAGCAGGAGTTGCCTTTAGATAGTTTAAACTAGAAAGGAAATATTTGGAAGAATGATGAGTAGTCACAGATTTCATTCTTGGAAATTGGACAGACTAAGTGAAGACTACAGAATAAGAAAGCTAACTGAAGTCATGCCAAAACAATAGTCTAGTTAGCATTCTACCTCGGGACCAAGGCACAGTTACAGATGGCTTCCAGTGTCCTGAGGTAGTGAGTAATTTCTCAACAGTTCTTGCATGTTAAGGTCACTATCTTAGATTCCAAGTGTCAAAATCTCAGAACAAAGTATCTGATAGGCGGAGTCTAAACTCTTAACTACTCGTGAAGGAGTATGAACTTGCCTCCCACCCAATTCTTATTAAAGGAGTTCTTTGGTTAGCAAAAGATCAACACAAAACCCCCAAACGAGGCTTCCAGCATCTCCTATCCCCAACCTGCTTACCTGACGTTCTAAATGGAAGAATTCTTTTGCTGGCCCACGGTTGACAGAGAAGTCAAGTAGACTGTCTGCAATTCTTGGCCCTGCGACTCAAGCATGGAAGTAATGACTACTCAGATGGGTGATGGCTTGAACATGGCACTGGGTATGATGTGTAGTTTCAACTCCTTTCTTCCTGACTCCTCCCTAACATCTCAGTTGATGACGAAGACTTCCTTGTTGATTCATATTTTATATTGCCATAAAGGTGGTAATTCTTTTTTTTTTTTTTGTAATTTTGTCTGATTTGTCAAACACTAATTAAATAGTACTGAGACCAGACAGGTAAATAATTAGAATGTTCTTTTTGATTCTTGTTTTTAGCATCTCCCTTTTGATTTTTTCATTGAGATCATTTAATTTTCTCTGCTCCAAGCTTTATTTCCTTGAATCACATCAAAATTTTAAAATTATATATTTTGTTGCAACTATTTCTTCTATTTTGACAAATTTGATTATTTAGTCTAAAATGTAATGTTTTGATTCTCATCATTGAATAAATACCTTAAAAATGCTAAAATGGAGCATGTTATATATTTTTTTTGAATTTTATTTTTAGGAGTTATATTTATATTATTATATTATATTTATTTATTTATTATTTTTTATTATAACTTATTTAGGAGTTATATATTTCACATAAATAATTCTTTAATTACTCTGGTAGTTGATAATTTATAAAAAAGTTTTATATCTGTGAAAACCTCCATTAATGAACCATAAAAACTGTACTTAGCCCTAGAAAATGCTGGCATTCCCACTGGTGAACATGGCTTTGTTTTCATTGATGAGGCTTTCTTCTTGTTGGCCAGGCAAGTTAAAAATAAACACTGCTGAGTAGTTATTATTTCTTGGTTAAAATAAGAGGATGATATTTGGGAATGTTCTGAGAATTTGCAGATGTTATGAGGTTAAAATACCATGTCGATATATGAGCCCAACCTTTAAAACAACTAGGAATGGTTTTTTTTTTTTTTCTTTTTAACTGTAAAACACCTATGAAGGGCACATGAGTGGGAACTATTCCTTCTTGCTAGTTGTGGGTATCTTCCTTACTCACTAGATACTGTCATATGGCATGTATATGTTTACAAAGACTTCATTCCCAAGTCCAGGGAGAACAACTTCACTTTTGACTTACACGTTGTCAAATAGCCAATTAAATCAGATTTTCTATTTTTCAAGTGGTGTTAGGGTGTTGTCTAAATAAAATATCTGTCATCATATCATATGGGCACATCTGTTTACTAGATTTAACTGAACCTAAAATTATAAGGTGATTAAGACAGCCAATTTGGAATAGGATAAAAAACAAGGCAGGCAGCTCAAGAAGGCTCTACAGTCTTTATTACTTATGGTGTTAGTTTAAAAAAAAAAAGACAGTTATAGTTCAGGCTGGTCCTTTCATATTGAAAAAGGAAGTTTTAAAGTATCAATTAATTTTAATGAGCTGTCTCTGTAATGATATATACATATATATCCCTAAAGTCCTTCCAACTGTACTTATCAACATCTGGAAGCAGTAGTGGGCAAACCACATGTTTAGTTCTTAACTTCAAACATTTTTTTGAAAGGAATCTTTTGTAAATTCTGGATGAAGGCTGTGAATCATTACCAGAAATACACATTTGATATATTATGTCTGAGTTATTAAGGAGTCTGATGTTTGAAATTCAATCCTAGAACATCTGAAGCTTAGAAATAAGAGAAAAATAGCAAGAAAGTGAGTAGATTAGAAGAGCTAAGTGTGCTATGGTACTCACTGAAGGACTTAATTTTTTCCTCCCTCCCTCCCTCCCTCCCTCCTTCCCTTCCATCCCTTTCCTTTTTTTCCCTTCTCCTCTCCATTCTCTCTCTCTCCCTCTCTCTCTCTTTGGGTAGAGGAGGAATGGATAGATGTTCAGCAGCTACATAGCTAGCACATAGTCCAAAAGATGAAGTTGATTGTCCCTTTGCCAACCAGAACAATGGGAAACCTCTAAGGGATAAAAAACGCATTGCAAATTAAGGAAGGAGAGTGTAGGTATTGGCTTCCGACTATGTACGCTTTCAGAGAAATGTTATCGGCGATTAGAAATGAACAGGACTGTGGTGTAGCCTCAGCCCTGGGTTTCTACGTAGGGAGGCACACTGAGAGAGAACGGAAACCATTCTCAACAGCATGCCATTCATCTGTGGAGGCTACTTCACTGCTGTCTGTTATGAGAAAGACAGATAAGGCAGATGTGCGGCCTTGTCCTGTCTTTGGAGCCTGATACTTGTCTTAGCTTCTGGTTAGTTAGAGCAGATTCCAAGGTGGAGCTGCATATTTGGGCTCTTAGTTTTCACACTAGATCTGCTGAATCAGAATTTCTGATCCCAGGGCATCTGTATTTATGTAAATTTCTTTACATGGTTTGGTTAATGAGCCAGATGGTAAACCACTGATGGGCAATAAATCAGTCATCTGTCCTTAATAGATGATGTTGATTTTTAAAAATATCAAATTGTGAGATGAACTGTTTCCTCAGTAAATTCATCTATCAGTCATTGTTGATGAACAGACTATCAAAAGGCTCTAGGTTTAAATATCTGATTGCATGATGAAATTTGTATTTTCTTTCCATGATCTAGGGGATCTAGGGCTCCATAGTTTTCTCTTGGAGATTCACCTTACCCACCCCATAATTTTTTGGTGGGTGTGTTTTGCTGGTAATTGAGAATGTAGGTCAGAAGGTTTGTGAGTACTCCTCTGCAAATAGAAAGTTCTGCAGCATATAAATCCAAGATACTATTTTTATTGCCTACTAATTACTTAGAGACCTATTTACTCACTAAAAACCAACTTTTAAGTTGAGGTGACAAAGCATTTATAACCATATCTGACTAGCCACATTTCCTGAAAAATGTTTATGTAGTCAAATGCATCACATATGTAATTAAAAATATGGATGATAGATCACAGAAATAAAAAAGGGATCCTTTCTATTTCATTGGGAAGGATAAAGAGGAGACAGGAAAATACTTGTATGCTGACAGGACATGACAGAAAATACATGTATAAAGCAATTTTAATTTATTTAAAACAAATTTAAGAAGAAAGGAAAATAAATCTTAGGAAGTAAAGTACCTTTGGAGATTAATTTTGGATAAATGCATTGAAAATTGCATTGTTTGATAAAATAAATGATCAATCTTTTTTTTTTTAAAGTTTAAACTTAAGAAAAATACTCAAAATTCCAATTTAGAGGTTTAGTACACAAGTATAAGTTTTCCAACTAAAAGTTAAAAGGAAGAAATTCCTTCTCCCTAAGAACTGATACTGCCTTGATAAGCAATTCCAAAAAAATTTTTAAATTTTCAGGAAAAAACCTGAAAAATAAAATAGTTCTGATACTCAGTTAGAAATCACAAAATAGATTGAAATAAATGTGTTAGTACTTACAAATGTTTGAACATCAACATTGGATTAATTTAAAAAATTAATTAAGCATTATAGGAAAATACACTGACATTTTCTAAGATGTTGGTATCTTAGAGATAATTTCCATAAGGAAATATTGCTACAAAATATTGGACATAATAAAGTAAAGTTATTCTAAAATTTTCCAAGGATAAAGTTAGAATTATTATATTCACAATAGAATTTATAATTTGTAAAGATACTGCAGTGATATTTTCGCACAGTGAAACCCTTGATAAGAAAAATATCCAAAAATGGTAACTTACTGAGATTATTCAAGACATGTTATGCTAAGAAATAGAACTAAAATTTGTCCTTGTTAAACTGTAGCATAATGACAGTAATTTGACATTGCAATCTCTATTTTAAAGTTAGTCATTATCTGTTGCTATACTATTTTATCAGTAAGTAAATTTCAGTAAGTAAGATATTAAAATATGTGTTTGACCTCCACACTGCACTGGAAACATAGCTGATTTATAAACACCATTAAAGGAATGCAGGATGTTTCAATATGCTTTTTTCATAAAGGAAACAAAACATAGAACTTTGAAAATGATGAGTTTTGGGGAGTTAAGTTCATATTAGCTGTTCAGATAGCCAGATTTATTAATTTATTTTAAGATATAATATTTCCCTGGTGCTTATATGTATATGGATATTATTGACCCATGTAATTCATGATCTCAATACAAAGTAAAACAAAACACTAATAAGACATTTCTTTACGGGGTCACACAATCTGTTACTGCGAAATAGTTTTTAAAGCCTAAGAATTGTGGTCATCCAGAAACGTATGAGAGGACGTTTCTCATTGTCACTTACACTCACTTAAGCAGGTCTGCATTTCTTTGAGCCCGACAGAGGTGAAGAAAACAGAATACGGTATCAGAATTCCCCTTAAGTTGACAGAAGTCAAGATGTGGCTAGAGGGTCAGGCGCCCACAATCCTTGGACAGTGATGACGTTGCTGGCTTACACACTAGCAATAGTCTATTTACCTTCACTCAGTGGAAAGTGGAGAAAAGCAGTACGTACCATCACTATGACCTCGAAAAAGGAAAAGTATAAATCCGCTAGCACAAAAGTCCATTCAGAAACATTTTCTGTGGACAATGGGAGGACCTGCCTCGTCGTACTCCTGCTTACTGATCCACATCTGCTGGAATGTGGACAGGCTGGCCAGGATGGAGCCCCCAATCCAAACCGAGTACTTCCGCTCTGGAGGAGCTATGATCTTGATTTTCATAGTGCTGGGTGCCAGGATGACAATTTCTTTCTGCATCCGGTCAGCGATGCCAGGATACATAGTGCTGCCTCCAGACAGCACGGTGTTGGCATAGAGATCCTTGCGAATATCCACGTCGCACTTCATGATGGAGTTGAAGGTTGTCTCGTGGATCCCACTGGACTCAATGCCCAGAAAGGAAGGCTGGAAAATAGCCTCAGGGCAGCGGAAGCGTTCGTTCCCGATTGTGATTACTTGCCCATCCGGAAGCTCGTAGCTTCGTTCCAGCGAGGAAGAGGCTGCAGCGTTGACCATCTCTTGCTCAAAATCCAGGGCGACATAGCACAGCTTCTCTTTGACATCTCGAACTATCTCTCGCTCAGCAGTCGTGGTGAAGTTGTAGCCTCGTTCTGTGAGAATCTTCATGAGGTAATCAGTGAGGTCTCTGCCAGCCAGATCCAGACGTAGAATGGCATGCGGCAGGGCATAACCTTCATAGATGGGCACAGTGTGAGTGACCCCATCCCCAGAATCCATCACAATGCCCGTGGTCCGGCCTGAGGCGTAGAGGGACAGAACAGCCTGGATAGCCACATACATGGCAGGTGTGTTGAAGGCCTCAAACATGATCTGAGTCATCTTTTCCCGGTTGATCTTGGGGTTCAGGGGTGCCTCTGTGAGGAGGATGGGATGCTCATCCGGTGCCACTCGCAGCTCATTGTAGAAAGTGTGGTGCCAGATCTTTTCCATATCGTCCCAGTTGGTGACCACTCCATGCTCAATGGGGTACTTCAAGGTCAGGATGCCTCTCTTGCTCTGGGCCTCATCCCCCACATAGCAATCCTTCTGGCCCATGCCTACCATGACCCCCTGGTGCCGCGGACGCCCTACCATGGAGGGGAACACTGCCCGGGGGGCATCATCACCCCCAAAGCCTGCCTTGCACATCCCTGACCCATTATCTACCACCAAGGCAGACAGCTCGTCATCAGTCATGGTGCTCACCACAGTATTCCAGATAGATCTGTAGATACCAGACTGTGGTGTGCAAGAGAGAAGATGAACAGGCTGAAAACACTGCACAACTGCCTCCACTGAGCAGAGCATCCTGTGATGATGGGCATTTAAAGGTAAACACTGACCCCACCCATGCCCTGTCCCACCAGCGCCAACCTTTCTGGGTGGGGTTGCCTTTGAGGTATTAATAATGATACTGATGATTATACAAATCATTAGTAGGCCTTCCTTCATCAAGAGAAAACTGGCTCCCAAGTGGCCAAATCTCAGGTTACTGTAATTAGGCAACCCACACACGCCTGTCAGCCTGTTTTGGTGTGGTGTCTAGATAACTCTGATGATGCAATGGGAGCTATAAAAGCAAGATGAAAGAGAGCTGGGACTAGGGTGGGAGCACTGGCCCTGCCGGGAGGGCCTCTCCCTCCTCAGTTACCCTCGGGGTCCATTATGTCCACACTAGTTTTAACTTTTCATTCTTAAGCTGTTCTTATGCGGATCTGACTCTGCAGATTTTACTTTTTCAGGATTTTCTTTCCCATTGGATCTCTAATTCCATAGGACATCTTCATGACAGAAACTATTTTAATGAATGAAAATAATGAATGGGCCGCGATAGTCTGACATCTGCCATTATAATGCATTTGTGCCAGGACATTAACACATTAGGGGCCAAGGAAAAATGATAAAGAGATCAATAAAGTAAGCCACTACAGACTTTCTTTCCCCATGCAGGTTTCTAACACCCAAATTTTATTATGCACTTAGTATGCTTAGACCTTGGTTTGTTGGGTCCATATTGACTCAGACTTTCCTGCATGCCTGATCAGTCAAAAAGCAGATTCTACAAACTTTTTAGAGGAAAACCTAAATCTTAAAGCCCCAATAATTTCATGGAAATAGTTTGCTGGATTTTATTTATTTAGAAAAAAGATTTATTTATTTATTCATACAGGAACTGGGATATAGGCCAAAGGTGTGGGGGGTGGGAAAGTAGGTGGTGGTGAGGGGATTCGCCAGAGACAGAGTAGGGAGAAGAAGAGGGAAATCAACTGAAATCCACTGCTGAGGGGAGCAGCAGACAGGTCAGGAGTGGTCTGCTCTGCCATGTGGGTCAGTTCCCTGGCTGGGGATTGAATTTACGTTGCAGTGGCTGCGGATAGTTTCATAGTTCAGTGTGTTACCCCCTTGCGCCACCAGGGAAGGCCCTGGATTTAATTTTAATCTAGAAAAATGGGCAATATGGTGAAATGTGTAGCTTGATAAAATGGAAGATATTAGTAATATGTTGTAGAGAAACAAAAATTAAGAAAGGGCATCCTTTGCTCCTATATGTGTCAGGTACACAAGATAAAACAAAGCAAATTTCCATGCCCACATTTGAGTTCTCCAGATTTGCCTGCATTATGGCCAATTTGTTAATTGATGCTCACTTTCAAAAGGTAATTACAGTCTCACAGACCTGCACAGAAGCAGTTCAGGCGAGTTAAAGGCCAGCAGAACTTACCTCTACCTGTGTACATGAGCTCTCTGGAGAGTCATGATAAAATCAAGCTGTTAGTGTCTGGTCCTCTTTTTTATCCACAGCTTGAGACAGAATTATTTGTCTCTGTGTTTATCAAATGCTTTCCCCTATAAACCTTCCTGCAGACAACCACTCAATGGTAGAATATGTGCTTTACTGCAAGAACTCAGAGATTATTTCCTTCCCCCAACCCACAGGACTATCCTTTCCTTTAATTTTTCATAACTGCAAAATCATCTCCTCCAATAGAATGAACTAACTTATCCTTACACCTTCATCTTGAATGATTTTGTTTCTTTTTCATGTAGCACAACTAAGTTTTGATTAAAAGAATATTTTACTGCTATAGGATGGCTGGCACTTCTGGGAATCGATCTCTCTCTCTGTCTCCTTCTCCCCTTCCCTCCCTCTCAGACTCATGAGAAACTCCATGAACAGCCAATATATAGAAAGGCTGAGATAGCATATTCAGCACTCAGTTGTGAACGCTGAGTCCAGGATATAAAACAGCTCATGCCACTGGACGTGTCAGGGAGGAGCCCTGATGGAAACAGCACAAGCACAATATCTAGGGTCTAGATTTCCGAGAGTGTTCTCCTTAGAATGGTTTTTCCACAGGGAGCTATTTGGTTCTCAGTCTGCACAGCATCATTGATGTCTGGAGACAGAGGCTGATGTGTAATTTTGCAGAAGACTTTCTAGCCTCTGTTTTAATTTTGATGTCCCAAGAGAAATTTTCATCAGTTATGTGGTCTTAAAATAAGCTTCAGCTGTTTTAATTAACCTCCAGTAATGCAAGAGAGACCTATCATAATTCAACAACTTTTTAAAAATATCAACTGTTGAACTGGTTACATTTTTTCAAAAAGTAGTAAGAATTTGTGGGAGTGGAAGTGTGTAGAAAGGTGGGTTTACAAAGCTTGGGGGGGGGGCGCTTCCTGAAGGTTACAAGTCTTATAATTGACTGGAATTAATCCTGGGACTTTTTTTTTTTTTTTTTAACTTCTGGAAACCCAGATAGAATTTTCTTTTGCATTTTGTCTGGGCTGCCAAGTACACAGGTACAAATTCAGAGGCGTTAGTGTGGACATCTGTGTGAGGAGGTAACTTGAACAGTGCTCTTCTGTTCATCACAAGCTCCTTCCGGTTTTGTCTTTCTTCATGCAACCTTAGATTTATTTATTAAATCCATCTTTATGAAATATATGTCATGTATGTGTGATACATCAATGAATAAATCATGGCCCCTCTTTTTTATTATTATAGTTTTTATTTTTTTACATCGTTCTTCATTTTGTGCATTTTTTTTTTTTCATTTCAGTTGTAATCCCCATGGGCTTTCCGCCACTAATTCACCTGTGTGCCATCACCAGTCCCTGCACTCTTCTCACCCCCGTTCCGATCCCATTTTCCCATCCACCCCTATAAAATATCTCTGGTTTATAGTTGTTCATCGTTTTCATTTTTACTCTAATACATTTTTTTTTGTCTCTTTCCCTTCCTCCCACCCCAATCCCTTATGCTCCTACTATGAGTGAAACCATCTGGTATTTTTCTTTTTCTTTCTGGCTTATTTCAGTGAGCATGGTCACAGCCCCACTTTTTTTTTTTTTTTTAAGATTTATTTATGCAAACAGAACTGGGGTACAGGGGCAGTGAAAGGCTTCACCAGAGAAGTGTGGGAAGCAGAACAGGCAGATCTATGAAGTATACTGCTGAGAGGAGCAGCAGCGGGCAGTCCAGGAGAGGTCTGCCCGCCATGTGGGTCACCTCTGGGGCTGAGGATCGAACTCATACTGAAGCAGATGCAGCTGGCTTGCAGTGCTCTGCTTTAACCCGTTGCACCACTAGGGAGGGCCCACAGCCCCTCTTTTTAAAATGGTTGTTGCCTTGTGGTAGACAGTCAGCTCTCACCAGTCTGCCATGTGGTCTCTGTGGACGGCAGCACCGGAGGTCCCTGCATGGCAGCTCCTGAGAGGGCAGTGCCTGAGCTACGTCAGTTGGTCCATATTTTGGACACCACTCCCAGATACACAGGTGACAGGAGTCCTATGCAGTAGACATATCAGAGAAGACTCCCAGGGTAATGTGAAGGTGGAGGGAGAAGCCTTGGGCCTTGGGGCCAGAGAGGGTGGCAGAGAGGCCAGGGAAGGGCCTCTGGACTGAGTCTTCGAGGTTGGACAGGACATGCTAGCAGCCAGAGAAGGAAATACTGCAGGCAGGGGCACCACCAGCTTGGATAAAATCTGAGAATCAAAGATGTGTTTGAATTTAGGCATCTACACAAGAATTAGCAGAGATTTGAAACGGGAGTTTGGAGCTTATCTGGCATGAGAAAAGGAAGGGAGATCTGGAATTGGATATGACTTTCCCTTTGGGCACACAAGCTACATCTAGCGGCTGCTGACCTGTGTGCTCGTAGAGGTCATGTCTCAGTGACCATCTCCAACCCTCAGGATCTCATCTTAACCAGAGACAGTTTTAAGGAGGCTACTTTTAACCACTATGATAGGGGTCCAATTTTCTACAATGAGCTTGTCGTCATTGGGCTTTTACTTGTGTCTTTCCTTGTCCCCCATATTCTTTCCTGTTGTCCTTTGTATATTTTGCACATGTCTATCTCCTTGTGAGATTGCTATGAGCATCTCCTTCAATTTCTCTTAGTGGAGATTTGATACATGTATTCACAGAAATGTGGATGGGTGAGTAGTGAGAATTTTCATTATATGCTCTGATCTATTTATAGATAGACAGGCAGGCAGAGAGGGGTAGATAGATAGAGATAGACTTGGCCACTTTTTAAAAAATTTAAAAAATCATTTATGGTTAATTACTAGCTAAGGTTTATATTTCATATCGATGGAATGGTTTAATCATACCTTAATAACTGTAATTGCTCACTCTGGAGAAATCTCTAACATATAGCTTTAATAACTTCTTACAAATGATATCACCAATAATAACTTCTAATAATAGTTTATAGTGATCTTTCTGTTTATTTTTTTAATGTACAGAACATTATAAAAACTTCATAAAAATAAAATAAAACATCGTATAGAACTTTAAAAAATTCAAAGAACCCTCCCGGATAAAACCTGACTCCCCTATTTCTTAAGGTGGGCCAGAGGGAGGAAGATGCAGCTGGGGTGAGGTGTACTCTGGCCAGTTCCCAACCCAATGACTGAGCTTGGAAGGACAGATGAGTACAAGAATTGCTTTGGTGTAAAGCTAACGATAGCTCGTAGGCCCCAACCTGTGCTAGCCTACTTTCTGTGAGCATTGTGGTAGGCTCCCACTGATTGTTGAAGGACTGGAAACAGGCTGTTCTTCCTAACATTTACTTCTAAAGTATGTCTCAGAGCAGTCTTTGACTAGTTCATTTGACTGGTAAACAAAGAGGAGGAATAGATTCCTATGTGTTGTAGATGAGCCTGTGAAGATGTTTTGACTTTGTGGAAAGAGGAGAGAAAGCAGAGGACTGTGCAACCAAAAGCATAAATAAATGCAGCAGCTAGTCACTGCTCTGCTCATGGGAGTCTATCATCCAGTACAGAGAGACATGCTCCCAGAGGTGATCTGAGTCTGAAGGGTGGAGAAAATGACAATAAAATTGTGATCAACTAACATTTAATTTTGCTATTCTTTGTGTTAAATGTTTCACTCACACACACTATTTCTTTAGTTCTCATGACAAGCCTTACAAGGCAGTTATTATCATACCCATCCTAGAATGATTGAACCGAAATTTAACAAGTACACAGAATTGCAGTGGCAACATCAGAATCCAAAATCAAGTGGATGAACTCCACCTCTCAAATTTTGTCTGATGTCAGACTAAAAGAAGCATGCAGCACACATGGATGGCACCGATGAAAGAGGCAGGCAATAAGTTCTGTGCCCATGAAGTCTTTGTATCCTGTTAGGAAATAACATAGATGGTCAAACAATGCCTCAGAGTAGAGGCCAGGCTGAATATTGAAATGAAAGAGGAAAACCATGTAAAAGTCTAGAGAACTTCTGTAGTTTCTTCCATGTTATTGATATTTCTGTTAGGACATGTTACTCTCTAAACGGAAAATGAAATGATGAGTTAGTGGCTGGACTAAGAAAGAAAGACACTTACAATGGAAGTGGCAAATCTATTACCTAAAATATTAAGGTAGCTATGGGCCAGAAGGCAATAATGGGATGGGTGATAAGTCATTAAGAAGCAAAAATGAAATCAAGAGGGCAAATGCATCCTTTGGACTGTAGCTTGTGGGGCATGGGATCCCTCTTCAGTTTTGGTGTCCTACTGGCATTGTCTTTGATCATGACATGTTGAGGACCAGTAGGAGGACGTTGGGCAAGGGCTCTGGTTAGGAAGTATGATGAGCTGGGGTGGGGGTGGGGTGAATAAAATTGATACTTTTCTAAAGCAAGTCAAGAGTAGAAACCAGCCAAGATGGACAGAAACTATGACTACAGAGTGAACAAGCAAAACTTGAGATAATGCAATGTTAGGTGAAAATAAAGGCCCCTTTGATCAGGCCACCTTAAAGAGTGGGAAGCAGGGAAAATTCACTTGGAAGCTGAGACAACTGTTCATTGAATGTGAGGGACCCAGGGCTTGCAGGGACTTAGAGGGAAGATCTTCTAGAGAGAGAGCAAATGACTATGAGAGCAGGTGTGATCTGAGGCGGGAGAACATCGGTCCTAATGGCGAATTAATCAATTCTGTCTTACTTAACCAAAACATGGAAAATGCCTTTTAGCCACTGAGTTGGGGTTGGTGTTTATTCTTCATTCTGAGGAATCTGAGTTTGTAACTGTTCATATACCACTCCTGATTTCATGCCTGTTTTCACTAAAATCATATATAAAACTTTGTCTGGTCAACAGAATTGTGGGGTGGTCAAATACTAGAACATGGCCAGCCTGTGTTCTCTGAAAGTATGCTTGCAGCCATGGAGACGTGCTGGCTGGGAAAGGCGCACGCAAGTGTGATGATACAGGTAACTATACAGCTTTGGTTTTGGAAGCTGCATAGTTTCACTTCCAAGAGGAAACTTTTTGATTGATAGGATATGACTTAATGTAGATTTTTCTTTCTTTCTTTCTATTTTTTTTAACAGTTTTTTTTTTCTCTCCCCTGAGGGTCCCAGGGGACACAGATAAATTTGGATATGTGGAGCTCGTAAGACCTCTTAAGGTTTTTCTCAGTGATACTGTCACTGATGTCAAGGCAGTGTGTTACCCACTGATGGAAAAACAGTGAATGGGTGAGGAGAAACTTTGGGGTGGGGTTTAGGAGAGGAAGAAAACAGAACGTAGAGAGAAGGTAGGGAATGAAAGGTAGCTGAAAGAAAAGGCTATAATAGAATATCAGAACTCAACACCTGTCTATTGATGGCTTGTCTTCTTTTAATTGTTATGTAACCTAGTTCAGGAATAACAACTCCAAAAAAGATACAGAAAAGGTGGTACTAGATTTTGGTCTGCTCATGGCAACTGGGCCTGTTTAGTCCAGTGGCTTCTTTTGGTTCACAGTGTTTTACGAACCTTTTTAATTTTTAGTTTTAATGTATGTAAAATAAGTATATTCCTGAATTCCTACTTCTCTTGAAGATATAGGAACACCGGACAATATGACCTCATTTCCAAGCAACAGCTAAATAGAAGGGGTGTGAGCTCCCCTTTCCCCTGAGTCCCTAATCTTCCCTAGCACTGCTTCCTGACTGCTCTGTTCCTTCTCCCTGCAGGTATACCAGTTAATGTGTTTTGAGAGACTAAAGAGGGTCATGCCTTTGGGGGTAGGGTGGAGTGGGGAAAAGGACAAGTGGGGGTTTGTTTTCTATGGTCCTTCTTGTTGGTCTCTACAAGAGAAGAAAAACATTATGTGACTGATTTTCTTTAATTACAAGACAAATACCCAGTGTAACAGTCTTTAGGAATTTAAAAAGGAATGTAATTTGAAAGATAGTGGGACTAGAGGGGAGGTTCTTGTTCTTCACTGATTTTTTGAGGACAGGCTATTTGAAGTAGGTTTACATTATAGAAGGAAGGATTTTAACTCAAAAATTAGAAGAAAATTGCTGAGAATTTTAATGAATTGCAGCTCTGTTTTCTGGTGAACAGTCTTTGTCATCACTTTGAGGAGAAATAGTGCCTACAATTTTCTTCTGCTTCTCATTGGATGACAGTTTTAAAGAGATTGGACTGGATTTTTAAATGAGACTATCACATTCTGTGGCTTTTTATCCTTTATAGCAGGAAGGCTGCTTTAAGGTGGAAATGATGCATTGGACTTCTTCATATCCTTTTATTCTGAAGCTATGAGTTCTTTGAAAAAGAAACCCAAAGATTCTGTAGGGTTTAGCCAAAAGAAAGCATTGCTTGAAGCCCTGAGAGCAAATCCTCCTCTTGTTACATGGAGCTACAAAGGGAATCTGGGTCAAACTAGTGGAGTGTCTATTAGAAATAGACCTCAGGATTAAAATAAAAGAGGAAGAATTCTTTTTGTTGATACCCTTGGTTAAAATGGGTGATATTTTCAGTTTAGCAACAAAGGAAAGACTAAAGGAGGATTTTGGGTTAGCTAAAAGGTTAATTACAAGTACTGTATGTAATATAAAGCATGTAAAAGAATGTAGGAATATTAACTCAAGGGTAATATTTACTAAAGAAAGTAGAGTAACTAGGGAGAGATATAAAGCAGAATTTCATTTATTTTATGAAAATCAAACATTCACTTATGGAAATAAGAGATTAACATATGACTCACATGTGGACCTGTCACTCCTTGCTCTAAAGCTTTTGATGATTTCTATTCGCTACAGAACAAAGTCCAAGCTGCTTGTACAGACTTTAAGACCCTCTATTATCTGGCTCCGACCTACTTCCCTGGCCTGGTATTTGCTGTTCTTTCCTCCCCCATCTACTCTGATGCTCTAGTCTCCTGAACTAATTGCTATTCCTGTCCCTGGACCTGTTGACATAGCGTACTTCACTGGGAATGTTCTTCCCACCTTCTCTGTCCTTAGCCATTCCATTCAGCTCAGATATTCACTCGTTTTCCCATAAAACCTCCAGTTTCCTCAGGATGAGTTAACCTCTTGCATCTCTGAATGTCCCATAGTACTATGGTTATCTTTTTATTTCAGTTCTTTTTTATATTATGATAAAGTTGTCTCTCTCTGTATACTGTCTAGATTATGTTCACATTTTATTGCTAACAGAGCCTGCAACTTTACTTAATCATTGACTACTGACCAATATTTCCAATGTTTACTTTTTTAACAAATATTTGATTGATCAGGCTATGTTAATATTCCAACACGTTAAGTGTATAAGTTCTTTTTTTTAATTTAAAGATTTATTTATTTATGCATACAGATCTGGGGTACAGGCTAGAGGTACAGAAGTGGTGAGGGGCTAACCAGAGACAGAGTAGGGATCAGGATAGGCAGATCAATGAAGTATAATGCTGAGGGGAGCAGCGGGAGGGTCAGGAGAGGTCTGCCCGCCAGGTGGATCACCGCTGGGGCTGGGAATCGAACTCACACTGAAGCAGCTGCACTACTTTTCAGTGCTGTGTCCTAACCTGTTGTGCCACCAAAGAGGGCCAAGTGTATAAGTTCTAGTCTAACATGTCCAATATCAGCTTCTCCAGCCTCCTCTGTTTATAGTTGTGGCCTCAACATTTTCTAATCAATAACTTTGCTAATTTGATGTCATTTTTGACTCAACAATTTTATTTTCTCTCTGTAAAACATAATATAGTTTGATCTAATTTGTGTCTGAGAGCTTACATATAATTTGTGAGAATTAAAAAACTTCACAATTCTACGTGAATAATGTTTGCCTCACTAGGAGAGGTCATGTATTTTTTTCAATCTAAAGTATAGTTAAGTTCATTGCGTACTTTAGGATGCTTATTGATTTGGCTTAAGACGTTATTTGTCAAGATAACTAGAACAGACAAAGGCATTGGAGAATCTTATGTGGGAGGAACCTGCAATAATATTAACTAGGAGCAACATTTAATCCCACTGCATGGGTTTCCTAACAAGCATGGAGGAAACCTGGAAGAGAAAAAAGAGGCTTGTACTGGGCCTAGGGTTCTGAACAGAGACAGATTTTTCACTAACTACCTGGGTAGCTTTGGATAAACTCCATAGCTGCTCTAGACTGCCTTTCTCTTGTCTGCAAAAGAAAGTGCGGGGATTTCTTACTCATTTTGTCAGATTAAACATACGCTTTATCTATGCTTTCTCTTCAAGGTCTACTTAACTTCACAGTGAGCTAGTGAGGCCCTAAAAGCAAGTGTGAAGAGTATGGGAGGGGACACAACTTTGAAAGCAGGAAAAGAGAAGGTAACCTAGCAAGTGGTTACTGAGCTGACCTGAGGAACAGAAACCTCAGCCAGGAGCAGGACAGGCTCAAAGCAGTAATGTAACGGTAAAGCCCAGAAAGCAATCTGAGTCCACATGAAGTATAAAACTGGTGTACTGTAGTCAGAAATAGGAAAATTGGCTAAAGATATATATCAAAAGCAAACATGGCAAGGAGACCCTCCCTTGCCCAGCCCCATATCTCTAGATATGAGGGCATACTGGATGGACTCATTTTGGTCCAAATGGTCTTTCATCCTCCAGCAGGCTAAGTCCACGCTTCTCACTTGGGCCTGGCAGGGCTCCTGGAGACTGTCAAAGTGAGGCTGTTGAGACCTCGTCTTGGAAATGACTCCGTGTCTGCTCTACGCATTCAGCTGGGCAAATCAAATTACAGGCCAGCTCAACCTCAAGCAGAGGGGATATAGAGCTCATCTCTTGATGGACAGAGATGCAGGGCACATTTGCTGAAAAGGTGTTTAGATCCAGAGAGACAAATAATTGTGGCCAGTTATGCAAATAATCTACGATAGGCTAAAATATGGATAGAATTCCTGAAAAACACAGTTCCTAAACTTTTACACTAAAAATAACAAGACCACATGGGGAAAAAAAAAAGGATTGGATCAGAGAACTCAAAACATATTCAGATCATTAATAAAACTAGTAATTGATACTTAGGGAATTCACTTTAGGTAACTGAAGTCAGGTAGCTTTTTCAGCTGTGGCCTGAAATGAGAAATCACAGAAATAATTGGTACTGATGGTAACACTTAATGAATATTGCATATGAAATAAAGTGACTTCTGTATTGTATTGATAATTGTTCTTTGTGCCAACTATGTATAAGCTAATTTATATTATCAAACCATACTCTGAGGAAGTAAGTGAAAATCTGCATAGTGCATAGAGGGATCTTCAACCTCTTTCACTTGTCTTCCAAAGCATGTCTCCAGCTAGGCTGATACCAGCCAAAAAAGAGAGTGGAGGACAGAAAGAGCCCAAGAGGAAAGATCTACCAATATCAATTGGGGAGTTCTCAAATCATCCTACCGTGGAGTCTGTTACTTCCAGAACACAGGCAACTTGTTGATGCCCTGTTCTTAAAGTATGAAAGGTAGTCCGGACAAGCATAAAGCCTAATATGAAAGACAGAATACAAAGAGATAATGGGAACAAAAGGAGCATGAAGGAAAGTGAAAAAATGCAAGGAGCGAAAAAGGAAAGCCAAAAAAAAGTAAAACTATAAGGGTTATGCTTAGATATAAAAGATAATATATTTTTAAAGCAAAAATATTCAGAGACCCAAAAAGAGATCTTAGGAAGTAAAAACAAGACTGCACAAATAAAAATTTTGATACCATTATTGGAAGAAAAAGTGAGGAAATTATCCAGGAAAAGTATAACAGAATGACAGTGAAAATAGGAGAAAAGAACTGATAAACAAGTGATCCACTAGGTTTAATTAGTGGATTTCTACCCTAAGAAATTATAGCAAGAAAACAGAAGGAAGGATACTGAAAAAGAAATGGATTAAGAAAACCTTTCAGGACTAAAAGATGCAAAGTTCTATGTTGAAATGTGTAACTTACAAAGAGATGGGAAAACACCTGTCACAGTCCATTTCATTGTGAGGTTTTTGAATTCTGGCATAGAGAAAATGTCCTAAAGGCATTAAATGAAAAAACATACCCTAATAGATCACTGTGAAAGAAAACAGAATCTCATCAGCCTTTTCTGTAGCAAAATGGGGAATTCTGAGATTGATTGATATCCAACCTACTGTTTTTTATTAAATGAGTCTCACAATGAACAAGGGAACTATAAGTCTTTTCAGATCATCAAAAATGTTCAGACATCTCAAAGTTTGACCTCTATTTAGCTAATGCTAGCAAATGTGCTCAAGAGAAGCCAAAGGGTATGCCAAGAAAAGGGAACACATGGAATCTGAAAAATGAGAAATGCAATTGAAGAGGTCAGCCAAAGAAGTTTCCAGGATCACCATAAAGGGGCATACAGAAACAATGTGAAACAGACTTAGAAACAAATCCAGAGAAAATTCAGAAGCAAAAAAGTGTCCATTCAGATGGTACAGAGAGAAGGATGAAGGTCATAGAATTACTGATGCGCTTGAGTCAGTGAGAAAAGATTTATTCCTTTGATGGAGATTTTGAGGAGAAATGGATACATAGAATCTTAATTGAACAAAGATTGTCATTGACTCAAAAATCATATGTAAATGGAAATGTAGATGATATTGAGGTGGTAATAATACCATAGAAACTGAATAATGATTCATTAATAATTAATGATGTTATTATACCAGAGGATGGGGATCAGGAAAATCTGTAAGGATTTCTTTGCAGATGTGTGGAGGCATCAAGAGTAATAAATATTCCTCTTTAACAATAGGAAGTGACAGGCAATCTCTAAAGCTAAAAGATCAAAAGATACTTATACGAATATACTGTTTAAAAATAAGGAGACAAAAACTAGTGTTCATGAGAATTGATATTAGTTATCTTTTTTAAAATTTTTTTATTATTTTTTTAAAGATTTATTTATTTGTGCATACAGAACTGGGGTACAAGCCAGAGGCTCAGGGGCGACGAGAGGCTTCACCAGAGACAGAGTGGGGAGCAGAACAGGCAGATCGACGAAGTACACTACTGAGGGGAGCAGCGGGCGGGTCAGGAGAGGTCTGCCACGCCATGGGGTCACCTCCAGGGCAGGCGGGAATCGAACTCATGCGGAAGCGGCTTTAGATTCTCAGTGCTGTGCTTTAACCCGCTGCACCACCAGGGAGGGCAGATATTAGTTATCTTTAAGAAGAAATTGGTGGTAGAAAGAGTTGAAAATGTCTTTTATTTTAAGCCCTACGTAACATATGAACTTTAAAAATATGATTATGTAACTTTGATATAGAACAAAAGATGACAAGTATTCAAACCTGGATGAAGGGAAGGGGAAAAAGTACTGAAACCTCAAAACAGAAAAATCTTTTATAATCTCACAATTCAGAGATTATTCATTCTGTATTTTTTTTTACATATTTTTCTACTTCGTTGGAGCCTTTCTATACAATTTTGTGTCTTGATTTCTTTACATATTAGAATATTGCAATTTTTCCTCCATATCACATAAAGCATGAACAATAAATAGATAAGACAAAAGATAAAGTAATTTAATGAGTTGGACCATAATACAGTGATCACAAATCCTGAAATTGGATGGAGGTTGTTCCAGTTTGAATTATGCTGTCTACTTACCATGTTTCCTTTTGTGGGTAGGCCATGGTTCAGATTATAAGCTTCTATGTTCAAGGAAACATGCCATCACCTTCAGGAAAATTGACTTTATAACGTATGAGTTGCTTCATTTCAGTTTTACTGAATTTGACAGTGATATCTTATATTTACATGGGTTCTTTTAAGAACTTTTTTTAAAAAAGTCTTATTTTTAAATATTTATTTATTTATGCTTACAGAACTGGGGTTACAGGTCAGAGGTGTGAGGGGTGAGAAGATTCACCAGACACAGAGTGGGGAGCAGAACAGGCAGATTTACTGAAATAGACTGCTGACAGGAGCAGCGGGCGGGTTAGGAGAATTCTGCCACGCCATGTGGGTCAGCTCCTGGCTGGGGATCGAACTTGTTCTTCAGTGGCTTTGGAGTGCTTCATAATGTGGTGCTTTAACCCATAGCACCACCAGGGAGAGCCCTCTTTTAAGAATTTTGAAGACCTTTGTCTTTTCTCACTTAATTTTCAAAATAACTGTGAGATAGATAAATAAAAATATTTATTACATATGTGCTAGTATGCAAATCTGGTTGTTTTCACAACCCCAGTACATTAATATTTAATATCACATAAATGTTAAAAACAGGATCTACCCTGAGTAGTACATTACATTTATATAAAAAAGGGCTTTCTCATATAATATTGTATATGATTCTTTGCTTAGGAGAATTGGGCTATTGAAAATTCATGAAATACTGGAACTCCAGAGGAAATTTTGCATTGCTTATAGATATCCATCCATCCATTCATCATCCATTCACTCATTTGTACATACATCATGATGTGGGCTATAAAAGAAGTCACATAGATCATCAGGTAATTCCACCTTTTTGCCTGGTATGGAATTACATCTTAGTTATAAACTTCAACTTCTCTCTTCTTGCTTTAATGGAGGTTTCCCTCAAGGGCTTCTCCCTTCAAAAGAATAAGCTCTGGGTTGTGTTCCTTGAACATCCCCAGTTGTGCCAGAGAGGGATGTGGGGGGACTTCATTCAGATAGTGAGAATGAAGAACCATTTCATTTTATGCAACTACCTGAATTATGAGCAGGTGGGATCTAGAGGACTGGGAAGATTGGTCAGGAAAAAATGCTCTAATCTTTTTTTTTTTTTTAACCAATCTCATTGCCTGCAACATACAAATGGAGTTCAGAACCTTTCAAAAGGCCTGCTGTGAAGATAATAATTTTTTTCATTTTAAGATGCTTAGGAATCCTTATGTTGAAGGAAATGGAAATTTTTATTCCTCTAGTGCAAGAATAGTACTCAAAAGTCAACCCATCCAGCTATGATAAAATCTGAGAGTTGAAAGAGAACTTAACTCTCTGGGTGCACAGTCCTCTCCCAGAGGAAGGGAAGGATATGCAAGATGCCTTCTCTCTCTCTCTCTGTCTCTCTCTCTCTCTCTCTCTCTCTCTCTCTCTCTCTGTGTGTGTAAGATTAACAGTGTGCTTAGATGGAGAAAGACTTTCCTCTACACTCTAGTTCTTCATAATTTTCATTTAGGTACTGTCAGTTTAAGTATAGGAATTTTGTAGTTAAAAAAAGGAATTCCCTTGATTTAAAATTTTCTTAGAACTTACTATTGTCTCGTTACAATCCAAAGAAAATGGTCATCACAATGGCTCCTATCAGAATGTGCATCGTTTGCTCTTCCCCACGCTCCACATAATTATGAGAAGAAAACAACCACCGAACACCTGTGTTCCTATCAGAAACCTGGACTTTCTGTTTCATCCACACACACATGAAATGGAGAAAAAAAATTAATTGAGGCACTGTGAATGCTGAGTAATTACTATGCATGCTATCTATATAAACATATACACACATTTTTCTTAGAGTTGTGAACAGCCATTTGCCATGAAACTTGTTTCTCTTTTCAGTGTTAGGAAGGTGGGAATTTTGCACCCTTGGAGCTAGAAGTAAGTGTTTTGGAGGATCGTCCTTCACCCTCTAGATGGCAGCAACACTCTTTAGTGGCTGACTGGTAAATTGCTGTGAAGTTCAGCCAGTTTCTATTAAAGGGAGAAACTGCAAGTCTGACCTCTTTAATCTTTGCACTCAAATTTACCTAGTACTTTTGTATTTACTGCTACTTCTGTGCTTACTTATTTAGTGAATGTACTATTTGTTAACAAGAACAAGTGATTTTCTCTTTTGTGTGGAAAATGGCTTGGTATTTCTAGAAGCATTCATAAATCTAGACTTGTGTTTCTTAATATTGGCATTATTGACCCTTTGACATGGATGATTGTTTGTGTGTGTGTTGGGGGGGGGGGCTTCCTGTACATTGTAGGATGTTTAGCAGTATCTCTGGGATTTACTCCCTAGATGCTAATATATTGCACTTGTACCCTCCATTTGTTATAACCAAAATGTTCCCAGATATTTAAAACAATTTTTTTTCCATTGAGGTAATGTTGGTGTATACCGCTGTTTGTATTTTGAGAGTCTAGAATCTTCCCCTTCAGGTGCTATTATCCCCGAAGCACCCAAGGTCCGCTGCCACGGCCCACTGTACCTACCCCCTTCCCGTTTTGCTGATGACATGCCCAGATATTGCCAAATACTCCCAGGTAAGCTCCCCAGATATTTCCCACTGGGAGGGGGTTGGGAGGTGCAAAAAACTGCCTCTGGTTGAGAACCACTGAATTAGATTTATTCTTACAGTTAATTGGGGTGAGCGGGAGAGGCAGTCAGTGGCCCTGAACACTGGCTTCTTATATCCTTGCGCATTTATTTTGTAGGACTAGGTAAAGCACAATCACTGATAACTTAAATATATTCTACTTTTATGTTCATTTGCTTGGAGGACTCTTTTTCTGGAGAAGAAAAAAATGAAAATGAAAATGAAAAAGGATAAGAAGGGACAATTAAGGTATAAAGGTGTTATATATTTTATCCCCAAAGGAGGAGATGGAGGTTTTCAAATTATAGTTCCTTGTGAATAATAACACTGGCATAGAACTCTGTTACATTTTTTCCCTTTTGATTTTAACTAGCCTAGCTGAGTGTGAATTATGAGAGAAAAACCTAAGAGGCTTTACTTGAAAGATTTCTCAGTAAATGAAAACGTTTCAAATTGGAAATGACTTTAATTGGTCACTTGGTTCAACTTCTAAATCTCTTAAATCCGGGGTACAGGGTGTAACCTGAATGGAAGGAAGGGCAATAACATCACAGATTCTTAGATGTGTGGCCTCTTCTAGGTACTCAAGGTGATAACTGATTTAGAAATAAAGAGAGATTTGGTTCTAAAGTGGAGCACACAACACATGGCCAAAGCACCTCCTGCCCCCAGCGCGCTAACAGTCCAGAAGAAGGTGCCCCGGGGCTGGAATTCTAATGGACAGTGTTAGAGCAGGGTTCCTGAGACAGGCCCACCTGGGATGTGATGAGGGCCAGGTGTGGTAGCAAAAATTCCACGTAATATTAAGCAGGAACTTATTTTTCTGTTTGGTCTAAACCCTCAACACATTATTAAAGCATCCCAGTGAGTTAGTGGGAGAAAGAAACGGCTGTGAGGCCAGAACCCAAATATAGACAAGTTCAACAGGTGACTCCCCCTCACCCACTTTTGAAAACGTCTTCAGTGTTAGAGATGGGAGCTAATTCTCTGAGCAGCCAACCAGGCAGGCTGGACCTGTATCCAGAGAACCCCTCAGCTGGGAGTGGACCACTCTCATACCTTTAGAATAGATGATATGATTTCTGAAATAGTAGGTGTGGAGCAGAAAAGGAAGAAAAAGCCAGCAAATGGGGTCCCTGGAATCATTTGGGACATCTTCATTTCAGCATGTGATGGAATCATGGGACGAACCACATGGTCTTAAAAGGTTTACTGTTAAGTGGAATCCGGGGTGAAGGATAGCACTGGGGGGGGGGCGGGCAGAAAGAACAAGTGAGCAGTTGGCACAATCACATTTTACTCGAGCTTTTCTATGCTATTCAAGTTCTATTACAAATGCCTGTCCTCCCTCTCCCCTCCCCCCGACACCCCCCACGAATCTTACTGAGTCAAAGATTGACATCGAAACAAGACATTCCTTGGAGAGTGACTTCAGGACGAGACTCAATGGAGGTCTCCCAGAAGTCATTAGCATTCGTGGCTTCCATCCAAGATGTCCAGAGTCTTTCAAGTATGAGCTTTGCTCTGCAGATGTAGGCCATAAAGCACTGTGGGTGCACTGGGAGGCTGAGGATGTGAGAGCAAGCGAAGGTCAACAGTCAACTGGGGAGAAGGCCAGGGATAGAATTTAATTCCCTAATTTTTCTTGCAGAATTCCAGCAGCCTGGCTTCACCAGGGCCAGCCTGGTTCTGTCCACAGAGCTGTTGTTTGATTTTTGATTACTTCCACACCATTTGCTAACTGTTCATAATTCCTGTGCAGTTTTACTCAGAACATGGGAGACAAAGATAGCAAAACAAGGGCCCTTATGTTTTTCTCTGCTGTCGTCAGTGGATGAAATTGGCTGGGCAGAGTACAAGCTTTTGTTGCTGCACTTGAGGGATTTTTTTTTTTAATGCATGAGCATTTTTAGGAAGAAAATATGTGTGCAGAATAGGTGCAGAATGTCTTGTAAAGTCTTTAAAATTTTGCACTCATTCATTTGTTTTGGCAGGTAGATACAGTCAGTAGATTAATCAGTCAGTAAACAAATTTTTGAGAAGATACAAATCAAACATCATTGCCAGAGCTGTTCCCACTCTACTGCAGGCCCTGCAATGTAGAGGGAGTCCTGTGGCCAGAAGGGCCCCTGCACCAGGCCACGTGACTTATGCTCTGTCCCCTCTCAGTGTACACCCCGCACACCTGTGTAGGACTGCAGACTGAGGTGAGAAAGTGGGCCAGCGGGCATATCACTAGGGGGGAAAATTTCTTAAAGGAATTAGGTCTTGAGCAGAGTTCAAAGGAGAAAGTCTCCTTTTTTGGGCGTGGCAGCCAAGAGGTGTTAGGCTATTTATTTTAAGGGGAAAACCATAAAGCCTTGCCACGTTCTTGTCCCTAAAGTCCTTAGCCCTGCAACTGAGTAAAGCCCCCAGGCTGTAGCCACATTTCAGTGTAGAGGGAAGGAAAAGAAATAGCTAAGAACTTTGAATTTTGAATGAATTTCCTCACCTTTCAGTTTCCTAGTACCACCTCATCTGTGTCAAGCACTGCTTCTTATTTTTTGATTCTTGTCATGTCTTTATTTTTTTCATTCATTTATTTATTTATTTATTTTTATTACAAAAGTTTATTTTTACATCATTTTGTACATTTTTTTCCCCATCTCAATTGTAATCCCCGCGGGTTTCCCATCACCAAGTCACCCGTGTCATGTCTTTATTTTTTAAAAAAGGATTTATTTATTTATGCATACAAGAACTGGAGTATAGGTCAGATGTATGGGGGGGTGCAGGTGGGATGGGGTGAGAGGATTCACCAGAGTGGGGAGCAGAATAGGTCTACTGATGAAGTACACTGCTGAGGGGAGCAGCGGGCTAGATGGACCAGATGGGAGAGGTCACCTTCCTGCAGCCGTCTAACCTAGTAAGCATTTGCTCGGCCCCCAAGTTCAGGCTTGTGGTCTTGTGCCATCAATGAGTTGAGCTGCATCTGTGGTTCCAATTTTCCCTGGAATGACCTTGCTCCCTACCAGAGCACTTTAGATTATGGTTATGCTTTGGAGGCAGGAGGCTGAGATGGATATCTGGAGACCCAGAGTAAGCTGTTTGTGGTTTCTTTAGCCTGTAATTCTAATAACTGCCATCCTCAGCCTTGGCCTGCACAGGAAAGAACATCCTTTGTAGGCAGTTCTCAGCTTATAAATGGGTTGTGTCCCAACATTTGTTCGTAGTAGTCAGTTTCCATAGTAACACAATGACAGAGGAAAAGTGGCAGCTCACAATAGTCTCCTACTCCTTAAGAAGTTACTTTAGAACTAGCAGAGCTAAAGAACCAATTCACCCTATGATGAGGTTGAATTTGACATTGTTGAATGTCAAAAATGGTGGGGCATTGGCATTTCAATGTGGGTTCAGTCTGTACTGAGTTTTACATTGTGGGAGGTGGGTGTGGGGAAAGAGCTGTTTTAAGCACTTAATTGGAAAGTTTAGAACACAGTCACCTGAATCAGGGCTCTATGAGGAGGACTCCCTCTCTCCCCTCCCCACCACCCCTCTAGCCCAGTGAAATGTGGGCCAGGGACATAAGGGTGTCCAAGGGGGCAGGTACACAATGAATGTGGATCACTATTGAGCTTGGGGGTGGGGGGAAGAAGGAAGTGAGAGGGGACGGAGGGGCCCTAATGTCAGTAAGCACCCGGAGAGCAGACATTCCCAGAGAAGCCAGGAAGGGACACCATGGACAACCTGCCTGTTCTGAGGGCCGTCCTCAGGGAGGCGGGGCAGCGTCAGTGAGGTTTTGTCAGGAGCTGGGCAGACTGCAGCATGGGCTGAAGGAAGCCTCAGTTCCAGGCATGAGCCCTGTACCAGCCCAGAATGTGTAGGTGAGGTCAGTGAAAGTTTTCTGCCTGATAAATGACGAGCATGTTCCGTGGATGAGTCAAGCCATATGAGCCTTTCTTTATGTGCACAGTCTTCCAGTAGAAAGAGTGCTCGACAATGGATTGCCTTATGAGTCATGAAGTTGCATTGTGTTTTTTCCTTACTAATGCACAAAGTCCATTCTGTTTTCAGAACTCAGGAAAGCGGCCTGAGGCACAGTAGGTATTTGCTAAGGGTTGCTTGGGAAACAGGCAATGCCGATCCTGTCTTTTTCTTTTTTTAATGCATACAAGAGCTGGGGTATAGACCAGAGGCGAGGGGTGGTGAGAGGATTCACCAGAGACAGAGTGGGGAGCAGAACAGGCAGATCGACAAAGCACACTGCTGAGGGGAGCAGCAGGCGGTCAGGAGAGGTCTGTGGCACCATGTGGTCACCTCCGGGGGTAGGCGGGAATCGAACTCATGCGGAAGTGGCTTTAGCTTCTCAGTGCTGTGCTTTAACCCGCTGCGCCACCAGGGAGGGCCCTCTTTCTTCTTCTTTTAATAAGGTACCATTTTTACACCATTGGATGTGATCCTGAGATATAAGATCATGGCTCTTCAAATCATGACATCACGTCACATCCAGCACCAAGGCACAGCTGCCACATAGTCTGTGGGACCCTTTCCCACTCTTCCCTCCCCCCCCCCAATTTGTAACCTCAATTCCACAGCCAGATTTCTAGGTTTTGTTATTGGTCTGGTTTTGTCTGATCCCCCTCTTTCAGTGAAAAAAACTTAAAGATCATGAATGTGATTCCTCTAGGGGAAATTGCAGCAGTTCTCAGAAAAATTTTCATGTATTTTTATTATTAGATAAATTTGGTTAGAAGATAGCTCTTTTCTTTATTTCAATGATCCTTTGTAGGAAAATGCTGTTTTTGTTGATGCTTATCCTATTCCCAATAATCTAAGCTCCTATTTTGACTCTACATACATCAAAATCTGATTTGTATCCAACATTCATTCAATAAAGAGGTTTGAGATTTGTGCTGCTCCATAGGAATTCCAGGTCAACAGGGAAATCTCTGGGCTCTACCAGACTTGGCTGTCTGAGAACAACTGGGGATTTATATTTGGAACAAATGAAAATGGAAATGATACAAAAAATGAAAAAGGTTTGATCACATGGACAACAAAGATTATGGAAGTTCTGTTTTTCCCCTCAGTCGAGCACAAATATATTACAAAAAAAAAAAAAAAAAAGCCCAAAACCAATGAAGGCGATTTATGGCACTCTTCACAATAGCCTGGTTCATATCTTTCAAAAAAAAAAAAAAATGAGTGTAGCAGCAAACAAATGATTATAAATTCCATGGACTCTGAAAAACAGGCTGATTTCTTAGCTTTTTGCAAGTGATTTCCATAATGCATTCCCCTTTACCAACACATTTTAATGCCATCTGTTGCCAGTTTTCTTGCGTGAGGTCAATTCTGGATCGCTTCATGCAATTATGCAAATGAAGCTCCTATAAAATAAAGGAAAGCAGTGCTCTGTCAGTCATCTCTGAAAGCCTGAGTGAGTCTCCCTCTAGACCAGTAAAATGTATCTCTTTTTCCATTGTTTAATGTGTCTTAGAAGTAAGAGTCTTTTTGAAATGGTTTCTAACATATCTCTTTCCAGGTTTTGTTTATTTTTTTAAATAGGCTTTTTTTTTTAAAGATTTATTTATGCTTATAGAATGGGGGTACAGGCCAGAGATGTAGTGGGTGAGAGGATTCACCAAAGACAGAGTGGGGAGCAGAACAGGCAGATGGACTGAAATACACTGCTGAGGGGAGCAGCGGGCAGGTCAGGAGAGGTGTGCCATGCCATGTGGGTCAGCTCCCTGATGGAGGGTTGAACTGGTGCTGCAGTGGCTTCGGAGAGCTTCATAATGTGGAGCTTTAACCGATACTCCACCAGGGAGAGCCCGGTTTTGTTTATTTTTAAGACAGTCTGAAACAGTCTTATTTTTTTTAGCTCGTGAGCAGTGCTAATTGGGCTAATTTCTAGACTGGGGCTAATCTGACTCTACTTCATTTTGGCACACAGCAAACAGACACATTAGGTGTGATACTCCGGTGGAGACTGTGCCCCAGCTACGGTCATGGGGAGGGGGCCTGTGGACTTTCCTCATCATTTTTCTTCTATGTTTATACAGCAAACATAGCAATAGACACTGGCCCATGGCATACAGGAAGTGACATCACACCAGAGCTGCTGTCTAGTATTTGTGCTTGTCCAGAGTGGAGGTCAGGGCTGGTGGGAGATAGCGTTAAGAAGAGAAAATATTTTCTCTCCATAGAACATGATAGTTGTCTCCAGAGAAACATAATAAAAATACTTTTACCATTGTGGGCAGGTAGGCTGTATTTGGACTACTTAGAGAACAGGGTGTTCAGGTAAAAAAGGCAGAGATGCAGTATTTAAAAAATAGAAAGAGAAGCTATTCTAATGATAATTAGAGAAGTGTGTAGCTGGTATGGAAGGAATAAAAATTCAGTGGGTAAGAACTGTAAGAAAAATAAACTTTGGGCAAGTTTATAGGTAGATACCAGATAAAGACCATCTCCAAAAGAGCCATAGCGTCTTGTAGAATGACATAGGACATGCAGAGCTCCAGTTATTCGAATAACGCATATTTATGGAGTGCCTCCTATCCAAGCCCAAAGATAAGCTCTCGAGTAGAGCAGTGAATGAAAAAAAGTTCCTTATGGAGACGCAGAGAATAAACTGTAAATGGGCAAATAAACTCATTTACAGATACATTTATATGGACAAGTAATACAATTATTACAGCAAGAATGAAAATAATGTAATTGTAGATACTACAAAAGACTTTAAAAAGTTAAAACAAGATACGGGAGTAGAAAAAGCTAGGGTTGGTTCTAATTGGCAGCATGAATTTTACTGAATTGCTCTTTGAGGAGGTGACATTTCAACAGAGAGGACTGAGGTCTGTGAAGGAGTGGGCTGTTGAACATTTGAGCTACGTAAAGTGCCAAGGCTTGGAGCATACCTAGAATCATCAGGGAGGTCTGTATGGGTGGATCAGAGTTATTGAGGGGACATGGGGACTTGAAGAGACCCTAACTAGACAGGTGAGGCTGATAAAGGATATGCAGATGTGTGTATGTATACACACACACACACACATACACACACACATACACACAGAGACACATACAGAAATTAGATAATATTATTAGACCATCTCCTTTAAAAAATATATGTATTTTGGCAGACTTTTAAAAAACTTTCTGAATTGTGGTTTGACAGTGTATTAGTTGTTTCAGAATAATGCAGATATTCACATATTCACGGGTACCTTATGCCTCATATTTCTTGAAATGTCAAAGATATGAAGGGAAAATACATATTTTCTTTTAATAAACATTTTGCTTTTCTTTCTTATTTTTTGAGATAAAAAAGATTTATTTATTTTTATGTACTCTGACTGGGGTACAGGGTGCAGGTGGGGTGGGGTGGGGTGAGAGGATTCACCAGAGACAGAGTGGGGAATAGTGCAGGCAGATGTACTGAAATGTACTGCTGAGGGGAGCAGTGAGTGGGTCCGAGGAGGTTTGCTGTGCCATGTGCCTCATCTCTCTGGTTGGGGATGGAACTGTGCTGCAGTGAGTGTGCATAGCATCATAATACTGCGTTTTAACCCCTTGCACTGCCAGGGAGGGCCCATTTTTGAGGTTTATTTTTATTTATGCATAGAAGAACTGGGGTATAGGCCAGAGGTGTTGGGTGGGAGGTGAGAGGATTCATCAGACAGAGTGGGGAGCAAAACAGGTGTATCTACTGAGGGGAGCAGTGTGCAAGGCAGGAGAGGTCTGCTGTGCCATGTGGGTCAGTTTCCTGGCCGAGTTTTCAAACTCACGCTGCAGTGGCTATGGGTAGCTTGATAGCTCCAAGACTTTAACCCATTTGCCACCAGGGATGCTCTAAACTTTTTAATTTTCTTACATCATTCATTTTCATTAAGTATTTAGTTTCTCCTCTCAGGTGTAGTCCACTGTAACATCACCTGTGAACTGTCACCATAGTCCCTTGTTTCTTCCCTCCTTGGTTTTGACCTCACCCCTGCTCCATGCCTCAGATCTATAGTCTGCAAGTTTTGTGATAAGTACATGTTTTCATTAGAATTTTATTTTTAACTGAATGTATTTTATTTTTTATATTTTGTTATGTACTGTATGAGTTGAATATGCTTTCATTCAACAATAGTTTGCAGGGCATGTGGACACAATTTTATTCCTTTTAGAACTCAAGTTCTACAATGTATATTCATCTGTCAAGTCATTATGTCATATACCTGAAACATATAATTTTATAAGTCAGTTATTGCAATAAAAAATAAAACAATAGGGCCCTCCCTGGTGGTGCAGCGGGTTAAAACACAGCACTAAGAAGCTAACGCCACTTCAACCTGAGTTTGATCCCCACTCCAGAGGTGACCCACATGGAGTGGCAGACCTCTCCTGACCCGCCCACTGCTCCCCTCAGCAGTGTACTTCATCAGTCGGCCTGTTTTGCTCCCTACTCTGTCTCTGGTGAATCCTCTCACTGCCCCTGCACCTCTGGCCTGTACCCCAGTTCTGTATGCATAAATAAATAAATCTTAAAAAATATATATCACAAAAAAGAATGCAACAATCATGACTTTATCCTGAATAATAAAACTTTAGTGTGAACAGGTCTAAAAGACGTAGAATGGCTAAATATTTCATACAGTAATGCAATTTGTATAATAAAAAGAATATTGACTTTGAAATTAGAGAACATTGGATGTGAATCCTAACTCTAAAGTTTACTGCTTGATCTTCTATGTGTTTACAGAGTCTCAATTTTCTAATACACAACATGGGGAAAGATGGGACTTGTGTGTTTGTGGAGAGCTGTGCATTAAAGCACATGGCTGGTTTGGATTAGGAAATAGCATCACATTGTCTGCCCTCCTTCACGGCTAAAATCATCCACGTAGAGTCATAGAACCGGAGTCAGAGTCTGGTATACTCACTTGATTTCTAGATTTCAGCCTTTTCTAATAGCTACTGACTTGCTCACGTTCTGAATACTGTGACTTCTCCAGTGAACCTTCATGGTCCCATGTGAAAGTGAAGGAGGGCAGGCACCTTGCACCTCTCATTTTGCTTCTGTCATCAGAGCCACAGACAGTCACTGGGGCCCTCACCTGGGAGCTGTTTGTGATACAGGCACAAGCCATGAGAACCAGATGCTGCACTGTCCGTCCAGGAGTTTGGGCATCAGCGCCGCCTTGTGTAGGAGCTTTAAAATGAGAGTCAGCGTGGAACATCATACTCTTCCAAAATCGCTGGTCTTCCAAAACAGTGAGGGGTCTGGGCCAGCCTTTGTTTTAATTCTTAAAGAAAAAGGAACATTTGCTCATAGAACTAAGAACTGATCTAATTCCTGATTTCTGTCATCATTTCCTTTTCTTCCAGGCAGTGCAAGCTACTGCATATTTTTAAGTCACAGACTTGTGTGTTTCCATCTCTGTGTTTTTGCCTGTGTCATTCTCATTTCCCCCTTCATTTTGTCTCCAAACACTGGAAATCATCTTATACACTCTTTGACATTTGTATAATGCACCCATCATCAGAAGCTAATTGCTTTCCAACATTTTTCTGCAAATTCCAATATGGAGTTGAGCTCTCCCTTCTAAGAACAATGGGTAACTGTTCTATCTTCTGGATTAAACCATGAAAATTTGACAAAATGTCCAACAATGCTCACAATTTCCCTGTGGCTGGCCAGGCTTTTAAAATTTATACTGGTGACCAATCCATCCAAGGGTTATCTTAGTCCCCCAGTGAAGATAGAAATAAATTACATTATTTCTGTTCACAAAATATGTCCACCCTCACAAACAATATGAAGCAGCCCAGAGCCTACCTCTGAGCCACTCTATCAAGACAGTGAGGGTTACTTGGGTGACTTGGGGGTAATGCTTATGGTCAGCAGCCCACTCCTCACTGAGGAAGCTGAGGCCTAGATTCTCTTTGGAGAGAAGATGATGCCGCTATCACTCTAGAAGGGTCACATCACTCCAGAAACAACTTGTTTAAAATTGACAAATGTGGTATTCCATAAACTTAGAAGCTAATACTAAAATTAATGCTTAATTATGCGGACACATTGGAGAATGTGGAGGCTTGCTCAGTGCATTCTCTTCACAGAAGCTAAAGGAGAATAGTGTTGTAGAGGGTGGCTGCCAAGAGCATGTACAATGGGAGCAGATCTGTTCAAGTTCAAATCCTGACACTTGACTCAGCACCTTGCTGCATATTCTTGGGCAAGAGAGACAATCTCTGCAAGTCTATCTTTTTTTCATTTTTGAACACACTAGGGATGTTTATTTCTTTTTTCTCCTGACCTCAAACTCTTCTCGGAATGCACATGAAAATAAAAGCAAAAATCACACCATTCCCCAAACAGTTGAATCACAAATCTTTTGAAGTCTTTCTCCTTATCCGTTAAATGGTGCCGAATCTATCCTCTGCTTGTTTTCTCCTGAGTCCCTTCCTGCCACTGCCCTCAGTTCGTGCATCAGCAAAGGACTGGATTGTATTTTCAAAGTTGTCTCATTCTCTTAGATCTTTAGCTCAGGGCAAACTCAGAAATGTAGGGACTAGAGCCAGAAACAGAGACTGGGTGAGACTCTGTCCACTTGTACTGGAGAAGTGGATGTACATTGCACCCACAAGGTTGGATGAAAGTGCATGGCTGATAACTGAGTTAAAGTCAGTGTGACCTGGGTCTGCATGCCACAGATGCGTGGCACATCCCTTCTTACAGGCTGTGAAGGTATTTCCCCCAGGGCAAATGGAAGATTGCAGAAGTTTCAAATCAGCATTTATAACACATGGGGAGTCGTACCTTTGTTTCGGGATAGCTGAGGATTCACAGCAATAACACTGTAATGCCTTCATGTGTTGGGTGTTCAGCAAATAACAGTTACTCTTTTTTATCTATGGTGGTAGGGACGAGGATGAGAGGAGATACATGCCAGGACATACCACCGATGACAGTTTTCAGTTGCTATCAGAGCACCAGTGACATTAGTCCAAGGCTGATTTCCATCTGTGAAGAGCTGCACCACTGTGCTGCTCTGCTGCTCTCCATTCTGACAACTGGCATGATTTATTGAAGTCCACACACTGCATCTGGTCCTCCTGTCACTAGGAGGCTGGTCTGGGTAGAGGGAAGGGGTGTGAGCAGCTTGGTCCTATTGTCGGCACTTCTGTTTGCTTGTCTCCAAACCAGAGCCCTGGGTGTGGTTCTGATAAAAAGGAGGCAGAGGTGGGCACGCTGGCTGTGGGCTAGCTGGTCCCCCATGTGCTTCTGACATTCCCTTTGAGGTAAGTGGAGCCACATTTCTTTCCTGGCAGCTGCAGAACCCAAGCGTCAGCAGAGAGCTTTGAAGTTTTCCAGAAAGAAAAGGCATTCTATAAAGAGCAGGAGTTATTATTGCTTCCTGACGTTGGTGAGTTCGCGATGGTCTTGTGCAGTTGGAAAGCAGTAGTTGACTTCACATTCAATTGTCTTGACTTACTTTGAATCAGAAATGAAAACCCTTTTCAGTTATATATGAGTAGCAAAAACAAAATAATATGGAAGAATATAACCCTGACTTCTTTCTTTTTCCAGAGTTGTACAAATACCTATTAGTGAATCAGAAAATAAAAGCAAATGAAAAATGGGTGTGATTTTATAACCTCACAACATGCAGCAGGAATTTAATTGATGCCCTTTTTTGGTCCAGCCTCAGAATTTGTCTTTCACTTCTCTCTTAAAATAGGCCTTGCTTTAGGATTGTTAGTTTGCTTTAAAGATTGACTCAAATTCAGACCTCCAACTAACTTACCTCCTTACTGTTACCACAACACCCCATTTAATCCCCTCTTTCTAACATTGGGTAGTTCTTTCTCTTTTGTCTCCATGTGAGAAGTAACTCTTCCCCCATTGTGTGCACAATGTAGTTGTTTTGTTTTTTGTTGGACCCAAGAAAGATCACCTGTAGCAATGGATTTTATGGGTGTGAATTTTATACTAGATCTTTAATTGACCCAAGGGAGACAGAGTAGATTTAGTGGATGTAGCTGGCCAGCTTGACTAGAACATCAGTATTAGCCACAGCATATCCAGTGTCTATCGTATATAAAGCACTATGTTAGGTGAGATGGGATATTTCCAAATAGAGAATATACTCACCTTGCTGATGGTGTGTCCAAGGGATGTAGACCATAAAAATCCAGAGTGGCAACATCTGTCCTTAGTGGAAGGATCAATGGAAGAAGCCCACAGGAACGGGATTCACTTGCATCTTGAAAGACAGAATGGAGGAGGAAGGCTATCCAGGCACAGGGACTGTAGGGAGTACATTACAAAGATCCAAGAATCCAGAGGTGGAGGGGGCAGAGTGAACATGTTAAGGGGAAGGATGTCTTAAAGGAGCTCTGCAGAGTTTTGTGGACTCCACCCCCTATACCAGCTTTCTGGACTGTACCTCCCTACTCCAGTGATTGGAAACTACAATCCCAGCGGTACCAAGGAGAGAACTGCGAGGACCCAAGGGTGGAGATAAGTAGGCATTCTAGGACTTTGGGGGATAAATAAAGAGCCATTTTTTCAATGGCTCACTCTCACTCGGGCAAAAGCTCTCAGGACCGTGTGACCGGGGGCTATCAGTTAGTTTGCTACCAAATCAGCCAAGCTGGTAAGATATTCTAGTTACCTCTCTCTTTCCCTGGGTTGTTCCTTTCCCTTTCCCCTTTGTAGCTAAACCCATTATTGATCCTTTTGTGTGTGCCTGCAGTACAACTAAATTTTAAGTGTGTGGGTGAGGACCCACGACAGGCAGAACAGTTCATACTGGGGTGCCCTGTAACAAACAGACCCACTGTTTTGGAACCAAAGGAAGAGTTAGGATCTTGAAAGGTGAGTGGAGAAAAGAGAGTTGGGAAAGGCAAAGGTCAAGAGGCAGAAGTGGTGGCGGTATCTGGAAAGAGTAGACCTAGATCAAACATCAAAAAACAAAACCTTAACTAAAATTAAGGGATTAAGGATTCAGGGAGAGTAGAGTAAATAGATTAGAGGACTGGGCAGAAGTGGAATTAACAAGTAGCCTTACATTAAAGGCAGGATTGTGAAGAGGATTAAGGCGTGTTTCCTTCCTGACCTCAAAACACTGGCCAGCCTCTTCCCACCTTCAGACTGGCGTGTTTCAGGTCTCTTGAAGACAGTTAATCCTAGAGTTTAAGCACATGGATTTTGTTAGTTTTCTATCCACCATATTGGCTCTATAACTTCTTGGCAGATCAACTTCTTTGTGCTTCAACTTTCTTATCTGTAAAATGGAGTAATATTAGTACCCACATCAGGATTGTTGGGAGAAGTAAAAGAGTCAAAGGGCATGAGGTATTCAAATCATTACCTGAACATTAGTGGTTATTATTGAGGCTCTTGTTTGTTGCCATATTTTCTGTGTATGCAGGAGAAAAAGCTATTTCTGGAAATGAGATTGGCGATGTGGTGTGGTTGGAGTAAAAAGGCAACTAGTCTTTGAAAAATTAGAAACCAAACCCTTTTCTGTAGTCCAGTGCTCCAAACTTGAAAAGGATTGAAGTCACTTCTCCCCCCACTTTTTGCCTTCTGTACTGCTGCATGCCAGGTAACATTAAAAGAACGTGCATAAGTTAGAGGAGAGTTGAAATATGAAGACAGCATAGGAAGCTTGCGAAGGCTCCCAGTAAATTGAGAAGGCATCACTTAGTTTCTGTATGCAAATTGCTGTCCAGAATATCTACACTTCTAAGGGAAGAGTAAATTCAATTCAGTGACTTATAAAGTACTAGGTGCTTTCACATATATTACCTCATTTAGTCCTTATCACCACTCTACAAAGAAGATCATTATTCTCACATTGAGGATGAGAAGACAAATTGAGAGCCATTAGGTTACATGTTTATGGGTAAATAGCTTGTAAGCAACCCTAAATTATTGTTTCCTGTGATAACAGGATAAAAACAATGCTTTTCTTCTTTCCCTCCCTCCAAGAAAAGCAGGAATTTTTCTTTTAAATTATCAGCAAATCTGGAAGATTGTTTAGCATGCATTCCTGACCTCCACCCTTGTGATTATAGTTCCTGAATTTCTGCTGGTCATAGCAGCTGATGAGAAGTGTCCACAGAGTAGTAGTGGATCAGTTCAGATACCTTATAATGCCATTCAGAAATCAGAAACCTAGATGCCCACTCTGTCCTTCCCTGCCTATGGAGTGAAGAAAACAGACTTCATTGGGAGGTAAAGAGGTATTTGAGGGTATGGCTTATAGAACTGTGCCACTAAGCTAGATTCTTTTGAGACCCAAATCATTTTGAAAATTTTATACAGCTCCTCAAGGGTTTTGGTAAAATAGCTGGTGACTCCTGCCTGGACACTCACCCTTCAGTGGTATGTAGTAATATCTCATTGCTTTAACTTGCATTGACCTGATGATATATGGTGTGGGACATTTTTTTCACATGTTCATTTGGCATGTGGATCTTCTTTGATGATCCAAGTGGGCACCAGCCTTACAGGTTTCTTTGCATGTCAGCTGTCAAAGAACCACGTATTCCCTGCCTGACGCTGGCACATGTTGGGGGAGAGGGTCTCTGAATCTGGGGCTGCCCTCTGTGATTCATGTTACATTTGCTGGAGGTGAGCGGGGAGGCTATTGTCTTGTCTGTGTCTTAGCTCTGGATTCCTGTCCCCCTGCCATCCACCTTCCTCTAGAGGTGAGTGGTGAGCCCAGCAGGAGGGTGTTTCTGGAAAGGAGGTGTGGAATGGTGTTCTTTCTTCAGTCCTCATAGCTGTTGCTGACATCCTTTCAGACAAGAAATGAGACCTAAACCCATTACACCCAAGAACTACTTCATAACTCTAGCCAGCTAGCTCCTCCCTGTGTATGCTCACAAGCTAACGTCTTCTTTTTTTAGGTTTTTACAGGGATTTTTAGTTAAGGCATTTTAATTTTCATTCCAAATGCATTTATTGGGTAGAAAACATATGTTCAAAGATAAGTAACTAAAAGCTACAGAAGACCTATTGTGAAACTGCGTATTCTGCCTATGCATTGTTCAGAACCCCAATTTCTCATTCTTGAGATCACCAAGAATGCATTTCTTGTTCGGTTTTTTAGAATTATTCTGTGTGCAAATTGTGTGGATAAAGCTCTTGTTCTTATTCTGATCTTTTGAAATTGAACATCCTAGTGGTTTTGACGAATGTATCTATCAATGCAATCATAGTCCCATAAAGAAGAGTTTTGTTGTCCTACAATTCTTCTGTGCTCTGCACATTTATGCTCTCTACCTAATCCCCTTCCCTATTTCATTGTTTAGCCTTTTCTAGAATGTCAGAGTGAGAGCTATATAATACACAGCCCTTTTACACAGGTCTGTTTCACCTCATAATGTGCATTTGTGGACCCTCCATGACCTTTTATGGTTTGGCATCTCTGTTCTTTTAAGTGGTGAATAATATATCCATTATGTGGATAGAAGAGCTTATTTATCCATTAACCTACTTTTGGAGCATCTTGGTTGCTGCCAAGTTTTGACAATTATGAATAAAACTACTGAAACATTTTGTGTAACTTTTTTTTGTGTGGTCATAGGTTTTCAGCATATTTGGATACACACTAATGAGTGAGCTTGCTCGATTGTATGGCAAAGCAGCCTGTCTTCCAAAGTGATTGCACCATTTGGCATCCCATCAGCAGTAAATGAGAGTTCCTGTTGCTTCACATTCCTGTTAACTTTTGGTATTGTCTTGTTTTGGATTTTGGCCATTCAAATAGGGATGTAGTAATATCTCATTGCTTTAACTTGCATTGACCTGATGATATATGGTGTGGGATATTTTTTTCACATGTTTATCTGCCATGTGGATCTTCTTTGATGAGGTATCTGTTAGGACTTTAGTCTCATTTTTAAATTGAATTAATTATTTTCTTCAGTCTAACGCTCTCCTGACTGAGCTATTTCGGCTGCTGCTGAGTTAGTTATTTTCTTATTGTTGAGTTTTAAGTTTTCTTTGTATATTTTGGTAACAGTGCTTGATCAGATGTGCCTCTTGCAAATATTGTCTCCCTCTAAGTGGTTTGTATTTTCATTCTCTGTTTTTCACAGAGCAGAAGCTTTTAATTATTTCTTTCATAGATCATGCTTTTGTGGTATTTTAAAGTCATCGCTGTCCACAGCATCATCAGTGTGGGTGTAGTGTACAAGGTTCCTTTCAAGTTAGACAAGGGGCAGGATACTTGATAACCCCCAGGCAATAGGTACACATCCCTATGTATGACTGGGACTGCTCTGGGGGAGCCAGTGACTGATGTGTTTTGCACCCCAGGGACTGAGGAGTGGAACTCCTTGTTAATAAGATTGGAGCCATGGGTGGGAGGCAGATGTATATCACTGGACTCACCTTCCCTAAAGCCCGAAATTCAGAGTTCAGTTTGACTCACCCCTCTCAAACAATAAAAAGTTCAGGATCTTACTCTTGAGCAGAATCCTACATCCTATAGCTGCCCATGACTCCTTTTTTCTTAAGTTTACTTATTTATGCATACAGAACTGGGGTAGAGGCCAGAAGTGCGGGGGTGGTGAGAGGGTTCACCAGAGACAGAGTGGGGAGTAGAACAGGCAGAACGATGAAGTACACTGCTGAGGGGAACAGCAGGCCAGATGGGAGAGGTCTGCTGTGCCATGTGCCATGTGGGTCAGTTCCCTGGCTGGGGATGGAACTCATTCTGAAACAGTGTGTACTTTAACTCGTTTCGCCACCAGCCAGGGCCCTGACTCCTTTTTTCTTTTCTTTATCACTGTGGTGTTGCTAATGCAAAAATCAGGGTTTTCTCCCTTGAAATTATCAGAGTTTTATAGCTCTGTGCTTTATATTTAGGTCTATAATTCAATTTGAAATAAATTTTGTGAAGAGTATAAGTCTGTGTCTAGATTCAATTTTTTTTGCATGTGGATGCACAGTGTTCCATCATTTGTTCTTCATTAACAGTCAGTTTGCTATTGTTGTATGTGTGTGTGTGTATAGGTACATACATACATACGTACATACATACATATATATTTGTGTCCTTAAAAAAGTTCTTATGTTTTCTTCTAGTTGTTTTGTGGTATGGTTTAGGAATGGTTTAGGGTTGATTAGAAATTTGAAAAAAATATTTTTCAGCTGTGCTTTTGTGAGATTAAGCCTACCATTTATCAAACCTTTTCCCAAGAATATATACTTTATAAGTTATTATCTCTTTCTTTGCCTATAATTTTCATTCAGTGGAAAATAACTTTTAGTTTGAGCCATCCCAAACTGGAATCAGCTGCTTCTTAAATACCTTATGGATCTGGAAATGTTCAAATTGAGATTCTTGCGTGGATGTTCTGAAAGGATTTTTCTGCATTACTTGTAATAAAATCTAAAGCAGTGAAATATGGGGCCATATATTTAATTTTATATTTTCAAAGAGTCATATTTAAGAAAGTAAAAAAGAAACAGGTGAAATTAGCTAAAAATATTTGATTTAACCTAATATATGCAAAGTAACATTTTAACATGGAATAAAAATGAAAATTACTAATATATTTAATTCTAGCTCTTACATACCAAGTCTTCAAAATCCATTGTACATTTTACACTTACAACACATCTCAATTTGGATTATCTACATTTCAAATGCTCAATAGTCACCGTAGCTAGTGGCTGCTGGACACTACACTGGGCTGTCATAGGTATAGATAGGACCCATGCCAGTACTATGTGCTAAGTCATCATAGAAAAGCCTAGTAAATGGTGCTGGACCAATCGATGGCTTTGCCAAGTATGGATGAATGGAGATTGCTCAGGACTGGAGTCAGAAGACCTGAGGTCTGTTCTTGACACAATACAAAATTAGCACAGTGGATATATGAACCTTGCTCTACCTCTGGTTTCAGTTTCTTCATCTTTAAAGTGGATGTCAGAATACTTGTTTTACTCACCTGCAGAATTGTTGTGAGACTCAAAGGTGTGAAGGTGTTTGAAGAGTTGAAAGCACGTCAGATGTGAGGCAATTGTGTGAGCAGAGCCAGTCATTCAGCAGTGGCACTCTTCCCAGTTCTGCCACAAGCTTGTTGAACACCCTTAATCTCTTTATGATTCTGTTTTTCCAACTGCTATGCAGGACATATTTGAAAGAATCCTTTGAAGTGAATCATATAGTGGTAACAGACAGAAGGAATTGTAACGGTATAGTTTCTGGGTGGCCATCACAGTTCCCCATCTTCAGAACATACTAAAATACAAAAGAGACATGTGAATAGTAAACATTAAAGGATAGAAGTCATGTTGAACAAATTCTGGATTGTGGGCTGCTTTTCTTCAAATTCTGGCTCTGCACTAGCCTAATTATGTGCCACAGTTTTTATGTCTATAAACTGGGAGTCTTAATAGTCCTTCCTTCACAGGTAATATGTGGTGTATACATGAACCAATACATATAAGGAAATTATCACAGAGCCTGATATAAGTTATACCTCAGTAAATAGTAAATATTCACCCATAATAAATGATATAGGTACTGCCAAGAGTTGGCACTTAAAGTCTGTACACATTTCTTGTAGCTGCTGTAATAACTTTGTGCAAACTTGGTATCTTAAAATAATACACTCTTGTTTTTTTTTTTTT
>NW_004567108.1:47617439-47651359 GCF_000260355.1 Condylura cristata | reverse complement strand
TATGAGTGAAACCATCCGGTATTTTTCTTTCTCTTTCTGGCTTATCTCACTAAGCATGATCTTTTCCAGCTCCATCCAAGTTGCTGCAAAAGACATGAATACACTCTTGTTTTTAAGATCAGAGAAGTTCAGAGTCAGTTTCACTGGATTAAAACCAAAGGTTCACTGAGCCACAGTCCTTTGGAGGACTCTAAGGGAAATATTTTTCCTTGCCTTTTCCACCTATTAAGCCTTTGTTCCTCGCCCTTTTTGGTTCATGGCCCCTTCGTCCATCTTCAAAGTCATCAAAGTGACAACCTTCAGTCCCCCTCTGTTTTGTTATCATATCACCATCTCTCTTCTGTCTCTGTGTTGAATCTCTTTTGGTCTCCCCTTTATGAGGACACCGTGATTAAAGATAGGATCCACCTAGAGAACCCAGGATAATGTCTCTATCTTAAGATTCTTAATTTTGTCTGAAAAATCCATTTTGCTATAGGAGGTAATGTTGCAGGTTCAGAGAATAGGGTCTGGATATTTTGGGCAAATATTGTTCAGTCTACTACAAAATCTAACTTTATTTTAGCTTTATCCTTGTTCTGTCGCCTCAAAATGATAATGTTGATATTGCTAGAGAAGAAATAGAATGGGACATGGTTCACATTTGATTTCATAAACTCTCATGTTTCATTTCCTTTCTCAGTTTGTAAAGTTACTATGTTTTTCTCCTCTAAGACTTTCATTCAGTCTCTAAATATTTATTGGGAGCCCATCATGGTGTTAAGAATGAGCAGAACAGACAGGAACCCTCCATGGGACATGTGGAAGAAAACATAAATAAAGCAGCTATACAAACACAGAGCTATGAGAGGACAGCTGGGACTGTGGAGTGTGGGGTGTGGAGCAGGCACTTTGTGTTTCCAGAGGATATTTTATATATGTTGGGGATGCTGTAATATTGGGGAGACATTATGATATAGGTAGGACAAAAAATTTTTGTAATTGTGCTTAAGTTTGCCTAAGAGTAGGAAGTCATTTGGGTGTGTAGGAAAAAGATTATGAAAGAGAGTAAAGAAATTCTATAAGAGCTCTATCTAACAGGGAATTAAAGAAAAATACCATTCTCCCAAACAGGAAAATATTTTCCCTATTTTGATGGATTTAAGTTTTAGAAATGGCCCATCTTAGGATAGCAGTGGTTTCAGGATTAGCAGCAATGGCCGGTGCGTTCAGATGAATTCTACTGTGAAAGAAATGATACCATGAAATCATACTTCAGATATTTCTCAAGAAATGAAAGTGCTCCCTTCATACACGATTGCTACAGCTAACGGTGAAAAAGAGTGTGGTTATTTATCTGTCTTTAAAAACCTGATTGCTGGATCAGAATATCTGTCCTATTGCTATGCCTTATGGAGCAAAAACCCTTGCGGATCACTATAATTTCACACTGAGGGGAGAGGGTAACTTGTTCTTTTTGATCTTTAATTTTATGTTTTAAATGAAGGTTTTTACACCAGTGTCTTCCTTCATATCAGTCAAAGTGCATTTGAGACAACACCTGATGCGAATATGTGATTGGTGACAGAACTTCAAGTGCCCTCATTAAGTCTTATCTTTTTTAGATGAAATAAGTTTTGACATTGCAGCTAACAGTTTTGAACACACTGACTGTATGCCAAGCAATGGATGAAGGCTTAGTGTTGAAGAAAGAGTGTGATAATAGGAGCTGCCTTGAAGAGGGACTAACCACATATGTGCAAATGGATAAGGAAATTCTCAGAGAGTAGATAAACCTTGTGGCTAGGTATTGAAGGATATGGAGATTTAGTAGGAAGGAGATCATGGAGATGTAATAACTTGAAGTTTGAATCCAAGTTATGGATTCATGTGGGAAAGAGGACAGATTTTCCTCGAGTACATTCTTCAAAGAGGGGGACCGTATCAGTGACATTTAAAGTAAATGTCATGATGATAAAGTATTGACCCATTTTGATGAAAAGACATGATGATAAAGTATTGACCCATTTTGATGAAAAGACAATAGAGAAACAAAGAAAAGGCATATGCAACATATAGAGAAGGTGTGTCTGTTTTGTCTGCCAAGAGAAAAATGTCAAGGTGTGATAGATCTTGATTAAATATGCTAGAAATTGTGTGGGAGATATAACTAGGGGGTGGGGAAGGAGGAATCTTCAGATCATGAGATACCATTCTTCCACTTGTGAGGTGTCAGGGAAGGGAGGACCCCTGCGAGGGAGAGTGTTACCACAGTGCTGTTCTAAAGAATGCATGGCCAGGCCACTGGGGAGACCTGATGTCAAAATTGCCCTTTTGATGAGTGCTGTGTTGCTTTGGCTGGGCGGCCTTGGAGTCCTCACCATGCTCAGACTGAAAGCAGCTCCTAGGGATTGTGGCAACTCCCTCAGAAGGTGGGCAATTGAGAGATGCAGCAGCAGGATGTTCCCATGGCAAGAGATCTGAGGGACACCTTTTTACAGTGGCAGAGAAAGATACTTCTATGAGGCCTGGTTCAGGCTTTACCTCTCTGGCCTGCACTCTCCACTGCAGACTCAGTTCTCTGAAGGCAGAACTGCGGTACTGTTCCCATCACACCCATGAGGAGTGCAAGGAGTTAGGTATACTTGGGGTGTAGAATATACTGAGAGTGTTAAGGGGAAGGATGTCCTAAAGGAACTCTGCAGTCTTATGGACTCCATCCCCTACTCCAGCTTTCTGGACCTTACCCCCTACTCCAGTGATTGGAAACTACAACTCCCAGCAGTACCAGGGAGAGAACTGCAAGGACCCAAAGGCGGAGCTAGCAGGAATTCTGGGACATTTGGGGGATAAATCGGGCGTGATTGCATCTCTTGCTTTCTTGCTCGGGAAACAGCTCTCCGGACCGTGTGACTCAGTGTGTTCAGTCAGCCTAGTCTTAAGGTATTCCAGTTACTTTGTATCCTGCTCTCTTTCCCTGGGTTGTTCCCTATTCCTTTCCCCTGTTGTAAATAAACCTGTATTGACCCTTTGGTATGTACCTGCAGTATAACTGAATTGTGAGCGCGTGGGTGAGGACCCACAGACAGGTGGCCCAGTCAACTCTGGGCTACCCTGTAACAAGAGGAGCAGTAAGAGTGAATTTGGTCATGAAAAAAATGATTCAGATAGTGGGGTGTTTTGGAGACCCTGCTAGAGAGATTGTACTTCATCTTGTAGCAAGGGGTTGAAAGAAGCAGAACTTTATATTTGACTTTCTATTAAAATATCTGCTTATACTCTTGCAGGTGGATTGAAGTGACATAAAACTAAAGCAAACAACTGGGGTGCTTTTGTAACAACCTCAGCAATGGGTATTGAAAGCCCAATAGGTCAGGGTGGGTAGAGAGAAAAGAACAGGTTTGTTTTAGTAAGTGACAAGATTGAGGGCTCAGTTATCAAGTGAGATGGGGAGTTAGGGGAGATATCTAGGTTTCTAGGTTGGGAGAAGAGATGGATACATCATGGCATTAACCAATGAGGTACACACTGGAAGATAAACAAATGAGGTGAGCGAGAATAGAGAGATAAATTTTGGACTTGTTGAATTACAGGTCCCAGCAACTCTACTTCTGACATGGATTCTAGACCCATAATAATACTGTTGGTTTTCCTCTTACATATACTTGGGTGCACATCTCAGAAGTGTTGTGGATTACATTATAGTGACATTGGATGTAATCAGAGCTCAGGGGATGATAGCCCTTTTTTTTTTTCCTTTTTTTTCATTGTAGCCTAAGACTGCATTAGCTCTTTGGAAGCAGGCTCATACTGTGGGCTTATTTTGAACTTCTCATTCATTCAAACTCTGAAATCTTTTTCACACAAACTGTTTACAAGGCAATTTCTTTATTCTGCAATTGTTTACTTTTGAATTCAGTTATACTGTTTTTTATTAGTTCCATTAAGTTTTATCTTATGAATTTAGGTATTTTATTGCAGTTTATCAAAATTTACTTTTCAAATAGATTCTCTTAGTTTTTCTATTTGTGTTTTTAAACCGATTTCCTCCTTATCGTTGATGTGGCTATGGCTAATGGAGAGCTTTATGCCACTACAGACCTTCTTCTTACTTTCTAGACATCTACTACTCAACTATTTCTTTTTATTTTAAAGATTTATTTATTTATGCATACAAGAGCTGGAGAACAGGCGAGAAGTATGGGGTGATGGCGGGTGGGGAGAAGATTCACCAGAGACAGAGTAGGGAGCAGAAGAGGCAGATGGACTACTGAAATATAGCTGAGGGAAGCAGTGGGGGAGACAGGAGAGATCTGCTGTGCCATGTGGGTCAGCTCCCTGGTGGGGGATCGAACTCATGCTTTAATAGCTGCAGCAGGCCCCACAGTGCTGCGCTTCAGTCAGTTTCACCACGAAGGAGGGCCCACTACTACTCAACTTTCTTTGTGAACATTTTTTTCAATTTATCCATTATTTTAAGAATATGCAGACAGAATTACCAATGTATCATTAAGTTCTGATGCTCTTTATCTCCAGAATGTCCACAATCTATCAATTCAGTGACTCTGTTAAAAGAATGACTTGTGACTTGATCTTTATGAACTCGAGCTGGTATTCAGTACTTAGTACTTCCCCCCCCCCCCAAATTCATAGGCTAGTTCTTTAGACAGGCTCATTTTCATAATCTTGTCAGCTATCATTTTCATAATCTCTTTTTCTACTTTTGAAAATATGGAACACCTAACTGTTTCAAGACTTTGCCCCTTACCCAGTCTAATGCACTTCCTCTGCACCAAGACTAGTATCTCAGAAGTTACAGCTTCAGGCTCCTTGGGACTCAGTCTAACAGAGCAGTGAGAGTAAAGTTAACCTGCCAGGGTGGGAGTACTGACTGGGAAACTTGCCACTACTTATTTACCCTTTTGAGCTGTGATTCCTTGTATGTGAAATATAGCTAACACTGTCAAAGAAGTTGTGAAGATTAGAGGAATTAACACACTTCAAGCACTTAGGACAGTGGCTGCCATGTAGTGCATAGTCTGTAAGTAGAACTCCATTATTACTCCATAATGTCATTTATCTAGACGTCACCCTGCTTTCTTGTTATTTCCCTGACCTGTCTTTTCTCCAGTTCTCTGTTAGCCAGGAAGCAGGAAGACTGTTCTTTTGATAATGAAGATGGAGTTTTAACTATGAAAGTAGATAGATTGTGATCAAATAATTTGGTTTTCTTCTGACTTTTATGATGCAGAATAATTTATTGACTTTTCTTTCATTAGGATGGTCTATTCCTTCAGCTTTCTGTGGGATGAAATGCTTGTTTCTACTTATTGGGAACTTTTCTTTTTTTGGCACATGTTGTACTTCACTCTCTGGGAAACATTACTGAGTGTCAAGGACCAGCATGTAAATATTTGGGGTGTTGGTTGGTTTCCACATCTGTAAATGAAAGATCCTGGAAGATTCAGTATCTGATTTGGATTTTAAAGATTGTTAAGCCTTCCATGGAGAAAGGTTTAGCCACAAGGATACTAAACCTAGATTTGCTGTGAAGAGAAACATTAGGGCTCTAGGAATAGGAGCTCCTTCACAGAGTCTGGGAGACACCTGACATTAAGGGGCTTTTACACTTTGCTCCATCCCACAGTGACCCTATCAAGTACAGTAGAAGGGTGCTGCAGTTGCATCTTAAAACTGAGTAAAACAATCAACTGATTCTGTGGAACTCAGGTTTCTGTAAGAACCTCTGTCATCTGCAAAATTCCTTCCAATCTGTGTAAACAGATGGCTTTGTCTATGAATTAAGACAAAGTTCCTGTGTATAAGCCATGTGGAAGGGACAAACTTGTCCAATTACAACTGGAGCAGCGCAACAGTCAAAGTGGAAATGGATGTTTTCAGGACTGTAGCAGTAAGGGAAAGGAGACTACAGAATGGGTCTCTCACAGTGGCTCAGTTCTAAATACAGCCTGAGCAAGTGGGAATTTGTAGGTTAAAGGATAAAATATTACTAAGAGGAAGCACCACATATTAATGGGGTATTCTAGCTAAACTGACTTAACAGGATTCTGGTTGAAGAAGAGCTGTTAAGGATAGAGAATGGTCAGAGAATGGGGGTTGAACTTCCTCTAAATGGATGTAGCAGGATTCTTGCTAAAACTGAGCTCTGAAGACATAGCCAAAACAGGCCTACTTGGTAAAAGGTGACTCAGAGGGAGTCTGACTAAAATTTGGTTGTGGTGGGGAGTAGGATGTGGGCAGTGGATCAAGCTCTAGAAGAACTCTAGTTTCAACAAATGTTCCTTTCCCATCTCTTTAATTCCTTCAGTATAGACTTGTGAAATTTATAACCAAGGAGGTAAGCTGGCTAGGAAGATGCATCAAGTTTTTAATTGATGTAGTATTTGTCAAATAAGGATTTTCATTTTTGGATCTTCCCGTTTTTTATCACCTTCCTACCGCCACCTCCTTCTCCCTGGATAACCTTGTGCTACTACTTTGAACTAAAGCTCAGGAGAAATCCCTGGAAAATTAGACTATTAAGTCTTAACCAAGCTACAAGAGTTCAAAGCAACACAAGAAACATTAGAGGAAAGCTTACTGAGACTTAAATTTTCATTTTTCTTATTTTTCACTTGAAACTTTATTTAAAGGAGGAAACCAGATACTTCTTTCTTCTGCAGAAATAAATACTGGTATTTCCCCTTTGTCTTTTTCTAAGACTTACCCAAGGACCTCAGGAGAAGTGGGATGTAACAGTCGAGGCAGCAATTTATTTAGCTAAAGGGGAAATTCTATTTCTTTTGCTCAACACCACTGTAGTGGTGTTAGGGGGGCCCTCCCAAAGTCCCTAGCTAAGGCATTATTTGTGCTCATTCACAACCCAGAGAACTCCCCAAGTTCTCCCACTGCTGGTTTTTGTTTTTTTATATTTTTGTCAACAAGAACTGTAAAAATCTTTAAAATATATTGCTTCTGTCCAACCCACCTCTGCTCAATGGAATCCTGTGGGTGCCTTCTAAACTCTCTCCTTGTCCATCTCCAGAGGATGTCATCATGGAGGCCTTTATTAAAACAAGTTTTTGTCATTTCTGTTTTTGAGTGGGAGCCAGCTATTGCCTAAATACCTCTGAACTACAAACAATTTAAGCCACTGGAGAATCTTATTCTTAGAAAATGATCTTCTATTTCACAGTAACTGAAAACAATTTTTTTTTTAAATGTAATCTCTGGCACTTTAATTTTGAGGGACTTTGAGGGACTTTCAGTAGAAAGAAAAAGAGCAACTCTTCTTCCAAACTTCACCCTGTTCACTTTCTAGTTCCTCAAAAATTTAGAGAATTCTGGCTCATGTGTCTTTGTTTCTGGGACTCAGAAAATTTTGGTAAAGGATGATAGCCTGATTTTTTCTTGAGGAGGAAATGAGGGTCACAAGACTCGACAGGTCCTTCCCTTAGGTTCACAAACGAAACCTCTGGAAGAATTGCATAGCTTCTCACTTGGTTCTTATTGTAAGTCTAGGTGAGTGAATAAATGGGGTTAATTTTTCCATTTCTTGAGTGATTGATTCAGAAAGTACTGCTAGCTCATCACTCCACTCCCTTCCCCACCATTTGGCTGAATGGAAAGGATTGGTATATGTCTAATCATCTTATTATCCTTAACCCATAAGATTTGTTCAATCAAAGTTGAAACTTGGGGCTTATCTATTTTCAAATTAAAAGAAGATCATTTATCATCCTCTGCTCCCTCATTCTTACAGAAATCTCAATAGATTTCTTTTATACCACCCATCAGTGGGCTGTGTACTGCAGTGATTCAGAATCACATTAGTAGATATTATTGTGGGTTATTTGATAAAGATATCTAACTGCCAAATATACAGGCAAAAAAAAGCAAAAGCAAGTGAGATTAAAAAAAAAATAACAAAACAAACCAACAATCAATGATAAATGACAGTGTAAATATGCAAAAGACTGCATTCTCATTTTAGATTTACTTTGGCATTTTGGGGAGGGGGATTTCATAAACCCTCCCTAAACAAGCTCTCCAAAGAACACCTTCATATTGAGGATGGTGTTATTGACACTCACTGCGCGGGGTTGTTAGGCAGTTGTTCGTATGATGCAGATGGATTTAGTGAGTGGGTTTCTTGGGTTCCCTCAGCAGAATTCTCTGTTCAGTAGAAAAAATGGTAAGCTTATAAAGGCATGACAAGTTTTTTTTTTTTTTTTTAAGGAAAAAAGATGTTTGCATAGCTACAAACAGCAAAGGCTGTATTTTAAAAGGGGAGATGTTAAAAAAAAAAAGAAGGGAAAAGTAAAAAAGCAGGCATTTGTACAGGTACAAATAGTGAGTACTTAAAGGGCAATAAATTGTGTTTGAAAGAGACAGATTTATTAATAAAAAGAGATGACTACATAGGTGTAGGGGGGCACTGTTAGGCCAAGATCTGTGTTTTGCCAGGGCCCGGGGTATCCTTAGATGGAGTTCTTTGGGCACATTCATTCCTTTGTGGAATTTTATATCTTTGGGGTCAGATTGGATTAGTTATCTTTAATGACAGAAAATCCTCCCTGATCCCATCTCTGATTCCTGGAAACTTCCATAGCTACTTTAATGACTTGTTAATCATCTCTGTTTTTTTGACCTTGTGAAAACATTTACCCTAAATTTTTTTTACTCTGACCTTCTATGAAGCCCATAGTCTAGTATACCTATCCTGACAATAACTAGTGTTGAATGCTTTCAGTCAGGTACAAATAGCTCTCAATTAGAACTGGACATCAGAGAGATACCAACTTTATTGAAAGGTAACAAATCCAGTTTTATTTTTGTCAGTGTAAGCATATTTATGTGTACTCCTCCACAAAACAAATTATACTTCTAATATGTGAGCATGATTTAGAGTCATCGGTTTTCAAGCCATGTTTTGTTGAGTTTAGGCACAGAATTACTCCAGGTGAGACACCTTATGGATTGAAGGAGATCCGAGAAGATGGACTTTAGATTCTTCCATCACAGTTTATCTAGATCCATTTTTTCCTGCGATGAAATTTGGTTGGAAGAGATTTCTAGCTCATATCTTAAAAATCACAGATGTAAAATGTCATTCAGTTGTGAAGTACTAATGTCATCTACCTAGGATATTGATGAAGATTCTTTTGCTGGAATGATTAGAATAGTGGCCTTTATTTCACCCTAGTGTTGCTACTGATTCTGATTCTCTTGTGCAACCCTCTCCTCGTTATCTGCCACTTCCAATTGCGTAAGTCCTCTACACTGAAAACTTCTGTAACGACGAGGAAACTCTGAGTGTTTTGTAAAGCCACAATCCTCCTTTATGCAAACTATTTATAGTAGAAATAGATCAGACCACTGATCTTGGGACACTGTCTTAATTTGGATTCTTATTTCTTTCTCTTGCTTCTGCCATCATAGTCTTTTGTTCATGTAATGTTTATATTTACTTACATTTCCTTTCTAACTATAACTGTACTAAATAATAATTCTGAAAAAGTTGGAAAATATAGCAAAGCATGAAAGACGATCCTGAGAATTTATCCTGATACTATCATTTTAGTTTTCTTGGTGTTATCACTGCCACTAAAGAATTTTGTTCTTCAATTAACTTTTGTATTAATTTCTCAAATCCTCTTTCTGACTGTTACCTTAACCATGTTGTTTTCCCTACATAATTAGAGTAATGGATATTCCTTTTTTGAAAGATTAATTTATTTATGCATACAGAACTGGGGTATAGGCCAGAGGTGCAGGGACGGTGAGAGGATTCATCAGAGACAGATTGGGGAGCAGACAGGCAAACTGACTAAGTACACTGTTGAGGGAGCTGTGGACGAGACAGGAGAGGTCTGCCAAGCCTGTGGGTCACCTCCGGGGCTGGGGATTGAACTCACACTGAAGCGACTATGGCTTGCGTGCAGTGCTGAGCTTTAGCCCGCTACACCACCAGGGATGGCCTGGATATTCCTTTCTATTAAAGTTTTTGTTCAGATATCCCCTCTCCAAGTCAATCCTTTAGTACATTCTGGTTTACATTCTTTCTATTATTGCCTTAATTTTACTTTTAAGCTCTTCAGTACTTTGGCTTCAATAAGGAAGCAGTGTTTTCTCTTTAATCTTTTCCCATTCCTCATACCTTGACCTAATGTGCTCTCTCTCCTGAGTGTTTTGATTCTCATCTCATCCCCCATTTGACAAAATAATTCACTTTCATTCTTCAAGTCTCTTTTAAGAGATTTTTTTCATTAGTAGAAGAATTGAAAAGTTTTTTTCCCCTTTGTAATTTAATTTGTGGTTTTCATTTCATAGGCTTTGCTTCCCAAATGTTCTGAGGTCCATTAAAACAAATAAACAAAACAAAATAAGTAAATAAATGAACAACTGTTTGCCAAAAATTATGAAAAGATTTATAAGCAGTGTGGAGACTAGACCCAAATTTCAGTTCTGTGATCTCTTTTCAAATGAGGTTGTGTCTCACTGATTTTTGATAGAAAGTTAATAAAATCTAAAGATGAAATTTTGATTACTACTCAGTAACATATAATACTGATTCATGGGCATTCAGTTAATTCAGTGTGACTTCATTTCAGAAGAGTATGAGGTGAGGGTGGTTAGAATGAAGACTAGACTGTGCCTCTGGAAATGTGCTCTCCACTTAGCTCAATATTTTCTATCCTTTGGGAAGATGCAAATGTTGAAATATTTCATACTTTTGGCATCTTATTAATGAGACCTTCCCTGGTCCTTCATTTAAAACAGAAACTCACTATTACCCCAACACTCTCTATAACCCTTTCAGACAAATAACATTTGTTTTTATGTTTTGACATATACAATTTGCTGGTTTATTAACATATTGTTGGGTCTCTGGTCACCCTCACCTTCCCTACATCTAGGCAGGAATATTTGCCTGTTTATACATTGCTCAGTCCCACTAGGGGGAGCTTTGAACCTTCCTTCCCATTCCCTCAAATAGTGGCCAGCATATGGTGTGTGCTCGGTAAAGATTTGATGGGGGAGAAAATCAACAGATGAGTTGAATAAGCATCCACTCAAAAAAAATCTAGTGGGTAAAATAATATTGTTATCACTGTTTAACAGATGGAAACATAAATTTACCTTAAGTTTAAGCTGTTTGGTAAAGATCTCTGGATTTAAGAGTTCTCTCTTGATCCCATAAGCAACTAAGCTTTGCAAGTGATGAAAAACTGCAGTGATATACATAATTCATAATTCATAGAAATACTGTAGAATTCATCTTACACCTCTCTATAGATCCAGATGTCTATAGTTAAGACTCCAAATGTATGCAAATATGTCTAGATCCTGTAGCCAAATGACCACCATGAGCGAATGGAGATCATTGCCTGTGCATTAGGACAGTGTCAAATGGCTGCCTCAGACCTGAAGATTCTGTCAACACTTAGCCTGGTCTGCTTCTTTTAGAGATCTCTGGCAGTATTTATCATGCCAGGAACTTGGCAAAATCTGTCTAGGGGGTTTGTTTTTACTCCAGCTGGTTGAAGCTCTATTACCTGCTAAGTCTGTTTAATATGGTTGTTATGTCCCTTAGCTTTGTGTCTAGTCTGGTTGTGCTTTGTGTATAGATGGTTATTATTCATGGCTATCCACTACAGTGGATTACTTATTTTTCAACAGAATAATTTTTTTATTTTATCATAATGGGGATTTGTTTTTGCCCTAAATGACCGGACACCAGCTATTGTGGGCTGACTTTATATTGAGAAATATTCCTGATTACCTTCATTTCAGTTTCTTAATTTAAAAAAAAAAATGGTTTTGGGCATGCTTTAGTATAATTGTGCAATTAGTTTGAAGGTAATTGTTAGTAGATAAGAACTACTAGCTAAGAGAAACAAAAATCAGCAAGTGAACTTTTATACTGCTAGTAGTGAAATCCTCTCCTTTAGAAGTATGTTGCTTATTTTATGGAAGAAAAGAAGGATGTAAAATCATATGACTATGTATGATAGGACTTGTGATTACTTTCAATAGATGAGGAAATCTCTTAGTTTCCCACTGTAAAATGAGTCAACAGAAAGAGGTAGGGAGGACTCTTACTATTATGCAAATTTCTAAGAGGCAGGGAATGGATGAGCTTAGTCTTGGAATATTTGCAAAAATAATAGGGGCCACAAAAATTGTTCTAGATTAAATAAATGATGCATCTCTGTTGTATATCCTGGCCCTTTGTCCCTAAAGGTATATACAGAGATACACACTAGTACATTCCTTTTATGTTTAAATATTCACATGTACAAATTTTCTGAGTACAATTCTATTTTTCCTTTTTAGTAGCAAATGAACAGTGAGAGACTTTGGTCATACGGGAGGGAAGCATGCTTCTAAGATAGTGATCTCCGCTGTTGGTACTGGTTCTTTAACTTGATATGGAAGCCAGTGTATTCTTCTTAGCCTTTGTCTTATTATAATAAAATTGATAACCTCTACCTCATATTTAGTTGATATAATGTATGTAGAAATTGACAATTTATAGAGAACTGAGTATATCAAGACACCATGATTGTTTGAGAACTATATTTTAACCTGGTTAATGTAGGATGACAGGAAGGGGAAGTTTTTAGTGCTTTTAGATGTTCAAGGTAGCATTTGAGAATTCTAACTACCACCCTTCCTTCCTTGGGATATCCCTACTGAAATAAATAATAATACACAGTAAGAAACAACAGCCAAACAAGAAACAAAATACCACATGTGATGGTTAACTTGACTGGGTTAAGGAATGCCCAGTTAGCTGGAAAACATGATTTCTGCACATACCTGCAAGAGAATCTTTGGAAGAGATTCCATTAGATGTGGCCGACTGAGCAGGGAGATTGGTGAGATTCATCCAGCCCACTGCAGGCTTTACTGCAAAAAAAAAATGTGGAGGAAGGTCAAGTATGCTTTCTCTGCTTGAGCAGAGTTCTCCATCTCTCACACTCTCAGTGCTCCTGGCTCATGGACTTCCAGTCTAAGTGCAGGAGTTAGCGTTTTATTACAGATTCATTTTTTTTCAGGTGTTCTTTGCCTTCTTGTGTGCTAGATAGTTAATTTATTTTGAGGAATGAGGCCATTTCATCCAAGTTGTTGAACTAATTGCCATATAATTATTTATTTTTTCTGATGTGTACATTTTAGAATCTGTAGAATATTGCAGATATTAGTATTTGTAGTCATGTCTTCTCTATGATTTCTCATATTGGCAATTTTTATTCTCTCTCTCTCTAAATGTAGCTAGAAGTTTGCAAAATTTACTTATACTTTCAGGGTCAGCATTTGGCTTTATTGATTTTTCTTTATCATTTACTTTTTGTGTAATGTACTTATTTCTGATCTTTACTGCTGCTTTCCTTTTTCATAATTTGGTTCAATCTATATTTCCTGTCTTAGCTTTAAGTTATATATCTTAATTTTTTCTTCTTCATTCATATGGGTTTTCCTCTAAGAGCCATTTGAGGTGCATCTAACAAATTTTGACATGTGATGCTTTACTTTTATTCATTTTGACACACTTTCTAATCTCTCAATTTATTCTTTGACCTGTGGATTATGTAATTTCAAATATTTGAAGACTTTCTGGTATCTTATTTGTATTGAGTTATCATCTCATGTGGTTAGAAATTATACTGATCATAACATCAGGCCTCTCAATTTATTGAAACTTGTTTTATGGTCAAGTTACAAGTGGTCACTCTTGATGAATGACCATGAATATTGATAATGTCAAATTGTTTTACAGAATTTTTTGTGTTATATGTTCACATTGATTTTTTATCTATTTATTCTATTAATTCCTTAGAAAGAATTGAAATTTCCAAAAAATTTTACATATGTCTTTTTTTTTAAACAGGATGTATAAAAGGTGTAAGACTTGAATTTATATGCTCATCTAGAAGTTACAATATAGTCCCTAACAGGGAGCCATGTGTTTAGCTATAAAGGGGGATTCTATTACTTAAAAGGAAGAAAAGAGTAATAGAAACTGGGAGAAAACTTAAAATCTCTATCCCAGTAAATAAGTCATAGTCTGCCTGGAATATACCATAAACTTGATAATTCAGAATAAGAAATATTGTATTCAGGGTGAGATGAAATTTTTGGGTAGTGGGATTTCAATGCTGAGTAGGGCTAACAGGCAGGATTTAATGGAGGTAACAGAAATAGCAGGACTGTAGTGAAGGAGAGTGTTCAGTGCACTGATCTTAGCAGATGATGGGCAATAAAGTCAGGAAGGCATACTACAGGGTCAGGTGAAGGAGGGCCTCAATGGTCAGGTAATGGGGCCTAGATCTGCCTCAGCAAGCAGAAGCTATGTTTTTGAGCAGGAAGATAATCTTAAGGAAAAGATGCTAAACTGAGTGAGTGGCTTGCAACATACCCTGGGGTAAGCGATGCCTGCAGATTTGACAGTCCAAATGTAAATTCAGAATAATTCAGTGGGAATGGAGGGAACGTAAAAATATTATTTTTATTTCTTGTGGGATCAATGTTCTGTATATCAAGCACCATACCCACTGTTGCTACCAGAGGCAAGTCACATGGATTAGTGAGGTCTAAAGGACAAGGCATTGGCAGGCAATTTAAGAACTCACTATCTCAGCTGTCTTCCTCACTGAAGTGTGTGAAAGGCATGAGCTTCCCCTTCAGGGGATATGAAGTTCTTTTCGAATCACATTTAAGCAAATCCAGAATATTTTTCAAAGTTCAGTTCATCCCTAAATATCAGTCCTTTTTAATGCGTAAGAGTGTCAGAAGTCACATGAGAACAATGAATAACCCTACAGGAACAAAAACCAAGTTGCTTGCTCCACCTCTGGGTGGTAATGGGCATCTGCTTCCCAGGGAGCGCAGCGTCCTATTTCCTTCCATATGTGGCTGCTCCCAGCAGCTGCCAGCGCCCCAGCAACCTCCCACCTGAGCCCACTTGGTGGCTGAATATCTCCAACTCTGCTTATCGCTGTGCATTGGGATTTCCGTGAAAACTAAGGAAAACGTGAAGTAGCCCATGACTACACCATGGATGAGCCACAACCTCTTTTGCTCACATCTAAGTCTTCACTGTCTCTCAGAGCAGGCATGGTCTTAATTAGGTTAGGGATGAAGTAGGGCTGAAAGGAAGAGACAGCTTGTCCTTGATCTATGACTTCTGGGTGGGATTTCAGTCCACATCTTCTAGACCTGCACACTGAAGTCAAAACTCGCAACATGAGTCTTCTGTGACAGCTTTTTTTTTTGCCAGAACTTAATGTTAAGATTGCATTTCCTCTCTTCTGCCCTGCTTTTCTCTTTCCCTTACCATATCAGCAGTTAGAAAATCGCTAACTGGAGAGGCGAAGGAAGGAGAGAAAGAGAGAGGGGTAGAGAGAGGGAGGGAGGAAGCGAAAAAAAAGGGAGAGGATATTTTTCTATCATTAAGGAAGCTGCAAAAGAAATTTACTGTGAATGGGCCCTCTCTGGTGGAGGAATGGATTAAAGTGCAGCACTCTGTGAAGAGAGCGGCAGCCACTTCAGTGCAAGTTCCATCCCTGGCCAGGGAGGTGACCCACATGGCCCAGCAGACCTTGGCGCAGCAGACCTCTTCTGTCTGGCCCTCTGTTCCCTCAGCAGTGTACTTCATTGATCCGCCTATTCTCTCTACTCTACTCTGGCCCCTGCATCTCTGGCCTGTACCCCAGTTCAGTATGCATAAATAAATCTTAAAAGAAAAGAAAAGAAACTGTGGAGACAGAGTAAAAATAAACACACATTCTGCTCCACTTACATACCCTTGCCACTAAGATGACCTGTAACACTAAGTAGAACACAGACTATTGGGCTCTGCATTTTCTTGTGTCCACGCCTAAGCTGGCAGATGGCAATGTTGGTTTCTGCTGCAGTGCCTGAGGTTGGGTGAAGATGCTGTGGAAGCAATGACTCCAGCAAGGCCACCGTGACCCTAGCCTTGACGCAGAACTGCCTCTTTCATGTGTATGCTATTTGGTCACTGTGAGGTTTGTTGGGGTTGGGTCATTCCCCTAAATGACCACCAGTCTGACCAAAATCAGCTTTTATGAGCAGACATCAAGGGTAATGAGTTAATGAGAGCAGCGCACTTGGTTAAGCAAGTTTTATTTGGTCCTCAAGAATCTATTTTACAGATGCAAAGGAGTTCACTTAAATACCATGTGGTTCTGATTAGCTGGCTTTTGGTTAACCCAAACATGCAGTTAAGCAAATGTGATCCAGCTTATCCTCCAGCCCTGAGGCCAAACTCCTCCAAACTCTTGTGTTAGCAAAGATTGCCATGATCAGAGGCCTTTCAGAATATGGAGTAAATTTAGTTAAAGATAGGTTACTGATAAGCCTCCCAGTCATGTGGTAGCAAAGGCGAATCTACTTATTGACCAAGAACTAAGTGCTTAATATTTTCCCAAATATGCAATTTATGTATGTGAACAAAGTCATGTGACTATTAAGTTGGTGGGATAAAACTGTCTAAAAGTGATTAAGAAAAGACGGTATCTTTGTTTTTCCCGGTGAAGTAAACTAAAGTGCCTCGAAAATCATTAAAACTGGTTTGGGATAGTTGTGCTGAGGGTGGCAAAGTTGTCCTCTTTTATGATGTTACTGCCCTCCTCAGGTTCTACATAATTGTCCTCTGGTGAGTTTCCTCGTATTCAGCTGTGATGTAGGCCATGGTCAGCTCTTGTGAGCTACCCACCCAATGACCCCTTAGCAGTTCAGCATATGTATGGTGCAGCAGAGGGACAGTTACTGAAAGGCTGTGAAAATGGAGACTGCTGAAGGAAGGTGCTGTGGTTTAGTGTCATGGTATCATTCAGAGTGGCACAATCCCAGAGGCAGGGCTGACAATAAACTTGGAGGACCAAGTATGTGTAGGGGAGTCTCTCCCATTTTATTTTTTCATTCACAGATTTTCTTTTTGAAACAGGAAATGCAATCAACTGCCCAGAAATGGGTTAATAAGTAATTCATTTGGGGAAGCATGGTGATGCAAGCCTTGTGGTAGAGCAACCTGGATTTGATTCTTGGCATTGCCCATTGCCGCTTGTTGTGTGACTTTGCATAAGTGCCTTAATATCTGAGTTTTAATTTCTTTAACTGTGAGATGGGTGAAACAATAAATTGATGCTGGTAGGTTTGTGTAAGGATGTGCCCTACTACATAAGGACACTGTAGGTACTTACTAATTGGCAGCGATTATTATTTGAAGGACAAGTTGGTATCGCCTCTCTCTTGCAGAGGCCTTCACTACTGCAGTGGCCTGCAGTAAGTCAGTGTTAATGCAGAGAAAGCCTTAAACATCCTGGGGAGCAGTGGGCTGTGTTAAAAAGAATAAAAGAGCATGTGTTTTATTAAGGAGAATAAAAGCTTTAACGTGAAGTTCTATTTCAGGACTACTTATGCCTCTCAGCTGTGACAGAAATACTGTACACAGTGGCATGCGTGGGATCCCAGAGGCCACTGGGCTGGCGATTTCTGAGGCAAAAATGTCTAAATGCATGTGAATTACAGTGCTTTTTAATTTAAAATTTTTTTTATGTATATTTGAGTCTTGTGGTAGGCATCTGTAATATTGATGGTTTAGAATTGAAGAGAGAAACTATTATTCCTTTGTTTGTCCCCCAAGTGCCTCACTCAAGTGCTTTCCGCCCCCTTCTGTTCCCACCCACTTGATAATTCTCCTGAGTTCCTGACTATGAAATAGGGGCTTTCCTTTGTTGTTATCTTGAACAAACGTAGAGGGCACATCTTAGTGAAGTTACCAGTCTAGCTTTGTTTAGAAAGCTCTTGAGTCCCATTTTCCATTTAAAGTACAGAGATTTAAAAACGTGTGAGATGTTATGACTTCAGAGTTTGAGAAGTCTTCTTTGGCAGAGTAGCTCATTTCATGAAATAGGGGAATAAAAATCTCATTGTGACCCAAACAAAACTGACTCTGAGATATTTTGGGCAATACATGACCACTTAAAGATCAAATGTGGGGCAAGGAGGTGTCAGACTTCAATGCAAGGGAAGACAATTTGTGAATGAGATCTTCAGAGGTCCCAGTGGCCCTCAGATAGAACTAATTCTGGAAAAAGGGAGATGGTGCCTTAGGAGCAGTGGGAAGGCTGCCTGTGCAAGGGAAAGAACAATTTAAGGATTAGGGTTAGGCATTTGAAAGTAGAATTTAGTGCTCAAACAAATTTGGGGTGATGGATGAGTATGTGTCATCCAGCCATCCGCTCACTGTCCATTTACCCACCACCTGCCTGTCCTTTCATCCATCTGTCCATCCATCCATCCACCCACCCACCCAAATATCCACCCACTCATCCATCCACCCATCTAGCCTCCATCCATCCATCCATCCATTCATTTGGATTCTCTTTGGAGAAAGGTAAAACAATTTGCTGCATTAATTTTACATTGTCCTAAATAAATAAAAACAAGCAGTTGATGGGTGTTCTTGAATAAAAAGAACATGATTCTTCTAACACAGACTTGTTTAATGACTCACAACTCTGGAGATCCAGTATGGACTTTACAAAATGTTGTTTAAAAAGTGATGGAGATTCTTAGAGACATTAGTTTTGGGGTAAGTTACAAGGAACCTTCAGGACACAATGAATCAGGACACACAGAATCAGTGTGAGTGGCCCTCCCTGGTGGTTCCACAGGTTGAAGCACAGCAGTGTGAAGCTCTCTGCAGCCACTGCAGTACAGATTCAATCTCCCACAGAGGGGTGGCCCACATGGTGTGGCAAACCTTTTCTGACCCACTGCTGCTCCCCTTAGCAGTGTATTTCGGTGGATCCACCTGTTCTGCTTCCTACTCTGTCTCTGGTGAATCCTCACATCTGCCCCCCGCCCACCTCTGGTCTGTACCCCAGTTCTTGTATGCATAAGTAAATATATCTTTTAAAAAATAAAGTCAGTGTGATTGATGAGAACTAATGTGATTGGCCAGGACTTTGCTACCATTCTCTTGCTATGGGCTCCACATATTCATTCATAGATGGTACTTTCTGAAATGATGACATAAATAAAAAGTACTTTGGAAAAATCACATGTCATAAAAATAAAGAAATGAACAAAAATAAAGAAATGCAAAACCATTATTCAGGCCTTTTTTTCCAGTCGAAGCTCTGCTTCAGAATGGAAAGTGAGTCTACCATGTTCAGTCTGGCCGACTTTCAGTCATGTGCAGTTATAGTGCTGAAAGCCTGATGCAGTCATGGTATTTCTATGCTCACAGATTATCAATATCTCTTATTTTTTTATCATAAAGGCCAACTTTTTTTTTTTTTTTTTTTTTTTTTTTTTTTTTTTTTGGTATTTGAAGTCTTACCCTCCAGTACTTAAATGAACTACTTACATTCTCTCCACTGTGCCATGGGATTCTCCTGTTGTTTTCAGTCATTCTAGTTTTGCTCTAGAATGTTCTCCTCTTCAAGTAAAATCCTACCCATTTTTCAAGGCCTCTTTCACAGCTCTTCTCCTCTGAAAGAGGCTCTGAGCTCTTTGCTGGAAATTATTTCCTTCTCTTCTTGATTCACATAGAGTTTTACCTCTCTTATTAATAAGTGCATCCTGTACTTTCTAATACTAGCACCCACCTGCAGGAACTTGCTAAAAAAAACCAAAACAAAGCCATATTGGTTCCATTCCAGACTACTGAATGAAACTCTCCAGAGAAAGGTTTTGGGAAGGAGTACTTTATTATTATTATTATTATTATTATTTTTTAAAGATTTATTTATTTGTGCATACAGAACTGGGGTACAGGACAGAGGCTCAGGGGCAGTGAGAGACTTCACCAGAGACAGAGTGGGGAACAGAACAGGCAGATTGACGAAGTACACTGCTGAAGGGAGCAGCGGGCGGGTCAGGAGAGGTCTGCCACGCCATGTGGTCTCCTCCGGGGCAGGCGGGAATCGAACTCATGCGGAAGCGGCTTTAGATTCTCAGTGCTGTGCTTTAACCCGCTGCGCCACCAGGGAGGGCCCTATTGTTTTTATTTTTTAAAGATTTATTTATTTGTGCTTAAAGAACTGGGGTACAGGCCAGAAGCTCCGGGGCGGCGAGAGGCTTACCAGAGACAGAGTGGGGAACAGAACAGGCAGATCGACGAAGTACACTGCCAAGGGGAGCTTCAGGAGGGTCAGGAGAGGTCTGCCACGCCATGTGGTCACCTCCGGGGCAGGCGGGAATCGAACTCATGCGGAAGTGGCTTTAGCTTCCCAGTGCAGTGCTTTAGATTTCCAGGTGGTTCCTATGCATGTTAGCTTTGGAAAGGCTGCCTTACTAAACTACTACGAGCTACTTTGGTTATAGTTAATTATGCAACCAAAAACCCTCTTATTATCTTATTAATTACTCAAAGTACTATTATTCCTATTTTTTCCAGATGAGTAAGACTTCAATTAAATGGAACCAGGCAGAATTGTAAGTAAGTTTTTTTTTTTTCCATAGCTACGAAAAGGCAATTTTACATGTTTCAGCTTAATAGTATTGGCAGTGCTGAGTTTTGAACTTGAATTTGACTCCAGAGTCTTCAGTGTATGTTATTCTTACGATTATTATGTATGCCAATAGCTGTTGATTTTCGAAAAAAGGAAGACCCCCCAGATTAAATTACATTATTGAGTTTCAAGGTTAGTATATGATGGGTTTCTGAAAATGGAAATGTGCTTATATAACCACTATGAATAGTTCACAGAGATGAGGGTTTGGGAGAATGTAGAGTAAAGGAAGCAGCTGAAATTACATGCTTTTACCTTCACTTAGTGCATATGGAGTTGGTAATAATGCTATTATTAGTGCTAATTTTCTTCCAGACATATGGGACTGAAAAATCCTTTGTTCTGACATAATTTTCATCTTGGTTCCAAATCATAAGAACTGCAATTTTAGAGTATGACTAGAATATAAAGTTTTTCTGTCTATTAATTTTCAGGCAGAATAAGTTTATAGTAATAGGCTTGTATAGTTTTGTGTGTTCAAGGGCCAAAGTTTGTAAAATCTGTGGGAAATTGGAAAAGGAAGGAAAGAGTTCTTGCCAAACTCTTCGATACGTTTGATCCTTGTTTGATCCTTCAGAGTGACTCAATATACTGTGGAGACACAACAAAGAAGACTTGCATAAAGAGGCCATATGTAGCGGCTTCCCTCCCCCCAAAACAGGGTATAAAAATGTTTCCTATAGGAGGGTTATAATCAACTAATTTTCAGTGTGTGGCTCACAGAAATGAAGTAGTTGTTTCACTGTGACTTTTGCTGACAACTGTTATCAAGCTACAGTTCTTAGTCTTAACAGAGTCTTTCTGTGAAAGATGTTTGCTGTATTTTCAATGATGAATGTGTCTATGTGGTAACGATTGAAGCATAAGAGGTAAAACGAGGCATACTCTAGCCACTTGTGATCACTGGACCCAATGGGACCTGACAGGAATGACTGGAGTGAGGGCTCTATGACTTTATGTGCAAGTGAGTCCCTAGGAAGCCCTCAGTAGGAGTGGCCCGAGTTTCTTCCTTCAGTTATAAGGGGAATGTGCTGGTGCCATGCAATTGGTCACTTGCACTGAGAGCCAAGCTGCACCTGTGGAGGAGTATTTTTCTAAGTGTTTGTTCAGTATTTTAGAATTTTCTTTTCTTGCATAATTCCTTCCACATCTAGAAAATTGATGTGAACCAGTTGAATCAATTACTTATTACACCTTTTCCTCAATATATTTACTTGACCTATATTGCTCATTTTCAGAATAATATGTACTATGAAGGATAAAGAAAATCACAAAATGAAGTTAACAGTTACTGATTGCTTTTTCATTTTATATGGTTGATCTCTGCTTCTAAACATGAGAAGTGCCTAGAATTAATTCAGACTCATAACTGAGGAACATGTTCTTCAGGAGTTGTGACCAAAGCATGGGTTAGGTTAAAAATGTTTCTGTATTTTTATTTTACATAAATGAGAAAAGCAATGTATTCTCTATGTTAAGTACTCCATCATGTGCTGATAGCTATCACTGGTTATCTTATAAACACATATTTTTCTGGACTTCAAAATGTGACTTTCACAGAAAGACTCTGTTAAGACTCGGAGGGTCATTTAAAGTATGTTTCTTTTTAAGTTAAAACACTTACACATCGCAACATAAAATTGATCACCCTAGCCATTTTAAATATATAGTTCACAAATGCTAAGCATAATCATGTTGTACAGCTAATCTCCAGAATTTTTAGTCTTGCAACACTGCAATTTGCAACACTGCAATCATTAAACAACTCCCCATAAACTTCCTCCCGAGTTCCTGTGACTACTAGTCTATATGTATGCTGTTTTAAAATAAAATCTCAGAAAGCTTAGAGGAATGAAGAAAAACAAAAGAATGATTAAGAAGTAGGAAAATATATTATTTAAGAGCTGAATAAATTAATTCCCTTTCAAATACTGGGTTTTGGAGGAAGAAGAGGAAAACAGAGCAGAATAGCTCTAGTTCTGCATTAACTAGTGGTATTGGATGTTTCCTATGTCTAATATGTTATCAGTTCATACTTCTGAAAATTGTACTTTTGTTCTGATGTCACAGAACTGTGACTGAGAGCAATAGTTCACCATGACCCTTAATTTGCAAATAGTAATAAAAGGAAGGTAGAGGAGAGTCCTTAATCTTAGCAGCCTCAGGATTAATAAGAAAAAATTCTCACCATTACTCTTGCTATTCCCATTAAAAAAAAAACACACATTAAAAGTAGAGTAATAGTAGATTGGGCCATATGAGTTTTGCTGAGGTCCTAACCCCACAGATGTGGAGAATGTGACCTTGTTTGCTAATTGTCAATTCCTTTTAAAGAGGTAATTAAGTTAAAATGAGATCTAGCATAGTCCCCAGTCATATTTGGATTGTTTCCTTATAAAAAATTGCAAATTGCGAGACAGACATGACCAGAGGGAGCACACTCAGTGAACCTCACACTAGACAGAGATGGAACAGTGGTTTCATAAGTCAAGGAACACCAGCAATTGCTAGAAAACCACTGGAAGACAGGAGGGAAGCATGAACAGATTTTTCCTCCCAGCTCTCAATAGGAACCAGCCCTGGGAGACACCTTGATTTTGAAATTCTAGCCTCTAGAACTATGAGACACATTTTCATTGCTTCAGCTACCCAGTTTGTGGCCCTTTGTTATGGCCATTCTAGCAAATGACTATAGCAGGGATGGAATAGGAACTCCAGAGTCCATTTACAGGGGCCAAGGTGGTGACTCCCAGGACCGCTGTTCTCCAGACTTTGGCAAATGAAACTCCAGCCTTTCTGCTTGCTAGATGGGAAGCTTCAAATAAAAAATGGACCTGATAGCATATTGAGTTGATCTCAGTGACCTCAGTTAACAATTTCCTAAATAAAATCTTGCCTAATTTTGTCAACTGCACAATATAGTTAAGTATAATTGATAAGAAAGATTTTTCAATTCACACACTACAAACATGATTTCTGACTTACTAATACAAAGTTAGACTGATTGGCAAAAGCTTATTTTTTTCCTCACTAGTCAGAGTTGCTCTCATTTTTCTAGGTCACGAGATCACAGAGATTTGTCTCATATGCAAAAACTAACAAAACCACTGTTTGTGAGGTGTTCTCTAGATCTTTAAACTAACAGAAGCAGGGCATGAGGGGAGGGAACAGGATGTCAGTCCCTGGAAAACCATCAAGGTTGCTCCTCCCTGTCATTTAAAGAATGAAAGAATGTGGGAGAGGGTTTTAAATACAGGCCACATTGCCACTAGTGGTGAGCAGGGGATACCGTTACAGGAAATACCTACAAGCCAATGTTACGAATATGGTTGGTCCTTGTAAGAACCCAGCCAAGAAAACAACCCAAGCCACATACTTTAATAGGTAGAATTTAATGCTAAATTTTCTGTATAGGTTTTTGAAGCATGAAACAAGCAGGGAAAGAGGAGGCCATCCAGAAATCAGGCCTGAGGGCCCTAGGAGGAGGTGGTGATAAGATAGGAAATGAGACTACAGAAGCAGAACCATGAGGTTAAGAGAAAGGGTCTGACTTCTTAGGGATCCCCTTTATTGTAGTTTGTTTTGTGTTTTCTGTGGGAAGCAAACCAGCAGGAGTCTTCTGTTTTTGGTCTTTAAACCCTTCCCGTGGGATGACTGGGAGTAGCAGTCCCCACCCAGCTGTTTTTACCCACCCCAGGTTGGCCACACAGAAAGATGAACTGTTTGGGGAGAAGGTGATGACCCAGTTAAACAATGGAACTACTGTAAGCAGTTGGGAAATGTGGAAATATTTTTCAGGGAAAACAAAATAAAAATGTTAGTTAACATTAAAGTTTTAAATAATTGTCATTCTGTTCCTCTACTTTTCCATTCTCAAAATGGCTTTCCGTCTCTACTGAGGAAGTCCAACAGAAGACTGATTTGTGGGTGGCAGTGCCTTCCATACAAGGTTTTTCAAGGAAAGACAGACAGAATGAAGGTAGCAGAATACAGTGCATGTTCCAAAGCAATCTTGCTCCTATTAATCTATCTAGAAATTCAGGAAGAACAATAACTAAGACAAGCTCAAACACAATCAGGTCCCACTTGAGGGTGTTTTCTTTTACTCAGTAAGATAGTCTCCAGTCTTCATCTTTCTAGTTGCAAGAGTGTATTATTTTGAGAGTTTGCATGGGTCATAAAAAGATATACCAAGAGTGTAGGTCCCTTGAATTTTATGAACAAGATTAGCACTCAGCCAACTCTCCAACAGGAGTGATAGGGTAACTCATGAGGCCCAGCAGAGGGAGTGAGGCAGATCACCGGGAAGCATTTACAATTTCTTCTAATCTTTGGAAGTGGGAGTTTTAGAAGGAGAAAGAGGCCTGGGATCCGACTGCTTGATCCAAGTGCTTGTCCCTCCTATGAAAACTTGCTCTGATTAGTGATTTTATTAGTCCACAACTTCTTGGCTATGGCCATTTGGATAGGCCAGCCTCTTCTTGGCCTAATTTAGGATGTGAAGATACAGAAGGAGCTGGCAATTCAGTTTTATACATAACAAAGGAGCCCATTTCCAGGTATAGAAGCATGATCTTAGGGAATGAGGTTTTTAAAACTCTAACTATTGTTTAACTTCCCATACCCAAGTAGGACGTTAGAACCTCGGTGAGGAAGAGACTTTTTTTTTCTTTGAAAAGATTTATTTATTCATGCATACAGAACTGGGGTACAGGCCAGACTTGCAGGTGTGGTGAGAGGATTCACAGAGATAGAATGGGGAGCAGAACAGGTAGAACTGGTGAAGAACACTGCTGAGGGGAGCAGCAGGCGGGTCAGGAGAGGTCTGCCACACTATGTGGGTCACCTCCGGGATGGGGATCGAACTCATGCTGAAATGTCTTTAGCTTCTTAGTGCTGTGCTTTGACTTGCTGCTCCATCAGGGAGGGCCCTTATTTTTAAAGATGTGTGTGTGTGTGTGTGTGTGTATGTGTGTGTGTGTGTGTAAGAGAGAGAGAGAGAGAGAGAGAGAGAGACAGACAGACAGAGAGAGAGAGAGAGAAATGAGTGTGTGTGTTTGTCTGCCTTGGGGTTAGAGCAGTAGGACAGGGGAATGGAAAGTCTGAAAATAGCTTGAATTGGGAATGTAGTACTTTTCTACTGAAACTTTCAAGGGTCAAGTGCCCCTATAAAGTTCTTATTGGCTGCCAAGTTATATGGTGAGCAACCAAGGGACTATATATATGGGTCTGGCTTGATGCTCTCAAGTGATGTGATACTAAGTTGGTATCATTTGGAAATAGAGGTATTTTTTTAAGTAATAGTTTATTTTTACATCATTTTGTGCCTTTCCCATCTCAGTTGTAATCCCCATGGGCTTTCCATCACTAAATCACCCTTGTACCATCACCATAGTCCAGTGCCCACCCCCCTCCATTTTTAATCCCATTTCTCCACTCCACCCCCATAAAATGTCTTTGGTATATAGTTGTTCATTATTATTCTTCCCCTACCCCCACCTTGGCCCTTTATGCTCCTGCTATGAGTGAAACCATCTGGTATTTTTCTTTTTCTTTCTGGCTATTTTACTAAACATGATCCCTTCTAGCTTCATCCATGTTGCTGTAAAAGGCATGAGTTTATCTTTTTGGATTGCTCAGTAATATTCCATTGTGTATATGTACCACATCTTTTTAATCCAGTCATCTACTTTTCAGCATTTGGGTTGATTTCATGTCTTTCCTATTGTAAATGAAGTATCAATAAACATGAAGGTGCAGGTGTCTTTTTGAATCCGTGTTTTTGTCTTTTGGGTTTAGACCCAGGAGTGGGATTGCTGGATTATAGAATCTCCATTTTTAGCAGTTTGAGATACCTCCAAACAGTGGAAATAGAGGTATATTTACTGCTAGCCTAGACCTTTGAAACTATCTACATTTTGATACTAGGAGGTTCATTGAACTGGCTATCCCAATGGACTCTAATCTTAAATGAAAGGTTCCTTTAAATCTGTATATAAGAATTAAAGCTCTTTTTTTTTTCTTTTGAGCAGTGTGAAAGTATTTTGATTTTAGCAGCATGGAATCAACTGTGTTGCCATGATGACTAAATTCTTGCCCACAGCACCTGGCTTCCTATGACAGACCCATTGTGTAGCATGTGCCATGGAAAGGGTAGAGGAATAATGTGAAGAGAGAGGTTAGAAGGGAGCTGTGGAGATAAAGTATGGTCTATGTAGCTCTCCCTTTGGTTTTCTGTTCAAGTTACAAGAAAAGAACTTGAGCAAAAATATAATTTTCTCCAAAATATAAGTACTTCTGAAGCTTTTTGCTTTGCATTTGTAAACACTGAACAAAGGGCCTATATTTCCCCATTTTTGCTTACTTACCGCTGACATGCAGAATATGTTTATATTTTTTGTAATACTGACTGGAAACTCAAAAGAAAAATTAATGGCAATATAATAAGAAGCAATAAAATTTCTTGGTTCAAATAAAAGTATGATGTAATATAATTATTGAACTGAAAAAAATACTTATTTTAATAATTAGTCAATTATTTGGTAATGTTTCAAGACTGGTTCTGGCAATGAAGACATGATTTAAAATTGTGAGATTAAATCAAGTGGGTCACAACAGTGAACACCTGAAACTGATTTAATGTTATAGTGCAACGTTACTTTAATTTCAAAAAGTGTATTGACTTAAAAAATTTAATTTTGGTGAACACAGACCACATAATTTACTATCTTACCCATTTTTAAGTATATTAACTGAGGAATGTTAAGTATATTCACATCATTGTGCAACTGATGTCCAGATTTTTTTTATTTTGCCAAACTGAAATTCTATATGCATCAAACAGCTTCCATGAACTGCTAGAAACACCCATCTGCAAGTAATTATTGGTGAACCTGCTTTCAATTCTTTTGAGTATATACCTAGGAGTTGAATTTCTGAGTCATATGGTAACTCCGTGTTTAACTTTTTGGGAAGCTGCCAAACTTCTTTCCACAAAGTCTAAATGAACTTACAGTCTCACCAGCAATGTATAAGGGTCCCAATTTCTCCAAACACTGATTGTTTTCCACTTTTTAAAATTATAGCCATCCCTTTGGGTGTGAAATGTCATCTCATTGTGATTTTGATTTACATTTTCTTAATGACTAATGATGTTGCGTATCTTTAACATGCTTGTCCATTCATACATATTCTTTGAAGAAATGTTTATTCACGTTCTTTGCCCATATTAAAATTGGTTTGTCTTTTTGTTATTGAGTTGTAAGTGTTATTTATGTTCTGGATATTATTTGGAAATATTGTCCTCCATTCTGTAGTTTGTTCCCTTAACAGTGTTCTTTGATGAAGTGTAATGTAAATTTTTCTTTTGTTGCTTATCCCTTTAGTGGCATATTTAAGAGTTTATTGGTAAGTCTAGGGTCATAAAGATTTATTTCTATGTTTTATGAGTTTTAGCTTTTATGTATAGGGCATTGGCCCATTTGTATTAATTTGTTGTGAGGTAGGAGGTAGCTTCAATTTTTTGGCATATGAATTCCCAGTTTTTCCTTCATTACTTGTTGAAACAAAGATTCTTCTATGTACACGTTGAAAACCAACATTCAATACATGTATTTTAAGCATTCATATGCTTATTCTTATGCCAGCACTACACTGGTTTGCTTACTGCAGCTTAGAAATAAGTTTTAAAATGGGGAAGAAGACTCCCATAATTTTGGTCTTCTTTTTCAATATTGTTTTGACTCTTCAGGGTAGCCTGTATATTCACAAGTACTTGATGATTGGTTTTTACATTTCTGCAAATATGATTGTTGAGATTTTGAAAGGAATTGCATTAATCTGTAGATCACTTTGGGTAGTATTGACATTTAATAATATTACTGCAGTCCTGTTTCTTCAGCTGTTCATAAGGCTTAAGTAAGAATTTGTAACTGTCTTCATTAATGTTACTTTTGCTTTTACCCAGAAGTTTAGTTTGTAAGGATAATTTCCTCCTGATCATGTAACTAGACTGTCTGCTGGAAAGTCTGAACTCTTGGGAGCTTTAATTATATTGAATTTCTTCAGTGTCTGAGTTATTAGGGATCCTATTTAATTGGGTTATTTTTAAACATTTATCATTGGGCATAGAAATGGTAGAAGGTACTCCAGAGAATTCTCTGCATTCAATACATCCTCCTTTTGTCCCTTCACTTTGTAACAACCATATTGTCTTTTAGTAACTAGGAACAATCATTCTAGGTGGGAGAGTAATTCCCTTATTTGATGGATGGTTCAGTGGCATGGTGTGTCTTAAATGACTAGAAAACTAGTTGCTATTTTCCATTTATTGGAACATTTCTCTTCTGGTGGGACTGCTTCTCCCTTAGGAACTAATGCCTCTGTCTAGCAGATTACAAAGACATATGGAGGTAATGAATAATCATGAGTAATTCATAAGTTGTATTAATGAGAGAAGCCACTCCTTTTAATTTGGGCTCTTGGCTTTATTGTGACCAGCATAGAAATTGACAGCATTTATTGGATATTCTTTAGGATGATATACTACACAACTTGTCAGACAGTGCCCTAGTCTTGCAAGGTACTCTTATCAGGTTGTAATGTAAATGGGTTTAGCATTAAATTCTAATATATCAGCTTCTTCTGAATGATGGGGTACATGGTGAGACCAATGGATCCTGGTAACTCAAACCCATCCTCCTTTGCATATTTCAACTCTACAATGAGTTCACATTGACTGAACCTAACTGTATCCAGAACTTGCTGGCAAGGAAGCCTAAGAAATGTAAATCTCCAGTTCTACAGCAGAGAACACAGACAGAAGTAGGAAAGGATACTGATTATTGCTAGGCAACTACTGGTTGCAGTACATTGTCATCATGCAATTGCTTGCTCTGTTATGCACTGTAATTATTTACATTGCTAAACTTCCGTAGAAAGAACTTCTCTAACTATATTAAACAGATTATCACTTCACTTCTATTTTCTTACTTTGCTTTATTTTACAGAGTAAGTAAATATAATTATATAAAACAATGATATTTAACCATATGCTTCCTGGTTTATTCCTATTTCTATCAATATTATTTAAATTATATGAAGAAATTTTAGAAATAGGGGAAATACTCTGGAGTTGGTTGAGTGAGTTGAAGAAACCATGGTGAGCAAAATACGCGTTAATAATGCTAGTTAAGTAATATTAGCAACATAAATCTGGAATTTGATTATAATTATTTTAACTCAGGAACAAATAAAGTATAGAAGAAATTAAAAACTGCTATGATTCATGTATTTTTTGTCATATATGCATATATTTTGTGTGTGTGAGGATGGACTATAGATATTAACACTGGAGGTTGATAGAGAAATGCATTTAAGTATGTATGTTATAATTTAATGCTAAGAAACTACTCACAAAGTTTCTTCCAAAAAAATCCATTTTAATTAAAGGCAAAATATTTTCTAAAGCTATAATCCCACAAGGAAAAATAGATCTGGAGAAGAGACAACAATGATGATATTTTGGGAGCTGGAAAGAGTAAGGATGAGGGGTTGTTAATACATCAAAAAGAGAGAACTGAGTTTTAAATTGGCAATGGGGAGAATGAAGAGGGAACCTGAAAGACCCCAGGGACTCCCTGGTCTAGAAGCTGGGCAATGCCAAACACCCCTGGAAATGGGAGGTGAAGACAGAGCTTAGTTCATTATAGTGGTCTGAAATCTGGTTCATTAATTGCCTTAAGTTCTCACCCACTCTATCATGTGGAGTCTGTCTCGTCCATTCTAGCAGGGGTTGGAAGTTTATTATCTAAAGTGTATAAAAAGTGGGATCTTGGCTGGAGTTCCTAGGCACAGTTAAGGCTGAAGTGTCACTTTGACTGTGTAGAATTATGTCCTTCTAGCAGGGTACTAGCCAGTCCAAGAAAAGGCTTAGAAAAGACGACCCTGAGGCTTCCTTAATGGAGCCACAGCCAGCCCTTCCTCAGGTAAAGTCCCATGTACAGGACATACGCCTTTGTAGCACCTTGTTTTTCATTTGTGAGTTGGTGGTGAGAGTGACTAGACATTTAAGTAGATATAGATAAAGACATCGACTAAACAGTAGAAAAAAGAAAACTTGGAGAAAATGGACTGCGTAGGAAGAGGGACATTTAAAAAAATAAAAGAACAAATTTAATCTTATTAATATCCCTGGAGAGATAAGTTATTCACTCTACTTATGATAGAAGCAGGAAGCTACTAAAATATAAGACAAGAATAAGATTGCTTTGAAATAAAAGTATAAAGAATTTATAACTCAGTGGATTTGGAAGATAAAGTTGAAAAAAATGACCCAGAAACTGTATAGCAAAAAAACTACCCACCCTCCAAAAAAACAAAAAAAATAAGGTTAAAGGCCTAATTCAGACTTTCAGATGTTCCAGAAAATGAAAATGGAGAAACAGAGGGGAGGACATTCTTTTTTTTTTTTTTGAAAGATTTATTTATTTGTGCATTCAGAACTGGGGTACAGGCCTGAGGTGCAGGGGCAGTGAAAGGCTTCACCAGAGTCAGAGTGGGGAGCAGAACAGACAGATCATCGAAGCACACTGCTGAGGGGAGCAGCGGGCGGGTCAGGAGAGGTCTGCCACACCATGTGGTCACCTCCGGGGCAGGTGGGGATGGAACTCATGCGGAAGTGGCTTAAGCTTAAATAGATAAATAAATAAATCTTAGATAAATAAATCTTTCAGAAAAAATTAATACTATATGTAGTCATAATGAAATCAATTCGTAAATAGCAAACATGACAACAAAAACTGTTTGTAATATGTGACAGGATAAGTTTGATCTAGCTTTGAGAATATTTGCAAACGAAGGAAAGAAGATATTCTGAATAGAAAATGCGATCAGCCCATATTATCTACCTCCCAGGGGCTGTGACCTCCGCGTGGGGCTGACCGCGTGGGGCTCGGCGTCGGGTGCTGTGCTGGGGGTCTCCACAGCGCCATCGCCTTATCTTCATATGTCTCTCTCATTCGCATCATTACAACTTTCTACCTTCTCCCCGTACATCCCACTAAGAGTTTCAGAAATGAATTCTGTCTCTTTTTTAGTTTGTAGTGCTGAAGACTTCTAGTATTTACGTTTACATTTTGATGTTTGGTAGGTGTTCCCCAGAAAAAAATCTGATTTCACAACTCTAAACAACACAGACCATGTTGATAATCCATCTGAAAACCGGAAGGCTATTTGTCAGATTTGGGGTGGCTATTGGGTAATTATCAACAGTTTTTGGCATTGGGAGGGCCATACCAAAGAGAGTAAAGATGGTCTGGAGACCTTATTTGGAGCTCATTGTCCATTTTCCTAGAAGGGGAAAGTCTGCATTTCTACCCGTGGAAGCTGCCATTTGCCTTCCCAAATCCATTCTTCTCTTCCTATAAGCTGGGCTATTTGTTACCCAGTAAAAGATGAACTTCACTAAGGCTTCCTTGTCTTTGAGGTGTAATTGAGTGACTGTGTTTGGACAGTGGAATTTCATATGGAAATGTGATTTCTGAAGTGTTATTTCTGGGAGGTGGCACCTTCTTTTTTTGTTCCTTCCTTTTCCCTGTTGTTTGGAACACAGACATGGCCAGAGCTCCAGAAATTGTCTTGGCAAACTAAAGATAGGTAAGGGCCACAGTATGGAAGCTTAGTCCCCCCCCCCACCCCCATCTTTCAACTCTCTGACTCAGGCTTCTGCTATGCAGTTACACTTATCTTTTTAAAAAAATGGAGCCCCACCTAGTTGTAACTGTTGTGTCCATCCAATCTGGATAGAGGAGACAGTAACCTAAGGGTGTTTCCACTTTTCTTGGATCCCCACTGGGGCCCTTAGATTAGAGAGGTGGAATTAATATTCACTTCTGGACTCCAAGGCTTTTTTGCCAGTGATCCATGCTACTTCCATCTAATTCTTTCTTCTCACTTCCCCCTTTCTTTTCTTTTTATCAAATGCTGTAGTTCAGAGTTAAATGTTCAAAATCTGGTCCTCGTTGGAATTTGGATTACAAGTGTTATTTGAAGGAGTCTTTAATGTGCTTCCAGAACCCTGCCTAATTGGACAAATGAAGTGTCAAAAAATAATAGAACCCTGTTGTTAGCAGGAGTCCAATAAATTATTCACGTTTTAATGCTTTATCATCAGATGTTTATGGTTTATGGCCTGAAAAACATAAAAAGAACAACGAAACATCCCTCCAGCCATCCTTTTAAGGATGGTGAAATGTTACTCCCAGCTCTGCTGCTGCTCCCATCTTTGTTTGCTCTCCCTGGAATTTAATAGAGATGGCCATTTAATTATTTCCAGAAGCCCACCCAGATAGTTAAATACAGGTCAATAATAACTCTGTGAAGGAGGGGACTGCTGAAGCACAGAATGGGGAACAATTAGTCTTTTCAGATCAGAGATGAACTAATATTGTAACATAAACTCCTCAACTATAATATTACCACTTTCCCTAAGACATTATAAAAGAAACTGAAATCTAAGGAAAATAGTGCGATGTGTTTTATGCGGCCACACAAAAGACCTACAGATGAGTGTGGCTCAAACATTGTCAATGCATAACCACGTGTTTTGAATAACAAATTAAGCAAAGAAAAAAAAAAAACACACCAAAAATCCACAAACGAAACAATGCAAAATCCTGACCCAGCTCCCCTCCAAAGAAACAATAGTGTCATAGATGTCTGAAATGTACAACTACTGCATTAGTTCCCCCTTTTTTGCCAGCTCTAGGGAAGTGCCACCTACAGCTTGCAAAACAATAATTTATAATGTATAAACACATTGTCTTTGTTATGGGTCCATATTTTCTCTACCTCTTGACAATTAGGTTGCAGAAGTTATTGTAAGCCCTTTCGTATTGGAAACTGGAAGGAAAATGACTAGGGAGATGTTTCACTTTGGTTATTTGAGAGAAGATGTTGAGAAAATGGGGGATCCTGAATTTTCTAATTCATTTGTGCACGGAGAGTGTGCCCTGTGACTTGTAATCTATTGTGATCACTCTTTAATGTCTATATTCTGCATGTAAGTGAAACTATGTGAATTTTTCTTTTTCCTTCAGACTTATTTCACTTTGTATAATCCCTTCCAGCTCCATCCATGTTGCACAAATGGCATGAGTTTTTTTTTTTGATTGCTGACTAGTATTCCATTGTGTATATCTATCATTGCTTCTTGATCCAAACAGCTGTTTTGGGGAATTTAGGTTGTTTTTATATCTTGGTTATTGTAAATAGTACTGCAGTAAACATAGGAGTGCAGGTTTCCTTTCAAATTAGTGCTTTTATATCCTCTGGGTAAATTCCTAGGAGTGGAATTATACGGTTGCTCCATTTTTGGTGTTTTAAGGA
>NW_004567108.1:47615184-47617019 GCF_000260355.1 Condylura cristata | reverse complement strand
GAGGATGGATTACTTACTAGGCAGGATTGACATGCTTCAGACAGTAGAGATATTTCTGAAAAAATATATATTTTTTCATAGATACCAGGCCCTCTAGGAGATAAGAACACAAGGCATTCCTTCAGAAATCTTTTGCTTTTTTATCCTAACACAGTGCTTTCCTTTAATTAGATGTGGAAAAGAGTATCTTGATCACCAAAGAAATCCTATGGGAAAGAATTATTTTATAAGGCAATTAATGCCTCATGAGCAGTTTTTAAGATCTACTCTTTAAAACATGAAGTCTACTTAGAGTAAGATATTGGCATGTAGTATTGTGCTAAATTTATATACCTCCTCCCACTCATCCTGCCCTCCCATCTGGGGCCCTCAAGTTACCAAGGTTTTGGGAAATGCCTCATCTTAAAAGTTGGGGAGCCGAGCCATTGAATGTCAAGGCTTTTTTAAATAGTCCTCTGACTTTTTTTTCTTTTTAAGGTTTATTTATGTATGCATACAGAACTGGGATACAGGCCAGAGGTTCAGGGGTGGTGAGAGGCTTCACCAGTGACAGAGCAGGGAGTGGAACAGGCAGATTGACGAAGAACACTGCTGAGGGGAACAGTGGGCAGGTCAGGAAAGATCTGCTGTGCCATGTGGATCACCTCCTGGGGATCGAACTTGCACTGAAGTGGCTGCAGCCAGCCTGCAGTGCTGAGTCCTAACCCACCAAGGAGGGCCTAAAAGACAATATTTTTTAACAAAATAAAATCCAGGAATGAAAAAAGACCCCGAATTCTTACATTTAAGGTTAACATTTGAGATGTTTTCAAGTTCTAGCTTTAAAACAACGAAAGCAGAGTGGCACTGTCAACTATGAAAGATAAAGATGAATCACTGGAAAGGACTTTAGAAAGTTTGAGCTATTTAAAAATATTTCCTCCAGTAAACTTGATTTCAAAGTCAGACTATTTCCCTAGTGAAGTATCTATCTTTATCATTTAAGATATGTAGAATTTTTCCTTTTCTTGCAAATACAAATTTTAATCTGTTAACATTTTTTAGAGAAAGAGCTTTTTTAAAAAAAAAGTTTCAAAAGGCACAAAATGATGTAAAAATAAACTATTATATTATTTTAAAAAAAGTTCCTTCCCCAATAAAGAAACAAGCTAAAGAATGATGAGTTTGTCTCCTGTGTGCATTTAGGTGACAAGCATGAATTTACTCCTACGTGGAAGAAATGCTATATTACTTTTCTTGGTTTTCCAAGTTAAAATAAACCATCTGTGATCACATTTAACAAGCTAGGACCAGATCTGATTTTAGTCATGGTTTTGGGGTCCCTGTCATTTCCTAGACTTGTACCTGGGAAGGTTGGGGGAGGAGTCCCAAGACCCTCCCAGATTCTGAAGCAAGAACTGAGTTTAGTCTTTGGTGGTCATAGGCTTTGTTCGCTCTGCAGTACCCACTGAGCATTGCTGCTGTCTCCTCCTCCATCTGTGGTATACCACTCCATTTAGGGGTGCTCATAGCTGTCCTCTTACTGTCAGGCTAAGTTACCACAGGCATACATACCTCTGATTGCCCCCACCACCCCCAGCAACTCCGACGTGGAGACTGTCTCTGAGTCAGAAAAGACATACAAGGACCTTTCTCTCCAGGGCTGCCCCCAAACCCATTTCCTCTTCCCACACGGGAAATCTGGAGCCTTTCTCTTTATTCCTACATTGAGTTTTTTGCTTTTCTACTTTCAACTCTTGAGCCCCTTTGATTCTAGAACTTTGAACACAAAGGTCCATAATGCTGTTGTGGAACCAGAGAAGCTAGTCCCTCTAGCACTCAGATAGTTCATAGCT
>NW_004567108.1:47521511-47614084 GCF_000260355.1 Condylura cristata | reverse complement strand
ATCTCTCCTCACCTGCCTGCTGCTCCCCTCAGCAGTGTACTTCATCAGTCTGCCTGTTCTGCTCCCCACTCTGTTTCTGGTGAAGCCTTTCACTGTCCCTGCACCTTTGGCCTATACCCCAGTTCTGTATGCTTAAATAAATAAATCTTTAAAAAATTATAATTTCCTACCAGTGGGAAATAATAATTGACATTTAAACTGTATTGACTCTTTAAACATTTGTGTTCATTTATTTCCCCCCTTTGTATGAAATTAAAAGACTTAAAAACTGTGAATTTTGAATGTAGAAAACATTTTTCAAAGATAATAACCTGTGACTAACCCTGATAATTACATTAAATTTGCTTTTATTATCCCCAGCATTTTTCTATGATTTGCACTATAGGAATTTAGTAAAATGTAAAATGAACTCTACTGGGGTGGGGAGGGTGGTCTTACAATTTTTCAGTTAGGGGTAGAAAACATGTCTCCACTTAAGAGTAAAATAGAATTAGCTATTTTCTTTGCTCTTTGAAAGAAAGCATTATAAAGACTTATTTAGCTTTGAAGCTCTCATATAAATGCCTGTCATTTTATTAATAGGGAAAAGGTAATATAATAGTTAAACCACACTAATACATATTAAATAAGGGAGAAAAAACCAATGTGAATAAGAAGAAAAGACTGAATCATAGAATAGTATAAATAAAATGATGTCAATTCAAATATATAAGGTACATGGAATAAAGCTGCTTAATAATAACCGTAATGAGGATTATGGTGATGATATTAATAATAATAGTTATAGAGGCTAATCCATATAGATTGATGATATTCTAGTCACTGTTCTGAGAGCTTTGTTTTTATTAATCATTTGATCCTCCAGCAGTTCTCCTGATTAGGTGTTATCACTAATCACATTTAGATCTGGAAAATGATACACAGAAAAGTAACTTGCACAGTGAGGAGAGGTTTTAATGATCTTACTTTTAATGAATTAACACTTATTTTAAATAAGTATTAATTACTGGCTCACTCTGGCTGCTGGGGAAGTGAAATAAACATTTTCCAGGTCAGGACTAACTTGAATATATGCATTTGTGTAGGAATGAGTATTTTTCAGGCTGTGAAGTATACCAAATGAACACATATTTTCCAGTAAATGAATGTGGGAAACACCATTCTTTCCAAATTCACAAATAGAATTTTTTTTTTAAGGTTTTTATTTATTTATTCGTACAGAACTGGGGTACAGGCCAGAGATGCGGAGGGTGAGAGGATTCACCAGAGACAAAGTGGGGAGCAGAACAGGCAGATTGACAAGGTATACTGCTGAGGGGAGCAGCAGGCGGGTCAGGAGAGGTCTGCCGCGCCATGTGGATCTCCTCCTGGGCAGGCGGGGATCAAACTCATGGGGAAGTGGCTTAAGCTTCTTAGTGCAGTGCTTTAACCTGCAGCGCCACCAGGGAGGGCCTCAAATAGAAAATTTTTGATGCTCAATTGTAGAGATTGATGGGTTGACATTTGCCTTTCTTACTTCTCATGGATTTGAAGAATGAAGAACTACCTCGATCAGAAACCTGATAAATTATTTTGGAATGCTAGAAGAATCTTCAGTTCCAAAGTAGTGACAAAAAATATTTAAATTATACTTTTTTCATATTAAATTTTCTTCACTCCTACTTAGCAACAGAAGCCTATTCTTAGACTTCAAATTCACAGAATTGTTCTATCACTCTCACGTGTTGAAGATTCTTCCAGAAGAAAACCAAATATTCAACTTGTCAAAATATTACCACCTAGTTAGTGTCTATGGTTAGCTTGAATATAATAAAATGGATCAAATTTAGAGTCATAGATGCCTTAGAACATAATGCAAGATAATATCAAGCTTGTTTATATGTAATTCAAATTTACACATGGAACACTTTGTAGATACTAAATATACTCATGTGTTTGCAGCTGTTTTTTTTGAACATGCTCAGATAATTTTGGTTGGAATGGTCTTTGAATGAGATTGGCATATGATGTGAACAAAGGCTGTAACTCCCTGTACTCCTGATAGCTATGCTGTAATATTTTCCATAAATTTGTAAACTAAAGTATAGGCAAGCTTTAGCATTACTTTGGGCATTTCCAGTGGCCTGGGTGGTGAGACAGTCTGTCTCATGGGGTGGCTGTGAGGATCATGACCGTCATCTAAATGTTTTCTGTATGGCAGAAATCATATTTAATTGTCATTCATTCCCACCCATATGAGGTAGGCACTAATGGTCCCATGTGATCAATGAGACAACTGAAGGTTAGAGTTTAGGTAGGTAAGTGATGCATCTGGGTCTGAACACACACGGGTTCTGGGCCCCAGGGCTGTGCCCTTCAGCTTAAGAGCATGAGAATCAAGCAAAGTTGCAGCCTTGAAAAGCAGCTCAGAGACTGTTCACCAGTATTAGATATGAGTGATGGGAAAGATAACAGTGCTACAGTGAATGGACTAACAGTGGATAAAACAAAGGAGAATTTTTGACTTTTAAGGATAATAAAATTAGCTCTTACTATTGCACATTGGTAAGTTCAAGATGCCCTGCCTATTTTGACTGCCCAGGAAGCAAGCTTTGACATGAGAGTTGTGTACTGAGGCTTGCTGGCGATATGTCTGTAAAGAAATGTGGAGGAGGTGAGGAGAGAGAGATGCTGGCAAGCCCTGCGGCTGCATCTGAGGTCTTACCCTTTTGGGGCGAGGAGAGTGGGGCAAGCTGGGACGGCCTTTGAGAGTTGTTCCAAAGTCAAGCCAGGGGGTAATCTTCAAAGTACTACATGAGGCAGTCATTGGTCACAGTTGCTCCCTGGAGAAGGCAGTAATGGTGGTGAGTGAGTCTGTTCCCTTGGGGGGGGGTCCGGTTGGGGGTGGGGTGGGTTGCCAGTGAGTGTGTGTGTGGGGTGCCACTGTGAGCCTCAGAGCTGCTCCTCTCAGCAGCAGGCAGATGAGTATCCTGGACTTGAAGACAGGACCGGGTGGTGTCTTCACATCCCATCAGGAAAAGTAGAAATGGTCACAAGCAGATTGACATAGTGAAAAAACAAAACAAAACAAAACAAAACAAAACAAAACAAAACACACACACACACACACAAATGGCAAAGAAAAAAATTGAACAACTTCATGCTCATCAGCAAAGGCATGTAAATTAGGACAACCATTTTGCTTATCAAATAAGCATAGGTGAAGAAACAGCTAATTGACAATAGTGAGTGTGGTAGAAGATAGGCGTACTTTTTTTTTTTTTTTAAAGATTTATTTATTTATTCATACAGAACTGGGGTACAGGCCAGAGGCTCAGGGGCGGTGAGAGGCTTCACCAGAGACAGAGCGGGGAACAGAACAGGCAGATCGATGAAGTACACTGCTGAGGGGAGCAGCGGGCGGGTCAGGAGAGGTCTGCCACGCCATGTGGTCACCTCCTGGGCAGACGGGAATCGAACTCATGCTGAAGTGGCTTTAGCTTCTCAGTGCAGTGCTTTAACCCGCTACGCCACCAGGGAGGGCCGATAGGTGTACTTTTTTTTATTAAATAATTTATTTTGAGAAAATAGCAAACTTCTAAAGAAGTTGTAAGAACAGTACGAAGAGCCCTGACAGCCCTCCGTATAAGTTCCCCAAGTGTTAAGGATTCTCCATGTTTGTGCACCCTGTATGCGTGTGTCTGCACTTACATATCTGTATCAAAGTTTTCCCCATAAAAATATTTTCATCTGTTAAGCCAAGAAGTTTGGGAATTTGAACCTAAGTTCAAAAATTTTCTGTTTCATTAAAAATTTTCTGTTTCCTTGGGCAAGACAGTTTTTTTGTAGTCTCCTTTTCTTCAGTCACAAAGTGGAAATAATTTAATTCTTGTGTTTCTCTGGCTTCTTTTGTAATTTAAGTTAGATTCTTTATATGGACACAGCAACACATCATCAGTGTTAGCTGCTACCATTATTTTCACTCTACTTATTGTGCCTTGAGGGGAGGGATTGTACTGAGACCACTGCTGTGAATCTCCAGAATTTAATGTAGCACCTTGCAATGACAGCTTGATTTGCATCTTAGCTCAACCCATTTTGAAGTTTAGGCACATGGGGCTTAGGGACTGAGGGTTCATTCTGAAGGCAGAAGACATCTCTCAGACTTGAGTGGGAGAGGCTGGAAAGAAAGAAAACAGGACCCAGTAGCTGGAAACTTTTGTTAATGATTCTGCTCCAGTCAAAATAGATGATTCATTGGTTGACTAAATAAAGGACTTATTATTCAAGAACTTCCCTTCTCTCCCTCTTTCTTTGAACTTCCTCATGAATGTTTGGCCTGTGGATATCATCTGCCATACAATACTCTGCAACAACCACAAAGGCTGGTGAAACTGAGAGGAGACTTTTGTCAGGCTCAGTCCTTAGTGTGTCTTCAAGGAAGTATTCATAGCAAAAGAAATGCTTGCACGCTCAGCCTGTGTCCTGCAGCAGCTGCTCTCTGACATTTATGACCTGGGGGACACAGAAAATGAGGTCTTCACAGCATTTGTACCTCATTACCACAGGAAGGTGAGAATAGATGCTGTGGACAGAGTGAAGTAATGCACACAGAGGGGAGGCTCCTGCTCAGAGAGCATGGTGTGTGCGGTGAAGCAGGCACTGTGGTACGCTTTGCGTTGCTTGGCTGTATATATAACCAGTGCATCACCGGACATTCTGTTAACAGTGGCATTTGTAAAATGAGGACAAGACAGTATTAGTGTCTTATTGCTGCTGTAACAAATCATGATAAACAACACAATTTTTGTTTCTTATTGTTCTGGAGGTTAGAAGTCTAAAATGCTGGTGGTGACAGCTGATTGCTTTGGAAGCTCTAGGTAACTGTTACCTTATATTTGCCATCTCTGAGCACTCTCCATCTTTGGTCCAAAGACTCTTCCCGTCCTTAGTTGCATTTCTCTGACCTCTATTTCTTTCAACACATCTCATCAGTTCATCTCTTAATCTCCTGCCCTACTTTTTCACTTATAAGGGTGCTTGTGGTTACATTGCCACCTCACAGATAATCCAGATATCTCAATTTCTTAATTTACTAATATCTGCATATTCCCTTGCCAACTAAGGTAACATATTCACAGGTTCTAAGGATTAGGACATGGATATCTTGGGTGGGGGCATTATTTTGCTTACCACAGAGGACTATATTATCTGAAAGATGTCTTCTAATTCCAAAATTCCGAGGGTCACTTGAACCATGTCAGCATGATTTGTTTCATTTAATTAGTAGCCCTGACTGTGTACTCTCATTGTGTTTCTCATTGTGCTCAATGAAGAGGCAACTTTGTGGAGTTCCAATTCCTTCTGTGTGTCTTGACCTTTGAACAGCTACAGAAGGAGTCATGTGTGGGGGAATTAGAATATTTATTATGCTGAGTTTTAAAATGCAAGTTGTTTTTGTAATCAACACAGCAGTAACTAAAAGACAACTTTGTCTCCTGCTCAGTTACAAAGCAAATTCTGATCCTGCAAGCTTATTCTTTCCTGTCAGCTCTTGTACTATCTGTATCAATAGAGCCTTGAAAAATAGCCACAAGAGAACACACTCTGGTTACTGTGGCTTGAAAATTGTGGGGACTATGAGTAGGCAGAGAGATGGAACATAAAGATGAGCTAATTATGTGTTGGAAACAGAGCAAATAGCTGAGTAAGGATTATTTGACTCTTAACCATTTATGTAAATTAGCAGAAACAGTGACAGTCCAGACAACACCAAACAACAAATATTTTGGAAGTCATTGATATTCAGCTTTGAAATAGAATCTGTTTTTATAATGTTATAGCTTTTAAAGTGACCCATTGCTTTAACCACTTAAACTTAGTTGGTTTTCCATGAGCCAAAACAGTTGTGGGGCTGATGTGAGGTTGAGGAAAGTTAGGTCAGGACTAAATAATTGACCATATGTATTATTTGCCCCCCCGCCTTTTTTTTTTTTTTAAATTCCCTCCCTCCCCACTTTCTCCTTAACTATTGCTGTAAACAGAATCTCTGTGGACATTGTGGGTAATCACTCAGCAGCATTCCTAACAGAATCTGAATTATGTTCTGGTATCCTCCTCACCTTCTTGCAACATCAGCTGCTTAGAGATGCCACCTCTCCCCTTAGCTCTGGAAATGGGGAATTGATTAATCAAAGTGTAATCCCATTATCCTGGCCAGTGATGGGTTCAAGACTGAGCATGAGATCCTTGTCTGTCCAGTTAAATGCAAGGAGAGATAGTTGGTTACTGTGGGGTATGTTATCTACTCTTAAGACAGAGACAGAGAAAATTTCTTTCCTTCTATGGGTAGAAATAAAGAAGCATATAGCCACAGGACCTCCCTGGTGGCACAAGGGTAGTTAAAGTGCAGCACTGTGAAGCTGGCTGCAGCCACTGCAGCACAAGTTGAATCCCTGGCCAGGGAGCTAACCCACATGGTGCAGCAGACCGCTCCTCTCTCGCCCACTGCTTCCCCTCAGCAGTGTATTTCAGTCAGTCTGACTCTTCTGTTCCCCAGTCTGTTTCTGGTGAAATCTTTCAACCCCCTACGCCTATTCCCCAGTTCTTATATACAAAAATAAATAAATATTAAAAAAAGAAGCATATAGCCTCAAATACCATTAGTGACATTTGTACAACCATGAGAAAAAAATTCAAAGTAACTTTGTAAGCATTCTGATGTACATGGGAAAAAGGAGAGAATGAAAATGAATGCTTGTTTACAGTTCTGAACAATGTTGATCAACAAACTCTAGATCCTTATCTCTGAATTTTCTGCTGATCAGAGTGTTTTGTATATCCCTGATGGTTTATGGTACTTTGGGTAAACCTTTCTAAATTGCTGCTAGAAGAATCCTCACAGGTATACTCAAGTAGTTACCATGGCTTTAATGTTTCTTGACTTTACCAGCCTGGGTTTATGAATAAGTTATTAGAAGACTGGAGTCTCATCTGTTTTTGAATTGCTATTTCTCTGTACTCTATTGTATTGCTTGAAGCACTTGAAAGAAATCTGGCCTCAAAAGGATATGTAGTTGGTGAACTAGTTTGCTAGAATTACCATAACAGAGTAGTACAAACTGTGACTCACACAACAGAAATTTATGGCTCAAAGTTCTGGAGGATAGAAGCCTGAGATCAAGATATCAGCCTGACCGTGCTCCCTCTGAAGCCTGTAGGAAAAGATCAGTGTTTGCTCCCAGCTTCCAGTAGTTGCTTAGTTTGGGCAGCATAACTTCTTTACATGGCTTTCTCTGAATGCATGTGACTGTGTCCAAACTTCTTTTTATAAGAATACCAGTCATTTTGATTAGTGTCTATTCTCACCTAAAGTTAACAACTCTATAAATATGATCTCTAAATAAGGACAGTCTGAAGTCTGGAGGCTTAGGACTCTTAACATGTATTTTTTGGGGGGTGAGAAGGTCACAATCAACCTCTAACAGCTGGAAAAGGCAGGGGTTCCCAGGACCGCTGCCAGCAGGCCCTGGGGTTCCCCAGATGACCTTGGACCATACTCAAAGTGATCAGAGAAGTGATGCTGAAGTTCTCGCTTGTTCCTCACACTAGACATCAGTGCTTTGCGGAGCCACATCAGGCTCTTCTCCTGGGTCTGCTGCAGCACCCTGGTATCAGCCCCAGTTTAGAGCATTTCCCACTCTATTTCATAATTCCTGATTTAAGAAGTGTCTTAGTCAGCTTGGACTACCATAACAAAATACCACAACACAAACAACAGAAATTTATTTCTGCACCAATTTGTAGACTTGAAGTCAAGCCACCAGGTTGGCTTCTGGTCAGGTCTCATCCTAGATAGCAGATAAGCACCTTCTGTCTGTGGCCTCATATATATGGGGAAAAGTAGGTGGTGAGAGGGAGGGAGGGGCTCCCTTGGTTCCTTTTGTATAAAGACAGTAGCGCTGTTGGCTCAGGGCACACCCTTATAAACTCATTTAATCTTAATTCTTCCCTAAGTGCTTTATCTCCAAATACAGGTATTTTGGGCTAGGAGTTTAACATGTGAATTTAGGGGAGAAGGATGGACACATTTCAGTCAATAGCAAGGGATCACTTTTATTTTTTATAGGACCTGACCACAAAAATTGATGATCTATTGACTAATAGTCAACAACCCCTATTTTTAAGTTTCATTTTGAACTATATGGCAAAATATACCTTTTGTTTTTTTTACTGAAAACAAAACAAAACAAAACAACACCTAGATTCTCTTTGAAAGAACTGTTTGAAATAACCCTCTTGAAATAGCTTCTTAGACAATCCTTTAGATCAGTGCTAGTAAAGGATAATTTAAAAGAATAAATTATTAATATGTTTATTATTAGGTTCATTAAAATCTTAAAACCATCCTGTGGCAGATATACCTGCCAGTGTCTAAAAAAGAAGTCTTTACATTGCAATAGAAGTTCCTAAATATAAATTGCTCAGAAAAATACAGAAGACAATAGATCTGAGACTAATTTTCTACAAAATATTTAGAACATCACATTGAAAAAAGTAGGACTATTTCTATGATTTGAACTGTGGGTTAATGAACAATGCATAACAATGCAATAGCAGAACAAAATTTTTTTATTCTGGACCAAAAATGGTGAAATAGTCTGTGTTTGTACACAGAAAATTCTGAACACCCTAAAGCATTTCTTTCCCATCCCTGTCTCTATGACTATTAAAGGTTGTTAAATTTCTATGGTAACTTGGTTCATATAAGTCCATGGCTACTTGCTTCCTCAGTTCTGTTGATGGACCCACCTTCTCTAGAGAGAAAATTCCAGGTGCTTGCCAAGCCAAGAATGTCAGTCTCAGTGAAGATCGATGAAAACACATTTTGATTAGAAACATATTTATTTGGAACTGAACTTCAAGTATTTTGAACTTTATGGGCTGTTTTTGGCAAGATGGTCACTGCTGGGGTTACAGCTCGTTTTGCTGTTACTTTTTGAAGTCAGAAGAGTCCTGTGGCTGATAGGATGGCAGGCGATTCTGCATTAGACCAATTGCTGCTTTTAGGAGAGAAGCTGTCACATGTGTGATTAGACCAAATGTAGGAAAATTCTCCATTTTGTCCACTGGATTGATTTGGATTCCTTCTTTGCTGCCAGGACCTACAACAAAATGGAGGAGAGTTCTAAAAGAGATTTCACCTAATTCCTGTAGCCTGAGCCACTGCTTATCACCTTATTTTCTTTTCTTTCCCAATTGAATTCTCTGCAGTACTCTCCCTGTAAGCATTTTTAAAATCTGTCCCCTAATTGCAGAATGACTGAATTTATATGTAAGTAGTATTGGTAATTGTTATTTTACATATTTGGATTTGGAATGTCTGGAAATTTTTTTTTAACATTAGCAACTATGTTTATAAAAATGAGGTAATTTACCTTTAAGAAATCTATTGAGTCAGTTAATGTACTTTTAAAACTGGCAATTATTAAAAGTTAACCTTTTTGTCTGAATCCTAAAGACTTGTTGGAAAAAGAAGTTCTCTTAACTTTGAGAACTCAAAAACATTGAGGCTTGTTAACCTATGACTTTGAGAGATTTAATTTGGGAGAGTATTAAATTTATTGAAGATAAAAATAGTAACATGCAAGTTGACCCAGGCATCGGAGGGCTTTACTGAATAAGATGGTGTTAATAACAACATCGATCCTTTAGCTGGAGTCCCTCCGGCACATGTAACCTCCCCGGCCCCCATGTCCCATGAACACAACCTTTCTATTGTGCACCCAGGTCAGCAAAGTGCAGGGTGACCTGGTGACTTGCTCAGAAGTGGTGTGTTCCATAAACTACCTGATTTATAGTGTTAACTGTTGGGTTGCATGTTCTTGCAAAGTTCCTTGCAACTTTTAAAGTAGTCTAGATTTTCTTCTTAAAAATCTTTATCAGGGCCCTCCCTGGTGGCGCAGCGGGTTAAAGCACAGCACTGAGAATCTAAAGCCGCTTCTGCATGAGTTCAATTCCCGCCTGCCCCGGAGGTGACTACATGGCATGGCAGACCTCTCCTGGCCCGCCCACTGTTCCCCTCAGCAGTGTACTTCGTCGATCTGCCTGTTCTGCTCCCCACTCTGTCTCTGGTGAAGCCTCTCACCGCCCCTGAGCCTCTGGCCTGTACCCCAGTTCTGTATGCACAAATAAATAAATCTTAAAAAAAAAAATCTTTATCAGAACAATCAGTAGAAATAGCATTTTGCCACTTTTTATTTTGCATAAGCAATGTGAAGCTTTCATATCTGAATTAAAAATTTGTTCAGAAGTCAAATCCTTTGAAGCAAAGGAGTAACTGTGGTGAAGAGCAGACTTTTTAAAAAATCTAAACTGACTTTTCCTTGCCTGTGCCCTTACGGATACCTGCCCTTGATATATCCTCCATGGCACAGCTAAAAAGTACCTGTAGATCATTTCTAAGTGTTGCACCTTTGAGCTGAGTCAACTGCTTGTGCATGGTAAAAGGGCACCGAGCTGAAAGTTGGGGTGTTTTGGGTACTGAAGCCATTTGTTCCATTAGTGCTTCAGTGATATCACATCCACCCTCTTTTAGACCTGTGCTGTGATGTTCAGCAGGAATGGAGATAGGCTGGCCCATCCCTCAGGAATATTTGGAACATCTAACCTTTAATTTTTAAGTGAAAAGATAAATATGTGGTCCTGGGCAGAATATCCCGAGGGCCAGTGATCTAGTGTGGGGGAGATATGCAGCTTGTTTGTGCTCTAAGTCACAATTCCCTCCCTCAGCACCTGGTATCCCACTGGCCTCAGCATCCTCCAATTTAGTGCAATCTTTTCAACAAGTTCCTTTGCCTTTCTTCTCATTCCATGTCCCTTTAAAATTGACCTCTTCCTGGCTTTATTCTTACCCCTGTGTTATCCCCTGAATTTCACCCGAAAGCTTCTTTTAGGATCTAATGGCTCAGAATCCTAGAATGCCAGAGTTGGGAGAAGCTTAGAGGCCATTCTAGCCCACCCACTCAAGAGATGAGAATTAGGCCCAGATAATTAAGGTGAAATGCCACACAGAATCTAGACTCTAGGATTCTTCAACTGAACTCATTTATGTTAATCCTTCCATATGGGAAATGCCTTTATTTCAGTTTTTATCGCCTTTGAGAAATCAAACAGTGCTTCCTAAAGTTGACTAGTCATTTGAGTTGCTTAATCTCTAAGTCTAGGCTGAAATTGGAAATTGTATTTTTAAAAGGCCTAGGTAATGGTGACAATGAGTGTATGTTAGAAAATATTATTAAGTTGAAACATTGATTTAGGGATATTGTAAGCTAATGAGCTGTGTGGTTTTAGGTAATCTACCTTTCTAGATCATGCTGGATCAGATCAGAAGAGCAGTATTGGAAAAAAGGAGCTGTTCTCTGTTAAGAATTGGAGGATACAAACTCAGAGAACCCCAAAATAATATTTGTCGAGATACATGATATTAGCTTTAGTCATAGAAGTGGATAAAAAAAATAAATAACTTTCCAGGTGACAGTAGCATTTTTAAAAATTTTTAATCAAGATGGGCCTGTCATTGTTTAGGGATGTGTCTTGAAAGGAAATTTAGGTGGAAGGTAAGAAGAAAAGTACAGAGTCCTCATTAGAAAAGGATAGGAATTTGAATTTGGGAAGAGCAAAAAAGAGAGGAGGGGAGAGAGAACATGGAGAAAAGCTACACAGGGAAGAGGCAATAGCCACATAAAACAAAAGAGCTCTTACTCAATCTTCAGTTGTTTGCATTGCTGTAATACTACAGCTCTTTAATCCTTAAACCCCAAATCACAAAGTCAGCTTCACCCATGAGAATCTTGTGTTCTTTTGTAGACATAAGGACAGGAGGTGAGTTGTACATCTGAATTCATATATGTGGACTCAGAGAGAACAAATAGGATGGCGAATAGACTTGGCTTGAGTGATGTGTGTGCACAGGCATGTGCATATAGCACTGTAAAACATTATATTTCATGATTTGGTCCTGGTTCCTGTATTGACTTTGTCAGGATGTCCTAAATATCCTAGATTCATCCTTTTGAAAAATAAATTGCAAGATTCTGCCATGGAGCTATTTTTCAAATTTAACTGAGATTTCTATATTTTAATTTGCTAAATCTGGTAACCCTATTATAGCATCATAAGTGCCCTAGCAAAGGAGCAAAAACTTTGGCAAGGACATTACATTTTCCTCAATTGGTGAATGGGGTTTCATATAGTCTTATCTAGATTTTCTAGGACAGGATGATCTTAGCTGACATTGAAGTTATAATTAAAACCAGTCAGTGGCATCCAGTGTCTGCCAATCTTGGCTTACTAAAGTCATCTAGGAGTTTATAAAATATTGTGCTCCAGCCCATCCTCAAGATTCTGCTCTATATGGTCTGGTGTGGGGCCAGACCTCTGTACTGTTAATATTTACCATGAACCTCTAAAGCAAAGCCAAGATTGGGAATAATTGGTTTAGGGTTAGCCTGTTCTTTGCAAAGATGTGTTGTGATGGAAAAATATCAAAATTGGGTGAAGGGGTAGAAAACAGGAAGAATAAATGAACTCCAGAGAGGGGATTACTTCCTTGTATACCTGCTGGAAGACCTGGATCTGACTTGTCCTGAAATATATATCAAATTCTATGGGATCATCTACTGGTCTATAACTCTGTAATAAAAGGGGAAAAACTACAAGAGTATCCTTTCCCCTCTATGTTAGAGTTTAACCAAGAAACAGACTGGTAGGAGTTATATATTAAGAGATTTATTGCAAGGAATTAGTTCTTATGATTGTGAAGTCTGATAAAGCAAGTATGAAATCCAAGAGGTGTCCACAGCCACATAGTTGGCCATCAGGAAGGATAGGCTGGAACTCGTGGATATGGTATGAAGTTGCTCTCCAAATTCATGATTTCTTCTTTAGAGATGCCTCAACTCTGATTTTCAGATTTTTAATAGATTGAGTCAGGCCCTCACATCCATAAAATACTTTCACAGCATGTCCTGGATTATGATTTCATTGAAATCGGTACATCCTTTGTGTCCTAGCCAACATAACACAAACTCTTCATCACATGCACCATACTTTTTGTCTTTGGCAAAAATATGTAAAATTTACCACTGTAACCACTTAAAGTTATTCACTCTGTTTAAATATCCAAGCTGATCATTTCTAGTTCAGCATATCGAGCTAGAAGCATGAATCACTAGGAATGGCACTTGTATCTAGAAACTTATTGTAAAGATAAACAGGTAGCCTCTGGAAAATCCAAATTCAGACATAATATAGAAACTTTAGGAGTTTAAAATGAAGTAAATGAATATTTGTGGGAGTGTTTCCCAAAATACATGTTGAAAAGAAAAAAATGTTCAATAAGTTATTAAAAAATGTTTCTAGAAAGTGTTTTTCTGATCAAATAAGTTTGGGCAATGTGATGCTATATGTTAAATGCATAGTGCATTGTATATTAAATGCATAATGTAATGTGTACATACACACATATATGTATGTGTGTGTATATGTGTGTGTGTGTGTGTGTGTGTAAATGCACATCAGAATATTAAAGATTCTGGAAAGTCTAGAAGTGATAAAACTTATTTAAATTCACTGAACTTGCCCCAAATTACCCTCACTGGTCAAAGGAGGACTATCCTAATTTAAAATTTTCAGTGAGATTATTGTGCTGTCTAAAAAAATAAAATTGTTCAATCAAATTGTGCTGACTATACACACATCTCTATAACAGATCTCTAGAGCTTTTCATTTTGTAAAACTGAAATTAAACCCATTGATCTATAAATCCTGTCCCACCTTGGCCTACCTCATACTTAACTTTCTTTCTGAAAATGCCCTTGCAGCTGGCAATTATTTTACTCAGAAAGAGGAAATATACCAGGAGGTAACCCAGCTAAGGGGACCCTTCATTCCAGTGTGACTCTGGAAGCAGCACAGGAATGACAAGGAGACTCAGGACCTACCTGTGGCTCCTAATTGTGGGAGAGGGATGCAGGGGACAGTGGGGGACAGAAATGAAATTTAGGGCAAAGAGCTGAGCTTCTTCTCAGAGCCTGTGAATTTTTAGAAGCAAGTGCACAGAAGAAGCTAGAGATCCTTTTGTAATGTTCTTTACCAGTTGAGCGTGAGACCCAGTTTCTTTCTTTCTTTTTTTTTTTAAGATTTATTTATTTATGCATACAGAACTGGGGTACAAGCCATATTTCTTTTAATTGAAAATGTACCAGGTTCCTTTTTCTTTAGTGCACAGGTGGTGTTAATGAAATTGAAGCTGGGAGTGTGATTTCTCTCTGAGTCATTTAGTTTTACTGCTTCACAAGATTAGATTGCAACCTTAACCCTGTAGAGTTCTCTTAAATACTGTCACTGCTGCTGGGCAAGGAGGAATGTAAATAGCTCAATCTGAATGTATCCCTGATACTGCAGGAAAAAATGTCATAGATTCATAACCCTCTGACCATGCACATTCTTTGCAGAATGAAAAACACCCTGGGCAAGAGTAGGGGACACATTCCTCCATCTGGCTCCATTAAGAGGGATGTCAGCCTCTCTCCCCCTTGATCTGATGGGTCTAGTCAAAATATATGTTGCTCTAAGCAACTAGTGTGTCTAAGTTTGCTCATTGGTAAGATTGGAGTTGCTTCAATTGGAAGTTCTCTTTTATGAGGGAAGTTTCTTATGTTTTAACGGACTGCATTCTATGGAAGTGTTTAAGGTATTTTGGGAAGCAAGGTGTTTAGTTGGAGCCTCAGACTTACTGGGGTCTCAGAGTTGTGTTTAACTCAACTTCGTCTGGAGCAATTTCTATTTAGGATGGGTACAAACTTTAAACCAATAGATTTTAGTTTTAATTTGCATGTGAACAATAAAATTACTGTTCAATCCTGGGACACATAAGATGCAAACAATTCTCTGTGTCAGAGCAATGAATGTAAGCTGAGGCTATCAGGGCTAAGCTGAAGCTGAATGTCACCTTGGTTATAGGGAAGGAGGAAGTCCAAGTAATTTAGTTCAGGGAAATGATGTAGTTTTTCCTCAGCTTTCCTTAATAAGTAAATGAGGGGATACATTCCAGCATATGTGCTGAAGCTAAGTGTATTTGCTATTTTATGTAAGGAAGATTTTCTGCTGCAGACTATTAAATGAATAGAATAAGATACCAGGGTCCAAATCAGAGGCTAACAGAACAGTCTAGGCCAGAGACACAGGGGGCTAGCTCTAGAAAAGGCCTGGGAATTATTATTCTCGGGCAACCAGAAGTCCTAAAGCCTACTCAAGTTGTTCAGTAGAAAGTCATTAACTTTATGTGATGAACTAAGGGAAAAGTCTGATTTGTTGGTTTTTAAAATGCCCTAATTTAGTGACTGTAAACGTAGGGTTGGTTCTATATATCATGTTTTGCTTAGCAACATAAAGAAGGCGGTAACTCTCTGAACCTTAAGATTCTGCTCATGCTTTTTCTCAAAATAATATCAGTTGGTAGCTTTCTCAGCTGAATGACCTATGTAAAGTCAGGGCCACCTGAGAGAATTGGATAAATGTTTCTGGAGATATTTGGTCATGGGACTATATCATTAGGATTTATAAACCATGTCTAATTTATTTAATGGATTATAATGTCCTGGAAATGGCTATAATGATCTATTTATACAAAATGCCTGAGTGCACAGACCATTTGTATAAATAAGCAATTATGTTCCCTGCTGTCAGGATATTTTTGGCCTGAAGATCAGTTACCTGACGCCTTTTGTCTACAGTGTTAATTTGGGTAGTGATTATATCCCGTGTATTATAAATCTTCAGATAATCATTATGAATAGCAGCTGCTTGGGTCTTGGCTATTTTTATCCACATCTAAAAGCCTGCCTGAAAAATCTCATTTAAGATGGTGAGTGATAGGGAAGAGTCGAGAGAAGTTCCCGAGTCTGTTTTATGTGCAATCTTGACAAGACCTGAAGAGTGTGTGTGTTCTTTCCTTTTTCTGGAAAGGAATAAAAAGATACTTAGACTTCTGTGGTCAGTGCCAAGAACCACATCTGAGTACATTCATCCTTTGTGCACAACACCCCCACCCTGGGATTCTCTTGTCTCTGCAATGTGCTAACCAGCAGTGCTCCTTGATGTCTGTTTAAAGTGTGAGCTGTAGAGCTGATGGATTGCTGATGGAGAATGCTTCCCCCCTTTTCTCTGACTGATATCCTTCAAGAAACACTCCACCTTAACTGACACTATGCTTATCTCAGTAAATTCACTTTTGAGTGCATTAGACCTGCATCACCTGCATCACTTCCTTTACTTCTTCAGCCTTTCTCTCTTGCCAGTAATATCCATTATTGGTAATTGATTTGTTTGTTCCCCTTCTTTTTATACTCTGTTGTTTATATTGAAATATAATTGACACACACCATTAGGCTAGATTCAGGTACATAACATAATGATTTTTGACATTTGTATACAATGCAAAATGATCATCAGAAGTCTCAAGATGTCTTGATTTTGTTTTTGCAGGTATGTATGAACAAATAACTTTAAGTGAGAAAATGCAAGTTCATGGAAAATAAGGTTGGAAAAGTCTGGGTAGCTAGAAGGTGGGGAGTTCACAAATGGCGTATCATTGTCATGGTAGGGGGAAGATAGCATGACTGGAAGAAGTTTCATACGGTCCATGAAGTGAAATCAAAACAGCCAAGTAGGTGAAACAATTATTTCTGATAATGAATTTAAAACTTTTTCCTTTTGCCCTTATAGAGAGGGCACTATGAAATGTGTCAATAGGTGGTTTAGAACCTGCCTTAAATCCAGTGGTCTGGATTCTTATATAACTTCAATTCTCTGAAAATTTCCTGGACATTCTAAAGTAGTTTTCATTATTGTTCTCTTGAGATCTTTCTCTGCTCGATACAGGTAAAAATCCAACCTTTGGTTTTCAAATAAAAGCAGTACTCAACGTCAAAATGCATCTTTCTGTTGAGATTGCAACCATAGTCTCACTGTCATGGACTAATCCTGAAATGGTGTGGGCTCCACGCTGGAGGAGAATATTTGTCATGAAAGGTGAGCTTCTGCTGGAAAGACATGGTTGCCTTAAATACATTCATCCTTACCCAGATGTTTGATTTGTTCTGGAACCTCTTGAGTAGAACATTGAAGTGGTGACACTAACGCTGAAGCTGCTGTTGATCTGAAATGTCCTAGAGGCAGCACAGAAGGAGTCTCATTCCAGATTTCCCTGGGCTTAATCCTGGCTCTATCACATACCAGCTGTGTGACCTTGAATAAATAAGTGACTTAGCCTCTGCTGCGGTTCTCTTAACTGTAACATCAAGATAATAACAGCATTTACTTCATAGTACAGATGAGAGAATTAAATGTCAGCATGAAGGTCTTACAATGCTAGGTACATAGTAAATCTGAAAGTGTTTGCACATTCTTTTCTTCTTTCCCTTTCCTTTCTTCTTCTAATATATTTGTATTCTTAGTCATACATTTTTCTAATATATAAATAGTGTTGTGTGTGTGTCCCTGAGTAGATCTCTCTGATGTGACTTTAGACTCTATATTTTATTTTATTTTTGTATTTCCACCTGCCTCATAACACTCTACTGTGTGCATCTATTGCCTTTACTTATCTGTTGACCTAGTAAGGGTCAAATAAGCTGCCACAATAACCTTGCCACAAACAATAACCTAGTGAGGGTCAAATAAGCTGCTACAATAACCTTGCCACAAACAATGCCAAGTCTAAATTGTCATTAGAGATAGCTGGGTCTGAAGTGAACATCATGAGCTGTTAGTTACCCATAGGGTTCATAGAAATAGCAGAGACAAGAACATGATGCTCTCACCTGAAGTGGAAATGGGCATGGCTAAAATGGGAAACCTTAGCATGTCGGAGATTTGCTATGGCCCTAGCACTGTAAAGTGAAGTTAGAAAAAACCCCTTTACTATATATCAGAGCCATTCTGTAAGGGAGGAGGGGGGAGAAGGACCAGGACAGGGGTGGGAAAAGCACAAGGGAATATAGTGATGGTGCACAGGTGAATTGGTGGTGAGAATTTCATGGGGAAATCATGCACGGTACAAAAATGAATGATGGTATAATGAATATATTTTAAATAAGACCCTTTGCTAGCTCTAATTGCACATGAACATATGGGAAAACCTTTCCTCAGGTTGGAGTTGCTCAGTGATGGAATGAATAGTGGTGAGGTGTCATTCTGGCATTCTTCCATATGGCTATTGGGGAGGGCTCCATGTAGGTGGATGGAGAGACTAGATAACATCCAAGGTGGATCTGTGTTTCCTCCACTGAAATGCTCTGTTGCTGTGGTGCTTTGGGAATTACTCAGGGTATGGCTCTTGCACATTCTTGACTTATGCTTCACTTAAATCAGTGTTATTGTCACAGAAAATGACAGTAGAGATCTGGACCAACTTTTTCTTATAACTAGGATAGGAGTTATATCAACGGTACAAAGCTTATGTTCATTTAAATTGGTATTACCCTAACAGGGAAATAAAATGCTTGGGTTTAAATTATATATTCCGAAGAGATTATTTTAATGTTTGTGAGAAATAAAGATTTCAGCCCTTCTTCCATGTAGGCATTCATTGAACAGCCTTTACCAGAAGTGGGGATGTAGTAAATGCATGTTTAGGGAATATTAGTGGGCTTGATTGCAATTTCACATAGTTAATGAGTTCATTTTGTAGGTAGTTAGATAGCGTAAGTTTTTCAAAGTGTTTTTAAGTCCCTGGGAAATTGCTCAGCTAGCTTATTGTTTGTAGAAGGCTGCTTACACGTCATTCCTGAAGTCATTTGTATGTGTGAACAAGAAAATCTATAGTACCTCACCTCCTCTGAGCTATTCTCATAAATGTGAAGAATACCACAAACTTTTTTGCAATGAGACAGGTAGTTAATCTTGAAGGATTGTACATATGGTAATAGTTTTACAAAAAGAAGCAACATAAAATATACAACAAAAGGCGACAAAAACAAGCACAAGCAAAGTGTACTGCAAGCGGTAGATCCAGAGACTTATTTGGAAGACTAATGTTTCATAGCTAAGCTCAGAACACATTTTCCTTCTGGTTAACTTGGCACAGAACAGTGCCACTTCCAAGTGTTATTTATTGTGTATTCTCGCAAGATATCACTGTATTAAGCAAGATGAACATATTAAAATTTTATAACGGCTCCAGTTCCTGTCTTCAAGATACAGTGTTTTCTTACTAGAACAACGTGACTGGCATTATTGCACTCAGCCTTTGGCAGAGATGTAGAGACCTGTATTTTCCAGTGAATTTGCATAATAAAACTCTCATTGAATTATGGTTCAATGAAGAGGAAAGTATGAGCCAAATTTGATTTGACATTTAGATACTGAAAATTTCTGAAATATGTCCCTCTGTGTTGCCAATTCCCCATTTCACACAGAGGTGGGCTGGCCTATTCCAGAACATGGGGATGGAGTTGAGACATACTTTTCCTTAAAAGAAAAAAGAAAAAAGAAAAAAATTGTTTTTCATGGGCTTGAATATGGGTGCAATTTGAACTGTTGTACATATCATCTGTTTTCAATTGGGAGACTAACTCTTCGAACTACCGTTAGAAGTTGTACAACTGTCATTGAAAAATATGCTGTTTTCAGCCCTGTGAACCCATTCACAACCCATTTTGTCCTGCTTCATTAGGTTGCTTGGCTAATTCTACAGTTGCCAGAATCATTAGCCTCAGCATACACAGATTCTCCATATACATCAGCTAGAGCAGCAAATGTCTATCCAGCAAAGATACATTTTGCTCCAGGATCCTCAGTGTCCTAGAAGGATACCAAACCTGGCAAAATACCTGAGGTTAAAAAGTCCTTAAATAGGTTTCAAAAATAGTTGTATTTGTTTGTTTTCTTGTGTCAGAGAATATTTCAACATGGCTGCATGCTCATTGGGTTGGATTATTTTATTAATTCACCTGATAACATCTTAAACAGCTCATTCTTTTACCTGGGAAAATTTGGTTTCATGATCTAAAATCAAAAACATAAATATTGAGCTTTTTCATCCTTGAGATCATTCAAAATCATTGCAAATTCCCATCAGGGGAGAATGGCAGATTTTGGAGACCACTCAAGGCTCCTTTCCAAATATATTTTTTCCTGGGTGAATTCAGTTTATTTTATCTATATTTCACATATTCTGGAAAGATAATTAAGAATCCTGAAGTTTCTTCTGTTCGTTTCTAACATAATCACCCTTGTCTTTAGAACACAGATCCTAAAGTGAAATATATTTTTTCTGTTTTCTTTATTTTCAGCTAGCAAGCTTATACTTTCATGGATGTTAGAGCTATAATGGACATGGGATTTCTCTGTCTCTATCATTGACAAGCACAGCTGGAAGCAAAAATTTAGGCTGACTTCTATGAGATTCCACTGTCTGGAACTGAAGTTGGAAAATAACCATAATTAAAATTGGAAACAGATTTAAGAGGGAAGGTTAATGTAAATGTGACATCAATAAGAATAATTCAGTTTGTAAAGGACTGGTTAAGCAGAGTCATAGTAGTGCTATATACTTGAAAAACTATTTCAGCTCTATAAATGGTTTTCAGAAATCATGGCTATGTCAAAATTGTATTCAGTCTACAAAGTTTGCTTTGGCTCCTGCCTCAGAACTTGTCTCTCTTGCCTTCCAAACTTAACATCACTCTAGATCAAACCTCACGTTTCAGTCCAGCCCTTTGACATCTTTCTGAGTCTGGGATCAGGACTGTTCATTATTCAGAAGACCCCCAAACCATGCCAAGGTGGGATCTTTCTTTTTGGAAAATATAAATACAGCCTTGGAAGCAAAGTGGAAGGGATGAACTGAAACCATAAGTAGGAGACTGAACTCTAAGGTCAGCAGAAGGACAAACTTGGCAAAGAAGGAATGAGGCCCAGTCCCTCTGTGTCTGTCTCTTCTTTTCGAACAAACAGTTGACTTTTGCTGCTTCCTTGTAATTTCTGCTCCCTGAAAGCACTGATTTACATATGATGATGCCTTATTGGATTCTCACTGGCTCTTTTCTGCCACATGACATGTCTAGATATTCTTTTTAGCTTCTTCCCCAGTTAATCTTCCTCAACTCTCAGAGTTTCCTTTGCCTGAATTCTGAAGAATTGCATGATTGACTCAGGTCATCTTTCCCCACCAAGTCAAAGGTCTGAGTCCAGCTTGTGAATAATTAGTCATATTTTTAAAAGCTTACTTCCTCATCCAGTTGGCTGTGGTCACAAGGCACAAATGGGGTCACTGATGTACAGAGATGGGGAGTGAGCAACCTCTCAGGAGGGTGTAGGTGACAGACCTCATAAAATTCTTTATGGCCCAGAGGGGATAGTTCAAAGCCAGATAAGCAGGAATGGTGGGATGGTGCTTCTTACACCCAACCACTGTCTCAGTGCTACATTGAAATTAAGTTCAATAGGTTCAAATTACTCACTTGCTTTTTCTTGGGGATGAAAAAGAATCTTTCACATATGTATAGATTTTGTAGATGCTACATTGTCCAGAAAATGAACTATCGGGGCAAAAAAAAAAAAAAAAAAAAGAAAGAACCCTAATATGTATTCTATGTATTGTAGAGCATGAAAAATATGCTAGAGCAAAACTTAACTACTGGTTTGCTCACTAAACTCACTTTTCTCCCTCATACTGCAATGCAGTGGAATTAGGATTTGTAAAGGGAGACTTTTAAATGGAACAAAAGGGCAAGAAGGTGACAGGTATTTCTGTGGCATCCTCTCATGATGCATGCTCTAGTCCTTGTTTCCAGGATTAGTATTACTTCACTTACAGCAGCTTCAGAGCTCTGGAACTTTCTCAGCATCATCGCATACTCCTCCATCCAAATAGGGCATGCTTCATTTCTTTAGGACTTCCACAGTCTGTTCCCCTCCCCAACATAGTCTTGATACTGTTTTTTATTATATTTGGCAATTGTGACTTTTGCTATTTATATCTTTGCATTTTTTTTCTCTTTCCCAGGGGGATATTATATTTTGCATGAACTTGTAAACTGAGTTTGTTTACTGAACTTTTTGATTGGAATATTGTCAATTTAACAGTAGAAAGAAGATCAGGCTGGGGTTGGAAGTCTTAAATTATAATCTGAAATCTGCTACTAGCTGGCTGTTTCACTGTGAAAATTCACATCTGAATTACAATTTTTCTCTGACATCATTCAAGTTCTCTCATAAGTATAAGGTCCTGTAATTTTACGAAATCAGATCATTGGAGAATACTGCAGCATTCTCTGCATGGGTTGTAAATGGAAAACAGAAGATTGAAGTCTGCTCTAAGATTAGTTTTGTTAAGATTATAGGTATGCTTTGCTTTAAGGATGTCAGTTTTTCAGTAATTTGATAGGAATTTTGGGATATGTCTCAGCTCATTGGAACATGTCTCAAAATATGCATTGCTATTTGAATTACTTGAGTTCAGAGTACTTGGAAAAAGTTTTAAAAGTAAGGAGATATTTGATATAGAAATTATAGATGAGAAGGAAACAATTTGCTCAAGTCAGAATGTATGCATGTAGAAAAGGTGGAGCTTGGGGAGAAAGAATGACAAGCACTTGTTTAAGTAGAGAAGAACATTAGCAAAAAGGATGTTAAGCTGTAAATGGGAAGTTGGACAGAAAAGTAGTCTGCATTATAAGTTACAGACATCTCTCTAGATAGGGGCTGAGAGAATAGAGTAGATGGATGAGAATGGATGTTTAAGAAGCAGCAGTTCTCATCTAATAGGTGAGACTGATGTCTTTGGCTTGTTGTAATCACTTTATTAGAAGATGAACCATATCATACCCAAACTGAGCAAGACACCATGTATAGGACAGGTTCAAAAGTACTCGAGTCAGTCTCATTTATCATCCCTGTTGCCTGCTGATGAGTCTAGAAATTTCTCAGACTATTTTATTATGCCTAGAACAGAGAAGATGTGGTTTTTTTCATTGACATCAAGGTAATAGAGAGTCAGCCTAGAGGTCGTTGACTTTCCTCCAGGAAAATAAATTTTGCAAGAGAGAGAGAGAGAAAAAGTAAAATCCTTGTAAAGAAGATAAGGGCCTTTGAATGTGTTTCTCAGTTTGTCCCCAAATAACCTTGTCTATTGTGAAATCAAGTTAAAGAAAGTTAATTAGGTTTTTACAATTCAAAGACAAGACAAGGAATGAAAGTTAATGGTGTCAGAAATCATTAGATCTTTAGGCAAACAGTTGTACTCACTGGAAAGGAAAGATGATCTTTCATTTAGAAGGAAAGTCAAATTATAAGACAATTTTCTATGGGAAGGCAATTTCATTAAACATTAAACTGATTCAGTTTCAGAGATGTAGAATGGGTAGAAATCGTCAGACCATTTACTCATTTTTCCCTATAGTTCTGCCTTAATTTTCCTATAGGTTCTAGCCATAAGTACAATTGGACAAATTTTTATAATTTTGTATATCCAATACTAATTAGAGTTGGAACATAAATTACCCATTTATGTATTATAGGGCTGGTACTAATTCACTTAAACTTTTAAAACAAAACACTTAAAATTTTAATGAAATTTATTCTCAATTTCAATCTACAAAGTATCACACATTCAATTTAGTTAGAAGAGGAAGAGAAAAATTGTATAGGCAAGGAGAGAATTGGTTGCCCAAAATCTATAATTTGGAGGTGATCTTTATGTTATCCTAGGTTGCATAGTGAAGTTGTCCATGTAACAACTGACTGAATTTAAAGTCTTTTAGTAAAAATGATTTATTTGCGGCTAGACATTATGTCAAGTACCCTGCAGATGGAATGTTACTAGCAGAAGTGTAGTAATCTACACTACCAGGAGGAATTTTTAAGAGAATCCTTAAAACAGAAATTGTGTTTGGAGTTTTGAATCAGCACAGGGTCAAGTTCGATAGCGACATGAGTCTCATTCCAGATCTGGGGATGGGATAAGACAAGCCTTGTGGGCAAGAAGAAAAAGCATATGAAACATGTTTCTCCAGCCAGGCTTCGGGGGGAGGAGATGTGAGGTAGGTGGCTAGGTGGCACTATTTGTCTACCTAAAAATTCTTAAATATCTCTAATTAGGGATTTTTTTTTGCAGTAAAACTGTGCCATCTTTTTTTTTTTAAAGATTAAAAAAAATTATATATGCATACAAGGACTGCTGTACAGGCCAGAGGTGTGGGAGGTGAGAGAATTCATCAGAGACGGAGTGGGGAGCAGAACAAGCAAATTAACTGACATACAATGCTGAGGGGAGCAGTGTGAGAGACAGGAGAGGTCTGCCGTGCCAATATAGGTCACTTCCCTGGTTGGGGATGGAACTTCGCGCAGCGGTGGCTGTAGACGGCTTCTGAAGCACTGTGCTTTAACCTGTTGTGCCACAAGACAGGAGCCTGTGCCATCCTGTTAATGACAGACCTTTTGCTGCGTGTTTGCATTTTGTTCTTTTTTTGCTACTAACTGTTCATCATGAAAACACAGGTAAGAGAATGGCAAATCATAAAGCAAAAATTTTGTTTGTAGGTATGTCCATCGAAGGAGAAAGACAGTGGCCAAGACTAAAGACTGTTGAGCACCCACTGGTCTGACCACCTTCATCCACACAAAGGCTGTTGTTTTCCCCTTTCCCTTGGCAGCAGTGCTCAGTCTCTAGCGCTCTGGCTTCAGCCTCACCTCCAAAAGGCCTTAGGCATGGTATTTAGGACCTTTATGCTACCACCCCGCCCCCGGGTCTGTAAGCACAAGAGAAAAAGGAAGGAAAATGACTTAAAGACATGTTCAAGATGAAAAGGGAAGAAGAGGCTGTTGAATGAAAGCCAGCATCTTATGTAAGGATTTTTTACTGTGCTCTGAGGTAGAAAAGTCTTCTGTAGCAGCAGAACCTCAGCGCTGGGAGCGGACTTGCTACTTCAGAAAAGACAAACCTCAGTGCATAATTGCAGCTTTGTTCTTTCCCAGTTGTTTTGTGAAGAACATGCTGCCTGAGACCATTTTTTTTCTTTAATTGCTTCTTTTGAAATTCTGCCTTTTTTTTTTTTAATCTTAAGATTGTTTAGTATCTACGTACTTTTTTCTTATTTAATTTTTGAATTACGAATTCCGATGTCTAGATGACTGGTACCATTAGGTTTCATATTTTCCAGATGTGATTAGTTGTAAAGCTTCTTTTGTAGGTTAGTTCAGAATGTTCAAAGAAATTTAGTCTCCATGTTGCTTTTGTTTGGTTCCAGAAAACGGAGTTTACCTACCCATCTCCTGAACTCCTCTGCTCATGTATAGGTGCTCCTTTGTGATCAAGCTGATAATCGATTGGACATTGTGCATTTTCTGTTAAAACAACAAAACTCAGTGTTATTAAAATTAATTATAATAAAAAGTAGAGGGAAGGCAAAAGATTTTTCATTCTTATAGCTTCTGAGTGATAAACTTGCTTTAAGTTGTTTGTTTCTATGAATTCTGAAGACTTGTTTTCTGAACTGGATTGTCTGCCATGCAAGGAATGCTGACTAACAGACTTGCACTAAAACAATTTTAAAAACCAAAAAAACAAGTCTTGAAGCATCAGCAATGAATATAATATTCTAGTCAGCTACAAAATTGCCTTTTAGGTAGAGAAGTCATTTCATATTTATAGGAGTAGCTAGTAACAAAAATATTAATATTTTACTTATATGCTCATTTCAACTTATAGACAATATGCTATTTTCTAAAAATTATTAGTGGGTTCTAAATCTACATATCAATCTGGTTTTAGGATAAAACCAGATCGGAAACATTCTGCCTCCTTGAAAATACATGGATGCGAGTCCACAGCATTTACTTAGTAATAACCTAAACTAAAAATATAACTAGTAGCATAGTCTATAAAAAAAAAGGTGATACAATGTTTTCTGTCCAATCAGTTTGATTGAATAATGAACAGTTTCAGTAGCCAGATGGAATATCACCTACTAAACAGGAAAATAAGCAAGCTTCAAGGCACAATAAGACTAAATTGTTTTGGGAGGTGAAGCTCAGTGTTAATACCATAAACACTTCTTGCCACTGCTTTGCTTGTTGTAATGACAATGTAAATGTACTGTATAGTTGAGTATCACTAAAAACAAGATGAAAAAAATACTGAAATGTGTGGAAATATGCAAAATCAAGCGCTACCAGACAATTGAATGCAGCCTGCAGATCTGGCTTTCCTACAGTGTCACCTATAGCATGATTCCTGTTCCTAACGGGGGAGCCTATTTACCAGTTATTGATAAATTGAAACAGAATCTATTAACAAAGGCAGCCTTGAATTTTGGTACTAGAAAGCCAAAGTCAAATAGTTTTAAATCTGCTATTCCATATAAATAGACTAGTAACAGACAAAGCATTTGTGTTGGTTGATTTTCAGGATTGCTGTGATCAAGACCGAATTATCATTGTCATCTGCTATGCTTTTCTCATAGTCCACTTGGTCTCTGGTTTGACTCTTATTGAATTATCTTGCATTGACTACAGTGTAGAAACCACTGTGGCATGGGGAGGCCACATATAGGTCACAGTAGCGAACAGTCATGTTCATCAGGGTGAATAAGCCTTCAGTGGAGGCCAGTTCATAGCCTTAGATTTTTCTAGTTAAGGCCTCAGCTATCATAGAGAAGACCCCATCCATCCCTGCTCTGCTCTGCTGAATATCTGAAACTTCCCTATCTCTGGAGATAGGTGTCTACAGAAACCCTGAGAGATGATAAGTGGCCTGTTGTTTTAAATAACAGAATTTTGAGCTAAATTTGTTATGTGAGAATAAATTGCTCTATGTTTCATTGTTGCTATATAATGGGTAGGGGATTATAGAGATGGAGGGCAGTGGAGTCAGTGAGAAGCTACCCCTCAACTATGGAATGACAGTCTTTCTCTTTGGTCTGATTGAGTGGGCTTAGGTCTCCCACCTGCTCCTAGACCAAGAGCAATTATCAGAGAAAGGCATGTATTGCTCATCTTAGAATACTTGGGATCTGTTTTCTAAAGCTGAAGTACTGGTATCACATGAACTAACTAGGGGTTAATTCCACTCCTGAATTAAATACAGTTTAAAAGGCAGAAGGTGAAATGAAAGATGAGTTGGAGGAAAAGAGTATCTATTATATTCAGGTAAAAAAATCATTTGTATATGTTAGAATAGCTTTGATGAGATTTAACATAATAAAATTTGAATGACAAAGAGACCTTTTAGTATTTAAGCATAATCTGTATTTACAGAGTAGCTTTTGCACTAAAAGGGACTGTATGAGGAATTCTAAGGAGTTGTTGATGAGTCAGATAGGAATCTTGCTTCCCAAATGCTTATGCTATATTGGTGGAGAGCAGAAGCAAGTAGAGGTTGAGTGATATGGGAATTCAGAGAGGAAAGAGGTCATTTGGACTTAGGGCAATCAGACAAGACTTGTTAGAGAAGCTTATATTTGACCTAAAATAATAAGTCAAGTTTGTATCTTTGGAGGACAATAGGGAAGGGTTTATAAACAGAAGGACTAGTACATTCATAGTCATAGCAATACAAAATGTATATATAAAGTCTGAAAAGAGCAGAGACAGACTAGAAAATAATAAGTGAGGACTTGTACTATCAGGTAGGTAGGTTTACATAATAAGAAATATGTGGTATTGGCATAGGAAGAGGAAAATAGAGCAAGTGAACAAATAAGCAAATCAACCTCAAAACCAAACAGAATGTATAGAAAGTTTCCCACATGTGTATGAAATTTGAGTGCAATTGAGGCATTCTATTTCAGAAGGGAAAACAAAGACTGTTTAATGGAGCTGGAACAATTATCCAAAGAGATGGAAGAAGATAGAATTAAATCCCTATCTCATACCACACACAAATTTTAAAGACCTCAATATACTGAACTGCTATATTTTTTATATACATTTCCCTGTTTAAAATAGCTAATTTTTTTTTGTATTACAAAAGTTTATTTTTTACATCATTTTGTACATTTTTTTCCATCTCAATTGTAATCCCCGCGGGTTTCCCATCACCAAGTCACCCATGTGCCATCACCATAATCCCGTGCATTTCCCTCCCCCCACCCCGTTTCTGAGCCCATTCCTCACTCCACCCCCACAAAATGTCTCTGGTATATGGTTGTTCATTATTTTTGTTATAAAATAGCTTATTTTTAAAGTAAAAACTCATTAAAATGAAAGGAAATATTTATGCATTCCTTCCCCCCTCTGCTAAAATAGCTAGTAGATGTGCACAGAAATGTTTCCACTCTAAAGTATTTGATACTAAAGTTAAGCACATCCACAGTTTAAATTATATAACTGAGTGGAATGGGAAGTAGAGGTCATTCTTCATTATTATAAAACAATGAATGAAATTGAACATAAATCATTGGAAAAACCAGTACAGGCATTTGTTCTAGGGCATCAGGCAAGCTACCTTAGCCTAGACTTTAGATTTTGACAGGTGAGATTGTAGGTAGGATGCAAATATGGAGCCCATGTGAAGTGGAAAGTCATAAAAGAAATCCTTACGTGAGATTGGGTTCCTCAGAGATAGCCTCTTGGATGGATAGTCCAGGTATAAATTTGCCCTATTGATGGAATTGATGAGGAATTAAGCCTGTCCCATGTGATTAGCTTCTACTTGTAGAAGCCAGGACAAAAATGACATGAAGTGAAAGTACAATCTAACTAATTAGAATGGAAATGTCCTTGTCAATAATATCTCCCCCTCCAGTCTCACGGTAGGTTACTGACTTAATCTCTGCTTCTCCTCTGCAAGCTCCCTAAAGCTTGTATTTACAGTCTAGTTAGACTCATTTCCTTTGTGAAGGTTTCACAAGTGATTCCTCTTTAAATTCTATGTTCTGTATTACATTATTTAGACCTTAATGTCAGGTCATTTTATCATGCAATTGATCATTATTTGGCTTGTGATATTCTTGTTTTCCAATTTGGTTTACAAATTGTTTCAGGGCCATATCTACCCACAGAATACTTAACATTGTGTTAAGCAATTCTTAATAATTTTATTAATTGCTACTTGGTTATAGTTTTGATAACAATTGGAAACTGCAACTGAGCAGATTTATCTGCATAAGACATAATTTCTGCTATGAGTTCTACCCTTGAATCAAGTATGAACTACTCCCTTTAACTTTCCTTCTGTCGTTCTTTTTTTTTTTTTAAAGATTTATTTATTTATGCATATATAACTGGGATACAGGCCAGAGGTGCAGGGGCGGTGAGAGGCTTCACCAGAGCAGAGTGGGGAGCAGAACAGGTAAATTGACAAGGTACTCTGCTCTGGGGCTAGTGATCAAATTCACACTAAAGCTGCCATGGCTAACTTGCAGTGCTGTGCTTTAATCTGCTACGCCACCAGGGAGGGCCTAACCTCACTTTCTTTCAATGGCAAAATAATAGGACTTGTCAAAATGTGTATAAATTAATTTCTTGAAGCTATTACAAGGTATACTATTTGATTCCAGGTTGCATCACTTTGAGCTAGGAACTACAAATGATAGGAATCCACTTGTGATTAAGCAGAATCAAGTTTTACTAGAAGGACTTAGGGTGGCTCAAATAATTTTCAGGGAGTTTGGAGACTCCAGCTTAATCTGAACTGCAGAAGATACTGTCAAGCCAAGAGTTGACAGTGGGTTTCAGTGTGTTAAAATCCACTGTGTCAACACCATGTAGTTGGACTCTCATCACCATACCATCATGCTCTGTTGTCCATGTGTGCTTCACTCCACTAGACTCTCATCTCGGCACCATTGCACCTTGTCCTTAACATTGAGAGTCCTGGGAATATATGTTTGACTGAACTGAAATCACCTCTTCAAAAAGCAGAGCAGAGCAGAGCAGATGATATATTCCCTTGGCTTTGACAGTGGGAGTTGACTCCTATCTACCTTGGAATTTTCCCCTATGATGAGTAGATACGAGATAAGCATCAACTTCATAAGAAGACAGGGAAATTAAAGATGAAATAAAATACAAAATGATGCTTTCAATCCCTAATATATAGCTAGAATGTTTACTATTCCATTTGCAATATAAATGAGAAGCTATAATCCTGCACATTTATCTGATCAGAAATCAGGTTTGTCATCTTGCTGACACAGCCTTGTTGTAGCTGGGCAGCAGCAGTTGACTATAGCAGTTATGAATGGCCCACATAGCTGGTTGAAGTCCTTTAACTTGAGATACTATGATGAACTTAATTGACAGGTGTTAAAAAAATTCTCAGTATTAACTTAAAAATAGAATAACACCACTGTTACCACTTAGCAATCTTGCCACTCCAGGCAAACTCAGAAAACCAGAAATATAAAGAGGAACAAAAACAGTGAGTTTCATCAGTAGGTCTACCTTCTGGTCTACTTTCTAAGCTCCATTTTTTTTTTTCTTTTTTAAGACATGCCATTCCTAGGTGCTTTATGTAAAGCACAGGATAGCACATCCCGGAACTCACAAACCCATAACTTAATCTTTTAAGAAACAAGGAATAGTATCTCCTTATGCTAAGGAAGAGAAAAATAATGGGAGAAGTCTGTTCACTAGATGTTCCAGGCTATGTTCTAAGTACTTGTACCACTTAGGGGGTCTACCAAATAAGCAGAATTATGTCTAAGTGTGTGCATGTGTGCATATGTGTGTATGTGTGCACATGCGTGTATGTGGCTAGGACTTTTTACAAGAGATGGTTTATATATTTTGTGGGCTGATCACGCAAGCTCAGACTGCACAGGGCAGGCAACCAGAGTGGTAAGGTCATGAACAGACTGAACCATAGGCGTGAGCAGAAGCTGCTGACCACAGGTGAGAGTGTCCCTCTGCATGTCTCTCTCTTTTCCTCCTTCCTGCACCAGGGAAAGCTTAAGTTCTCTTTTAAGGCCTTCCAAATGACCTACCTAGGATAATTTGCCTTCCCACTAACTAACTGAGGTCCACTCAGGATAAGCTCCCCAACTAAAGCCAATTAATTCGTATCTCTAAAATCCCTTTATAGTGGCATGGAGGTTAGTGTCTAATTAAATAACTGGGATTGTAGTTCCTCCTCAACAAACATCAGACAAGCTATCAGGGTACTTTTAGAAACAATAATAACTACTATTTCTCTATTTTGTAAATAGAGACTCAGAAATGTTTAGTAACTTGCCCATAGACTCACTCATGGTAAATGGCCTGACCAGGCCTACACACTAAGCCTTCTGCACGCTTTCTGCAAGGCTGTTAGGTACTGGCCATATCTGGTTGACCTTAGGTATAAGACCACTGGTACAATGTGGTCTAGTATGATATTTTGATTCAGATGGAATGGCGTGAACTGGATATGGATGAATATACACAGTAAGTGCCAGAAGAAAGGGAGAGACCTACAGATAGATCGAAGAAACCCAGATTCACACCAAAGAGAAAAAGGTCAGCAGGGAAACTGGGACAAGCGAAGGCATGCACCAACAGAAAGAAAGAGGATAGTGCGAGCAACGGGTGATAGCAAGGAAGTAAAAGGAAAGATGGTAGCTGGGGTGATGTAGTAAGGAGCACCCGAGGGCATGTACTGACAGAGCAAAGGTTCCACCTTTGGATTACACATATACTTCCAGGCTCACTTGGAGAGCAAAAATGTGATTTACTTTGAGAATGAGATTGGAGTTTTAGGAAGAGGGCACAAAAGGAATGTTTGGACAGTCAGAAGAACCATCCCGCATCACCTTGTCATCCTGGCTCAACTCTCTGGCATGTGTGTGCCCACGAAAGCTCTTGAGTCTGAAGCTCCCATTTATTTCTTGCAAGGGATTCAGAATACAAGTTGTCTTTATCATCAACAGGCCACAACAGGACATTCCCAACTGCCTTGCCACTCAGAGTGGTCTATCATAGACATGGCCTAGGAGTTTATGGGATGTGCAGACACTCAGGTCCTACCCACACCCACTGAATCTGAATGTATAATTTGATAAGAGCAGCAGCTAATTTGTATGCATAGTAACATACAACAGAATACGTTGTTCAGTCAAAGCAGGCTGCAACAGAACATATTCCAAATTACTTTAACTGATGATGACTGCATTAAGAGTTCCTTAGAAGAGTTTCATCCCACTCACTCTGTGAAGTCCCACTCTGCTTCTCCCACCCAGAGTATGCTAATTGGATCAGAACAACTAGTGTGGATCCCCGACAATATTCTGGTTCTCCAGAGGAACTGCCTTTGGAAATTCTGAGCCTTCTTAAATATTTTGGGTATTTTTATATCATTCTCCATTAACTTAGGAACCCGAATGCATGACTGTTTCTGGCAACCTAATGGATTGTGAGAAATTGTCTGGGTGATTTAGTTTGCAAAGCCACAGGGATTGTGTGAGTAGTAAATTAAACATGGGAAGAAGGGCATTTAAAAATAGGTACATTGGGAACAACAGGAAGTGTTGACAATAGATAAACAACCCCTGAGTGTAATGATTGGTGCCGTTTTCTGTGGGTGAAAGTTACCCCACTGGCCTTTCTCAAAAGGCTTTCTGGCTCTTTCTGTATTGCAGAAGGACAATGCACCATGGTGATAAGGCCGGCTGAGTCATAAGAGAAGGATCTAGCTGCCTACAGCATTGATTGGGGGAGGCAGGAAGTTTAAAAGATTTTCAATAAATATGACAATACATAAACTTAGAGTTTATATAAAATCTCAGCTCTCTGAAAAACAGATTTACAGAATGACTCATTCTCCAGGACTCTAGAGTACAAGTTATATTGAGAGGCTCATCTCTCCTCCCTTCTCGGGCACCTCCTACAGCAGTAAAGAACGCAGTCACAGATGCTTCTTTTTAAAAACGAATCACTGAAGTAACTTTGGTTTGTAACATTTTATAGGTTTCAGGTGGGCAGAATTACAGTTCAACATCTGTATATGTATATTATGATCCCCACCAAATGTCTAGTTTTACTCCATTACTATAAAAAAGATTCCTTTTATTAGATATGTCTATATCCCTTCCCCTGTTAAGATAAAGATGTGGTATATATACACAACGGAGTACTACTCAACTATGAAAAACATGAAACCTTGACATTTGCAGCAATATGGATGGGGGTACAAAGTATAACACTAAGTGAAATAAATCAGATGGAAAAAGACACGTATGATTTTACTCAAGTGGAAGATAAACAAAACAAATGAACAGATACAGGAATTTTTAAAAAGATTTATTTATGCATACAGAACTGGGGTACAGGCCAGAGGTGCTGGGGTGGTGAGAGAATTTACCAGAGACAGAGTGGAGGGAAGAATAGGCAGATTGATGAGGTACACTGCTGAGGGGAGCTGTGGCATGTCAGGAGAGGTCTATAGCACCATGTGGGTCACTTCTGGGGCTGGGGATTGAACTCACACTGAAGCAGCTGCAGCTGGCTTGCAGTGCTGTGCCTTAACTCGCTGCACCACCAGGGAGGGCCAGACATAGGAATTTCTTAAATCTCTCTATTACCATGGTTCATTTTTTTCTGCCTGGGCTCCTCAAATTCACTGTCTGAAGAATCTGAATTGAAACACATAGCCTTTAGTTGGTCTCTGTCAGGAACATGAGTTAAGAAGTCATAAAGATGGCTCTGGGTCTGTTCAGATTTGCCAAAGCAGAGGAAGTTGACTGCAGAGAGAACATGAGGGAAAAGATATTTAGACTCATGGTCCTATAGAGCAAAAATTCTCTGACTTCCAATCACTCATTCTAATACTTCCTGAGGTAGCATTATACAATATGTCCTGCTATGGGCCCATGAATACTCTGTGTCTTTCCAGAAAGCACCATTATTTTGCTTAAGGTAATCTTAATAGTGTGTATTTCTTGAAAGTGGTTATTGCTGAAGATAAAATACTTTTTGCTACTAATTCCATGATGATGCCTGATATTTTACAGCAACAGGTTATAGTGGCGATGGGACAAAAAGAGGAACTGAGGACAGAACATAGAGGAGAAACTCATCAGACTGGCAGTGGAAGGAAGGTAGCATTCTGGTGGCCAGATAGCAGCAGGCCTTGTGTGCCAGGCTAGGGTCCAGAGACAGACACTGCGGGAAGGCCTGCGAGGGCCATGAGGATCAGGAGTGTGCCTGCCTAAAGGTTCAGGGAGGGTTTAGGACTAGGGCTTTGGAAGCAGTACTGTCAGGGTAGATTCAGAAGCAACACCTAAGGATGGGGGTGCAGCCAGTGGTATTTACATCCAGTAACAAAAGGGCCACAAGTCTGCTTTGACCATATGGGCTGTTCTAGGTAAGAGTGAGTGGGGGGGTTTAATAGGCCTTGAAGATGATAGCAAGAGCCGAGGCCCTCTCAGGCTCTTCAGAAATATTAGAGGTCAAGGATTCTACTTCCCCGACTCCATGACTTAGTAATTTTTTTGGTGCTGAAGTTTTTTCTTTCTAGGCTACCTCTGTAAACACAATTCAATAGGGGCTTAGGGTCTGTTTCATATTTGGCTATTTTTGGGGAAAAAAGCAGCATGTACTTATGTACCTTTTCCCAGGCAAGCCTGAACTTGCTTGTGAGTCTTTCTAGGATTAAAGAAGTTGGACTAGTTCTTCTTTTTTTTAATGTTTGAGATTTCCTAAGCATGTTTGTAATGGCTATTGACAGTCCAGTGAAGTCAACTCTAAATAACCTCTTTAAACTCTGAAATATTTTTTCTTCTACTGTATGTTGCCATATTTGCTGGATGCCATGTCTTTCTGACTGTCTGTCTGTATGTATGTGCAGACATAGAATCTAAGAAATTATATTTAAAAAATTCTCAGGAATTTCTGATTTATGAAACTTATGGAATTAAATACATGGGAATGTTCCATGTTATATCACTTTATTAAAGTGGGACCAATTTTAACTTTCTAATGTGCTATTCATATACTAAAGAATTTATCTCTGATTGCCAACATTTGGCCTACCATTTATTATTCTGTTTTCATATGATAACAAATTTGGTTTGGTAGACAATTTAAAATTTTATCTTCCTTTTGGGAAGTATATAATTTTGAAAGTCAAAAATAATTGTCATGTGTTTTATGTCTCAGCATCAAAAAGAGACAATAGAGTCCTACTTATTTATTTGGCAAGTATGTAGCAGGTACCTACTACAATGTCACTGTTCATACCACTGAGCTAGACTCTTCTGGAAGTGAAAGATTGTAATTAAGAACATGGATCCTGTGTGGGTCTCTCATGGGATGGGTTCTCTTGGAAGGTAATCCTGATACAAAGACTTTTGTGCAGGTGGTTCATCAAGGAAGTTTTCCTGTGGGTAAAAAATAAAGGATTTAGGGCAGCAGTTCAGCAAGAAGAGGAAGGAAACAATTTCTGGCAAAGTCTTCCTCTGGACAGTTTCACCCTGAAACCTCTCTACTCTATAATAGTCAACAAAAAAGCATAATATTACTCCTTGAAGAGTTAAGACAGAACTTTAGTGTGAATGGACAGTCAAATGTTAGTAGATAAGAAGAAACTCAAGATAACAAAGAACAAGGTATAGAAAACAAAACAAATTAACAAAAGGGAAACAAAGAACCAAATAGATATTTTAATCAATATCCACCAAGAAATAAGGTTACTTCCATGAACAGTCGACTGTAAAATGGAATATTCAGGAATAAATAAGTACTTTTAAATTAAATTTATGGGTCAGATACTTCAGTGAAGCACTGGGAGGTATAGTTAAGGATATTTCTTAGAAAGTAGAAATAGAGGGCCTTCCCCGGTGGCACAGTAGGTTAAAACAGCCCTATGAAATAGCAGGAGCCACTTCAGCAAGGGTGGGAAATGACCCACATGGTGCAGCAGACCACTCCTGCTGCTCCCCTCAGCAGTGTACTTTGTCCATCTGCCTGTTCTGTTCCCCACTCTTGTCTCTGGTGAGTCCTCTCACTGCCCTAGCACCTCTGACCTGTACCCCAATTCTGTATTCATAAATAAGTAAATCTTTTAGAAAAAAAGGAAGTAGAAATAGAGAGATAGTAAGAAAATTAGTAGACCAATCCTTATCATATGAAGTTAAAAATACATAAAAAGAAAACAGAAAAAGGGAACAAATTTAGAAGAAATAGATACTTTAGAAAAGCAGGTAAATATGAGCCTTCAGATTGAAGAGGTCTTATGATGCATTAAGTTCAATGAATGAAATATGACTTAAAGAGAATATCATGTTAAATTTTAGAAAACTCAAGATAAAGCGAAATAGAATATTTTTTATAAAATAGAAGGAGGAAAGGTTACATACAAAGGTTAATGAATAAGGATGACACTGACTTTTCAATTGCAACACTGGAAACAAAATGCCAAAGGAGCAATGCTTTCAAAATTAATGTTTTCCGGCCTTATTCCAGATAGAAATAATAAATCTATACATTCAATGAGTCAAATATAAGAGTAAAATGAATTAGTTTGAAGATACATTGCCTCAACAAATTTGTCTCCCATGTGCCCTTTTTCAGAAAACTTCCTGACCACATGCTTCTCCAAAACAATGCATCCAGAGAGAAGTTAACCAAAAGAGAGTAACACAAGAAACACAGAGTATCAAATCACCAGGATATCATATAAGGAAATGCCAACTAGCAGCAAATTTAGAGAGCAACTGTTTCAGAATGAAGAAAGAAATAGCATAGAAAGTTCCAGAAAAGATACCTCTCCAAGTAAATGATAAAATTCATAGTGCCTGGTGCATTTGAATGAATCAAAGGGAGCCATATATTTTGGCATCTAACTTGAGGATAATGTAGTATAATTATATAGCAAACTAATTCAATGTCAACAAAATTGTGAGGCAGCTAATTTGGGAAAAACAAGCCAATTATACAAGAAAGGGAATACAGTAAGTGTATGTTATTGTGCTCAGGTATTTGGATTTCGTTCCAGGTAAATATGTCTTTTTATATATAATATTTAAATTGAAGATGGAATAAAAATTTCTGTAGTGTAATTACATTGAAAAGATATAGAGAAAATATATGTGCACGTTTGTGTGTGTATGTATGTGTGTGTGTGTGTGTGTATAGCTGTGTTAGGATAGGATGGAGGAGAGGCAAGACTATTAAACACATTCTACTAAAGTGAGAAGTCAAAAGAAAATACCTAAGTTGATAAATGAAGCTGTAGCACTGTGAGCTTAGCAGCTGAGTACATGGAGGAGAAGCTGGACCAGTGGCAAGTGCTTGCTCCTTGGGGTTGTGATTCCAGGTAGGCAGAGATGGGGTAGGGACCCTTGTTTTATTTTCAGCCTCAAGGCATTTCATGCATCTTACACGTGGTGCATAATTTGGAGCTGGAGCATAACGGTGGGTCATCACATGGCTCAGTCCCCAAGCGCCACTGTCCCCACACATGTTTCTGGCTATAACATTCCTGAGAATTGTTTTTCACACTACACAGCACACAGCTTTTGAAATAGCAGCTCCCTGTGCCTGTTGGCTCCTCTTTCCAAACTTTAGTAGAGCTGAAAAACTTAGGCTTCTCTAACTCAGTCCAACATTAGGAAAAGTTGTAGTTGTTTAATTTAATAAATTAACTTTTTTACATACATTATTTTTTCAACATTATGTGATTTAGAGGATCACACCTCTTCAGATACCTGTTACCACACTAAATCCATTACCATGTAGGGTTTTGCTTTTTGTTTACCTCTTGTGTGTGTGTGTGTCTGTTGAGGTACAGTGTAAAAAAAGAGTTGGGTAGGTTAGTCATCAAATACCAAGAATGTCAACAGTGAACCATCAAGTAGGTTTTTTCCTGACTTATCATTACCCCTCTTTTCCTCATAACCCTAGAGATATGGGCAGTGAGTGGGAGAAGCTGACAGAAAATTTGAATTTATTCTCCATCCTTTCTCTTAGCAGTTTTCCAGGCTAAGGCAGGCCTAACATAGGGAGCACAATTTGCTGCCTATTTTAAAATATAATTCCAGATCATGATGAGGTGGGTTAAAAAGGAGACAAAGCAGGGCTAGCTGCCACATTTTCTTCCACAAGTCATGAACTGAGCATGAACAGGCAATAAACCTAGTTCTACAATCTTGTCAGTGTACTAAGCCATGTAAAACAGTCATCTATTAGTACTAAATCTTAAATTAGCTAGTGGATTTTTAGAACTAGGGGATCAGAGCCAAACAAAAAGTTTCTTCTAGATCTATGGCAGCTCTAGGCAGCTGAGAGCTACCAGCCGTTGGTCTTGTGAACAGATATTCTGAGATTCCTATTTATAGAGGCCAACTTGTCACGTGGGCAAGCCACGTTTTCTGGTTTTTCTTTTGGAACATCCAACTCCTTTTAGTAACTTGCATGAATTTTAACCAGGCCAGTAGTGAGTTTGGAACATCAAGCTGAAAAGGGTACAGAGGCTCTAATGCCCTCATTTTGTAAAGGGAGAAACTGAGGCCCCTAGAGATTGTTAGCCACAGTGTTAAGCACATACCCAGGTTTTTTGACTCCAAATATGGTGCTTTTAAAATGCAGTGTAAGTAAGGATTTGGACATGAGAGAGGCTGAAAATAGTTTTGTTTTTATACCATATAATCTAACAATTTCATGGTATCTAAAGCTCCTATATTACTCATATAAATCAGAGGAAGAGAAAGAGCTTTATAATTTCTCAGCATTTACTTTATATTATGTTTAGCTTAGATTATAATATAAATGTACTTTCATATTTATATTTATATTAGAAAAAATAAATTTAGAGTGGCATTACCTGAATAGCTTCAAGAGAGACTCAGTCCCATATATTAGGTGCTCTTATAGAGGTAGGGGGTATGTAGGGATATCAGTTGGCCACACGAGGTGTGTGCCTGTGTAAGTCACTAAACTTACCTGATCTGCTTTTTCTGACGTCACAAAAAAAGAGAAGAAAAATGAGTTGGATTGGTGTACATGTTAAAAATCTTTTAAATGGGCCCTTCCTGGTGGCGCAGCGGGTTAGAGCGCGGCACTGAGAGGCTTAGGCCACTTCCGCATGAGTTTGATCCCGCTTGCCCCGGAGGTGACCACATGGTGTGGCAGACCTCTCCTGACCCGCCCGCTGCTCCCCTCAGCAGGGTACTTCGTCGATCAGTCTGTTCTGCTCCCCACTGTCTCTGGTGAAGCCTCTCACCCTCCGCATCTCTGGCCTGTACCCCAGTTCTGTATGAATAAATAAATAAATCTTAAAAAAAATCTTTTAAATGGTAGAATATTTATGAGAATAAATGTCTTTGTTTTAGTAATGGCCATGTGGTCATTCTAAGTGGACATCCTCTTGCAAAGAAACTCACTCCCAGGGCCACTGCCTGGAGAAGCATCTCCACAGGATGGGAATGTGCTCCACTGGGCAGTTAGAGCAAATGAGCAGATGGTGCCTCTGGTGGCTTCAAGCTCAGCAGTAATGCTGTGTGCTGTGTGTGTTCTCACTTGCTAGGCTCTGGGTTCTGCACTCTGTTGTAGGCATATTCCATAACAGTCTTCCTGGTTGATCCTGCCTTGATAGACTCTGTCTTGTTCTTTTTTTTTTTATGATTTATTTATTTATACATACAGAACTGACAGACAGGCCAGAAAGAGGTGCAAGGTCGGTGAGAGGATTCACTGGAGACACAGTGGGGAGCAGAACAGGCAGATTAACTGACATACACTGCTGAGGGGAGCAGTGGGCTGGTCAGGAGATTTCTGCCACGCCATGTGGGTCAGCTCCCTGGCTGGGAATCGAATTTGTGCTGAAGTGGCTTTAGCTTCTTAGTGCTGTGCTTTAACCTACTGCACCACCAGGGAGGGCCCTCTGTCTTGGTTTTGTTTGTTTGTTTGTTTGTTTTTAATAGTATAATAGTTTATTTTTACATCATTTTGTGCACTTTTCCATCTCAGTTGCAATCCCCATGAACTTCCTATTACCATAGTCCAGTGCAGTTCCCTCCCCCAACTGGTTTTGATCCCATTCCCCACTCCACTCCCCTAAATGCCTCTGGTATATAGCAGTTCATTATTATTATTATTTTCTCACCTGGTCCCATTATACTTCTGCTATGAGTGAAACCATCAGTGTTTTTCCTTTTCTTTCTGGCTTATTTCATTAAGCATGATCTTTTTCAGCTCCATCCATGTTGCTGCAAAAGGCATGTGTTTTCTTTGTTTTTTTGGTTGCTGAATAATATTCCATTGCTGTCTTGGTTTTTAATACTTTTGGAGTGTATGCTTTTGTGAAACATCAATATTTTGACCCATGTTTATAAAAATTACATTTGTAGTCCTAAATTGCTTTTTACAGAATCGAATGTGGGGCTTTCTCAGTCTCTATTTTAAACTCAGTTAATGAGAAATACAAATGACCTGAGAATAGATTGATGACAAACTGTCAGCAAAAGCATATGAAGATCTTAAGAGTTATAATTGATGCTGATGGTCCTAAACACAGCACTGCAGCATCGTACGTCGTATGAGCTACTCACAGTCATGTGTTTCAGTGATTGTCATTGCACAGTGAGATATGAATGGGAGTGGTTGGGGAACAAATTCTGCGCTTAACAATGCCTCTGCATGAGCTTTTCAAGAGCTCTCTGACAACCTTTTAATCCATCTCTTCAAAAAGGGCCTACTTTGCAAGAGTAATAATTTCATTTTGGCTTCAACCCTGTCTTCAAAGTCTGACATAGACCACAAATGACAGGGTTAGTTTCTTAGATGCATTCTTCATCTTTTGGGGAGAAACTTTTGCTTTTACTTATTGCTGCACTCTAGAATTATATGTTACTCATAAATATCTGATTCTCTTTGGAATAGTGATGTGTTTAGCCAAATAGCTGTGTACCCGACTCTCGCTTGCAGAAACAGGGGTAATTTCATGACAGAATTCTAGCCAATGAGATATAAATGGGAGTTTTTGGGGAAGCTCCTTAGGAGAGACCTTGGCTGATAAATTAGTTTTTTCTCCTGGTTTTGGATCTCAAACGTGGATGTGATGGCTAGAACTTTAGCAGCTGTCTTGAGAACATAAGTATATGGGGTTCACATCTTAAGGATGTTATAATAGACAATTAAAAAAATTAGGGGCTCTGATAACATCAACAAGTATCATATTGGATAGGATTTGGTTTCTTTTTATATCAGGAAGCCATACATTTTGAATGCTCAATATGGCTTTGTTAGGGTTTAAAATACAATTTTGAAGTGATCAGTATATATTTTGCCAACTTTTGCTCCACTTCTGTTCACATATTTACCGTAACTATAATTTGGAATGATTTTTCCTACCCAAGCCAAGTTAGATCCTTCATTTCCTTTAGGGGATACCTCAGACTCACTCTTGTGAGAAAACTCTTACTCTTTCCTGTCTCATCAGTCTTTGAATTAATAATTTAGTTATTTCATTTTTGAGGCCAATTTCTCCTACAATCAGTATTCCTTTCTATATAATAACTTTTTGTGTACTTTACATCCCTCAAGGGGACAAGTTATTGGGCCTAGACACCTACTGTTCATTTTACTGTCTCCAATATTTCCAGAATTTTGGCTTAGTAACATGGTGATTACCTAAATACCTCTACTGTTTAAGTGTGATTTTCAAATCTAGAGGAACATAGGGTTAGAGTTGATAATTAAGCAACTCTTGATTTTGTTTGTTAATGTGAAATAGCTTGGATTTTAGAGCAGGTGCTTGTCCTGCTTCCTCATTCTACAACTGGCTTTCATATTCCCTATTTCCCACAGAAGGAGAAGCGAGAATACTTGTTTTTTTTTTTTTTTTTTTTGAGTGCCCACCCCAATCTGTCACTGTGCATCTCCCAGCGCTTTTAGGACATTCTTAATTTTTTCTACTTTTCTTTCCCTCCTAACCCTCTCTTCTTACATTTCTAAAATTTATGCATTAAAGAAAACAAACTGAAATAAGAGTTCCAAAATGCAATGAGAAATTAACTTTAAACGTGATTTTCAAGCCTTTTCAGTGTCTAGAAACAACCCATTTTATATGAATTCACCATCTTGTACTTAGCACTCAAATGGCTCCTCAGATTCTTTCTTCTCCAGAATCTTCTTTAATTGACTTGTAATATGAGCAGCCATCTTCTCAGATCTGTACATTCTGTAGAGAGTATTGTTGTCTGTTATGTGCTCAATAGTCTGAGATACTCCTGGGGAATAGAGGTAAAATATAAATGAAGTGTATTTTAGCCTGAAAGAATAGATCATCTGGTTAGGGAATTCACCTCTACAGACTTCAGTAAGGCTACGCATCCCATAATAAAGAGGCTTAAGACTGAAGTATCGTTCATGCCCCCTCACCTCTATCCCCCAGCCCTCACCCAAGAAGTCAACAGTAAACTCATGAATTACCTACTTAATTCCCTTCTTACTGGGTACTTTCCACATATACACTTCAGTTGATCATAATATTAATCCTACATTATTGAATTCACTTATAATTTTTTTCCAGATGCTAATATATGAATCAAAGAGCAGATAACTAATACTTATTTGGCTAACATTGGGTTAGATATTATGGGAGTACAAAAGGAGTTGACTGTAGGATATAGTCTTGCCTTCTTTCCTCATCACCTCTTCTAAGAAGACTTTGCTCTGTCTTATATCCTATGGAGTTAATTTGTTCTTTATTTCTACAGCAGTGATGATGATGATTAATGTTAATTGAAATTTAGTATGTGCTAAACACTGAGCTAAGTACTTGGATTATCTCATTTAAGACTCCCAACCAGCCTAAGAAGTATATACTATAATAATTCTAATTTTACAGGGGAGGAAACTAAGGCACAAATAATCAACCTGACCAAGGCCATATAGCTAGTAAATGGGAGAGGGCATTCCAGTGTGGGTAGACTAGTATCATCACCCCCGGGTTAAAGGTAAGGAAACACTCCCAAATTGGTTGGGCTGTTGTAACAAAAGAGACACCAGAAGCATGGTTTAACAAACAGAAATTGATTTTCTCAGTCAGGCGACTGGACAGTCCAAGGTCAAGGTCTAGCTTGGTTCCATTTCTGGTAACAGCTTTCTTCTTGGTTAACTTCTCACTGTGGCTCACATAAAGGTGAGAGAAAGGTGTCTGGAATCTGTTTTTACAAGGCCACTAATTCATTCACAAAGACATCATTGTCATCAATGTATTTGCCATAATTCACCAAAACTTCTTCATGTTCCATCACATTGGGTATTTAAAGCTTCAACACATGAAATCTTTTTTTTAGAGGATGGGCATAAACTTTCAGCCCACAATATGAACCAAAGCTTAAGTAAATTATATAGCATATGCAATGCAGGTCAGAGTTAATAGTTTTTACAGAGATTACAGATTCAGGGTGCTGTCCTAAGGTAGATTCTGAAACCTTATAGTTGAGGGCAACTGGACCCTGATAATGATACAAATAAACATATTTCTTCAAGTATATTATACTGGTAATATTTTTAACCTATATGGAAAGAAATGAATCTTCATTTCATCAGCTGTTTCAGAGTCAGGGAGTTATCAACCCTCAATAAATACAAGCTGTTTTTCAGAAAAGGGCTCTCTCCTAATTTTTAAGATTGTCTTTTTTTTTTTTTTTTAAAGATTTATTTATTTGTGCATACAGAACTGGGATACAGGCCAGAGGTGCAGGGGTGGAGAGAGGATTCACCAGAGACAGAGTGGGGAGCAGAACAGGCAGATCCACGAAGTATACTGCTGAAGGGAGCAGCGGGTGGGTCAGGAGAGGTCTGCTGCACCATGTGGATCACCTCCAGGGCAGGCAGGGATTGAACTCATGCTGAAGTGGCTTTAGCTTCTTAGTGCTGTGCTTTAACCTGCTGTGCCACCAGGGAGGGCCTAAGATTGCCTTTTAAGTAGGTTTTCAGAGTGGTAATGTTTTGGTAGGGCTTGTGTGCTCTGCCCAACATTTTCAATATTGTATCAAGTCAAGATTTTGACAGGAAACAGATGGCACATTAAGATTGTGTAATTTTAGAGGAGCTTGAGGAAACATCCATTTGCAGGGTGTGAGCATAGCTCAAGAAAAGAAAGAATAGTGTGTACCCCTCTGCCCAAGTGGGTTCCTGTTAGCATTGCCAGGCCTGAAGAAATAAATAAGTGAAAGGAGAAGTGAGGAAAACCGAGAAGGGAAGGGAGGGGAGAGGAGAGAGCACTGTATGGAGAGGCTGTCTGAAAGGCACAGTCAGTGGAAGAGCCGACCTAAGGTGCAGCTCAGGAAACCCCAGGGATAATCACACCCCCGCATGTCTTCCTAATGCTGATCTCCCAACAGGACTTTCTCTTTGGTTGAATCTGACAGAAACCGACAACTTAGGCCTAAGCTCTCACATACTGAACATGTGGACCTCTTGGGTCACAGAACAGGATTCAGAAGTATAGAGAACAAACTAGAAGGATAAATGGAAGATATCCTGAGCAAATTCCATTTTCAATAAGGTGGCGATTTAGGAAGTTTTCCTGCTGTTGTGTTATCTTCTTTTGTTAAACCTCAGAGGGACTTATCCTAGTAGATGGTATGGTTTGTTTTAGTGTGTGAAATGAGAGAGAAGAGGTCAGATGGCTTCAGCTATCTTCCTTACCTAAGGGGAGTAGAGAAATATCCTACAGTGTTCAAAACTGGGTTTAGAATTATTATAAATCAACAACACAGTTTAAAATAAAATATTTGATTAATTGGGCAAATAATATTGAAGATTAAATTCTGCCAACCAGTATGCCAAAGGATTTTATAGAAACAAATCTGCAACTGATTTGAGGAGACTTGGTTTGGCAAACTGTGTCTTTATTTCTATAGTCCCAGGAAGTAATAGTCCCTGGAGTTGGGCATGAATGTTGGGCATGGGGCTCTGCTAATGTTAGGATACAGCCAGGGAAAATCAACTCAGTTTCTTCATCTGTGAAAGAAGCAGGTGATGCTCTCAACAGCCGTGGAGGCATTTTACAGAAGGAGTGATTGGTTTGTGTGAGATAGTTTAACTTGGGTGAGTTAAGAAAACTGGCTAACAAATAGCAGACAAACCTTTCTAGATAAGGAAGTGATACCACCAATAGAATGCTGCCTTTTTAAACATGAAAATAGGCCCTCCCTGGTGGTGCAGTGGTTTAAAGCACAGCACTGAGAATCTAAAACCACTTCTGCATGAGTTCGATTCCCACCTGCCCCGGAGGTGACCACATGGCGCGGCAGACCTCTCCTGACCCGCCTGCTGCTCCCCTCAACAGTGTACATTGTCAACCTGCCTGTTCTGTTCCCCACTCTGTCTCTGGTGAAGCCTCTCATTTTCCCTGAGCCTCTGTCCTGTACCCCAGTTCTGTATGCACAAATAAATAAATCTAAACAAACAAACAAACAAAACATGAAAATAAGGCTTCTAAGGGCATATGTGCCCTCCACAGAAAATGATTAGTTATGGGTACTGGTATGGTCCATGACATCACAAATGATTAAGTTGCAGTTGTCCTGCAGTGTGTGGAAACAGACTCAGCAGTGCCCTGAGTAGGGTACAAGACCTGAGAACCAGCTGCTCTCATCTGACCAGCTGTGGTGCCAGTTCCTACCTTGAGGGTGAAGTGGAGACAGGATATGCCAGGTGTCACTCCATGACTCGATTACATGCAGGAGATAAGTTTTCCTTCTTGGTTATCCCCCACTGTGATACACGTCCAATAACCTGCTGGAGTTGAGAGGTGTCATCAAATGGCCCCAAGCTTTGTGATGTAATGAGACGGCTGATGACAGTAGCAAGAGGAGTTTCTTTTCTTCATTACTTTTTTTAATAGGATGATCTTTACTAAAACTTAACCAACTTGAATAGACCTCAAAAGCTGAAATAATAATAAGAAGTAAAAGACAGACTCTCTTGTCTAGACAGTATTTCTGTTTAAGTAACTCTGAACTATTTTTATTCCCAAGAACACTTTCTCAGACTCATGGAGCACACTTTCCACCTTAATTTCCTCTTTTAATTTGATCGCACAGACTCTAGCAGTTTCCTTTCACCTCCTTATCTAGTGCTTGAAAGTGATCTCTTTCAGGCTCTTGGATTTTCTACCCAGGGAGGATCCCACTCACTCAAAGCCCAGCTTCTTTTTAGTGCTATGTCCAAGGTAGTCCTCTATCATGGAGATACGGGCAGATGAGTTTTCTTTCTGTGAATACTAAACCTCAGATCGAATTCCCCTAATATGGGGCCATTCTATCCCTTGCCTCTTTCCACATTAAATTAGTTAGTTGACTCTCTATAGAATGAACTTCTTTATTTTCTGCATGTCATCCCTTTTTCAGAGTTTGTTTATCTGTGCATGAGGACTTATTAGTTTGTGAATTTATAACACCAGAAATAGAACAAGGTTTTCACTTGTTTCAACATCATATGCTACTCAAAGAAGGTCAAAATGAAGCTTTCTTCAGTCCATATAAGGGGAAAGAAATTTTAAAAGGTCTCTGAATGAAGTGGCCTGAGAAACTGAAGAAACAGAGAAACTGTTGTCTCAAAGGGCAGAGCAAATGCTCAAAGAATGACTTAATGACCCAGAAATTCTTCGGCTCAAAGAAGTCACCAAAACTTTGACCATTGATTTCAGTACTAGAGACTTAAGAGTGAAAAGAGAGGGGTTTGGAGAGTCAGCTCTGAGGTTGAATCCTGACTTCTTGACTTTGACAAGTTTTGTAATCTTGGGCAAATTGCCTAATTCTTTGAGTCTCATTTTCCTTACTGATAATGTGGAGGTAACATCATTTCCCTCACAGAAATGTTGAGAATATATAGTGGCTGGCATATAGCACTTTGCACAAAATGTTTATCAAATATGAACGGTTGCTATTTTTAATCATGTGGCCAGCAAACTATATCCCACTGTTTTAGATTTCCCTAAGGAGCAGACAGTACCACCACCCTACCCTATTTCCAGTTTATGGAAGTTTTGGAAGAGTACAGATCTTTCTAGTTCTTTGTACTTCTAGGTGGATATTCCCTTTCCTAGTCATCTGGTTCATTGAAGAAAATCTTTGTGGTAATTTTAACATTTTCTTTTTTTTCTCCTACTCTGACTGGATTTCCATTTCCCAAGCTGAAAGTTCAGAAATTTAGCATCTTTATCCTTTGGGACATGGTTCAATGTTGTTTATATTCAATGAAGTTTCACTCCATCCCTATTTTACTTTACTTGGGGGAAATAATTACTGATTAAGGCATTAAAAGAAAATCCATAAAAATTCCTGTTAGATAAGGTCGCTATGCAATTTTCACACTTAACATTCAGAATTTCCTGGAACATTATTGAATTAAGTTGTTTTATTTTCTTACTTTAAGACTGTTTGTCAGATCAATAACAGCACGTCCAGACTTGGGGGCTGTGAAATTATGGACACTTGCAGATATTAAAATTGTTGCATACTTCAAATTATCAAGAAAAGTACATGAAGAGTACAATTACATTCAAATTGAGCTTGAACTTGATATTATTATCCACATCAAATTAATGAAATGGACTTTGAGATATAAAATATATTACTAAAATATTCTTTGCAATATATATGCTGCCAATTTTCACTAAAATAAGAATGTGAGCTTAATGTATTTTATACATTGGGAGAGTTAAGATAATGTAAATTATCTTGAAAATTTAATGTCACACCTAAAAATAAACATTTAGTTAGCAAAATCTATGAGATAAAATTTCCTCACAATAATCTGTGTGTATATTGACTGTCAAATAGTCTGTGTGCATTCCTAATGTACCTATTATAAACATTGAGTTGGTCAATTCATAAAACATTTCCTAATTTCTATGTATTAGTAATTGTATGTGATCCAGGGCTGTGCTTCTTCCACTTCTACTCTGAAGATATGTCAAGATTAATGTGAAGTAATTTCAATTATATGCAAAAAATATAAAAGTATCTGTATAGACACAAAGAAAAATTTCTGTCACAGCTAAGGTATTCAGTCATTATCTACTATTATATTAAGCTGTGATTGCATTTATCTGGCAAACCATAATTTGTTTTACTATATATATATATAATTTTAAAATATATCTTAGTAAAACTATAACATTTAATTAACTTGGTTAAAATGTAGCAAATCAAAAATTATAAATATATAGGTATGTCAATAATTTAAAAATGATGATTTTAGGAAATAAATTTCCTAATCATGTATTTTTTGTCCTTCCCCCTTATCCCAGGATATCTTTCCCTTCTGTCTCAAAAACAGTTGAGGTTTCTACTTTTTCTATATATATAATTTTTTGATTACTTCATATATGTTTATATATATGGGGGGGCACAGCATTAAAGACAGTGGAATGTTGGTTATTACCTCTAGACTAATTATTCTCTGTACTGAAAAACATATAGTCAGATGTAGATGTCTAAACTATCCTCAGAAGTCTTGCCTGCTTAGGAAAAGCAAGTGGAACAATTCCTGTCTCTCACTTACTTATCTCTTAGAGCTATATGTGAGGATTAGAGTAAAAGTCAAAGGTTTTGCAAGTTCTTGGAGAAAGATGCCATAAAAACCCAAGGTGTTCCAGTATAATCCTCAGAGCACACTAATCCCAGAGACCAGTGAGCAGAGACTTTAATCATGGATTCTGCTGGCTTGCTCAAATGGCTCAAATGCTCCATTTATTTAGCATTGGGGTGCTCTACGATTGATAGGTCAATAGCAGCTAAAAGATTATGAGCTGCTGTGAGTGAGTGACTAGCCCCTGAAGAAAGCCAAATCTATTACCTAATAACACCCAAGTGAAATAGTTATTGTAACTTTTAGAAATCTTGTCATCAATAAATTGAGGAGTTTTATTTCTCAAAATTTGGTGGTACAATTTTTTTTTTCAGCTGTCACTGTTAAATCCCCTATTTACTGAAACACCTTTCCAAAGTTCTCTTGAGGTTAACTCAATATTCCAGACAATCTATATCTGGCATCTTCCTGCTCCTGAATTTCACAGCAGACTTCACATCAAGCAGCTGACTCCTGCAAAAAAGGACTGACTTCTGCAGAACGCAGGGTATCTTTTTGCATCCTTTGACAACACTTCTCAAATAGCAAGGAAGCCACTCCACCTAGCCAGAAACCCTGGAACTCAACTCCACTCCTTCCTCATGGTGCTGTGTGATAGTCAAGTGATAGTTTCCTTTAAATTTAGAGCCTTCCAAGTTATTCAGTTTGATTGCTTCTTGAAGATTTTGTATTTAATGGATGAGCAAATCACTAGGATTATGAAGAAATGTACCATGTGAAATATGACCTTGCTTCCTTTAAGTAGAAATAGCCTAGCATTCCATTCTGTGTCCCACTCCATTGGCAAAGCTGGTGGAGCACTAGGAAACACAGAGGGCAGAGCTGAGCACATACAGCTATTTAAATGAGCAGTTGCTTCAGCAATTATTTGATAGTAGACTGTATTTATTTAAAACAACAGATCTTACATGCCATCACTCCACAGAGAAGTTTTTCTCTGATCAGAGGGGTGGCTTTAATCCTGCATTGAAACTTACTAGTGTCATTAGCTCTAGCACTTGGTCCTCTGCTCTGTACCTATACAAATAAGAGCTTGGGAAGAAAATCAAAGCTAAGGAAAGACCATGCTTTATAATCTCCAATTTATGTTGCGGGCCTTGCCTTAGTTGTTCATAATTCTAGGTCATAGGATATAATGGGCCTCTATAGATGAATTGGAATTCATTTATGGAAACAAAATATCTTCTTGGTGGCTTGATGATTTATTAGGCAATTATCCCAATTAGGCCAAAAAAAAAAAAAAAAAAGTAGGTTTTGGGGTGAATTGCTGGTCATTAAAAGAATCCTCCTACTGCTTTAAAATTCATGGGAACATTTTGTCTTTAGGAGATCTGATAAAAAGGAAACCAGATTTATTATTTTTCTTTTTTTATGCAGCTGGACCTGTAACCACACAAAGATGTAGACATTTCAATGATATATGTTTCATGGATTTGAGTAATATTCTATTTGTCCTCTGAAAAACACTATATCACCCATAAGCAGAACAGGAAAAATGGCTTTGGCTATACTCCATTTTCCAGGATAATTTTCTTCAAAGAAGACTGATTTCGGCTGACTTTGAAAGCTCTTTTCAAAGTTCTTCCTGGATATTCTCTTTTATATCTGTGTAAATGCTGTTTGGACTACTATTCCTGACACTTTTATACATGACTCACAATGCTTGCGCCATTAGAAGTATGTGTTCCAGGCATATGTTCTTGAGATTTAGTATGTTTATTATATTTTAATGGTACAAACAGATTTTCTTTGCTATTTAATTACTATTAGAAGATAACAATTAATCCAGAGACAAAACAGCAATGAATTAACTTGAGTTTTTCCGTGGTGAGTCAGTGTCTGATTTCTCACTTGTCCTGCCCACCCTCTTCTGTCCACCCTTGGTTACAGAAAGATGCAGTGGAAGTATCCCGATGTGTCGATGTCACTTTGGAGGGTTTCAGATTTGCTTCTTTTCATAAATTCTTCTTTTTTAAAAAATTAAATACATTTATTTAAATATATATTTTTTAAATTGTTGTTCATTTGGTGTAAGTTTGATTTTTTCTCTTAGGTGTAATCTTGATAAAATCCCCACCATGTCACACTTGAAGCGTCACCATCGTGCCTCGTGTTTCCCTCGCCCTGTCGTAGGGCCTCTCCCTGCCCTTCCCCGGCTGCGTGTCTCCAGTTTATAATTTACCTGCTCATTTTGTCTCTCTCTTTTTCTTTCCTTCCCCCTTGTTTGGTTTTCCCATATACCTCCTATAAGTGAAACCCTCTGATATTTTTCTTTTTCCTTCTGACTTATTTAAATTTATTTATTTTTAAAGATTTATTTATTTGTACATGCAGAACTGGGGTACAGGCCAGAGGCTCAGGGGCGGTGAGAGGCTTCACCAGAGACAGAGTGGGGAACAGAACAGGCATATCCACGAAGTACACTGCTGAGGGGAGCAGCAGGGGCGGGTCAGGAGAGGTCTGCCGCGCCATGTGGTCACCTCCGGGGCAGGCAGGGAATCGAACTCATGCGGAAGCGGCTTTAGCTTCTCAGTGCAGTGCTTTAACCCGCTGCGCCACCAGGGAGGCCTGTAGCTTGATACTTTTTCAAAATAAGAGAAAAAAAAATATCATCAAAGGAAATAAAAATATATTTTTAATCACTAAATTAAACAGATATAATATTACTTTGTCAAGCTGCAACAAGAGATTTTGGGATCTGTATTTCTGTGGCCTGGGAGCAGATTTTTCCCTGGTCATGTACACACCACACTTCCTGCTATGTGGCACTAAAGTGGTGGCTCTGGATGAAGTGGTAGATTCAAACCAACATTCAAGCCATGTTTCTTGAGACTTTGGAGTTTCTTAGTGGATTGACTACTGAATTGACTGGTGATTGACTTCTTTAATGAGAAACTATCTACTCTGTGCAGATTAGATGAGGGCTTAGTGCTTTAGATTTTGGCTATAGAGAAATATTATTTTTGGGCTTACCAAAAGAAAAAAAATCTCTTGGTCTTTAAAATTGAATTTAGGATATACGCATCAGACTCCTTACAGATTTCTAATAATCTCACATCCTGGGGGGGGGGTTGGGCACCACTCTCTTCATGACCCTGACTCCACCCTTCTGACCTTGATTCCAGAGTTCCTTTCATTAGAGCTGGAAGCTCAGTGAATTTATGTCAAGGGAACCTTAGGTTAGAGAGATCCCAAGTGAATATATTGTGGCGTAGGAAAGCATCATTGCCTCACTTCTACTTTAGCATTGGTTTTTAACATTTATTTAAATGATAAATGCAATTTACATGCATATCATTTTGACTCTCTTGTGGCTTACAAAGCTGTCAATAGAACTATATTAAAACATACTGATTATTTTCAAGTGTAAGACTGCCTTCATTGGGGCCTTGTCCTTGCAACGAAAGAAGCTGCCTGTCCTTTATATAATTACATTATATTTAATGCACTCAGTGTCTGGGGCATATGAAATTTTCACAGTGCTTTGCAGCATTTTTATTAATTTTGGTCTTTTGTCCAGGAATAGAGTAATACATACTGACTGTTGTCTTCTACTTTATCAAGTGATACAGCACTTTCGCTGGCTCCAGCACTCTGAACCTATTATATCATTTACCAAGTGGGCAAAGCAAGTGAAGTAAATATCAGGGAGAGGAAGGAATGGATGGGCTGCAGGGGGCAAATTTGGTGAGAAAGAAACAAAACAGGCATCAAACTGTTTCCCTGCTCTGCAAAGATGCACAACCACGAGAATGGTCAATACTTGTAATTTCTTTCAACTTCTTAAGTCAGTAGGAGTGCACTTCTTCCTCAGCTCCCTGAAGAGTTGACTGCACCCTGTAGCTTTTACTTTCAGGGCACCATCCTGGGTTTCAGAGAGCATATCCCCACTGGAAAGCCATTAATAATTAGTGCCTGGTCAACAGGCAATTCACAATCCACACAGTCTGCTTGTTTTGAAGCCCCTGAACTTTTCTAGACCTCTCCCTATGTATGCTTTTTCTGTTGAGAAAGATTACACAGCTGGAAAATAACTTTTTTTTATTGTATCCAAATAGCTAATGCTATTAAGTGGCAAGACAAAAAGTCTCATCCTTTTATCTTTTCAATGGATGACCCTATAAAATTGCATTAGACCTAAAAAGGAATAATGCAGCCAGTCCTGTATCCTGAACATCTGAATGAATATAGTTCATTTGTGGCTTCTTCATGTTAAGCTGTGAGAGCAGGTGCTTGATTCATTATTAACCTTGTAGTTTTTCACTGAGGGTCTTTAGTAGCATTATCTGTCTTCAGAATAGAAATAGTAAGAGGAGAACTGAATAACATACTGGCTTATTAACTTAGAGTGCCTTTTTCATATATAACAGAAATAAATCTGTAAACTGTGACAACCAGAAGATACTCACTTCTAAACAAAGTGAAGGTTAATGAAATAGCCTGTAAACAGGTCAGATGCTTCAGATATTTGGTGTGAATCATCCTTAGTGGGTTAGGAGCCATGGCTTTGTGCCTTTTTAAAAATTCACTGTTTACGAGTATAAACTGTGTCTGTTGTATATTAAATGGGCATATTCTGCACAAGCTTTGATGTTTTCTATTGTCCTATACTTAACTAGGTGGGTTGCATAAAGAATGAATAATATTTTACATGAGCTTATAAAAAAGGACAAGATGAATAACTCACAGGAACATTTTCTTTATTTTGTTTGTAATTCCATAATGGGCTATCCAAGGTGCACAGGAGGTTGTTGTATATGGCCAGAACCTGAGTTTAAACCAGGTCTGGCCAAGTGTCTGCTTTGAAATGGTATTATTTCTCCATGTCTCTTCCTTCTGCCATTTTTACTCTAAATTTTATCTCAAGGAGCACAGAGCCTAGATTTTTGTGTTGTTCAAAAATTATTTTGATTTAAGGAAAACATAACTAGCCCAAAGAGACATGATGCTTCATTTTTGCTATAGTCTTAGTATAGCATCTCACCCTTTTTTGCTTTCCAGAGGAACCACATGATAAAAGCATTGAACGATACAAAAACATATTTTCTACAAGTCTCTGCTGATTCCATGAGGGAATTCTGGTTGTTCCTGTAGACCTTTCTGATCCTGCCAAGAACACTTGGAAGGTGGTTCTTAGCCACCTTGCTCTTCTACCCCCAAAGACACTGTATCATACTAGTGGGGTGTGATTGGAAATACTAGCAAGGCTTTGGAAACTGATAATCATGCATGTAAGCATCTCTCTGTCAGGTCATTGAGCAGTAAAATTAAATGGGATAGTTGAATAGGTGGTAGGTGAACAAAAAATGATGTGAAAAGTGGTATTTGCATAAACATGTTTACATAAAACTATTTATATAAAGAGTAGCCTATCTAATCCTTTGAAATATGAATACTTCAAATGTCTAAAACTGTAGACACCTCAAAATTTAGGTATTTGAGGGGTGTCTACATCGTTTAATTCACTCCTACTCATATCTTTTCAAGCAGGAAAGAACAGAATAAATTTCCTCCTTAAGGTAAGATTTCAAAGTACTCTTGGATCTTGTTCAGAATTGGAATGCTTATTCTTCTTGGCCCAACCTAGGAACTGTATAACACTCCAAAAATAACAAGTTACTTTAAAAAAAAATAACAAGTTACTTTCTTGCAGCTCCCAGAACAAACTCAATTCACCCAGAAAAGCTCTGAAGAGAATGACTTACGAAGAAAGTATTTTTAAAAGTGAGCAGAAACTTCCCTGGCAATATTAAAAGTAATGGATCTGATTTAATGACAAAACAAGTGTGTGTGAATCCTCTCTCATCATTTTCTAAACCACACCTTTTTCAATCCTCTGCATTCCACACAATTTGTTACATGTCACCTGTAGAACTTCTACTTGTAATGAGGATGAGGTTTTATGGTTTCATACAATAAATACTTGAAAGATGTTTATTTGGGGCCTAAATTATTGAAAGAAGAGCATAAAAGTTAGCACAGTTATCTTGGCATTCTCATTATTTAAAATTCTGTATTTTCACCTAATTAATTCAGAAACCAACCTTCTTTCTTTCTGGTGGGAGGAAAGTAGGGAGATGATGGAGTTTGTAGCAAGGTAAATTATTTGACCCCTGTCCAGAAGTTTACTAGAAAAGAGAGGATTAATTTTTTTAAGATTATTTATGCATACAGAACTGGGGTACAGGCCAGAGGTGCAGGTGCAGTGAGAGGATTCACCAGAGACAGAGTGGGGAGCAGAACAGGCAGATGGACAAAGTACACTGCTGAGGGGAGCAGTGGCTGAGACAGGAGAGGTCTGCTGCGCCATGTGGGTCACCTCTGGGGCTGGGGATCAAACTCGCACTGAGGTGGCTGTGGCTTGCTTGTAGTGTTGTGTCCTAACCTGCTGTGCCACCAGGGAGGGCCCAAGAGGGGATTAAGTCTTCACCAATCATTTCCCTTGTCTTCTTGGCACACAAACTACATTTCCCAGTCTTCCTTGTGATTTTCAAAACCACATGACTAGTTCTGGCCAAAGGGATATGTGTGGAAGTCATGTAGGCCACCTCCATTTCTGACACCATATCCTCCATATCTTCCACATGGTCTTTTTTCCTTCATCTACTTGTATAATACAAAGATCCAATGGAAATCTTTGTGCCCTAAGGGGTAACAGAGCCACTATACTGAAGGAGTTTGAATTTCTAGATGACAATGTAGAGCAGAACCTCTGTTGATCTAGAAGACCTCTGATGTGAGAAAGAAGTAAATCTACATTGGTCTAGGGCACAAAGATTTTGAAGTTTGTTAAATTAGTCACTCTACTCTGACCAATACAAAAGAACAGGAATATGTGGAGTAGGCCTAAAATGGTGTGATAGACAGGGCTTGTAGGGGAGACCTCTGCCACCTGGAGTTTATCCCCATAATTATGCTATTTTCCAGAGGTAATTAAGTTTGATAGGAAGATTAACTGAAGTCGGCCTAACTTGATCACCATAACGATTTAGTTTAAAAGTGGAGAGTTTTCTGTAGTTGGTAGCAGGAGTAGGAGAGAGGATTTGTCTCTCAATGAAGAGGACGTGAACATTGAAATGGAGGACATTATTTGGTAACAGTGGTTTGTGGGTGCTGAGAGTGGTATCTGTCCGCAGATAATGGATTCTTAGTCCTAGAGTCACAAGGAAATTAATTCTGCCAACAATCTGAGGAAAATTGGAAGCACTTCTTTCCCTGGTTGTGCCTGCAAATGTGATGCAGCCAGCTGGTATTTTGATATTAGTTTTATGAGACTCTCAGGAGAGGAATCACCTAAAATGTGTCAAGGTCCAAGCCCATGGTAATGGTGAGGTTATAAATATGTGTTGTTTTAAACCTCCAAACTTGTAGTAATTTACTCTTTAAACATAGAAAGTAAATACAGAGGGCTGATAAATACTGTCTAAGATGTGTGGCAAAAGCAGGGGGTGCAGGCTACTCAAGGGCTTGGATCTGGTGGGTAGGCCATGGCAGCAGGAAGGGGTGAAGTAGTGTCATTCACAATGATGTGCTCTTGTGCTGTGGCTCTTGGTCTCCAGAAGTCTGTCAAGATTTAGGCAGGGGTTTCTGGCCCTAACAGAATGGCCTAAGGTCACGGGTTGAGTCTCAATCTCTGTGACAAGCAAACTGCAGTTCTGGGCTTATTGGACTAGGCTGGTAGCTTCAAGGGATTTGTTTATTTGTGGTTTTCTTTAGAATTTTCCTAGAGCGTGACTGAGTAGACATTGCTTTGGCAATCAGATGTAATTAGATGTAATCAGAGCAACCTGCATGTAGGTGTTTATTTTGGGGGTTCCACATAAAATCCATTTGAAAAAACACTTCTTTGTAAAATTGTTAAAGAACCCTCAGTGCATGGACAAGGTGTGGATCTTTAGGGAAATATGGGGACCTATCATATATAGGGCAGTGAAATAAATTCTGGAGTCCAAAAGGGAGTGGCTACAGGTTCTAACTTGATCACCAGGCCCAGTTCTCCTTGGTTCAGAATCTCCCCTGGATATTCTCTAGGTAAGATTGGGATGTCAAGGTTGACTAAGGTATTTATTGACCAAAAGACCTATGTGATGCCCAGGGTGAAAGTATGATCAGTATAGATAGACGCTGTGATCTTCTTAACTAATCTGAAGCCTCTTGAGTTGTTTCCAGTCTTCATTCCTAACAAACATTTTAAAATATCTGTGTGTGTGAAGGCTTATATTTAGAACTGGGATTCAAAAGCAAGGAGGTCACAGCAGTGGGGAGAGTGGAAGGGAGGGAAATGAGAAAGGATATAATTGCATCAGGTTTTGAAAAGAAAACTGGCTTAGCATTATAACTGGTAATTCCATGGGGATGGAGCCCTGTCATCTCCAGTGCAACATGGATCTGGTGTTCAAGGCCAGCACTTGTCAGAGTGATGAGAAATCAAGGAAGCATGCGCTGGGAAAACCCAGACCTCGTCTTTTCACTCACTTGATGAGATCTTTAGCATAATCATGTATACACATGAACTTTTCTCCTCTTTAATCATGGGAAGCCCTAATTGTACCTATTTACTTGCCATTAGGATTATTAGCATAATTCCATTTTAATTGTACTTGCAACTGCACCTGCTGTAATGTGTTACTCTTAAGAGCAACTTTAAGGAAAGCAGGTTCCTGCTAAATCCCTGCTGGCTGCATGTGATTGTGAGCGTTGTAGAGCAGAACAACAAAGATAAGACACTCACAAGGTTTCTTATCATCCAGAAATGCTGTCATGCCCCTGACCATGTCATTTTCTTGTGCTATTTTTTTCAGAAAGAAAACAAAGGAGGAGAAATCCCTTTACTGGCTCATTCACCAACAGAGCCAGGTGACAATTCTCCTTGCTTTGACTCGCGGCATAGAGAGAGGGTGGGGCCTGTCATTGACTATGTAATGCAGTCTAGGGACAGCAAGGCTCTGTTTTTATTACTCCAAAAATGAGATGGATAGCATTCTCCCCTACTTAGTTAATGTGGCAGTAAAATTAAGTAGATCTATGCTGACAAAATATGTCAAAATTAAAGACCTTTTAGAGATTGTTGTTGCTTGCTGTGTACCCAGGAGCACAGTGATTTGGAGTTCCTCTGACAGGCATGTGTTCACCTTGCCATCTTTTCCCCCCGGTTCCCATGTTCCGGCTATCTATTGTCCCATAGCAAACTACCTTAAAATTTAGTGTCTTAGAATGATCATTTGATACTACCTCAGTGGTTTAGATTTGACTGATTCTTGCTTGGAAGGCCCTGATGTGGTTGCATTTATGTGTCTGCTAAGCTTGAAGCTGACTGAAGACTTGACTGGGCACACATATGGCTTGTTCACTTCTCTGTTGGGAGAAACCGGGTTACATGGTTGGACTCAGCTGGAAATGTAGACCTTGGTGCCTATCTGTGCTCTCCACATGGTGGTGGTAGATTCCTTACATGACCCCTCCTAACTGGTGGCAAAAACTGCCAAGTCACTTTTGACCAAACCTCAGAAGTCATGCCATGTGACTTCTTCCAATTCTGTGAAGCAAGTCACAGAGTCAGCTGAGATTCCAGAGAAGGGAACTACACAATGGCATAGATAGAGGAGATAAACCACATTGAGAGGAAGCATCTGCAGTATTTCCTGTGAAATCAAAGAAGAGTTGAGGGATTTTAAAATCCTTAAATCTTGTTTTGAGTAAACTGATTATAAGGATCATTTGGCACAAAGTGCCCAGCCCTAATGGAGCTGACTGCACTTTATCTGCCAAGGTAATGAACTTTACTTTCTCTGGTTGAGCCTCAACTTCTGGGAAAACAGACAGTTTATTCTGAATTGGGAAATTTTATCCATATTTTCCTGGGCATATTTCTGAGCAACAACAAATTCCATTTTTTGTTATTTTGTTACTTAACATAAAGATGTAGGAGAGAATCACCCCTTGCCTTGGTTGTATAACTGAACACAGATTTGACTTTGTCAATTTGATAATCAACAAATGCTAGGGTGGGCCCCTCTGTGAGGTGGTTGGGAGGCAGAGAAACACTAAATCAAGCTTTCTGTCCATGAGGAATAGGCCACATCTAAAGCTTAAATGGAGAAGTGAACTTTGCACATTAGAAGTAAAGTTGCGGTCAAAAATTTAATTAAGAAACAAGACATTTCATATAGGGGAGGATAAAGAGCAAAAGAAATTGCTATGTAGTATGTATAGATCTGTGGTTTTTAGACTTTCTCATCACTCTTTGCCCTTTGAACCACAGAATTGTAGGTTTCAGCCGAAGATAAACTTGTTGAATGCTTTCTTTGCAGTAGTTGCTGATTTTGGCATTCAGGATAACTTGTAGGATAAAGCAGTTGTCCTCTACATGTTCATTTATAACCCAGTTTAATTTTGATATAAAGCCAATTTATACTTAAAAATTGATACTTGGAAGGAAAACAGCTTGTTGATGGTTGTTGGTAGAACACAAGACATTCTTTGCCCAAAAGAGGGACAGTGGTCGAACGTGCCCAGAATTAGTAATCAACAGTTAAACCAAAAGAGAATTACATTCCCCCAGCACCAAGTACTGGTTTTGTCCCTTGGGTCACATAAATTAGTAAGAATTCGTTCCTGTCCTCAAGGGAGTCACATTTATTAGAGAAAGCAACATGTAAACAGATAATGTTATTACTACAGAATATATGAGTAAGATGCTTAAAGTGATATAAACAAAGTCCTGGACGGAAGAACAGCTAGGAAAGGCCCTGGGGAACTGAGGATGGCAACCTCTGAGCAAGTTCATAAAGGCCAGTGGGATATGGCCAGCAAGCTAAATTTATCAGTCAGAGCAGAGAATTCAGAGGAATGGGGTGGTGAAAGAGCCACCCAGGATGAGTACAAAATCAAATGACAAAGGGTACAGTGCAGGATGTGTTTGTGGGGGTGGGGGAGGTTTGGGGTCCAAGTGAAAGAGTTGATTAATAGGGGAAGCTATTGGTAATAGAGGCTAGATGGGCCAGTTGGTATGTGTGCATCAGTCAGAAGTAGGGTTTGAATAACTATGGGTTGGCTAGAACATAGTAGGGGGGTTCTGCAGAGTTTGACAGTGTCCTATTGCTGAAAAATATGATAAAGTCAGGATTTAGTAACTGATTTCAGATTGCTCCACAACTAGCCTGTCAGTCTGGGGGACAGAAAAGAAGCAGGACACAAGCATCATTGGTCAACAGTTGAAAATTAGTCCAAGATCAGTGTAAACCACAGAGGTTCAGTCCACAGGTAGGAAAACCTGTCAGTGGCCTTTTGACACATGAACCTGGTCTTCAAGGGCAGCAATGCAAGTCTTAGAAACAAAGAGGGGCTGGCTGGTAGGGACTTGATCGGTAGGCAACAGAGGTGCTAAGCGTTTAAGAGCTAATCAAGTTTATTACATAGTGAATGCCTGCATTAAAATTTATTCATAATTTCCATATATCTATATCTATATATGAATTACACATATATGTATATCAATTGTTCTTTAAAAATCCTTTTTTTATTATTATCCTAAATAAGAGTAAGAATCATGTTCACTTTGTCCCACAGAAATACCCTAATCCACTGGCCTTTCAGTTTTCCAGCCATTCGTCCTTCACGTCTCACGCTGACCATTTCTTATTACCCCCTGCTTTTTCTTTGACACTCAGCTCAAGATTTCTTCATTTCCATGTATCATTTGATGAATAGATACTGTGTCTTCCCACAGGGTTTAAGACCTCACGGACAGGACTGAATCACACTGTTCTCCATTTTCATTGCCTAGTACTCTGTGCACAATAGTGTCTTAATTAATGTTTGTTTATAAAGTACTATGGCCTATGAAAAAGCAGCCCTTTGTTCCTCCACCCCCAAACGAATCATATTATAAAGGAGATCTTGAATAAAATGTAATTGTTTAAGTGGAAATGTTTTATCTGATAAACAGTCTCCAACTTACTGACAGTAGCCAATGAAACAAACTTCATTTCAAAATAAAAACTGTCATTTGATATATTTTTCTGACAGTTTTCAATTCATTTCTCACTTTTATTCTGTTGTAAGGAAAAGTGAGTGTGTAAGAGAAATGATATTTGAAGAGATCCAGTAAGCTATAAAGGTCTTCCTCATCAGGGTTCCACTCCAAAATCATTTTTTTCTTTTGATGGAAATGACTTTCCTTTCCCTTTTCTGTGCTGTGTGCCTCTGACTATTTTGAGTCTTGACAAAATGTCCACTATCTGTGAAGATCAAATTAGCACTCTTAATTCTAATGGGACAAATCCAAAGTTTTCAAGATATGACTTTGGGATAACTTTCCAGGGTGTTGTTGAAACAGACTCATTAAAAAGACTCCTCAGATCATTTATGGGAACAAGACCTTCTTTAATTTTAATGATCTATACCATATTATATGATACATTTGGATTCCAGAAAATTCTCTAAAAAGATTAACTCCATTGTAATTCTAAAATACTCGTAAGCTCGTAAGCTGCAAACACACTCTGTTCTTTTTTTTTCTTTTCTGTACCAATAGATTTAAGATATATGTAGAGAGGGAGAGTCTTTTAAAAGGGCATAACATCCTGGGCCCTCCCTGGTGGAGCAGTGGGTTAGAGCACAGCACTAAGAAGCCAAAGCCACTTCAGCATGAGTTTGAAACCCACCCACCCCGGAGGGGATCCAAATAGCACAGCAGACCTCTCCTGACCCGCCCACTGCTCCCCTAAGCAGTAAATAAATAAATCTTAAAAAAAAAAACAGCCATAGTATCCTAACAATAATTTATAGAAAATACTATATAAAGACCAAGGATGCTGGTATAATTTTAAAGCTTATCCTGGACTAACTTTGACTTAAAAAAAAAAAAAATGGGGCCCTCCCTGGTGGTGCAGCAGGTTAAAGCACAGCACTGAGAAGCTAAAGCCACTTCAGCATGAGTTCAATTCCCTCCTGCCCCAGAGGTGACCACATGGCATGGCAGACCTCTCCTGACCTGCCCGCTGCTCCCCTAAGCAGTGTACTTCGTTGATCTGCCTGTTTTGTTCCCCACTGTCTCTGGTGAAGCCCCTGGCCGCCCCCGAGCCTCTGGCCTGTACCCCAGTTCTGTATGCACAAACAAATAAATCTTAAAAAAAAAAAAAGATGTCCTAATATTGTTTAGATAAAAATACCAGCTACCTATATTTTCTATGTAGCATAATATATGACTTGTACACGTACTTCACCATAATTCATTTTCAATCTAATAACAGGGGTGTGAGTCTTATCATACCTCCCTCTTAACAGCATCCAAGTTTAGCAGAGTTAAAGGTAAATAGACTCCTTCAAGGCTACCTTTGTTTAGCCCTTCAGTTTGATCTCTCGCCATTTCTTCCCCACAGTCTACATTTTAACCTTTAAATACCTTATGAACAATATCATGCCCTCTTTTGCGTAATTTTCCCTTAACCCAGCCTTTTATTTAATTTTAGTTCTTAATTCTGTTTCTCCACTCAAGGTCCTTAAAAAATGCAGAGACCCTACCCATCCCAATTAAGTTTGATATCCTGGGTTCAAAATTTATTGAAACCTTTCCAGGTTAACTAGTGTGTATCCAAGGTTAAAAACTTGTAGAACTATGTTTTTCTTTTTCCTGTAGAACTCTAGTTGTCTATATTTTCTTCTGGGGAGTTTCTTTTGAGTTTCAGAAGACTTAGTTGAGGTTATTAACGTTTATACTTCATCTTAAATTTATATGATGCTATTAATTTTAGCACTGAAAACATTTCTACGAATGACAACTAAGTGCAGCCATAGTGCTAGATGCTTGATAATTGTGAATAAACTAGTCTGTTTTCATAAAGCTTTCTGTCTAGTGATAGACATAGTCAACTTTTCACATAAATTATAACTTATGTCATGGGCTGTGAAAATGAAGGACTACAGGCCAGGAAGAGGCAGATGATGGGAGATTAAGGAAGACATCTCTGATACTTAAACTGATAGCTAAGAATTAATGGAAACTAACCGGCCACAAGTGATGGGGAGAGAACATTCTAGGCTTAAGAAGGAACATGTAAAAGGGCTCTGGCATGGTATATTTGAAGAACTAAATTGGAAGTTTGAAGTGAGGCTACTGAAGGAGAAAATGGTATTTGACAGGAAGCAGATGTAAATTCATGTGGGACCTTGAATTTTATCTTAATAGAAAACCAGCAAAAGGTATTTTAAGAAGAGTAGAACGAGTGCATTGAAATGGCTACATAAAAATAAAAATTATTAAGACATAAAAATGCCTTTGAAAATACTGACTTCCTATTGAAAATGGATTGGAATGGGACAAAAGCAGATAGGAGACATACCAGATAGCAGCTTAGTGTAGTAATCTCAGAAGGATAATGGTGGTCCTCTGTGGAGGCAATAGAGGGTTGCCTGCCTGACCCATTCCACTCCTTGCTAGGGTCCCCCTCCTCCAGAGGTCACTCTTAGCAAGTCCTGTAATCATATATTTTCTTTCTTGAATTTGACTTTGTCCACCACAAAAAAAATCATGTTTTGAAGAGCCATACAATGCCCAGAGTTCTCTGCAGGCTGGACCCACAGCTTTTTTGTGATGGCCCTGTTATTCAGTTCCTGCTTCTGCCAACCTGTTTCCTTTACCCTAACTGGTTTTGTTACCAGTGGAACTCTCCAGTATACTTCCTATAGGATGTCTCTTTGTCTGAACTCAGTTTTCCCCCAAATATTACCCACAAGAGTCTTTTTATCAAACCCTCTTTTATAACCCACTTTGAGTATGCTATGTGCTTACTGCCTAGATACTGGCAGATACATTCATTATATTATAAAATATTAAATTATTTCACTTATAATTAGCTTTTAGTAAAATTTGCAGATGTAAGGGGAGGGGAATTGTTATTCTGGGTTAATTTGTAACTGATTAACCAGATCGAAGAAGAACTAGTAAATAAAAAAACAGAGATTTTGAATTTATGTCCTGGCTATCCTAAAGTTTATGTCATAAATTTATTTTTAACATATCAAAAAATGAATTGCGGGCCCTCCCTGGTGGCGCAGCGGGGTAAAGCACAACACTGAGAATCTAAAGCCACTTCCGCATGAGTTCGATTCCCGCCTGCCCGGGAGGTGACCACATGGTGCGGCAGACCTCTCCTGACCCGCCCGCTGCTCCCCTCAGCAGTGTACTTCGTCAATCTGCCTATTCTGTTCCCCACTCTGTCTGTGGTGAAGCCTCTCGCCGCCCCTGAGCCTCTGGCCTGTACCCCAGTTCTGTATGCACAAATAAATAAATCTTTTTTTAAAAAAAAATGAATTGCTGAAAATTTCAGCAATAATTACATGAAAACTGAGTGTCAGATTTTTTTTTTAAATAATTTTTAAGGTGGGCACTGTTCTATAGCCATAGGTGCCAAAGTAGAATGAATCTTAAGAGAACTGTCAGATTGTTGAAAATAATATAGAAGTCTGACTGTATAATTATAAACCATCCAATGGAGAAGAGAGGTGTTTATCTAAACAAGTTAGGACAATGTCTACCACTTAATAGGTATTCAATATATTTTGAAAGAATATACTAGTAAAATCTCTCTCTAAAAGGGGCTCTTTGATAAATGAATAAAAAAGTATGATCAAACAATAGAAAGAAAAGCACCCACAAAGGATAAAAGAAAGGCTGGCAAGCATCTGTAGCTTAGGGCAGATGGTTTGGTAGAACTAGGACAAAATGGCAGAATTACCTGCCTTTTTTCTTAACAAAATAATATTTAATATAGAAAGAATAACATTTATATGTTTAGTTTTTTTTTAAAAAGGTTTATTTATTTTTGCTACAGAAGTGGGTTTCAGGCCAGAGGTGTGGTAGGTGAGAGGATTCACCAGAGCGTGTGGGGAACAGAACAGGCAGATCCACGAAGTACACTGCTGAGGGGAGCAGCGGGCGAGAAAGAAGAGGTCTGCTGTGCTATGTGGGTCAACTCCCTGGTCGGAGATGGAACTCGTGTTGCAGTGGCTTCTGAGAGCTTCATCATGTGGTGCTTTAACATCTTGTACCACCAAGGAGAGCCCTATGTATTTTTTTTGGGGGGGGGGTACATTTTTATTTTATTTTATTATTATATTAGTTTATTTTTACATATTTCTGTGCATTTTTCCATCTCAGTTGAAATCCCCTTGGGTTTTCCATTACCAAATCACGCATGTGCCATCACCATAGTTCAGTGCATTTCCCTCCCCCCACTGTTTTGATCCCATTCCCCACTCCACCCCCACAAAATGTTTTTGATATATAGCTGTTCATCATTATCATTATTTTCTCACTTGTTCCATTATATTCCTGCTATGAGTGAAACCATCGGTATTTTTCCTTTTCTTTCTGGCTTATTTCACTGAGCATGATCTTTTCCAGCTCCATCCATGTTGCTACAAGAGACAGGTGTTTCTTTTTTTTTGGTCGCTGAGTAATATTCCATTGTATATATGTACCACATCTTTTTTAATCCAGTCATCCATTTTGGGGCAGCTCTATGTATTTTTTAAGTGAACTCTAATATAGTTAGATAAATCATGAGCACAACTTCCTTTCTTTTGGTAAGTCCACATTTTCAATTGAGACAAGTTGCCATTAATACTGAACTTTTGGTCTCATGTGAAAACTGTGAAGCGGGGATATTTGAAGGGAATCTTCATTGGGCAGTAACCTGTGATCTCTTTTGTAATTCTGTGGGCCTACTGTTCCCACATTTGGTGGAAGATAGTATTCAATTGTAAAACACCGCTTTTCTCTTCAGATGTCACTGCGAAGGCTGTACTGCTTGAGTGAGGGAAAGGTTAGGTAAGGTATCTGAGAAAGAGGTAAAGAAGAACTACTGTAAAATTCTAAGATCAAGTTGCTATATCCTGTCCCATTATTCTTGTTCCTATCAAACAAGATAGATTTAATTTAAAACTTTAAAGTGTTTTAATATGTGACTATTAGGGAAAGCTGAATGAAGTGAAATTAGGAACAGGAATGTCTTGGTCTGAATATGATTCAAACTTTGTTCTGTACAACAATGGTAACAATAATAGCAAATGCTACATGTTTGCTTATGTAAAAACTAAACAAAATTTGATATAACTGGATGGAGTCCATGTTAAGTAGAATAGAAACACTTTAATAAAAATAAATCTGGAAAATAAAGTCTGTCTGATAATTGTAGGGCTTTACTGTTGTGATAAAACAACTAGTTGATGTCTTACCCACTTGAACTGGTTGTGACACCACTTTAAAAATGACTGTCCTATATTGTAGCCATGTATTTTCTATGATCCTCTGAGAACATGAAGAGAATGAGCTTCAATTGCATGAGGCAACTTTCTAGACAGTAGAAGCAAAATTCAGAGACCTAGAAAACATCACTATGAGTCTTTGCAAACTTATTATATTCAAAAATAGCAAATGTCTGTGTTGGGTGGCATAATTGTAGCAACATCCTGGTCTCAGTGTGGTCTAAGCCCAGTGAACTCCCAGTTTTCCAGAGCTATAATATGATAACTTTATTAGTGAAAGAGTAGAGAATCATGATTTCTGGGCTGTAAGAAGAAAAGTGAGCCAAAGACAGGACCAAATTGCTTACTTCAGCTGAGGGGTTACTTGTGGAAGTGAATTCCTGCTTTTTCCATGATGGAGTAGATAGCATATTATGCTTCCTATTTTAGAAATCTAGCACAGTGCATTTGAGTTTGGTGTCCTCACTTCTCATTTATATTTGCTACAGACCATTTATCTCTTTAGGCAAATGTAGTTCTTTTTTTATCAGGTATCAGAATGACTTTAATCCTTCTAGACAGACATTCTCAAGGTATTTTTAAGAGTAGCCAAGTGTGACTTTTGACAGTCTGCTGACCCCTGTCTGACCCACCCTGGAAGACCATGACATGTGGAGAGAGAGGTTGCATTGCTTAGCCTGGAGTTCAGCTGGTGACTCATCGGGGGCCAGGCAAACATGAGTAATTCCACAGCCCAAATGGCAATGGATGAATGCAAAGCTCTGTTTTCCCTTTAGTCTTGCTTTGGTGGGTCTCTAGATAAGTAGAATGGTACCCATTCTCTGGTTACATTTTTTGCATTGTATGAATCCCAACAAATGATGCGTCATTAATGATAATATGTTCTTAATCTACATATTCACCCCCAAAATAACATATAACTAAGCAGGAAGGAAAATATTTATACACACACACACACTCACTCAACACATGCTGTACATATCCTATCATCCTGCTAGCATGTAAAAGCTTATTTGACCAGAGAAATGGTCCTGATTCTTTCTGTAGAGATAATGGGAAACTGTCTCTACTGAAGGGAAAAAATTCTCAGCAACATATCAGCTTCTGATACAGAAAATGCTTCCTTAAATCCAGCCAGAGTGCAGTGCCCAGCCCCCTCCTTTCAGGAGCAATTTGAACCAAGCACATGCTTAAAGCAGTGAACTGGGGCCGGGTGCCCTCTTGGCTGGCAGCCTTCCAGTGCTTCATAGGCCAAGAAAGTGCCCCAGACTAAGCAACAGTTGGAATCCCTGGGTCCTGAACTACAATATCTGTGTCCTCGCCATCAGAAGTCACTTGGAAGCTGGTGAAACTCTGGGAGTGAGGAAGGAGAATGGGGTAGACATGGGTGTTGTCTGGGTGTCTTCATGTCCACAGTGAGGAGAAGGCAGTAGAGAAGTTGGCAAGGTGGGATGGACTCTTCATATTCATTTTTTATCAAGTATCAGAATGACTTTTAATTCTTCTAGACAGACATTCCCACAGTATTTTTAAGAGTAGCCAAGTGTGTAAGGAGGCCTTTTTGAGTAAATGTAATAAAATTACCCTGTTTAAATGACAAAGGGTCTGAAGACAAGAGGGCAGGTCATTTACCAAACCTAAAGCTGGAATCCTTGGTAGCTGTACCAGGAGCAGCAGCGTAATTTGCACAGAATGGAGAGGCTGGTTCTGATTCACTCATGTAACTCGGCCTATGGCCCACAAAGATGGTGAGACATCCTTGAGGACCAAGTGAAGTGGAAACTCATAAGCCACCTTGGCACTGTCTTTCCTTTTTGTGGTCCTCGGGCCATGCGCAGAAATAAAGGCCAGGTATCTGCCAGGTAAAAGCTGGACTCCTGCCCAGATGGTTCTCTCAACGTCTATTCCTGGCACCTCATTGAAAGGCACGGCTCAGCAAGCTGTCATTCTCCCTGGAATCCTTTGTCCAAATAAACGTAAAGAAGGGACTTCATTTTGCAGACCATTTCATCTGATGCTGCATAGCAGGATGACAGTGTCTATAACTCCTATCTTAAACTCTCTGCAGAGGCAGTACCTGAAAGTATTGATACTTCTGGCAACTGAGTGTAAGTTTTACTAACAATCCAGGGACTTTAAACCTCTTGGAGGAGAGGAATACACCAAACTCATTGGGAGAAAAAATTATTTACATTGTCTAGAAAGTCAAGTACAGGCGTTACCTTCATCATTTCCCTTAGAATGCCACTCAATAGCGTTAGGTGGGTCTCTGTCCATTTGCTAGACAAGATGCACATTCATGCTGTTTCACTCAGCATGAATGTTAAAATAACATATATATATGTTGTATCAATAACAATTAAAAGATAAAAAAATTAGCAGACTACTATAAATCAGAGACTTTCTGCAGTGAGCGGGGTCAAAACAGGGGTAGGAAGAGCACAAGGGACTGTGGTGATGGTGTGGGGTGCATCAGTGGTGGGAACTCTGTGGGGACCACAGTTGAGATGAGAATCCACTTGGGGCATGTGGGGACCAGCTGAGGTCAGGGCCCCTCACTCACGAGACTGCAGCACCAGCCTGCCCCACTGTCCCCTACGACTCTGACCCAGGCCATGCACCTCTCTGGCTTGAGATTGGCTGCTTTTCTTGTTGATATTTGTTTATATCCCCTTGTCAAGTTAAACTAGTTTTGTTTTCTTCCGGACTTGAACAAAATGACTTGACTTAATAAACTTGACTTGCTTCAAGGAAGATGAGCAAGTCAGCTTGAGTGTCTACTCAAGTTTAGGGTCTGTCATGTCTTCTGTGCACCTTGGACTGCAATCTCACAGAAGGAAGGAGTCTTCTACGTGCAGACTATAGAAGTAGCAAGGCTTTTGATATGGGAGCACAGCGTCCTTCACATAGCTGAGCTGGAAGATGCTGTGATAGTGCTATATTTTAGCTTTATACATCTGTGGAGAGTGAACATCTTATTATGTGCACATCATATGTTAAGCAAATGCCTTGCAGATTTGTTTGAGGGGAGAACCAGCATAATGATAGTGCCCTAGCAGGTTGGCCTGCAGAGAAGCAGAAAGTAGACAAGTCAGGGCTAGGGGGGCAAGATAACATCCTTAGAGTAGTTCAGTCTGATAGCTGGCTAGACACAACATGAAAGGGAGAGGAAATGAATCTTAAATGCTTACGTGCCAGATAGCTAATATCTAAGTATTTTCTATTGTCCATTTTCTGTTGTCCAGCACTATTTGTCAGTTCTAAATATCTGTCATAAAAACTTCTACTTAGGAAACTTTTACAGAAGTTAATTATTCTGGGAAGAGAATGGAGTCCATCCACTTGCCAGAGTACGTTTGCATTGAATACAGAAGTCAAAGTCAGCTTTATTTATTTTTAAATAATTGATTATTGGTTAAAGTGGGAGAGTGGGCCTCTTCATGTCAATATTACTTTTTTTTTTAAAAAAAGATTTATTTATGCATACAAGAACTGGGGTATAGACTAGAGGTGTGTTTGTGTGTGGGAGGGGGTGGGGAAAGGATTCACCAGAAACAGAGTGGAGAGCAGAAAAGGCAGATGTACTGAAATATACTGCAGAGGGGAGCAGTGGGTGAAACAGAAGTCTGCCACACCATGTGGGTCATCTCCCTGGCTGGGGATCGAAATCATGCTGCAGTGGCTGTGGATAGCTTCATAGTGCTGTGCTTTAACCGTTGTGCCACCAGGGAGGGCCCATAATATTACTTTTATTTCCATAGTCCTTTAAAACCTTGAAGATAAAACTTCATTTTGTGCTTTGTGTAAATAGATGATCATGCTAAGCTCTGTATAGTAGAATAAAGCATTCATTTGTCCTGCTATGATTTCATAACTAATTAATTCATTTTTATTAGTGAGAGAGTTCCACACATCATTTTACCAGAAGAATGAAACTTTGGAAATTTCCATATACTCTGTTTACCACATCCTATCCAAGGTCTAGGAGCAACATCTCTGGTTGAAATTTGAGTTTATAACTTAATCTAAACACAGAAAGAAATGTGAGCCTCATAAAGCCAGAAGGAAAGTAACATTTTAATCTGTAATGTTCTGGAGTTTGGCAACATGACTTTGGTCCTTGTTAATCCATGGCTCTCAGGCTGAAAATTGTATGTTCCCACTAGGCTGGGACTCCCATGTTGTGCTGGATCATGTCTGCAGGGGCAAATGCTGAGACTTAAGTAGAACTCACAGACACCCCTCTCCCTCCCCCATGACTAGAGACCTCCTCAACGTGTGGAAGGAATGCTAAATTTAGGTGAACAGACTAGATTGTCTCTTAGAAGTGTGATGACAGAGGAGGGAGTGATGAAGAGAGCAATGAGTAAATGCTCACATTTTCACAGGAAGTTCAGTTAAATCCTGATATTTTAATGTGGGGATGAGTTGAAAGCTCAAACTGTGAATAGGAAATACATCACCTTATGAAAGAGAAACTCTGCTCTTTGTTAAGAAAATAAATATAGCCCTAGAAACTACAACACTAAATTTTAGCAGGATGACTCTGGTTTTTTATAGTTTTTACTAGGGAAAATTCCTCTGGAGTTTCACAAGTACATCTTTTATATTTGTCCTATTTATTAGAGGCAATCAGAGACTCAGTGCTAAGGTAATCTTTACATGTACACCAAATGCAGAAAAAGTTAAGAGCTAAACACATTATTCTATTTAGCTTTGAAAAATTACATAAATACGAAATTTGTTCAAAATTCTAATTATGTTTAAACATTCCGAGTAATGTTTTCCATTACAAATTGCATGTATTCATCTTAATTTTTCTAGGAGAGCATTTGGCTAGCATTCTGTTTACTTATAACATGAAGAAATTGAGGCTTTTCCCACATAAACTGAGATTACAGTTTTGGAATTCATACTTCATATCATTTAAAATTATTGTTTTAACTTTCTGTTTATTTTTCAGTACCTGAATATTCATATGTATCATTATTTTTATTTAGTATGTTTCTTTTTCAGCTTCATAAGGAAAGGGCACGGAGTAAACTAAAGGCAGATTTAACACACAGGACAATTTCAGGCCTGATTTTCCATGGAAAGTCCAAGGTCAGTCTGCAGGTAGGGCACAAGCATAGAAAGGTGAGTCCCTTCACCTTCCCATGAGTAATGGTGTGTTCTTGTGGCCTGCCAGAAATCCAGGCGGAGAGTCTGCTCTAGTAGCAACAGGAGATTGCTGTCACCTGGACTTCCCCCTTGCAAAAACCACTATAATCCAATAGCAAAATCCATCTGGCTCATGTGTAAGATCCGAATTCTGTTCCTAGTTGCTTTTTTCTTTTTACGTTAATGTGAAAATTGACATATAGTTAGAGAACAAAGGTCAGGTGACTTTCTACTTGAAAATGATTCCATAATTTCTAAATATAGTTAGTTTATGAATTTGAAAATGACCAATCTTAGAAACAAATGCAATTGGTCGCTGCCTGTGTGATTTTAGACAAGAGAAGCTTCCTCATGTTTCCACAACACAGCTCTTTATGTACCTGCCATGTGGGCACTGACCCTGGAATTGGTCTGGGGAATAGGATGTGACTGAGCACTGCTGATGAGAGGCTTCCCTACTGTGTGGGCACTAGGAGAGGTCTTTATTCCATTTGCTTCATTGGTTCAAAGAAAGATTTATGTTGCCAGTGGTTATCTTTTATGGTATATTGGGAAAACTGGTCTGACAATGAACCAAGAGATAAATGGAACCACAGATTGAGGAAAAAGTCTCAGTAGGACTATTAGAACCTCCAGCCATCTAGATGAACCCCTTGGATTAATATTTTTACATTTTTCCCCAGACAGTCAGATTGAGCTATATTTCATTTGCTTACAAAAGAAGTTATTTATTAAAAGCTTTAGAAAATTCAGCTCCTGATAAGCTGTAGCTTTCTCTTTTGAAACTTTTCATTTTGACATCTCTTATATCTTTCTCCACCTGAATATTCATATGCTATTGAAGTTTGAGGTTGATAATCAAAATATGATAAAATTAAAGAATGACCCATATTTTAAAATCAATAACAAAGTCTGATATTGGTTGTGCAGAGAATAAATTTAATTTTAGGGTGCAGGTGTGAAGACATGTGTAAGTAATGTACTCGAAATGTTTTTGTTATCAATATAACATAATTATTAGAAAATATATAGCTATATAATGATTTGAACATATTTACTTTCAGTATGCTTTCTCCATACCACATATTTCTTTTGAAAACAACTATTTCTCACTCATACTTTAAGATAAAGTGACCATTTAAATATTTATGTTTTGATTCTGACTAATATATTATTGCTAGAAAATTTTTATTGGAAAAAAGACTAAGAAATTTGAAACAGACTTTTGGCAAAATAAAATCAAAATATCTTTAAGTTGAAAACTCTTAAAATTAACATAAAATTTCAATCCATATTTAAGATCATTTTCCTGATCATATTTTAATCTTGTTCCTTAGATTATTGGGTAATATAATATATACATCTATTTTAGTATAATATAGATTATTATGTATTAGATTTTTATTTTTTAATGTGTAGGTAAAGAGTTGCAAGTAAAGATAAGAATGCCCTCTTGCCATTTTTTTTTGTCTTGTTTTATCTCAAGCTGTAGCTTCTAATCAGGAACCTCTTAAAGGTTCTTATTTTTTGTGAGGTATAGTTTGTGTTAAAAAAGACCATGTCATCTATAAATCTATCTTAATGGGCACATGAATTTATTATGTCTAATATACTAGAAATGATCAATTACTTGTGAGTTGCATACCTACCTCTTCATATTTTTATGTGTGTATTTGTGTTTGTATATACAAAGACACATTACATATTATCTTTATGTTAAATATTATCAAATGCTACTTTTTCATATCTTATAGAATATAATATACAAATAGAAAATATATCGTTAGCTATGTGTCAACATTTTTGCTCACCTCCTGGTTGAGATTCAACCTTATAGGATGGAAAATCTCCAAAAAGAAGAATAATTGCAGTACATGGTTGATTATGAGAGTCAAAGTCCAATAAGTTAATGAGAAGATTGGAGGCAGAGAGAAGTATTAGGCTGGGAGTAAGGGAAATAGGATTTATTTCGGTGGAGAATAGGATTTATCTCTCAAGACTCAGAAAACATCTCAGATACAGACCATCTCAGATAAAATTTTCAGTCTTAATAATAGTAACAACAATAATACATAAATGATAGTATGGTAATAGTAAATTTCCTGTAGATTTGCTTTCTTCATGTAGTATAATCTATAGATAAAACTGTGATAAAGAGTAGAGACACAATGACCATATTGAGTAGGGGAAGAACATGAGGGGAGTAGGTTGTAGAAAAAACGACTGCAGGTAATGCGTAGGATTATAGAAGGACAGGGAAAAAGTTGACAAAGCCCCCACAAACATGATAGCAAAAAAAGAAATACTGAAGATGAGAGACTTTGACTGCCACCATGAATGACTTTGGTGACTAATAATTACTTGGAAAGTCTATCAAATAGGATTCTTACATTTGTGCATTTCATTATTATGAAAAGTTGAATATTCTTTCAACTTTTCTTACTTGCCAATAAACTTTTCAACATTACTGCCATGACTGTGTTACCTTCAGGGATACTCCTTTGTAGATTTCAGTCTGGTCTAGTAGAATTAAGCAAAAACTTTTTTTTCTCTGTATTTATAAGTTCTCATTTGTAGCTTATGGATATGATTTGAAGTGTAATTTTTACAGATAATGTCACTTCACTCTTATTCTAAATTAATCTATCCAATTTCCTCATCAAGCTTATATTTAATGTTCATGGATCAAATGAGACGCTATGCGGCTGATACAAAAATGAATCATTTGTTTTCATGATTACAAAAACAAACAAACAAACTGGGTTTATTTGCCTAACAAAAGGAAGGTCAGCCAGGTACAGTGTGTGCCCTTTGTAGTCCCAGCCGCTTGGGAGGTTCTTACTGACCTGGTATCCACACTTAGTTTGAATGATGACTTCTTGAGAACGTGGGAACGACAGGTCCAGGTTAGGAAAGAGAGGTCGGCCTTTGCCACCGTGTAAGTAGTTGTCCAGTAGAGATCAATCTATAACTGTGGTATATTTGTTTTCCTTTAGTAACTGATAGATTTGGAAATTTATTCCTGACTTCCAGGAATATCATCAGAATTAGTGAATTAATTTATAGCCAAAGGACAGTTTATTATATAAAAAGGGAAAGGAAGTAAAGGACCTTTGCATAGACACATGAAGGGCAGAAAGAGTTGCCCCAAAAGGGACAGGTTGGTAAAGAAAAAGTGGCACCTACATAGTACAGGTGGACAGGTGAGCTGCGTTTGGAAGTGTTAGGTTTAAGAAAGAAACATCTGCATAGACACAGATGAGCAGGAGAGCTGCTGCCTATCTTTAGAATTTAATTGTCAACTTCTTCATCATTTATATGGATGTTTGGAAGGTATATGGTGACAGATGTTGGAAGAAAAACAATTCTTATGGAACTCTGCAATTTTGCACAGTGTTTCTAACTGCCTGGCCCATTATTTATTTATTAGTGTTAAAAATATATCTAAGTACACTACTGAAAGCAAAACACCTCTTAGCTGTGTAAATTTCTATTGCAGGGAATAGGAGGACAGAGATTTTTAAAAAAATACTTTATATTCTAAATTAATAATGACTCTATACTCTGTTTTAACCACATTACAGTTTCAGAATCAACACCATTTAAGTTAATTACTTGTAAATCACTTTCTTTCTCTACCTGACTTTCAACTTTTTAATTATTAAGATTTAAATTCATTTTGGGTTCTGTTAATTTCAAAATATGATCATCAAAGAATTAGGTTTAAAAATCAAAAATCCTACATCCAAGATATATTTTCATTATAGTGACTTCTTCCATAACCTAGAGAAATCACTTCAATTCATTTGCCATATGGAATCTCCCTTTCTCTGTCAAATTTTGTTAATGAGAATCATTTCCATAGAACTCCTAAGAGATTTAGAAGATAAATGGAATTTGGGTTGAAATGAGAGGTATATTAATGCTGGCAAGTGTCTGCAGCGGTTCTGAGCATTTATCAAATATAATTTGTGTAGAATTGCAATGAACGTGGTAGCCATATTTGTTCACATCTTTTTCTTTACCAAAAATGTTTCTTGTAAATATTTCTAGCAGTCCTGTAAAATGAGATGGGGTTCTTTTTGAAGTGAGGGAAAGAATAAACATACAGATTACTTATGAGCTTTCAAAGAATCCTTATGCTTTACTCCTTACATAATTTTTTTGTGGTTATTGTTCCTGGGCTCAGAAATAAAAGCTTTCAATTCATCCTGTCAAAAGACCTCTTGGAAACTGAGATAAGAGCAAATTTATATCTCTTATCAGTGGGTTCTTGTCATTTAGCTCTCTATACACTTCAGTTATCAGATAGCACTCTGTTATTTATGACTATGGTTTGGCTTATACAGTGTTTTCTGAACTAATTTAGTTTGGGAGGCAGTTTTCAAATGAGCTTTGAATATGCATAAATGAAAATTGCAGAACATTGTTCCTTAGTGTATAGTCGTACCTTCTTCAATTAAGTGAATATATAAATTATATTCCTCAATATCTGATTAGGGAAATTTCAGATTATATTTATTTACTAGATTAGAAAAGTACCGCTAAACATAAGTTATGTCTCCTAGGATTTAAATCCACCCCTAATATATTTATTGGCACACTTAAAAACTTGTTATAGTCCTATCAAATCCTAAGAAGAGCAATGAGAGCTTACTTTGGTAATGCTGAATCTAAGGTGGTTTAAACAACTGGGAGCTGATTTGGCTTAGTGATTCAAAATTTAAAAATAAAACAATTTTATATTAACATATGCCACACCAGTCCATCTTGTATTGTTGCAGTTACAACACTTGCTGGGCTTTTAACTTGGTATTTTCAAAAAATATTTCTTCCTGGGGATCACTTCACATTACAGTTTTTAAATGTCTTGGTATCTTAGAGTTTTCATACCGGGAGCATAGTATAGGGTTTAACTGATGCCTTGGTTGTCTACTGACAAGTTCCAGTTTGTTGGTTATTCACCAACGTATGAGTCCTTTCATTTCCATGATTACCATTCATATGCTCTGTCACTCACTGTAATTGTTAGACTCCTCTGTAATTAAGTCCTTCTGATTGGATACACTGAGTTAATAATCCACGGCCCTCATTATCTAGGTTTGTTGCAGTTCTTCATAAAACTTATCTTGTGTTTAATAATATTCAAAACAACCCTTGTATTCTAAAACTCAGTTTTTAGCTGACAGGATTTCTAAAACAGATTATCTGTCACTTTTTCTTTTCATCTTTCTTTTGAACAGATTTAGACTCTACTAACATTTGTTACCTGTCTCATATGTGTCAGACAGTATAGTGGACACTGGAGAGCTGAACAAATCATGGCATCTGATCTGAAAGAGGTGAGAGTCAACTATACCCTGCTTTGTTGTGTATATTCCAAGCTGTATAGTAAGACATCCAGGCAATTTTTACCTATGCAGCAGCTCTATAGAAGACAATTTTATATGTGAGTTCAACATGTTCTAATTTTAGCTTCCTTATGCTTTTCTCTTCAGAGACTTATTTTTTTTGCAGCATATAGATGAGATTAATGGGCTTGGTTATAACTCCTAATGTTTCTCCTTTGAAAGGGGCCTGCTTCATGTGCATGATCAGCTATATACTTAAATGCCATAAGGAGGTTGGAGGAGGTCTGCAGCCTAATTTGGTGGCATATTCAGGAGCTCATGGGAGATTGCTCAGAAATACCGGGTAGACTCAGTCATTTTTAGCAAGAAGAACTGTTGCCAATGGACTGCAGCAATCTTCTAAAAATATTAGAAGAAAGAATGGCTCCTGGTCCTTTTAGAGAGAAGTGAGAGTTCTGATTCTAAAGGAGTATTAGGGTCCCCCTAGACTACTAAATAATAGCTATCAAGAGGAAGCTATGACTTTTTTTTACATTTATATGTATACAGAACTGGGGTACAGGCCAGAGATGCAGGGATCAAGTGAGAGAATTCATCAGAGACACAGTGAGGAGCAGAATAGGCACATGAATGAAGTACACTGCTGAGGGGAGCAGCAGGTGGGTCAGGAGTGGTCTACCACGCCATGTGGATCCTCTGGGGCAGGGATCGCACTGAAGTGGCTAGTCCAGCTTTGCATTCCTGTGCTCCAACCCACTGTGCCACAAGGGAAAGCCCGCAGCTATGACTTTGTAATGAAACCTGATGCCACTGTGAACATACTGTATATTGTTCTGCAATATACCCCCTGACCCCTCCCTGCTCAGGCTGATAGGAGATCAAGGCCCTCTGCTTAGACTTGAAGCCTAAAACAACCACGCAAAATCTCTTGCCTTCAGGTGAAGCCAGTCCAACTGATGCCTAAGGTGCCCATAAAGGAGATTTAACAGTGGGTACCCTGCCTTACATCTCGACAGCACATGTTTTAGAAAGGAAGAGATTAAAACCTGCATTGTTCTCCCTTGTATATTGCTGACATCAATAATTCTTTAAGTCATGAAAATAAAGAAATGGAATTCCCTCCAAAACCCTCTTCCCTCAAGAATAATTACATTTTCAGAGTCCATGACTCACTGTGGCTACCTATAGAAACTGAATTCAAGCTTGTGTTTTTTTTGGAATGGTCTCTCGGTTAGTAAAATCTGTTAGAGTGCTTCCCAGGTTTAAATGGTCACTTGATTATCTAATAAACTCTTTGTCTAACTATCACAAAAACTATTTCCAGGTAAGACCACTTTTCGGGCCCTCCCTGGTGGCGCAGCGGGTTAAAGCATTGCACTAAGAAGCTAAAGCCACTTCCTCATGAGTTCGATTCCCGCCTGCCCCGGAGGCAACCACATGGCGTGGCAGACCTCTCCTGACCCGCCCGCTGCTCCCCTCAGCAGTGTACTTCGTAGATCTGCCTGTTCTGCCCCCCACTCTGTCTCTGGTGAAGCCTCTCGCCGTCCCTAAGCCTCTGGCCTGTACCCCAGTTCTGTTGAAAAAAAAAAAAAAAAAAAAGACCACTTTTCTGCACAATTCCATTGCTGGACTTTTATAGGGCAGGAACATCTGTGGCTTGAGCCGGATGAAAGGAAAGCTCTCTTTTGTGTCATTTTTTTTCTTAAGAAAAATAATCTAGTATTCAAGACATGCCAGAGAATTCCCAAAATGTCTACCATTCTCAGCTGAGAAACTTTCCCTTCCCCATCTGGATGGAACCATTCTGTGTGTCATCACTAGGTGACAAAGAAGGAATGGCTGGGCAATCTACTCCTGCAGTGTTTTGAGAAGAGAGTGGGGCTGCAGCCCCCACTGATGCAGCTGGGTAGCTGTGACTCTCGAATTGCCTCCACGTGATGGAGGAGTCCTGCACAATCTGCAATTCAAAATGAGGACTCTTTTTTTTTCCTTCTTTTTTTGTCTGTCTTCATTCTTTTATCCCTGTTGTTCTAAGTAACTGCTCTCAATGCGTCCTACTCCAGGGGTGGAATTTTTTGTGTTGCATTTATGGTTCCTCCATTTTCAGGGAAACCTAACCTTAGATACCGGGCTGTCTCTAGGAGAGGTGTGAGTCACGGCGGGAGAGGACAACTTCAGAGTCTATTTTTCTTGCATGTTTTTAGAAATTCTCTTGTTTTTCCAGGCCAAAGTGCATCTGAGCCATATGAGACCCTACTTTTCCCTGTGCTAATTAGCGCGGGGTCTCTGTCAGAAGGGTCTCGGAGCTGCCACGGCGGCTCCCTCCTTTCTGCATCGCCACTGTTGACCAGTTTTCTCCTGTTGACTTTCTTCAGCTTAATAATTAGTGATGTTTGTAGAAAATGGTTTGGGGATATTGAGAACAGAGATATGGTTTTTGTCCATGTTCTGGAAAGACCGCCTTCCTGCTACTTCAAAGACATGGAGGAAATCACTATTGAGAAACTTTGACTTTAGCTTCAGAGAGATCAGAGGTGTCATAGTCACATTGCTTGTTTTCTAAATAATAAAACCACTTAGGCATCTCTTATATCTTCTTTTTACAAGCTTCTTGCTTTTCTCATAAAAACAGAAATCTTATAAATGTACAAGTGGTATTATACTTGGGAATAAATGGATGTGCTCGCTAAAGTCCACAGAAGCATGTTTATCATGATGATTACTTCTGGAGCAGTTTGAAAACACTCAGAAAATTCCTAGCTGGGCTGTGTTATCAAATTTTCATTTACTGAAAATATTGCATTTAAAAGTCATGTGTTTCCAAACTGTAATTAATTTCTATGTCCTATGCTACAGATGTGAGTAATTTAGCTTGAGCCAAACTTTTACTTCTCTTTGTTTCATTTTGCTCTTTCAAAAAGTAGAATTTATTTTGTGATGATTAAATGAAGCAATGCTTAAAGCAACCTCTCTCATGGAATGCAGAGGTTACCTGACCCAATTTGATCCACAACGACTGTTTTTATTTCATCTCTGGCTCTAGAGAGGTATACTAAACACAGGTACATTTCCTTTCTTCTTGAGCCAAGGATGGTTTCCACTGTGGCAAGTCCCCAGGGTGGTGAGCTGTTCTATTCTATTTTTATTTGCTCCATCCACGCTCAGCCCTGTTGCCATACAAAATAAGTCCTTTCTGGCACCTGATGATTAGCTCTACAGAGAGTGAAATTTATATTGCTTTTACTTATTTTTTTTCAGAGAAGTTTTAAAATCATTACTAATCTAAATTTTTAATTTATAGTCAGGGAATACTAGATGACATTGTCAGTCATCCAGACAAAGGACTATTCTATTGGATGTTTATTTCAGAGATCAGTCAATTATGAGTTTAAATGATTTCACAACCATGAAACATTCTATTCTGAGGACTGTTTCTGTTTCTGTCTGTCACAGTTGATGAATTTCCATGTCATTGTCAAGGTTGGCTTGTGCCAGCCTATGATAGGGAGGATGGCAATTTTATGATGAAGTCTTGTTCTCGGTATCCTCTGTGATAAAGCAAGTCTTAATCAGACACAGTTGTTAGGCTGAAGAGCTATAGAATAATGAATATATTTGATGTTCAATGAATTTTTCTGCGTAACTACTATGAGCCGGATGAACCGGATGCTCAAGTGCTGAGCCACCTTTTAATAGAACTTGGACTTCTTTTAAAATAAAACATTTGTATATAAATATCTTTTAAGTAGATTCATAGATTTTTAAGTAGGTTCATAAAATATCAGGGAGCAATTTTAATATTCCTGAGATAGCATTCATTACTGTGTATGGTCTCCCTGACAACACACTCACCCCAACCTTTTCATTCAGTCCTGCACTATTAGCTGGACACTTCCCTTTCTATATATCTTAGACATTGAATTTCTTTCAATTCATTGAAGATGCCAAGAAACCTTCTCCCTCATATCTTTTATTTCAGTTTCGTTTGTAGAAAATTCTTCACTCCAACTGCTATTTCCATCAACTAGCCCCTACCCTACATTTAGATCTCAGTTTAATTATGATGTCTTTTAGAGAAGCACTCTTCGATCTCTTAAAACTCATACCTTCCAATTATGATCCCAGGCCTCTGCTTTATGGATTTTTTTTTTCTTTGGGGGATTTTACATACCTAAATAATTACCTCTGTCTGTTTTTTTGTATTAGATTATTTTTCCATGATGACAGATATTTTCCTCAATGTTGCTGTTCTAGAATACAGTCCATTTCCAAAAGATATTTGATAATTGACTGAGAAATAATCTTGTATAAACCTTCTTTCACATTGGAACTCTAAAGGCCTGAGATGATAAATGGCTTGCCCAAGAACACAGGAGTCAAGTCAACCTTCAATTTCCTGACTTCTAGGCTGATGTCTACCCTGCTAATGTGTCAGACTGGGAATTTGGCCAGCTGGGCTGTGGGAAAAGCTTCTCTGGGTGATAGAGTTAACAAAGGTAGCATTCTATATGTATGTCCTTGCCTTCCTGCCAGATTGAATTAAAAAAACATATTGATGTATTTTTAGATAAACAGAAAAGTTGTGGAATAATACACATGTCAACATTTCCCTCCCCCAACTCTTTTTTATCATCATTAATCAATCATCCAGTAAAATGCACTTCAGGAATTTCTTTACCCTTAAATAATTGATCCTTTGTTCTGTTATAAAATATAACAAGCAAAAATATTCCTTTGCTTAATACAGCAGTGACCAAAATCAGAACATCAAAGATAATAATCTTTGATATAATCTGCTGTCCTTATTCAGATTTTGCAAATTGTCGCAATGATGCTCTTTTTATCAAAAGGAAATCCAGGTTGTGTGCTGCATTCTGTTGTCGCATCTCTTAGCTCCTTTAAATCTGGAACAATTTTTTCTAGTTTCCTCGAGTACCACAAGTATTTTGTAGATAGTCCCTTCATTTGGATTTGCTGATGTTTCCTCATGAGTAGTCAGGAACACACAGAAGTAGTTCTTTCTGCAAGGTGCACGGTGTGGCGTTGTTTCCTCACTGGCAGTGTTAACCTGAGTTTTTCAGCCAGAATGCTGGCTGCCAGTCTCGCCCCTGAAAAGATGAAAAGCTACTACCTTCTTTTTTTGTAACTGTTAATTATCAGGGGGACTTACTTTGGTACTGTGTAAATACCCTGTTACTCCTAAAATTTACATGCAAGCTTTTGGTACCCATTGGACTTCTGGCCTGAATCAATTATTACCATATTGTTATTATCAGCAACACCATCTAAACATGCCTGGGTTTCCCATTTAGAGAGACAAAATGCAAGACTTCTTCTTTTTTTAAGTAGCATTCCACTGACCCCCTTTTTTTTTTTTTATAAGTTACATTCCAAGGTCCTTGTTTCTGAAATTCCTATTATTTACTTGCCCATCCCTACCCCTTATGCTCTTTGGTCCTTTCTCTTTCCTGCCTACGTTTTTAACCTCAGAACCCTTATTTATTAGTGTATACTGGTGTTTATACATATTTTTCCTTTTTCTCAAATTGTCCAGATCATTTCCAAAATGGCTGCACAGTTTACATTCCCACCAATATCATTTCCAAAATGGCTGCACAGTTTACATTCCCACCAATATGTAAACAGGTTTCTCTTTCTGCACATCCTCTCCAGCACTTGTTTGGGGTCTTCTCTCAGGTAACAGCTCATTTTGACCTGTATCTTCCTTATTAATAGCTGCAATAAACGTTTTCTCTCTCTGTGTATGTGAGTGTGTACATATATATATATTGCATTCTGTTTAAACCTGCTTCCTATTTTTCCTATTGATTGTTTTCAATGTTAAATGTCATAAATATTTTTATGTATCTTGGATACTAAATTGAGGTAATATTAGCTTACAGCACTCTGGGTGATGTAAGTCCACAGCTCTTCAGATGTGTGCAACCACACAACATCCACCATCAAAGCACCCATAACCATCCCCTCTAATAAGCTTAATCTTGCAATTGTATTTCTAGGGTTAGTTTTGTCTTTTTGTTTTGTAACTTCATGGTAGGCATGTAAATGAAATCCTCTAATATTTGTCTTTCTCCTACTGGCATATTTCACTTGTGACAACATGGTGTAATCTTGAATAACCCACTCTTAATTTCATTGATTTTTTTAGATGGCCTTTTAAATTTCTATTTCATTATTTCTACACTTACATTATTCATTTCCTTCCTCTACTAACTTTGTCTTGTTCTTCTTTTCTAAGTTGTTTCAGGTGTAATTTTTGCCTGAATCTTCTATTATTATGATTTATAATTTATATAAATTTTTATATATTAAATTATATATTAAATGTTTATATAATTTCTTCTATATTAATTAGTTGTCTTTATACCATTATGAAGAGATTTGCTCTTCTTATTAGTTTTTTTTCAGCACTTTGTCTCATGAATTATTATTTCAGTGGGTTTTAATATTTTACTATTTTGTTGTCCAAATTTTCTGAGCTTTGTCAATTAGAATTTGTTCAGATAGACTCCTGTATCCTTTTCCTGTGTCCTTATGTATATTTAATACATTTTTGCATCTGTACAGTAAGATGTTTCAGGTTCGTTTTGTGATCTTCCTGCCTCAACTTTTAATTGGCCATTTATCTTGAGAGATGTGCTCCTTTCACTGCCGGACCTTATCATATACTTCTGTTTATTTTTATGTCAATTCTTTCTCTTTCCATATATCTATTTCTCTCATACCCAACCCTGTTTATCTCTCCCACTATTTTTTACACACACATATATCTTTATAACATACAGATAATATAAGGTGTCAGTGTAAACTCATGCTTTATATATGTGGATATGTATTTTTCTTTTGCTTTCCATTTCACTTCTTAAACTTCTGTTTCATTATTTTTTATACATTCACTCCACTATGTAGACATATGATGACTTATTCAACTACTCTTGTTCACTTGAGTGTTTTGCTTCTAATATTCTATAGTAACAATTCTGTGCGATATGTTCTTGTTCATAAATATTTATAAATTATTGGAAATATATTGATAGGGTAACTTACTAGAAATTAGTAATTATTTTCTAAGAGAATAAACTATTTAGTCTTGCTGGAATACCAAATCCCCCTAGATAAGTGTAATATCAAATTTTTTCATATCAGCAATATAGGAAAGAGCTATTTCTTTGCAGCTTTGCCAAAGCCATGTGTTGTTAAACTTTTATTTATTTATTTATTTTTGCCAATCTAATAGTGTATGAAATGTTGTAGCTTTAATTTATAGTTCTGTGTTTTGGGGTAAATTATTTTCTTGTGACTTTCACCATTTTTCGGTTGGAATTTCAGCCCGTCATTTTTAATATATACTTTTTGGCATATTGAGGATAATGACACTTTATCTGTGATTAAATTTACAAGTATTTCCTCCTAATTGTTCAGTTTCTTCACAAGTACATAAACTGAATTGCAGGAATTAGCTAGTGAATTAGATGAGAGAAATCAATGAGACATTAAATTAGAAAAGAAGTAAAATGATCTGTGTGGGGATGGTATGATCATGTTCCTGGAAAACTCCCATGAAATCTGTGGTAAAACTAAACTCAAGAGTAATGATGACTCAAGAAATAAACAGTTAAGTAATGTGTCAAGGTTTAAGGTTAACACAAGTTAATGAGTCATAAATTGTAAAGAAAATCCCATTTATAATAGCAATGAAGAAGATAAAGTACATCCCTAGGAGGAATCCATATTGATATGTTTTGTAGTACTTTTTACAAATTCAATAGCATTTGAAACTCCCATTGAAAACTTTAATTTGAAGATTCAAGATTATTCTAGAATCTTCCACATATTCTAGGAGGTATATTCTTGTCTCATAAGGAGGTAGCATGCCCTAACCTGAGTTCTCAAATGCCTATGAATCAAAACTCTTAAAGGTCAGTGGACACATAGTCATAGTTATAGGAAAGACTTTCTGAACAGAAGAATTTTCCAAGTCAGTGATGGGAGTTAGGGGAACAGAGTCTGGTTCTTTGGATAAGAAGACAGTTGGCAGAATAGTAGATTACCATGGTCTTAAAGAGAAGGAGTAGATTCTGTTGCTGGTAAAGTTAGAGAGTTAGCAGTTGGAAAATAGAACAGAAGCTCAGCCTGAAGGCTTAGCTTAAGGAGTTATGATGAAGAGTCAAGGAGGAAGCCACAAATGAGAGAGCATTTGTAGCTGAAAGGATTCACTCAGAATATATAGAAACTTGACCTGGGGCAGAATAATTTGAAACCCAGTCTTGCCATATGTTCTTTTTGTGGGTTTTGTGGTGAAGCTGAATCTAGAGATCTTAGTATTAAAGGCCACATCTTCTAAGATAGAAAAATCTCATTTATCTTTAACCTTAGGCAAAAAAAAGTAAAAAAAAAAAGGAAGGAATGAGAGGAAGCATGCAAGAAGATGAAGACTTGACATAGAAGAAAGTTGAATCTCCTTATTTGGGCTATAATGTGCTTTCTCTGAGTTGACTAAGCAGAAAGGGTGCCTTCCTAGTATCACAACCATCATTTTTCAGTATTAAGTAAATAATGTTGGCAAAAAATAGCTATTTTAATTTGAATTCTTTTTTCTCTTGCTTTTTTTGACCATTTTCTTCAGTGTGTCCAACAAAATAAAGTTGTCTATTATGAAAACAAGCTAGAAGTTTAGATACTGGTTTCTATCTATGTAAATGGCTTATGCCACTCATAGGTATATAATTAAACATTATTCTGGACATTCTTTTTTACTTTTTAGAATGGCTTTTTATTTTTACGTAATTAACATTCTGAGTACTCTTTCTTTCCATATACACATGTATATGCAGATAAGTTATAATATTAACACTTTTTTCTGATAATAAGTGGAAGATATAATTCCTTATACTTTTTTTTTTAAAGATTTATTTATTTATGCATACAGAATTGGGGTACAGGCCAGAGGTGCAGGGGTGGTGAGAGGATTCACCAGAAACAGAGTGGGGAGCAGAACAGGCCAACTGACGAAGTACACTGCTGAGGGGAGTAATGGGTGGGTCAGGAGAGGTCTGCGGTGCCATGTGGATCACCTCCGGGGCAGGTGGGGATCGAACTCATGCTGAAGTGGCTTTAGCTTCTTAGTGCTGTGCTTTCACCTGCTGCACCACTAGGGAGGACCCTTCCCTTATACTCTACTTCAGAAACCAGAGAGAGGATTCCTCTTACACAACCACAATAGAATTATTGATACAGAGAATAGAATTATTGATTCCTCTTACACAACCACAATAGAATTATTGAATATCAATTTACATTGATATAATACTGTTACCTGTACTTCATATTCAAATATTATTAATTAGCAACTAATTTTACTATTTATTAATGATTTCCATATATCATACTTCCTTCTATAACTTGGCATTGGACTGCAAGAAAGAACTTTCCCTACCCTCCATGTATTCATTTGCTATTTATATTAGTATAGACTTAGTTGTTTTGTTTCAGTCAAGTAGTTCTAATTCATTACCAACAATATTATTTTTTGATGCTCAGATTGTTCCAGATGATTTTATACTGATTTCTGGATGTATCACATTCTGAACCATTCCCAGTATAAGATATTCTGGATTCATCTTGTACATTTCCTGTCTCATCCCTGGAATCAATGCTTTTTCTCCTAGAAGCTTTGACTTTTCTTTTGATTTAATTAGGTCAAATCTGTGCTGTCAAATGCTTTTTCAGTCATCTCCTTATGCCCCAGCACAGCTCTGGTATTCAAGACTCTCTAGCCCCCTGGCGCTTTGCACATATACATCAACATCTACCATGCTTACATTTGTTTCTTCTGTGGTTCCCTGAACTTCAGCCCATTTCTGAGTCTGATTCTTTTCCCTTTCTTCTCACAGGGCAGATGAATTCCTATCACATCTTTACCTCATTTATCCTAGGCTGGATTCCATTAAATAGATTGACTAGGTAAGTGCCTTGCACCATGGGAATTCTTTTATGTTATCAGTAACTTGTGGAATTGGAAAAATGTTTAATCTCCTGGGTAGAGGTTGGTTTATTTGCTTCCTCAGAGATTAGAAGCACATCTTCAGTCTTTTGTAAGAATATTTAACATATTCTCTGGCTCTGCTCCTCTCCCCAACTCCCACACAAGAGTCCCCTATGAAACCTCAGCCCACAATCATTTCTCCATACTTTGAACTCTTGTGACACTGGGAGTCTGAACCACACAATTTTACTTCTGTTTATGTGCTGTTCTATGATTGCTTCAAGTTTTCCATGGTGGTTAGTAACTATTTTAGGGTAAACTGTTTGATATGTATATACAAATATGTGATTCTCACAGTGTCTGCCCTCAGTCCTTACATTCAAACAAAGACACAGCTCCTAGCTCTAAGCCACATACATATAGATGAATTAAATGCTTATTGAGGAAATGAATACTGATCATAGAATTCCCATAGAAAAGTGGAAGAAATTGTGCTTGGACTTAGTTTTCCTAAGCTCCATAGTGATGTTTTCTCAGTTCCAAAATCTCATACCATATAAATCCACAAACATTGCCATCTTTTTAATATTACTCTATTGCACTCAAATTTAGTGTCCTGTAATACGATCTTTTTTCTTTCCTGCTTTAGAATACATTTTATAATAAAAATTCCATAGAAATAGGAGATGAAAGAAAGCATGGATCTTTGACATAGATAATTCTTAAGTCCCATGAAATTGTCCTTAGTAAGAAGCAATTGTGATGGCTTCCCTTCCTGTGGCTGATTTCCACATAGAACAGATGTCCTGTAGAGAACAGATAATAGACATCTGGATGTCTACATCTGGCATTGACCTGTGTTGATTTCTATTGATTTTTTTTTTTACTTTTTTCACTAAATCTATTCCATAATTGTTTATTTTAGTTTCAGGTATAGATTTTTCAGTTGTTAACCAGGAAAAGCCTTATAATACTTTTATTCTAGAATGTCTATGGAATCTATGTTTTTGATATTTTATTCATTAATTCTATATGTGCTGTAAGCCTACTACATGTCATGTCTCAGCTAGGCTCTTGGATAAGAAGAGGTTTTTAGGTGATGCCTATAGCATAATAGAAGATTCCAGGTAAACCCTAGCAGGAATGCATTTTAGCAGAGGGAATACCTGGGGTGTATAAGAGAATAGGAAAATGTCCAGAGTACAGTGAACATGAAAGAGAGAAGTTTAGGGGATTGCAACTGTAGGTAAGAACTCCATCTCAAGGGGTTTCCAGGTTTTGGACTCCAGAGCTCCTCCCCACCCCCAATGACAGACACCTATGAGTAGTGTCTCTGTCTTACACATCTGTATTTCTGGGTCTAATGTGGTATGTAGAACAATGTACTTTGATTTCCTTTATGGCCACAGCTCAGTCTATGACTGTGGAATGAGTAAGTTACAGAACCAGCACCATACTTCATTATAATTCTGGTACATTAAGAAATTCACATGAATACTTTTTCTAAATGTATCTTTGACTGTAATAAAAATTTTAGAGCACCTGTCATGAAATAGTAAATACTACTCTGAATTTGATGACCTCTTTGCTTCATCCTCTTGCCTTTCTTATACAATGAAATTCTGCATTTCCACATTCCCATTTTTCTGAGTGTGTTACTTCATTTATCTTTTTTATCTCTTATTTTCATTCTTCTCAAGTGAGTGATACAGGTGAAAGGAGGTACATTTTCAGGTATTCTTGCAGCTTGTCTTTCTTCTTTAGCTTCCATCCAGGTAATACTCCAGAGCTTCAGGTGGGTGAAAGGAAGGATACATAGGACTTTCACCTTTCATCAGCACCTTCAAGATTTTTTTCCTGTTTGTAACAATAGTGATGATTTTACATTTTCTCTGTTCTTTACAGTATTATAAATAACATCTTAGCAGAACCATTTATGTATTTTTATTTTACAGTCACCACTAGTTCATGCTTTTGAAGAAGTGACAATTTGTCCTAAGATCATGAACACTTTAACCTTCTGCTCATTTTCCTTCATAGTCATATTTCAGGCTGTTCTGGGTCAAGCATTTTGAGGATTGATGAAGATCAATTATTCCTGCTAGGCACAAAGAAAGTTATTTCTCATGTTACCTAAATCTAAAAGAGACAAGGAACACTGCTTGATTAACCTGTCAGGTAGAGCTCAGGAAGAAGGTGTTTCCCAATGAGCTGAAGAATACATTTCTAAAACATCTGTCAACACTAATGTGAGACTGAAGATTGGCACCAGTGTAAAACAGATATCAGAGGACATCTGGATGTCTGCATTGGTCTCCAATTTTACAAAAATCAGTAGAGAAGACAAATGATAGCAGGGTGGGGCCTCTCCTAATCTACTGCAGAAATGCTCAGGTAGAAAAAAATTAACTGATCCCATGCAATCCTGTTGTACTAATTCCCTTAAGTTTATATCCTGGGGGCATTAGAATAGGTAGAGAGAAAATTTTGTCATCAACATTTAGGTAAAAAAATATCTTGGCCTTTTGGAGAGTTAATTGAATATGCTATAGCTGTGAAGCAGACATAAGATGGTAAAATGTTGGCCCTCCCTGGTGGTGCAGCAGGTTAAAGCTCAGCACTGAAACTGGCTGCAGTCGCTTCAGTGCGAGTTTGATCCCTAGCCCTGGAGCAGATCCACGTTGCACAGTAGATCTCTCCAGACCCACCCACTGTTCCCCTCAGCAGTGTGTTTTGTCTGTCTGCCTGTTCTGCTCCCCACTCTGTCTCTGGGGAAGTCCCTGCACGTCTGGCCTGTACCCCAGTTCTGTATGCATAAATAAATGCATTTAAAAAAAATAAAAAGATGGTAAAGTGTCACCCCCTGTGCTTCCAGGACAGGAGGACATCCATGATGTCTGAGACTATGAAAAGTTATATTCTGCTACAAACATCTCCATAAGTCCCTCCTCAGAGACCATTCTAAAGGCCAAAATAGTTCTTTCTTTGCTTTTTATTAGGTGACACTAGTTTGCAAAATTATGTAGGTTTCAGGTGTATAGTTTCTCAAGGCAGCAACTGTATTTCACGCCACAGTTACCACCAAATATCCAATTATTATCTGAGCTGTTTCCTACTCCACTTCCCTCTGATGATCACTACTTTTTGTTAGAGTCAAGAGGGTTTGTTTTGTTGTGTGCATTCGATTGGTTTTGCTTTTCTTTATATTCTACTAACATGCAAATTCATACAGTTTTAGTCTCTCTACTTCTGACTTATTTCACTTAGCATGATTTCCTTGAGAACTACCCATATTGTCAAAAATGAAATTATTTTATCTTTTTTGGTCTGAGTAGAATTCCATTCTGTGTGTGTGTGTGTGTATGTGTGTGTGTGCTCTACCTTCTTAATCCATCCATCAGTCATTGAGCACTTGGGTTGTTTCGATATCTTGGCTGTTGTAAATAGCATTACATAATGAAGATGGGCACTGGAGCATAGGCCAGAGGTGCAGGATGTGAGGAGATTCACCAGAGACAGAGTGGGGAGCAGAACAGACAGATTTAATGAAATACACTGCTGAGGAGAGCAGTGGGTGGGTCAGGAGAGGTCTGCCATACCATGTGGGTCAGTTCCCTGGCAGGGGATTGAACTTGCGTTGAAGTGGCTGCCAATAGCTTCATAGTGCTGTGCTTTATTGTGCTACCAGGGAGGGTCTTATTTTCATTTTTCTAATAATAAGTGATAAAGAACATTTTTTTTTCATTTGTCTATTTGCCACCTGAATGTACTCTGTAGTGACATGCCATTTAGATTTTATGTCTATGTTAAAATAAGGTTGTGTTTTTTGTTGCTCTTGAGTTGTAAAAGTTGTTACATATTTTAGATATTAGGCCCCCCTTCCCTTTTCTGACATATGGTTTGCATTTTTGTCATAATGATGGTTTCTTTCACTGTGCAGCAGCTTTTCCATTGACACAGTCCCATTTGTTTATGTTCTCTGTTATTTCTCTTGTTATTGGAGATGAATTCACTAAGAAATCATTAAGGTGAATGTAAAATAAACAGTTCTTAGCCAGAATAATAACCACCTACTGGAATGTTGACAAAGGATATGAATGAGAGATGATTTTTATAAAGGTTCCTCAATCTTGAACCATCTGAATATTTGTTATGTAAAAAAATGTTGGAAAGATATGTTTCAACCCAGAAGCAACCTAGATAGTAGTAAACTGACATCTCATGTTTTTTTAATTTATATTTTTACCATAGAAAATGAAAAACTTTGCATTATTGCCAGTTGATGGGATTTTGTGAACTCCTTTTTCTCTTCTATTGTTTGTGTGCCGGGAGAATCTTTGGAAGTCAAACTTGGTCAGTCTCTATAACAAACTTTTGAACAGGATTTTACTTTTCCTTGTTAGCCAAAGAGTGACTAACTCTGACCCTGGCAGTGCATTCTGTTTTTAACTTGGCCAATTTTGGCCTTGTCATGATGTTTTCAAAAAAGCAATAGTAATGTGGACTTTTATCCTCCCTCAGATTATCTCTCTCTATTGTTTCCTTCCACTTGTTGATACTTCTCAAGAATGCTTGTAGTGAGGGGTGGAAACCAAGGTATATGCTTTCAAATTTTTGTATTGACTTTAGATTAATTTAAGTAGTACTATTTGAGATAGAGTGGGAGATGCTGTCAACAAAGACTCTTGAAATTGAAAATCACAGTTTTGATTACTAACTCTATGTCTGTTTTCCTAAGAAATACTTACTGTGCCTCACAAGCTTCTTCTATCTGTCCCGTCTCTTTATTTTCTGATTCATTGAACACATGTTTAATGAAGCCCTTGGACATGCCAATCCATTAGTAAAAGAATTACTGCTGTTCCATTATGTGGTCAGAGAACTCATAGAATGACCAGGCTATTTCAAAGCAACATCAGGATTATACTGGGAGAAAGCAGAAAGAACAGTGGATATTCAGTAGGCATCGCTCTGTGGGAAGGTGGTGGCATCACAAGGCTGTCACTGGTGACTTTGCACTGCTCCTAGTCTCCTTCAATATATGTTGATTTTATCTGGAAATCATTGGAATAAAATGCTAAAATCAGTTTGGGAAATCAGAATTGGAAGCAGCTGGTAATGGGTGGTGGCCTGTAGCAAGGGGGGAAAGTCCTAGCAAAGCATTTCTCTTCCTGGACCAATAGGTGTGCAAATGAGTAACTACAAAACAGTCTATAAATTAGAGGTTCTAATGTCTTCATTTGATAATCCATGTGGAATCCAATTCCAATTCAGTTAGATCCCTTTGTTCTTCTGCCCCGAAACATAAATCAAAGGACTAGTGGCCTTAAAATTGATCTAAGTTATGGAAAGACCTTGAAAAAATATCTGTCTTTCCATGATTCCCCTCATTTGCTATCTTAGAGAAGACTCTTGCTTCCCCTTTAACTCCCTGAAATAAGGATGTTTCACAGATTACCTGAACTGCAGCATTAAGGAAAAAGTTAAGTCTTAAAAGGAATGTATGAGATTTAAAAAAAGGAAGTAAAAAAGGATTTGTGATTCCCTAGGCACACTAGCTATTTCTTTCACTGTACACTGAAGCTCTTTTACTTTGACTTAGCCCCATTTGTTTATTTTTTATCTTGCTGTTGGAGTTGAGACCCCAAATACATCTCTGAGGTTGATGTTCATGAGTGTATCACCTATGTTTTGATTATGTATTACATATTTCTGGTCCAACTCTTTAATCCACTTTTAATTAATGTTTGTGTATAGAGTTAAGGAAGGAATTAAGTTTTTCTTTTGCATATGACTGTCCAAGTTTTCTCACACCATTTGCTGACAAGAATTTCCTTTCTCCATTGTATGATGACTATCCTCTAGTCATTTACTAGTCATAAATTAACTATTTATGGGTGCATTTCTTTCTGGACTCTCAATTTTTTTCCATTGGTAGGACCGGGTAGTAGTAAAGTTCAGATGGAATTGTATATGGGTACACTTGTTCTTATTAGAACACTGTCTTGCTCTCCTTTTTCTCTTTCTTATTCTCGTTCTTTCTCACACACATCCACATCCACATTTATTTCAAAAAGGACTCTGGCTCCAACAAGTGTCTTGACCCAGATCTATAGAGTACAAAGCCATCTTGAGAAGTAACTGACTAAAACTCTCAGTTGAAGGTCCCATGGTAAATTTTCTACCTACTCCCTGAACACAGAAAACTTTTTTTTTTT
>NW_004567108.1:47519753-47521411 GCF_000260355.1 Condylura cristata | reverse complement strand
GGGCGGGTCAGGAGAGGTCTGCCACGCCATGTGGTCACCTTCGGGGCAGGTGGGAATCGAACTCATGCGGAAGTGGCTTTAGCTTCTCAGTGTTGTGCTTTAACCCACTGCGCCACCAGGGAGGGCCAATTTTTGTTTTTTTAATTGACTTTTCAGATCTACAATAACCTTCTCCTGTGTGTACGCTGTATAAGATTGATGTTTTATGATATCTAGGAGTTATTCTTGCCTGGCAGTCATTGGATTTAACTTATTGTTTGTAACTTGTTTTGTCTGACTCATGCTTGATCTAATTTATTTTTTTATTATAAAAACTTGAAAAAAAAGTACACAGTCATTTTCTCTGTCATGCAGTTGCTTCCATTATCTTGTTTTAATCAAATTTGCACAGTAAAGTTTAAATTCTATTCAATGTGTGGAAGGAAATTCAGAGAACATTATGTACAGAAATCTGATGGATTAATTGATACTTTCATTTGTTAGTTCTGTTTAGGAAAAACAAAAAAAGACTGATTTTCTGCAATCAACTCTCAACTTGTTTTAATATAATAAACATCCCAATATTGAATTGGGTTCCATTTTATGTGCACCATTTAGTCAGTAGCAAAGTGGAAAATACAGACTTCAATTCCTCCTTCACAGTACAAGGAGATTACAGTTAAAATGAATAAGTTTACCTGTGATTCTTTCCCATGTCTGAGTGTCCAGTAATGTACTTCGTTGTGCTGTTTTTTCCACTGTTTTATTGAGTGATGCTACTTTCCATAATATATTATATACATCAGAAGTCTAGGATTCCACCCTATACTTCCCCCCCCCACCACCAAATATTCAGTTCATCGCAAGGTCTCATCTACTCTCTCTAGTCCTTTGGCCTCTTTTTTATCCTCCCTGCCAGCACAGTAACTAAGCTACCATTTCTCTCACTTCGATGACCAGAATGAACCTTACAGTTTTGCTCCCTGTGTTAATTCTTGACCTCCTTGAATGTAGTCACTACTCTGTAGCTTTTAAAATGCATATACTCACCACTAAGAGAAAACATTTCATTGGTATTGAATTTAGATTAAATCACTAATCTCGTCACACAGTAACCTGTGTGGTCCTTTTACATTATCTTACTTGAAATACATTCCTAATAATCAAAATGCCAAGTAAGGGCAGTATTGTTACTTTCTTCATGCATTAATCTTCTTTTGTGCTATGTTTGTCATAGAATTTTTTTTTTTTTACTTATATGTATCTTCAAGTATCTCTTTTAAGAGATAATTTTTAAGGGATATTGTCTATTACTCCAATTAAGGATTCTTTTTCACATACTCCAGAAAAAATCTCTGGCAACCTAATGTGTGGTGATGCTGAATGGGATTACTTGTAGTGATACATGAGAAGCTATTTGTGAATATACAAGGGAAATGAAAACTTTTAGAGAACAGCAGATCCAAAAGGGAATGAGATAGTAGGTGAAATGTGCAAGATTGTGGAAATCAACTTTCCTAGTAATATTTAAAAAGGAAGGAAATTCCCAAATGAGATTGCTGAAGGTAGGAAGATGCCTGTTAGAACCTTAACCTAGGTGAATGAAATTATACTGTAAGCAAATGGAGAGAAAAAGCTTAAAAAAGGGAGTAGCACCTGGCCCTCCCTGGTGGCGCAGC
>NW_004567108.1:47505237-47519328 GCF_000260355.1 Condylura cristata | reverse complement strand
ATCCATCTTACCAAAAGTATAAAAAGAGAAATGAAGAGAAAAATAACTCAGTTGTAAACAAAAAATACTACATAGAAACCACAATAAGTAATAAAGAGAAATCTTTTGACTAGAAGGAGAAAAAGATAGTAGAAGAAATAATAATCTGGAAAAGACAGAATAAAGGTAAATTTGATTTTGTTACACACATGGACATATATGTATATATTGAATTTATTTGAACTCTATGCAGCTTAGTCTCTAAAATTCCCATATCAGTGAAAATAGTTGGCTTACAGCACATGTGGGATCCTGCAGGAGGACATGCAGGAAGGAAACCCCAGAAGAAACTTTCATAAAGAGAAAAGATGACTCCTGAAGGAAAAGCCCAATGAGAACCTGAGTAGATGCTACTAGGTATTTCTCATAGAGACAGGATAAGAAGTTAATCTTTTCAGTTTATCTTCTGAACCCATCTCCAGTCCACACCAGATACCATGTATCCCTTAGAGATACAGTCCATCCTCCTGAAGCATTTTGACCTCCAGTCCAGCAGTCAATTTTCCAACCTTCTTCTTTGAAGAAAAAACTTACTTCTTTGACTGTTTTCCATAAGATCTTTTGGGGGAATGGCCTCTGATGAACAATCCAGTGATTAAATAACTAGCAAACCATTAAATGATCCATCATTTCAAATTCTTCACAATGTATTTTGTTACCCCTCTCAAAAGCAGCCATATTTAAAGAAAAGCATCCTGGAGACACTACGAAAAGAATTCATAAAGAGAGAATATCTGTTAACCAGAGGTATCTGTCACTAGTAAGACAAGGAGGCAGAGAAGTTTTCACCCACCAAATCATATATAGGTTACTTTCATGAGAACCAAAGCCAGCTGCAATCACACAACTTGTTGTCACTTATTAATAGGACACTACCATTCCAAGAAATTGTTGCCTTGGAAGATGAAGTTAAAAATAATTATGTATTTCAGGAACTTTTAGAAAATCCATTTTTCAGAACAATAAGGAGGTGATCCTCCTTATGCTTTCTCATCATACTAGATCTCTCTCTGTGACTTTTGTAATAACTGATCATCTTTTAAGACTTTCTTCCAAATCTTACCTTGCTTGAGCTATCCCAGTAATTTTTTTTTTTTTTATGATCTTTACCATGACAATACTAATCAATTGCTTTTTTACCGGTGGAATACTCACCTTAAACCAAGTCTATATCCAGGGACATAATTGTCCTGTTTTTTCTTCTGTTCTCCAAGATGCTACTAAGATTCTGTCACGGGACTGGGGTGACATTGCAGTGAACAATAAGCTTGTCTTTGCTTAAGTTATTGAAATGGTATTTTCAGAGCACTGAGAGTTGACACACTAGCTTCTAGTAGGTTTTATAAATTGCTTGCAAAAATGTCATCTAGCAGATGTCCATTTGCTATAACTTAAATTTTCTTAGTAGAAAGCTGTAGTGTTTTAAAAGTGTCAACTTTCCAGCAGGATATTGGAAAGTGTGGACTTTCTAGCAGGATATTTGAGGTACACATACAGACATCTCAGTGGTTAGGTACCATCTTACAAGTCAACAAAAACTGACTTTCCAACTCACCTATGACAGCCCCACCCTTGACTATAATAGTATGAAAGCTTTGAAGCATTTACTCTATTTTATCCATGACTGTCATTTCCTCCATTATTGTACATGTCCAAAAAATAAGTCTGTAAAAGTACACATAGAAATGATAAAACAAAGAGTGTTTATGAAAGGTGAAAAAATGTGATAAAACATCAAATGCTTATATGTATTTCTTTATACATAGCACTTAGAGTATTGTCCTCACAGACAACATAGAACCATTAAAAAATTCACTAGAGGGCCCTCCCTGGTGGTGCAGTGGGTTAAAGCACAGCACTGAGAATCTAAAGCCGCTTCCGCATGAGTTTGATTCCCGCCTGCCCTGGAGGTGACCACATGGCATGGCAGACCTCTCCTGACCCGCCTGCTGCTCCCCTCAGCAGTGTACCTCGTCAATCTGCCTCTTCTGTTCCCCACTCTGTCTCTGGTGAAGCCTCTCACCGCCCCTGAGCCTCTGGCCTGCACCCCAGTTCTGTATGCACAAATAAATAAATTAAAAAAAAATTCACTAGAGCCCATCAGGATGTTTAAAGAAATGGGATTAATGATTGCAAAGAACATCATATAAGTGCCATTTCTGTTGTAAAGCATAAATGGTTTCCTGAGAGCAGAAGAAAATTTTATTTAACACTTTGGGATGGCTAGTTCTCTGTAATCAAAATGTGGTCTGCCAGGCTAGCAAATTTCTTTCATTATTGGTTGAATACTTCTATGTCCACTGGTAGAATTTCTGCAACATGCACTTATTGCTGATTTGACAATGTCCCATGCTTGTTTATATCTGATTTTATAATTTAGCTAGAAACCAGAAGGACCACTGACCATGAAGTGGTTTTCAAATTAGATTCAAATTTTTGACCTAGTTACAAGATGGAACAGGGATGTTTTCCTGACTTATTTTGCTATAGTCCAATCAAGTTATCCTTAAAGAACTGTTCCTTAATTACAGTGGTAAACTATATGTGAGAAAAAAATTTCTGTTCTGCATATTAATAAATGGTATTCTCATATTTCATCTGTGCAACATCCTTAAGAGAGATAACAATGGGGCTGTCGCCATTGCTCTTATTGACTGCAACTTTATAAATGAAATAATCCAGCCATGATCATTCAGTGAGGGAGTGACTGTGCTAGTTTTGTTTGTCCTGTAAGATGGAATTACCTTAGGAACAATTACCTTAAGAGCAAATGCTTTATTTCATTTAGAGTTGCACATATTATGCAACATATAGTCATGTCTTGATTCAGAAATCTATTACATGATGTGAACAGATGGACACTGGATGGGTGTCCATACCATTTTATGATTTAGCTAGAAGATAGAAAGACCATGGAAAGCAGATAATTCTTTGCAACATCTTTTCTATTTTCTCTCAAAAATAGATTAACTGGATCATCACTTATGAAAAGCAGAGAACGAAATTTCTTTCATTTACTCAATAAATAGTAGGTACAAACAGGGTTGAAAATTGTGAAAATGCCCTAGAAGCAAAGTTGAGGGAAACATAATCCCTGCTTCTTACTTTTAAGTCCATGGTGGGTGGCGGGGAAGCGAGAGGGTTGGTGGAGAGGAGCGTGAGAAGGGAAGGAGGAATTCTGTAGTGAAAACGCACAGTGTGACATGGAACAAAGTCAAATTCCAGAAACTTTTTCAGGGTCACACAGATAATAACTGGGAAAAGTGGGATTCAAACACTGGAGTCTAGCTCAAGAGCCTGTGTTCTCAACCTTGAGGTGACAGCACTTTGTTTCCCTCATAAGTGTAGTCTAAATGAAATAGGGTTGTGGACAAAATTACCACTCAGATCTGCACTTGCTTGGCATTCTCTTACCTTATGCAACTACACAGATTGGAACTGAAACAGATGCACTAAGACAGTTGAGTTCCATAAAAAGAGTCTTTCCTTATAATGTGTTGTAAACTTTTAAACTTAATAAAAACTTTTTCATGCTCTAGAAATAAATCTCTGATAAGATATATATGCCTTCCATAAGTAAACTTCCTAATAACTCCTAGGGAATTCTGTGGTTCAGTCAACCACTGTTTGAAAATCAGTCGATGAATCATGGAAAATGGTCGCTATTTGACAGAAAAGAGTGTTTGGAATGGATTCCAAGATGAGTCACATTTAAAAATAAGTATATATATTTTTTACATTATTTTTCATTTTGTACATTTTTTCTTCTCAGCTGTAATCCTCATGGACTTCCCACCACCACTTCCTCCATGTGACATCACCATAGTCCCATGTGTTCTTCCCAGCCCTTCACACCCCACTCCTTCATAGGATGTCTCTGGTTTAGAATTGTACTTGCCACAAGATTACTGATAAATTCAAGGGAGTCATATTTGAAAACTAAACAAGAAGTAAATAGACACAATTTATAGCTTTTATTTACAATATGTTCTCATCTAACACTCACAAAAGGTTTCTTTTGTAAAGACTCAACCTCAAGATACACTAAAGGGACATTTCTATTTCTGTAACTTCGTCAGTAACACAATCATAGTGGTGATGTCCAATGTTCTGTGTCACTGTGGGGGGACACAGAACAGTTTGCTGAGTAACTGACAAATGAATGTTTGTTTAAGACAATCTAGAGATCAATGTATGAAGAGTGAGTCAAAGGGCAGATGTCTCAAGAGAACGTTAAACAAGTCTAAGTCTCTGAGGTCTAAGAGTGAATGCCATGCTGATGAGACAGTGTCTTCGATTCAATATGTACTTTGTGCACAGTGATTCAACAAAGTCACTCAGCCATGGTTGATTGACACCTACAATGTGTCAAGCACTGGAGTTACAGTGATGAGTTAGATAGACAAATGAGAACTATTTATTTGAAAATCAAGGTCTAGTAAGGCAGACAACCAAGCAAGTAATACAAATAAATTATAATAGGGCAAGGCATTGTTTTCTGTGGCTGTGTGTCAAGAATTTTGCTAGTCGATTCTCACTGCTTTGATATTTAGGGTTTGGTATTAATCCTGTTTCTGGGGTCCAGGGCATGTGGTCATGAATATTTATGGTAGTAAGAGTGCCTCACAGTCTGAGGAGCACTGGATGCAGGGATAGGGCTGGGTATGGGTACAGGTGGGTCACTTCTGCTCATAACTTCTAAACCTCATTGCCCATTAGGCACCTTCTCACTGAGAATGACAGGCTTGCTTTCTGGCAGTGTGCCAGCTTCTTCTCTGCAGAATCCTGGGAGTGCTGAGAGATCAGATAGCAGTTTGGTCAGTTCTAGGCCTATCTCATAAAGTGACCGCTACAGAGAAAAATAGCTAACCTTTGGCAACCCTCTCCTCGCACTGTTACTAACCATCCTTCCTAGGGTAGGCTTGTTATATTAAAATTTTACTGTACATACTTTATATTTTTACTTAAATATCTTGGAAATTAGGAATGTGTGGCTTAGAGATTATTGCAAAGCACTCATTTCATTCCTAAGGGAAGATATGGGGGAGATGTGATTAGATGGATTTTAGCAACATTCTTTTAAGGGGTAAATCTACTTTCAACACTCACATCACAGCTCTGCACCCATGGCATTTAGTTCTTTAAGACTATTTTAAGAAATCTTGCATCACTACTGCTTTTGATGGTACAGAGACCATTATAAAATGGAAGTGTTCACTGGCAGTTTTGGGTTGAAAATGATTCAGAATTTACTCTGAGTCCAAAGAATTTAGTGATAACCTTAATCACTTTATTTCACATTGTAGAGTATCTACAGCAGTGATATGATAAAATATGTATCCATACTTAATGCGCCTATAGCTAATCAAAATTTTAAGTAATGGAAAAACATTTTTTTTTTTTTGGTTACTTGAGAGCATGTTTCTTTCCTCAGGAACATAAAATAATGATTACTCTTAGATGATATTGCTATAGTTTTGACAAAATATATGGTCTATGAGAGAAATAATCCCTACTAGATTAAACCACTCTTAGTTGGTTATTTGGCTACTTGGAGTTGAATTCATTCCCATTGTCCATAAGCTACAATAAGGTAACTCCAAATTATTGTTTCATAAGTTGTTTATGCAAAGATACTGCATATCCAAATCGATGCCTGCTATTGTATAAAGATTGTGGTGAGCTTAAAAGTGATACTAATTAGGGCCCTCCCTGGTGGCGCAGTGGGTTAAAGCACAGCACTGAGAATCTAAAGCCACTTACGCATGAGTTCGATTCCCGCCTGCCCCGGAGGGGACCACATGGCGCGGCAGACCTCTCCTGACCTGCCCGCTGCTCCCCTCAGCAGTGTACTTCGCTGATCTGCCTGTTCTGTTCCCCACTCTGCCTCTGGTGAAGCCTCTCACCGCCCCTGAGCCTCTGGCCTGCACCCCAGTTCTGTATGCATAAATAAAAATAAATCTTTAAAAAAAAAAAAGTGATACTAATTAATTAAAAGGGCCATATGGTACCTGGCACTTAGTGGGCTTTCAGCTGAGTTCTGGCAGAGAATCCAGGAGTGAGCTGCCTCTACGGCTGGTCTCCTCTGCCAATTTGACCCTGGGACCACCTGGGACCCATGAGGTGCTGGGAGAAGTCTTTGCTATGAGCTCCCCCCTCACTCACAACCCATAAACATGACACTGCAGTGTCCAAGAGTTGTCACGCAGGAGACCATACATCAAACAGAAGCTCTTCTGTTGACTTGCTAACGACTGTAAATGTGTAAACAGAATCAGTCTTGATTTTCAAAGGTAATAGATACCACTAATAAGACTGCCCAGGTGCCTAAGAAGTTAAGCGGTATTTTCTCTGGAGCTCCTGCCTCACAGTTAGCCTGGAGAAAAGCAGGGGTGGAGTTCAGAGGTTCACCATTCTGTGAGAGACTGACTGCCTCATGGACTATACATAACAAGTGGTCATCCTCCTTGCTCCAAGACAAACATTGCAAAAAGTGTTACAAATTTAACTTTAATAGGGTTAAAGTGCTGGTGCAGCGGGTTAAAGCACAGCAGTAAGAAGCTAAAGCCACCTGATCACAAGTTCGATCCCACCCCAGAAGTGATCCACACGGCGCAGCAGACCTCTCCTGGCCTGCCCACTGCCCCCCTGAGCAGTGTACTTCATCCATCTGCCTGTTCTGCTTCCCATTCTGTCTCTGGTGAATCCTCTCACTTCCCCTACACCTCTGGCTTGTACCCCAGTTCTGTATGCATAAATAAAAATAAATCTTTAAAAAATTAAAAAAAAAATGACTGAATAAAGCCACCTCTCCCAACAGAAATCAGACATTAGCCTGGGTATCACTAATCTAGCTAGTTCTCTCCCCTTCTTTTTCCTATTCTGTAGGTCTGGAGCAATCTGTAACATGACAGAAAGTTCCTAATCCTACAGTCTTACAACATGGAAAAGCAATATTGTCTCAGTAAACCAGATCCTTTTAATCCTATATCACTTTTGTCTATTCCTGTAATTAGCCTAGGAAAACCTATTTTGCTTTCTCAGCCTGTGGAGAAAGATGGGTATTAATTTTGCCTTTCATTTTCATCCAGATAGTATAAAAAAGACTTCCACATGTTTCTATTTGTAATCTACTGCCTGTACATAGCACTTCTCAGCTGAAAGCTCTCTATCCCTCTGCTTGTAATTGTTATTAGGCACCTTCTCACTGAGAATGACAGGCTTGCTTTCTGGCAGTGTGCCAGCTTCTTCTCTGCAGAATCCTGGGAGTGACGAGAGATCAGATAGCAGTCTGGTTAGTCCTAGACCTATCTCATAAAGTGACCGCTACAGAGAAAATAGCTAACCTTTGGCAACCCTCTCCTTGCCCTGTTACTAACCATCCTTCCTAGGGAAGGAACATGAAAATGTGAAGGGCACATACTCCCCAGAAATTCTTCAGTTTCCTACTAACTGGGAGCCCTGTTGCAGATCTGCTATGAACTGCTCTATTCTGACAAAAGGATAGAGGAGAAGGTCAGAGGACTTTTCTAATTAGTATTTGTAGCAGCGCCAGTTGGCCAGCTGGCTTTCAAATTGGAATGAGGTAGGTTAGACATCAAAACCCAGTGTGAAAGCTATTAAAATATTAAAGCATCAGAGTTCTTTAACTCCCTCTTTTCAGCTCCATCACAGTCTTAAGCCTCATGGTACATGGCTTATAACCCCTCATGATATATGGCTATTGGTCTCCTTGTATTCTGTAAGGACTGGTAGAAATCCAGCTCACTAGCCAACTGACATGGTGATTTTCCTAACTTACTGTAGTGATTCTCAAAAGTCAAGTGTAAGTTTCATGTTTCTTCAGCCAGAAAGGAAGCCCCTCATTCTAATGAAGGAGTCTTGTCACTTTTTAATAGCTAGTCTTGGAGATCTAGTTGATTCCCAGAAATCCCTTCCTTATACTGGAAAGATGAGTCACTGGGAACTCATCCACCATGATAAGCGAACAGTGCTGACAGAGAACTTTAAAATTCCCAGATAAGCCTCAAACCGCTATTTTATTATTAGCTTTAGTTTCTTCATAAATCTTCACTAGAACTGCTAGAAGCACTTCAACGATAGGTTAAAAAGGGCCAGTACCTTTCTGAGAGGTGCTACCTTGAGGGATGAGTTGGGGATCAAGCAGTAGAAAGAAGACATAGAAGCAAAGGCTTCATTGAATACTCATTTTCCTATGTAAGACATAGAAGCAAAGGCTTCATTGAATACCCACTTTCCTATGTAAGTAAATCACTCTGTCCTTTATCATGTAACAGTTGAGTTTAAAAATATATCACATTTTATCATTTGTTTGTAAACCTAAACAGGACAAGAAGAATTAGGGGCAGAAATTGACCTTTTGAGAAATCAATGGGATTTTCCAGAAGTCTGAGAGTAATCAGTTTCTTAGAGAATGATAAAATTTCCAACTTTAGTAATGCCACTTGGTTTTCATATCTCTACCACCACTCTTCTTTTCATCTTGAATTTTAAGGAACTGGTCTTCTTTGTTATTTGTATAACTTACTTCTGCTCTGGGAAGTCCAGCTTTCTTACTCATATAGATGTAAGCAAGAATGCTTGCAGAGAGTAAAATGATGAGGAAGACCTTGGGGATAAAGATGGGAACCTCATAGAGTTCCCTGGGGTCCTCAGAACTCCTTGCTGTGGAAAACCAAGGTGAGGTAAATGGCAGAAGAGATGTTTCTGGAGAATTATTTTCTGGTATTTGTGCTCATCCCACTGGAACCCACAAAAGCCCCTGCGAAGGTGAGATGAGAAGTACCATGAACTTTGTAGCGTGACCCATGTGCTTGCCTGAAATGAAAATAGCTGCTGTTGCTATAGCTCTACCTCTAGAGAGGGTGGCTTCAGACACACCATTTTTCTTTATCTCTTCATTTGTAAAGTGAATAGAGTAAACTATGGGTACAACAGTCTTTTTTTGCTCCATAATTGATGTTGGAAACTTTGTGATATAGAGTGTGATATAGAGTGTGATGTAGAAATACACACACACACACACACACACACACACTCTTCCTGTTATGTCTGCAATTTTAACCAGGCTAAGTTTTCTGAGTTTCAATGTCTGATCAATGAAGTGAAGAGAGTAACACTTTGCTTGCTAGGGCTATTGTGAAAAAAGAGATACTGTAAGTAACTGGCAAAGTGCCCAAATGTAGCTGATTTTAAGTAAAGAGTAATTTTTCTTCCATAACCTAGTCCTAAATGGGCATGCATTGCACTTCGAGGGGTTAGGTTGATTATCATCTCCAGTGATAAATATGAAGTCTCTGTTACCAGTTAAGAGAGGAAGTGATTCAAGGTCCCTTGTTCTCTGTGAGAATAGAAAGGCAACTCTCTCCCAGGACCTTCTGGAAACGCTAAAGGAGATTAGAGTCTCATTGTACCATTCTGCCTGAACCCATTCTCTGTGGCTCTGAGAACCTCCCCATTCCCACTCTGCTGGTTGAAAGCTCAGCTGGTGAGGGAGAACGGGAAAGCATGCCTGGCGCCATCACTCACCTCCAGGAAATGCTGCACCCGGTCAGCATAGAGGGATTCAAAGAATAACTTCTTTTTGTGTTTCTTTCACATTACCAGTTTCTTGTGTTGAGAATTGGGTAGGGCATTGAGGGCTGAGTAATAGGCAAAGGAGAGTAAAGACGTTAACTAAACCCAGCTTCTAACATTTAAGCAAAATTGGGACTCCTTTGGAAAATATGCCTGATCTCAGGAGAAAAGAAAAATTTATCTCTTCTTACATTTTCATCAAACTTCTCTGAATCAGAAAATGGTTCATTGGACATCTTGGAGATTTTACCTGGAGCAAGATAATTTCTTGAATTCTCTTGTGCTGAGAACCAAAAGCTGCTTTACAGCTATCAGTTGATAATGTATTCATCTTCCCAGAGCAGTTAAGTTTTAATCTTTAACATTGAGCCTGGACCAAAATTGTGTCCTCTAGAGGTCACCAATGCACTAGATTTTGAAAGCTATGGAAGCTTCCAAAATGCACAGGGAGAGTCAAGTGTCCTGCTCATATCTGAATGGAAGAGAAAATGAGGCAAATAATTGTGAAGGCCACTCTCCAGCAAGTCTCTTAATACAAAATCTTCTTTTGAATAGAGTGCTTTTTATTGACTTTTTCTTGGTTTGTTTTGGCTTCTCTCTGCACCCATCTAATGGAGCAAACTCTTACCATAGTTAAATGCTTCCCGGTGATAGTTGAATTTTGGATGTCAGAGAAGAAACTTTTTGTGAGAAAACCTGGTCCAGAAATAGGCTATTTAGCCACCACTGAATGCATGTAACTTTCAGTGATGCTCTGGCCAAGGAAGTTTCCAGGTGTTGTCTCAGTGTGCTGTCCTCAGAGGGCATGGGCATACTGGGTGAGAATCAGAAGCAGTCCCTTAATTAACTGTTACATAATTTCTGAGTTGCCTTCTGTGGGAGCACAGCATCCCAAGCACTTACATCTTTGCAGAAAATCAGAAACTGCACAGGAAGGAATGACTGGGTCAGTCAAATCAGACTTTTTCTTTGGAAGAACCACCTGCCCAAAGCCAACAAGTTGGCCTTCTGGAACTTCGAATGGGACTTCTCACTTTTGGTTTGGCTTTTTATGGATTTTTGTGCTTTGATCTCCTTATGAAGCACATTGCCTTCCTGGCGTGAACTTGCCCTGAGAACAATTCTACACAGTTGGCAGCAGAGATTGAGCTGGCATGTAAACAGCGCAGTTGCTGGGAGCCCAGAACTTGCCCTGGCAAAGCCCACTCACTGCCTGTGGCCTGTGTTGCTCAAACCTTGACCTGGGAGTTAGTAGCAGAGGCTCACAGCCTTGTTCCTGCTGCACTGGTTGCTCCCCAAGGAGAGGGATTCCTACACCACGACTTTCCCAGGGTCCAGACACTTGCCAGCAGTTGACCCACCAGGAAATTGCCTCTCCCTTCTTCCTGCCCACATTCCTTCCTGAGTATTCCCCAGCCTGAGGTGTGGCCAAGCCTCAGAAAGTTGGCTGGGATTGATGGACAATAAAACAAAAACCTTCCTCTAGATAAGAAACATCACAGTGCTATAGGAAATCTATTTGCTCTGGGTGGGGCTTTCATTCTCTGTCTCCTTTACATTGCTGACTATTCAGTTTCTTATCATTCTTTTAAAGTGTGGAGCCGTCAATCTTTACACAATGAGTTTTGTTTGGGTAACTTTTTTTATTGCTAATTCACAAGGAGGTAAAACATTTGTCCAAGGGAGTTTATGGTGATCTTTCTCAGGGTTATTGGATATTTTTTTGAGCACCAAGAAAGAAAAAAAAAAACCACAAAGGCAGATATTCATTTCTGAACTGTTATTTTGGCTTAGTGCCCCTTTAAAAGCTGCTAGTCCTGCTGAGATGGGGGGGGAGGGGACGGGGAGCATTCAGGAAAGAAGGCCACTAGTCATTCTTTCTGGAGAATTAACATAGAGGATGCCTGGGGAAATGGCAGTGTAGTGCAGTGGATAGCTACTTTGATTGCCCATTGTTTCACTAATGTACTGTCAATCAGTTGCAGAAGACTCTTCCTGGGATGCCATGTTTCTGTCCTGCTTCCCAATAGTGTGACTGTGAGCAAGATTTCTTTGGTCACAATTTTGTTATTTGTAAAATAAGAGGATATAATCTTCTCTGAGAAATGAAGGCAGGCCACTCAAGAATTCATGTACTTAACAAGTATATCTGTTCCCCTGGCAGTTGTAACAACATTTGAAACTGGGTGGCTTAACACATAAGAATTTCACCAAAGCTACAAGTTTGAAATTAAGATGACAGCAGGACTGTGCTCTGTCTGACAGTTTCTAAAGGACATTTCTTCAATGCCGTATCTGCTTTCTGCTGTTCACCAGCAACCCTTGGCTCATGGATGCATATCTTCTGTCATGTCACCTTCTCCCTATTTGACTTTACTTTGTCTTTCCTCTGTGAGTTTCTCTGTCCAAATTTTCCCTTTTTATAAGGATTGGACCCTTATATTGGATTAGGGCCTAGTTACCTCATTTTAATTTGATTACTCAATAAAGACCCTATTTTTAAACTGAAGTTAGGTCCTGCAGCACTATAGGGTTTAGGTCAACATACCTTTTGGCGGATGGAATTTGACTCTTGATGACAAGCCACCAGCAAGCCTCACTGTGCTGATCCATAGCTTCTTGAAAGGCAGCCTACAAGGATTAAATTAGGGAACTTGTTTGTCCTCTGATTTCCAGTTGGGCTGATGGCAAGAGAAAGAATTAAGGAAGAGTGCCCTGGAGGGATAAATGTCCCCTGGAGATGGGAGGATGTCTCCACTGCTGACTTTGTCTTGTAAGGACACCCTATTCGCACAGATTTCTTTGCCTTAAGCACCCTGCAGGGCTTCAAACCTTTAGACAGAATGTCCATACATTTCCCCCAGTCCCTTTAACTCCCCACTTTGTGTGTCTTCTTTTGTAAAGATTATTTTGCAATTTATAATTGCAGTGTTTAGGTGATCTCCTTCTATGCTAATAACAGTGCTAGGGAGTAAGCACTACATTTGTTCTGTAGGCAACAAATTTCTTTCTTTTTTTTTTTTTAAGATTATTTATGCCTCTAGAACTGGGGTACAGGCCAGAGGTGCCAGGGGAATTAAGAGGATTCACCAGAGACAGAGTGGGAAGCAGAACAGGCCGACTGAGGAAGTACACTGCTGAGGGGAGCAGCAGGCTGGTCAGGAGAGGTCTGCACCACAATGTGGGTCATGTGACCTCCGAGGCCTGGAATTGAACTCACACTGAAGTGGCCGCAGCTCACTTGCAGTGCTGTGTCCTAACCTGTTGTGCCACCAGAAAGGGCTGGCAACAAATTTCTAATGGAAAAAAGAGACCTATATATAAAAGGGATTGATGCCAATCTCTGGAATGACATCTTGGACTACTCTGTGAGTAGATGATTTTATCCCCTTTAATCTCACAAAGAAATTGTTTTTGAGCAGGTTGTTGAATCTGTTTGCTGACTCAGTAAATTTATAGGGCTGGTAATTAACACTGCTTTCAAATTCCATTATTTGCTTCTAAATAGGTTTATTAATTTTTATTATGATGTTTATCAGGCTTTAAAAGTGAACAGCCGTACCATGCTAAGTAGTTGGCCTTTTCTTCTCCCACTACCTAAGCTAGTATTGTGCCAGGTTTCCAGTTTCCCAAAGACCACCAAGGAGCCGATTCTGATTCATGATGCAAATCACATGAGAGTCTTTATTGCAAGCTCGAGCCTGGGCTCCCAACATGCAGTGTAGCAGCAGAAATTAAGAACCCTGAGCTCAGGGAAGGCAAGGTTTTTAATACACAAGAGGGGAGTTTCAGCCCAGCAGAGGGGAGTTTTTGCTCAGCAGTACATTGGTGGACATTGAACAAAGTTATCTTGTCTGAACCTGGTTGATCTATGCATGTAAGATGTGACCTTCACTACTTGGCCTGCATACCTTATGACATCTGACATTTTCCTGATATGTACTGGTTAACTTGCCTACTTGATAATTGGCTGTTGCTATGGGATGAGCAAGATTAGGACATTTACAGTTAAACTTGACCTTGGCGCCTTGTTGATAACCAAAACTTAGGCCTGGCTGGTTCAGAAGCATTCTGAAGCCTGTCATGGCATCACTTTGGTCTTTCACTAGTTGGTGGACTCTGTGTTCTGAAGACAACTATCCTAGAACATAGGGAAAAGCATCTCGGAACATTGCTTATAAACTTCCAATCTTATTTTCTCTAATGTTCCTAGGGTTTCTTAAGAGCCCTCAATATTATCCACTAACTTAGCCTGGTATTTTCTAGATTTCCTTCAGTGAGTTTCAGGGTTTCTACTCCACATTCGACACCCCCATTACCTATTTTACCTTTTAGGCCTGGAGTAAAATCTGATCACATCAGAGAATGGCACATCTTCAAACAACTAGCAACAACAAATGTTGGCGAGGATGTGGAGAAAAAGGAACTCTCCTGCACTGCTGGTGCGAATGCAAA
>NW_004567108.1:47482709-47504417 GCF_000260355.1 Condylura cristata | reverse complement strand
CCCCCATCAAAGAGAACCAAGATCCCCAGGACTGCAAATGTCCATAATGTCATCACCAGGCTTGCAAACATGTAACCCTTAGATTTTTGTTGGGTTTCAGTGTGCTATTGGGGTCCCAGCTTAGTGGAATTTGTAGGATGCACTTACCAATTTATCCCACCCTGAGTTACTCCTTTCTTCATTTCCCCCTTTTTTTTTTGTAAATAAACCCTTTTTAACCTTTTTGTGTGCGCCTGCAGTTGAGTCTTCTTATAAGTTTCTTTTAAGCATGTGTGGAGGACCCACACTTAGGCAACCCCATTGGGATGTAACAGAAAATAGATGGACATATTATTAAAACAACAAAGAAGCATACTGAGTTAAATATTTATGGTTTAAGTTTCTGGTTATATTTGGAGAGTTCTGAGTTGGTTTGCATTAACATTCTTAACTCTTTTAAGAAATAAAAAGTTTCACTTAAAAAATAGAAAGATTTGCTTGTATATCAAATAGTTCTTTCCAAATCATATTTGACTTACTAAAGTGAACAAGGATAAGACGTGCTTGAATCCTGTTTTCCTTAAAGCCCACCTGGCTTTAAGTAAGAAATGAAAAACATCCTACCAAGTGCAGCTTGACTGGCTTTGGAACTCAGGCATTGGCAATGGCAATTAAGACGTTAGAGAACACCCGAGTTGGCTTCAGTTTTACTTAAGATATTTGAGAATGTCCTAATCTGTTTTAATTTTACTCAGGACATTTTCTAGGTATGTTATTATCATCACAGTTTTATTATTATATGCACAATAGCAGCACTTTTTTTTTATTTTTATTAAAGGCATGCATGATATAAAAAAGAAGAACCAGGGTAAGAATGAGTACCCAGTTCCCTAGATCCTTATTTCTAGGTCACATTCAGGGTTAGATGGATAAAGCAGAATGTGCTTATATCATGATCAGGGAAGACATGAACATGGACAGCACTCCCTGTGCTGCGTGGGAGGCACACCTCTCTCTTGATTCATTCCTCCTGTTTTGCATTCCTGCTTAAAGCCCTTTGCGGGGCTCCCCATTGTCCACTGAATCAAGTCTGAGCTTCTCTTCCTGGACTTCACAGCTGGCCAAAATAATATTCAACCTGGTTTCCTGCTACGACATGAAAAAGTGTCAGAAGAAAAGCTCACAGTTTTACGGGTGAAGAGCAAACCCATCCTGGGAAGGGTCAGGTCTCTCTGTGATGAGTTCACAAGGTGGAAGAGGGGCTTGTACACATAATTCCTGGGGTCGGGAAGGCTATTGAGGTTACAGGTTATTGAGGCAGGGAGTGTGGGGAGGCTTCCTGGGCTCAGTGAATCTGTGGAGATTTGACTGACCGTAGAAGTACAGTGGACATCTCTGCTGACATTAGAATGCAAAGAGCAGAACACAGGTATGGGCAACGCTTGGCCTCTTATCCTTGTTGCAAAAGTGTCTCTAAATATGAACCAGAAATTGTTCTAAAAGCTGAGGAATTTTGACTTTAAAGGCAGGAGTCACAGGGCTGCAGTGCTAGAAATCAAGAGGCCAGGGGCAGAGATTCTCTCTTGGCAAATGGCTTGTTTTAAATCAAAGCTGTGTTCTATGGCCTAGAGACATGCCTGGGCATACCTGACAGATTGAAGGGAAGAACCAGGAGGAGTATGTTTGTACAAAGCACTAAAATGCTCTCTGATGCATGTGGCTTTTGCAGTAATAGGGTAGGGAGAGTGGGTGAGGATGAATTCAATATGAGCTGTCACTGTCGCTAGCTCAGCTTCCCTGGATTTATATCTGATTCCTAGGTTTAAGAGGAAGCTGCAAATAAAAACTGGGGGAGTTGTTCTCGTACAGCATTTGAGAACAAAATTAGCACTGTGTTGGGACCAATGCACAGAATCATAGAAAATTCAGAAAATTTTCTAACTCCATTATCAAACAAATCAAAGCTTTGCTGCATTGAGGAACTTTCAGAGGGAAAATTGCTGTTTTTTTAAAGTGATGACTCTAGCATGTCATATTTTGTTTATCAGGAAAGGAGATAAGTTGGGAAAGGTAAAATTGTAGTAAGTAGTGAGATGCATCACTGCATAGTTTGCCATGAGATTTATTTCATTTTTTCTTCTAACTTTAACACATCACAGGAAATCTTTGTTGGATGAATTATATTTTGTAGATCCATTTGTTTAATCCTTGTTTTTTGGAATATCATGCTTGTAAGAGAAATCTATTATCTTAAAAAATTACAATGATCCATTTATTACATAATTTAATTCATGCTAATGTGTTGATAGCAGGTTACTAAGCATAAAATGCCATAGATCAATCTTTTTGCCAGTTCTCTCTGTGCAGAATAAGTATTTGCTTCCTTCCCTTAGAGATTTTGATAGTAGGGAATCATCATTATATTAACCATAGCTAATTATTTAATTATATGTGTTATATTGAAAAAAAATACTTTTTTGTAGGGTCTCTTCTAAAACAAAGAGCTAATTTATCATTTTAGAAATTGATCATCCCTCCCTCCAACTAACTACCAAACAAAGGTTATAAAAGATTCCAAAGAATGGAATCAAAATGCCAATGCAATTGATTGATTGATGTATTAAATTATCAATTGTACTGATTTCCATAATCACTAGTTTGGGCTACTCTGACATATGCAATTGAAGTAACTGATTCACAGCCCAAGAACTGCAGGTGAATATTTTGTTTCATAGAAATACTTTGCCTGCAATATAAGACCTTAAGAATTAAAGAATATCTGAAGAGTTCTTAGTCCTCTAAGTGTATTAATGACAGGGATGGATCCCATTGTGAAGTCCCACTCTAGATGCATAAAGTTCTTTTGGAACTGGATCAATATTTATAAGAATCGAAGGATCTTTGCCTTGACTTTTTTGAGAATAGAATCATGAGGATCAGCTGTAAGGAGAAACTATTGTACAAATGACATATTTTGTGTTAGTGGAGTGTTAGAGCTAGAAATTTCTTTAAAAGACAGTAAACTACTGTCCAGTTTATGCAGGACTCAGTGGTTTCCTGGGTTGTTGGGCTTTCCCCATGACAAGTTATTGTCATCACCTGTTGCTGAGGTCCTCTTGCCCAGCTTAATCTTTTGAGTGGGGGGAAATAAAGCTACTCAGGTGAAATGAGTAGTCAGTGATAGAATCAAGATTACATGCAATTCCTGTGTTTGTCCAATCAGCCTGTGCTACTTCTTTAAAAGCCAAGGAGAAAATGGAAAAAAAGACTACAGGAGATAGATGAGTGACCACAGAAAATAGGTGTGTTAGCATAGGTGGTGTAGCTGCCAGATAGTCAGGGAACCCAGGTGGGGACAGTGACTGCTAAAATGAGGTGGGTAGGCCAGCAACAGGCAGATCAACATGTTTTCTAAACCACCCAGTGATTAACATTGCATTGATTTCCTAAGGTTGCCAAACAAATGATCACAAACTTGGTGAAAGCAGAATTTTCTCAAGGTTCTGGAGGCTGCAAGTATGATATTAAGATAGCAACAGGTAAGCACTCCCTTCTTGGTCTCTATGGGAAATTCCTTTATCTCTCTCTTCCAGTTTTTTTTTTTTTAACATTTATTTATTTATGCATAAGAGCTGGAGTACAGGCCAGAGGTGCAGGGACGATGAGAGGCTTCACCAGAGACAGAGTGGGGAGCAGAACAGGCAGATTGACGAAGTACATTGCTGAGGGGAGCAGTGGGTGGGTCAGGAGAGTTCTGACGTGCCATGTGGGTCACCTCTGGGGCAGGGATCAAACTCATGCGGAAGTGGCTTTAGTTTCTCAGGTCTGCGCCACCAGGGAGGGTAGGGCCCTCCAGTTTTTTTGATGACTCCAGAGATTTCTTCGAGTGGGGCTTCATTACTCCAACCTCTGCCTCTCTTTTCACTTGGTTCTCTCCTTATGATAGATTAATTTATCACAATCTATCTCAAATAATATCACTTACTTTGTTCATTTTTGCTTTCTGATGTTTTGAACCATATTTTACTGTTATATGTGTGCCATCCTATTGTAAGGGGGGAAAGGATGTCCTGAATGAACTCTACAGGTACAGATTTAGTGTACCCCACCCCCACCCCCACCTCAGATACTGGAACTACAAATCCCATCAATACCAAAGAGAAGCACCTTGGGGCCTGAGGGAGGAGCTAAGCAGCCAGGTTGGGATAAAACCCAACATGTGGGCTTCCGGGTCTCTTGGCCTCGTGGCTGGCTGCTTGTCTCTTGGCTCTTCACCGGCTTTCAGCATGCTCTTGTGGTTCCAGGTCGGCAGAACTGGTAGGGTGCATTAATTAACTTTTCTCTCTCTCTCTTTCCCTGAGTTATTCATTTCCCTTTTCCCTTCTAAATAAACCCATTATTGACCTTTTTGTGTGTGTCTGCGGTGGAATCTTAAGCACACAGGTGAGGACCCTCAGTCAGGCAGCCCAATTGGGCTGCCCTGTGACACTATGATCATTATTTTTTTAAATTTATTTATTTATGTATAAGAGCTGGGGTACAGGCATTCATTAAAAATCATTTAAAGAAATTAAAAATACAGAAGTTTTCAAAAATATATTGACATTTTACATTTTTTTGGTATTCTTTCATTTCTTTGGTTCTAAGATTCTAGCTGGCATCATTTTCCTTTTGCTTGGAGAATTTCCTTTGAGATTGTTTGTGGCAAAGGTCTATTGTTGCCAAATTTCCTTAGCTTTAGTTTGTCTGAAAAGTTCTTATTTTATTTTCAACTTGAAAGGTAATTTTATTGACTAAGGAATTTAGGTTGGCAAATTTCTTCCAGCTATTTAAAGATGATATTCTCGTGTCTTGTTAAAAATCGAGGTAGCATTGACAATACTGTTTAAGATTTAAAGGAATAGATTCATACCTCCTCAGATATATATTATCACACTTAATTTTGGAAAATAAATGTTATAAATCTTCATTATTCTGGTGAATGTATATTATTTTTTCTGAAGAGTATAAACATTTTCTCTTTCAGCAGTATTTCCCTGTGGTCCACAGGGGTATATACATGCAAGCTTGTTGTGTGTTTATCCTGGTTAGGTTTTATTGAGGCTTTTAGATCTATGAGTTTTTAGTTTATGTTTGAAATGTGGTCATAATTCACCAAACATTTATACTTACTCCATCTTCCCCTCCTCCACTCCCCTATGCCACTTTACTCTTTGGGACTCCAATTATGTTCTACCATGTGATACTATCATTCTGGTCCTGAAAAATCAGTATCCGTGTCTCTATCTTATTTTAATTCCTGTTTTTTCTCCATATTCTTCATTTTACATAGATATGCTTCACTTTTCATGTTTATATAGTGAGGGCAAGAATATCATAGGGTTCATTTGAGTTGTTGTGAGGAATAAAGGAATTGATACTTGTAAAACACCAAGGGCAGTTCCCAATATATAGAAGTGCTATATAATTGCTACTTTATTATTCATGCTATTTTTTTATTTTTAAATAATTTTATTTGGTTTCTCTCCTTTCCAACATTTTATTGAAGTAATTGGATTCCATTCCTTCAACTTCCTACACACACAATGATTTCAAAGTTTTCTGTTTCTTTTGGAGACTACCAAAAATTCCACCTAATACTTTAGGTTGAGAATACTTTAATCCTTGATAAAGAATTTAATGTTTCATCTTCTTTTCCGTTAAGGGCCCATTTTGCTATATGCTTTACCCATTGTTTTTTGGATTCTTTCAAATAAACTACCTACTCCTAAATCTTTTCTTATAGCCACTCAACCTAAGACGGAACTAAGAAGGAATCTTGTGTGACAGTTGTGGTATAGTAAGGGATAGAATGTAAGAGGAGAATGTGGAAGTCAATGAGTTAAGAAAGCAGTTGTGAATGTATCAAAAAGATTACCCATACCCAAGAAAGAAAAGCATTTCCTTCACACAGCCATCTGAAGGTGATCCATATTCTTATATTAATTTAGGTATTCATATTAGTATTTCCTTGCTTTCCCCACTCTGATAAACATATCCATTTAGCATTTGATAAACACACCCATTTGCGGGCTCACTGAAAACCTAACGTGTTCATGGATGACATGGACTTGATTGCATCTAGATAGGGTTATGCCTGGATTTTTCAATCCCAATCACAAAGTATGCGTTTCATAAACAGTATAATCTATTATTATATGCATCCTCATTAAATGAAGGTATTTTCCATTTTCTCTGATTCTTTCATGCCATTTATTTTATTTTTGGTAGTGGCAAGGGGAAGGGAAGATAAGATTTTACCCTTTTTTCTAATTCCCAATACTCAAAAAATGTACCTTGTTATATTTAAATTAAAATGGAAAATATAAATAGAGCTTTTAAGTGCTCGGTGATAAGGTTTCTTAATGTTATGTCCCAGTATTTCTAGATAATTATCTCTTTTGTTCTTTTTTTTTTTAACCTTCTGATAATGCCTGCAAAAACAAGATATGTTTGAAAGTCTTTCACTCTTATTTCCTGTTTCTGAAGTGTAAATGCATTAATTATTTGAAATTCTCTGAGGTATTCTGCCAAAGTACTGTCAGAACATTGTAATTCCACTCGTGAAAATCACTCAGGCCCAGCACAAATTTTGTGATTTAAGGCGATTATATATTTCAATGAATACAACAGCAGCTTGGTCAATGACTGAAATGCAAAAGTTTTGATCAAGACTCTGAGCTTCTTTGAGGACCTTTAATTTTTTAAATGAAGTTTAGTGTCCAGTTATGCTTATAATCATATAGATAAATGGTTGAAAGGGCTTGTAGAGATTACTTAGTTCAACTGGATATTACAGATGAGAGACCTAAGATGAATTGCTTAAGTGGGTTACCTGAGACTTACACAGGTTGATACTGGCCAGAGTACTATTCTCTTGCCTCCTGGCCCAGTGGTCTTTGCATAGATAGAAGAGTTTACATTTCTTAAATATTACTTTAGAACATTCTTTGCTTTGACTGACTTCAAAGAAAAATAAATTATTCTATTAAGCCCTACATTTTATCAGACACATTTTAAGACATAATAGGATATTGACAGCCCTCATTAACTGAATCTCACTTAAACATAGGAATTAAATAGATTCAGATAGTGTTTTTAAGATAAAGCTGATATCCCTTGTTACCATACTCTTGCCACTTGATATTAAAAATAGAGTATTATAATTCAAGTACTGTAAATTCTCTTAATATCTGATCTTCCTTTCCTCACTTTTCCTAATATATCAACTAGATTCTGGATTGGATTATTTATATTTATAAAAGAATGAATCTGGAAATATTATGTATCCCAACAACCATAAAATTTCTAGGTTTTCAAGAATACCAAGGATGATATAGTTTAAATACATATCTTTCTGGAGAAGGAAATTGACTTTTGCATTTGACCCAATTTTGATAAAGAGTCTGCTTCTCTGAAGACCTTTAATTTTGGGGGAAGAAGGCAGTTTCTAAGAATTGTTTATTATGAGACTTTTAGGCTTTGTCTTAGACTTATAAATGAGTTTTCTCATCTTGCAGGAAAACTATTTGGAAGGAATTTAGAACTTTCCAAATGGTTGCAATTGCTGTTAAATGCTTTATTCCAAAAGATAGTTACTTAAAATTTGTTTAAGTTTAAATTTAAAAGATTGTAGAAAATCTTTGGTATGCCTGAAAGCTTAAGCGATCTTTTGATTGTTGGGATACATAACATTCCCAGTTGTAGGGAACCAGGATCCAGCATCTGGAAGCTTTAAAGCAGTTGGCCATTGGTGTACACCAAAGCCAACTTGAATGGCTTATTTGTGCTGATATCTTTCTGATGACACTTCTCTCACTAGAATCATTAAAACATTTTATAGTGTCAAATCAAAATCATATTAGACCTTATTTTTTTGGATCACTGATCTTGCTCTCTCTCACTTCTATAACTGCCACTTTTTTTTTTCCTTGAAATGGAATGATTTCTCATATTTGTAGAAGCCTCTGCCTTCTTTACTTCTTGAATGTCAATCTTTTCAACAGTCAGGATTGTGTTCCTATCCCAGTTCTCACTCTGTGTTCTCTCTCTCTCTCACACACACAGTATTTAAAATGTTTTTGCGCAATTAAACAATAAGTAAATTATTTCATTTTTCTTAAAGTTTTATTTCTACTTATGCTTATAATTGCAAAATCTGTTATATTAATGATCTTGATGTGTGAGTGTTTACTAGAACTCCATTTGTATGTTAAAAGAACTCTCCTTCAGTATTCTCTTTCTTGATTGTCAGACCTACTTCTTCTACCAAGTAGTGTTATAGACACACCTCTGTGACTTAGGGATGGAGTTAAGCAGCCATATTTGACTTACAACTGATCACATGTGGGCTCAAATTCTCTGGCTTCTGTATCCTGACTTGTACTCTATATTTGATGAGGAGGAAAATTGGAGGAGAGACATGGAAGAGATACTTGTAGGTACACTTAGAAGAAATGCTTGGAAGAGACATGGGTGAGCTTTGTGTGGGAAGACTGTTCCTAGTTTTTTGCAGAGACAATAGCAGCTGTTTTCCTGGCTTCTGGGTGGATTATTTGGTAGATTTTGAATTATGCATCTCTCCTTCCATTCCAGTTGCCTAACTTTTCTTGTGGTTCTCTGCTAGAAGAGATCTTAGATTTGCGGCAAGCTCTGAGGCCTTCACAGCCCTGCTTCACTCAGCTTCTGTAACTGGCATTTGCCCATGAGAAATGGGTAATTTAGAGTTTTTTTGTTGTTGGGAAACCATTAGGAATATCCGTCTCTGTGCACACAAATTCTATTAATGCTCTTTCACACTGAGATTCTGCTTACTTTGCTTTTGTGCAACAGATGACTGAACACCTTTTAGAGCACACACCCCTTAATAGTTCGGGGTCATTGGGTAACCCACAGATGCACATTACCATGTGTGCATAATTGTCCTTGTCTTTTCCCATACCAGCTCCATTCCAATCTATTATAAAATTCTGTTGATGTTTTATTCCAAGGCATTCTCTCACTTTTCAACACCAGTTTTAGTACAACTTCATTTCTCTTTCCACTTCAAGACCCTCCCTAACTCACATCCTCGTTTTTTAGACATTATCCTTTAATCCCATTCCCTATATAGTTACCACTATATCAGCATCTACAATAAAAGTATGGCTCCATTGTTTTTATTTTTTGTTTTGCTATTTTCAGTGACTTTCAATTTTCCAGTGGATAAAATCCAAGCCTTTTAACATGTCCAAGCAGCCTCCTTATGACCTTTCCATAGTCTTAGAGCACCCTGCTTCTCAATTCTTGCTTCAGATGCATGGGATGGCTCCAATCTCTCAACCAGAAACCATGCTGTTCTTCACTTTCACACCCTTATTGATGCCATCTCTCCCTCCCCCACCCCACCCCCCTTTTACAACACATTCCTGCTAACTTTTTATGAATCAGTCCTGCAAGTTTGCAGTGAAGCCACCCAAACATAAAGACTGTAATGGTTTCCTCAGTTGGATCATGCGCTTCCATATTCTCTGTCAGTGTTAGTATCACCTCACTGATGACATTGTTTTATATTTATCTGTTTATATAAATCTGCCTCAACAATGCAGGAATCTTTAAGAGTAGATACTGCATTTCTCTATTTCTATTGTAGGACCTGTCTATTTCTTGAATTATAACAGGCCTTTAATAAATATCTGTAGGATAATGCTAGTGAGAGAGGAAGGCTTTTGTTAGCCTTCATCCTATAAATACAGAGGACTAAATCCTGGCAGCTTTGAATGTTGGTGGTTTACTCTGGGAGCTTTATTTTTAGCTTGATTTGTGATTTCTCAGATTTATAGACTGCGAGGCAAGGGGAACATAGATTGGGATAAATTCTGGTTACCTTCTTGTTTGCCCCGGTAAAATCACAATTCTGTTTGTTCAACTGCATAACTATTTCTAAAATACATTAACTATTTTTAATTTAAAATACCACACTGCTTCAGTAATCTCCCATAAATGGCTTCCTTGTCTTAAGTCTTGTATCTTTTAATTCACTCCCTTGATGTAATGTTACCCAGTAATCTTTCCCAGATACAAAAATTCTTTATTGGGTTTTAAAAGTCTTAGACAAAAGTCCAAACTCTTTAATGGCACTAGTAATTTTTGCACTTTATGATCTGACCTTTACTTCCTTCTCCAATCTCCTGGTTGTACCAGGCTTTCCTGGCCCATCTGAACTTCTGCTAAACTGAATGGCTGCTAGTTTGTCCAAGCCACCTTACTTCACTGATGTCTGGGTCTTTGAATTTACATGGGACACTTTTCTTTCTGGTCCACACCCTCATTTCCAACGTTCAGGTCGTAGCTTAGATGTTACTTCTTTTTGAAAGAAATCCAGATCCGTGTTAGGAAGCTTTTATTTCTCCTTCTCTGCTAATTTCTCTGCCCATATTCTTCTAAGACACCTGTCTTCTCTCTCACATATTGATCATGTTATCAAACTTGCCTTTCTTATTATCTGTGTAGCCCAATAAACTCAGTCCTCAGAAGATGGACTCTGTGTCAACTGTGTTCCTGTTGTCTACTCAACATTGAGCACAGGAGTTTGTACAAATTGGTGCTAAATATTTATTGAACAAATGAATGCATGGAAGCATGAATATAAAGCTTGGATTTCATCTTTCAATGCTGTTGAGAATTTACTTAAGAGAAAAGCAACCAGAACACTAGAATTTAAAATACCTTTTCTTTCTGGCAGTCTGATGTTTATTGTTGTTTTCAGGTATATAATGTGGAACCCAGGTTGAAAGATCTGAGTCTCTTGCAACTTAGGGAATCTATCTGACTCTGAGCTACCATAATAAGGAAGACTTTTCTCAGAATTAATTACTAACAAGGGGAATGTGGTGACTGATAGAACTAAGATAGCTAACCCCATTTCTACATTTGTAAGGAGGAAATTTCCCTCTCTGAGCCAAAATAAGTGGGCGCCTCTAAGTCACCAATGGCGATGGTCTAATATGCCAGAAATAGTTTTCTTGAGCCATCATGGAATTTGGGTCTGATTACATGACAAAAGAGTGGGAAGATAAGCTTTTAAGCACTGTTGTAGAGCATTTTATCATAGTGAGGTGTAAGGCTGAAATTTTTTAGTGACTAAGCAAAGCAGGCCTATTTTTAGGCATAAAGGTTAGCTTGCAACACTCAGAGTGGGAGACAGGGAGGAAGTGTTACCAGATCCTGTTGAGTCTTGTTTTATTTATACTGTGTAGATTAATTTGAAGTTCATCTTAATTAATTTAAAGTTGGCTATATTTAATTGTGAGTCTGAAATAAATCAAATCCCCTCTTAGTTCCCTCATTGTTAGTCAAGAGAAACCAAGATAAGAGTTTCTTAAATAAGAATATAATACTTTAATTTTACATCATTTTGTGCATTTTTTCATCTGTTATAATCCCTGTGTGTTTCCCATCACCAGATCACCCATGTACCATCACCATAATCCAGTGCATTTCCCTTCCATCACTGTTTTTGATCCCATTCCCCACTGCACCCCTATAAAAATCTCTGGTATATAGCTGTTCATTATTATTATTATTTTCTCTCCTGGTCCATTATACTCCTACTGTGAGTGAAACCATACGAGATAAGAGTTTTTATCAGATACTGGGGGGTACTGTTTGTGGTTTCACTTATCCTTTTGCATATTAAATAGAAAAATAGATATATTTTTCTATAGTAGAAAATAGAGAAATAATCCTTATAGAGAAATAATCCTTAGCTATAGATTGCCCACTTACTTCTCATGTGGACACTGGTCATTAGAAGATCTGGGTAGGGAAGTGATGACTAGTCTGTAGTGATGAATCACTATTACTTGCGTGAAAACTGAAGAGAGTGTGGGGCTCATGATCTTTTACACTTTGAGCTCAGGAAGTTGGGGAGGATGAAATTTTATCCCAAAATAAATTCTAATGAAGTAAATTTGGTGACTAATGAGGTTGTGTACAATCCTTCTTCTTAATTTATTCTTTGTGTTGAGTCAGTAGTATTAACTATTAAAGACAAATATTCTTGGCATATTTCTTTAGACATCTGGCATTTGCTCAAAAAAAAAGTCAAAAAACAAAAATCTTGGCTTACAGTGTCAAAAATAGGTTTCTGCCTCAAGTTGTGTGATTTTGGGCAATAAATTAAAATAGTTGGACCTGTTTCCTAATCTTTGAATTGAGACTAATTGAAATAAAGCATCAAGGTCAGGAAACCATTGCATGGGGTGTTGGAAATTTTTTTTTTGTTAATCAGAAGGAGTTGTTGACATGAGTGTCCCAGCTAGATCCAGTTAACACGTGCCTCCCTTCGACTCACGTACATGTACATGTATACGTCAACTTCCCATGTACTTTCATTAAGGATGTGTACACATTTCACCCACCATCCCAATGGTGGTTGACAAATCAGTAAGTCTAGTTTCCTTTTAACACATAATTGGTATGTCCATGTCAGAGGAAGACCTGAACTAGACCAGGCCTCTGTCTACTCTAAACCTGACAAAAGCTCAGTGCTATGTGTAAATTACCTTGATTAGCCCTGTTATCTGATATCCCAAGGCAAGTTTAGTATGGTTCTAGCCAAGAAATAATTATGGAGGAAAGAAAGGGAGTCTGGTTTCAGTTTTAGTTTTAGGAGTTGGCACAAATAGGGGGTGAATAGGGAGATTTGATCATGTAGGCCTGCTGTGGTTAATGATCAGCCTGCTTCAGTGCTGAGGAAAATTATGGGCAGGGCCACTATGTACCATTGAAAAGCTGTTTCAGAGCATAAGTGTAGCATGATCTTAAAAGAACATCAATCAGAGAGAAACCCACCTCATGATCCCAAGCTATGTGCCCTGCCAGGGAGTCTTGAATACCTGAGAAAAGGTCTGGAACCTCACCTCATATAGTAAGTCACCTCTCATCAGACAAACTATATGCCTGTGGACCTGCTCCCTTGACTTAATTCCCAGAAAGATATCATGTGACCCAGGCTGTAGCTGTGGGTTAGAGAAAATTGAGAAATAGGAACACAACTAACGGAAATGGGGCTTTTTTATGGAGGGATGTATTAGCATGGAGAAAGGTAAATTATGTTAATAAAATCAATCTCAGAGCTAGAGCTCAGAGTTTTTACTTTTGTATAAAGTTTTGGACACGAGAATGCATCTAAATATAAACAAAGAACTCAGTTCCTAGGTTACACTAGTCACCTCTCATGTGTTAATATGTATAACTACCTGTTTTATGACTGTCATAGTGTTTAGTATAGAATTATAAAATGTTTTTAGTCATTGCAGAAAGTTCTATCGGACAGCAATAGTCTAATTAGCTTTTTCCAGTCTAGATTGTTCTTTGAGCCACATTAAATTATTAATGCCACTGTAATTTTATTTTTTTTATAAAGTGACTACCACTGTGATTTCTGCCTTTTTTTAATTCTTGAACTATAATTCTGGATCCTCTATTCAGAAGCAACTCATGTTTTCAGTTATTTTATGTTCTTCCCGAGATTTTCAAGAGTAGACAGAACACTCACATGGACAGCACTTACTTGTTTTTATTCTTTTACATTCAGATGAAAGGGAACATGACAAGTAATTCCACACCTTGATTTTTGTTACCTTGTAATATATCTGGAGGGGGATTCATATTAGTATATTATGAACTTTCTCATTCATTTTGAAGACTGTATAGTATTTCTCTTTCTGGGTATGTGTGTATGTATTTATACATGTGGATATGTATTATGTCTAATTGTTTTTGTTGAATAATGTTGTAAAGAAGCTGAATCACTTCAAATTTACAGGATTATAGTTATGGGACAAATTTATGAAACTGGAATTGTTGTGTATAGTTTTGTTTTTTTTTTTAAATTTATTTGTACATACAGAATTGGGATACAGGCCAGCTGGTGGCTTAACCAGAGACAAAGTGGGGAGCAGAACAGACAGATTGATGAAGTACACTGCTGAGGGGAGCAGCGGGCGGGTCAGGAGAGGTCTGCCATGCCATGTGGTCACCTCTGGGGCAGGCAGGAATTGAACTCATGAGGAAGTGGCTTTACCTTCTTAGCGCTGTGCTTTAACCCGCTGCACCACCAGGGAGTTTTGAAATTTGCATAGATACAGGCAATTTACCATATGAGAATCATACTGATATATAGTTTGGCTAACCATATGTAAGCATGCCTGTTTCTCCACAACATATTTTCAGTCTTATGAGTGGAAATTATATGACAATACAATTCTAATTTATATTTCCCTTATGGGAGAGATAAGTACTTTTACCACGTGTTTAGTAATCACTTGATTTGTTTTGAATGCCCAAATGAGTGTTTCTTTATATTTGAAGTCCACTTAACTATCATATACCTCATCTTGACTAGTTTGGGTCATTGTGCCCTAGGACATGATGTGGTCTGTCTGTCATTATTTAGCTTCAAGTCTTGTTACTTTTTTTTTTTTTTTAATGACTTGTGCTGTTAAATTATTTACAGATTTCATCTTTGGGTATTCAAATAATGTTTAAACTTTATCCTCCTGGGATTTTTCTCTTAAATTTTAAATAGTCAAGCTTTATTTCAATGATACATTTCCTTTATTGTGTTCTTTAAATATTGACCCCTTATTTTCTCCAAATTTGGTTTTCCATTTTATATATATATATCTATTTTTCTGAGCGCTTCATATTTTGCCTACCTTTAGTGTCAGCATTTCATACCCACTTATATTTCTGCTTTATTTTTTTTAACTTGACTTCTGTTTTATAGTTTCTTTTTATATTCCTGATGCATTTTGTGTAGCTACTGTGCTGGGATTTTATGCTCACTCTTCATCTTTGAGGACAATAAAATTTTCCCTGACCAGGTTCTGGAAATAGAAAATTTGCATGTTGGAGGAGTTGGCACTGTATGCCAAGTTTACCTGAATTTTTTAATTTTAAGCTCACAGTGTGTGTTTCACTGAACTGATGTTAGAAACAAAGGCTTTGGCAATCAGTCTTTAGGTTGTGTTCTCTTTCAAAAATGGTCTGAGCTGGTTTTTTGGGTTTTTTTTCCTCCTCAGATCTATAACCATGCTTTTATCTATCTGATTCTTTCCTGGTATGTCCTTACTTAATTCCCATTGTATGAATAGTTCCTAAGTCTATTCTGTAGTTTGGCTTGTCTCTATTTCCTTTATTTCCCCAAAATGGAATTTTCACTTTGATTTTTTTTAATTGTCATTATAGGGGAAAAAAAGGCCAATTTACTCTACCTCCATTAAATTGACTATCTTTTTGCATTATTCTTTGGGATATTTTGTATTTTTAAATCTTTTTGAAAAAATTAATGCCTTGTTATTGATATTTCAGCTTTTACTAATTATCTTACTTTGATCTAGCCCAAGATTTATGTTGCTTAATAGACTTCAGAGAAATTCTACCTATCCCCAAACTACAAAGTTTAGAGAAAAAGTAAATTCCTCTCCTCGTAATACTATTCTTTCTATAATTATTAAACTTCTATATAAACAGACTTCAAACATTACCAGTGTGTTTTACTCTTTTGTGTCTCTTAACTTCACACCTGTATAATTAGTCACCATTTCCATGACAACAAAAGCTAATTATATCTGCTCTTTATGGGGTAGCATGATCAGCACTAGGTAGTAATAGCCCTTACACATGGTTTAAAGGCATTTGCTTTAAGTTTTCAAGCTATTGAGAAATTGAATTGTCATAAATGCACATTAAAAGTTACTTAAAAATTCATATGTATCTTTCCCTTTTAGAGTCCAAAGCGCATAAATGTTCTTGTGGTCCAAAGAAATACTTCACATCACTTGCCCTATTCCTTTAAAAGAAAAATGACCGCTCTGAATGAAAAAAATCATGTTAACTTGTAACATTCTTTCGCTTTGAAGCATGAGTGCAACCAATTCTATTATAGTTAACTGTTTCCCAGCAGTGCTGAGTAACCGTTTTTATGTCATTCATGGTTCAGGAGGTCTTTTTAACTTAGCCCTTATTTATTACAGTGGCACATATAGAATAAAGAACATTTTGTAAAATTAAATAGTTCACATATATTCTCAAGTTATAACAATGAAATCAGTTCTTTATATTAGCAATGATAGGGAGTTTGAACACTGAAATTCAAGTTGTCTTATTTTGTAAGAATTTGCTGTAATATTGGACAGTTTCACTGATAGGAGGAACACAGGGAAACCATACCGGGGGTCAGGAAAAAAAAATCTTGCAGTCAAACTCTAAGTTGGAGACATTGATTAGGAGTGGGGAGGGAAAGGGGACAAAAGAGGAGAGACAAGCACAAGAGTCTATGGTGATGGTTCACAAGTGGTTTGGTGGTTGTAATTTTATGGGGGCAACATATGGGAGGAGAAATCAAACATTGGCCAAAAATAATCATCAGCACAATATTCATATATGTATATATCTATGTATATATACGTATATATGTGTGTATATACATACACACACAATAAGTATTCTTATATATAAAGTAAGTATTTTTTTATTTTGATGACTTTCAGTCTTATAAAAACATAACTCATATACTTTACAATTTTGTCGAGGTAAGATAAATTTGTCAATGTCAGGCTAGAACATATATTAAATCACCAGTGGAGAGGCTAGTTTAACTCTCATAACTTTTAAGGCATACTACTTGTTAACTCCCATTTTTAGCCTTGCCATGGGCCTTGCATATAAACAAGTTCTTGGCCTTGAGGAGTTTTCATCATTTAAATAATAATTTCTTAACTTGAAATTTCTTGCAAACTCCTTTCCCAATGCAATTCTACTACCTTCACTGAATTCCTTTTTAATATATAATTGCCTTATTATTTGAAGAAATTTTTATGGTATGTTATACATTTAATAAATCATTGTGAATTGGACTGAATTTAGGTGAATGAAGAATAATAATAAAAGAGAGGAGTTGTCCATCAATAGAAATAAAGTTGAGATGTATGGGAAAGAAAGCGATTCTGGCTAAGAAAACATTACTTGAATGCTATTATGTTTGTGTTAGGAGACGGAAATCATTTCACATAATTTCCTGTACTATAAAGAAGCAGGCTAATGTTTTACATTATGATATACCTCTTCTTAAAACCAGAAAAGAATTAGCCAAGAAATATTGTGTCAATCTAGGGAGTTTTATTTGTCTCTTTAGGAGAGATTTGGCAAGAATTCTAATCTTTAGGAGCTCTTACTTACAAATGAACATCTAGTCAATATCTTAGTTACTGGCAGTAGATTCACTGAAATAATTGTTTTTAACAGTGAACATCTAGTCAATGTGATTCACTGAAATAATTGTTTAAAAGTGTGTGTAGATTTACATTCACAATATATCTAACCATTTTTCTCTATATGCTTGTAAGTGAAAATAAAATGTACTTGGAAAACTCAGTAGTCTTATGAGAATTTAGGAGTTGTAATTTCTATGAGTAGGAAGACAAAACACTGGTTAGAAACTAGGGTTTTTGAAAAATCCTCTTGTGATTCTGCTTTCTGTGAAATACACACACACACTCACAGACACATGAAATACTAGTTTGGAGCCTACTGTGGAAAATAAAGAAGCTTGAAAAATATTATAGGCTCTACTATTATTGGTTCTACTATTATTGCTCAAAACATATAAGGAAAATGCCATTTTCCCATCCCCTAAAGCAGTCATACTTTATTTACTTTTCTCACTCTATGAATGAAGGTCAAAAGTTAACCCAGAAATATTTTGAAGTGTTGTAAATTAAAGCTAGAGGAAAATTTGCCATTAGAAGTTTAAGAAAACTATCATTTGAATGTAAAATTGTGGTTAAAGGGAATTTTAAAGTTTTGTGTATATATACAAACTATATATATATATATACAACTATTTATTGTTAAAAGAAAACTATAACTATGACATTGTTAAAAGAAAAAGAAGAAAACACAAAAAAGGGAAAAATGTTCCATACATATGGATTGGAACAATCAAAACTGTCAAATAACCATCCTACCCAAAGCAATATACATATTAAATGCAATCCCAATAATAATATCCATGTTATGTATCAAAGAATGAGAGTAAACATGACTGAAATTCACATGGAATCACAAAGACACCAATAATAATGTCAAAAGACAAATTGAGACATATTAAAATTTTTCAGTTCATTTGAACAAAGTTTGAAGCGTGTAGCATCAAACTGGAGGTGGTTAGGACCTCCAACAATAGGAGCTCCGGAAAAGACTTGCAGAAAAAGTGCAGAAGAAAAGAAAGGAAATGATTGGTTGGCTACAGCATAAAGCCCCGTTAGCTGTTTGTGATTGGTTGCTGTAGTATTTTGACTTTGTAACTTGGAGAGTTGGAGTTTGGTTTGGTCTCTTAGGCCACCATAGGATTAGAGTTTCTTCACTAATAACTCCATTATTTAATTAATTTAGCATTAAATTTGATGAAATGATTTTCTGCTTAATTTGCTGCTTGTATAGTATTTAATTCAGTCATTCAGGTTTTCAAAGATGTTTTGTGGCTAATGTAGTGAAGAATGATTGCTAAGGAGAACCAACTAAAATTTGATAACTGACACGTAACTACACACAGATACTTCAAATAGATGATAGATGTAAAGACCATTATGGGGGTGAAAGGTAAAGTAATCACCAAAGTTTTGATCTTTGGTGATTACTGGTGTTTTTTTTTTTTTTCCAATAGTAAAGGTATTCTTGAATTAGAATGAGCACAGCTTTATACAGTACTTCTCTTTTCTTTAATTTTTTGCCTCAAAGTTTTAGAAAGAAGACTTGAATGTTGATCATTAAAATGGAAAAAAATGAAAAGAAAGAAAGAGGAGAAAGGAGAGAGAATAGGGGAGGAAGAGATGAAAAATAAAAACTATGAGGTCTTATCTGATACACAGAAAAGATTTCACACAGGTATAAATGGATTGGCAGCTTAGCTACCATACCAGGAACTTTCAGTCAGAAGACTCCACAGTAATTATTCAACAGCTGGAAGTTTCTGCCTCTAAATTATTTTTGACTTAAGAGATCACTGTTAGAAATAGCAATATAAACAGGAAGATACAATCACCTTATAGGTCCTAGAGTTTACACATATATATGTTTAATGTTTATTCTAGTCTATTAAATGATCTGCTTTAGTAGAACACATTATTTTTTTTCTTAAAGATTTATTTGTTTATGCATATAAGAACTGGGGTACAGGTTAGAAGTACAGGGGCAGAGAGAAGATTTGCCAGAGATAGAGCATGGAGCAGAATAGGCAGATTGACGAGGGGAGCAGCAGGTGAGACAGGAGAGGTGTGTTGTGCCATGTGGGTCTCCCAGCTGGGAATTGAACTTGTGCTGAAGTGGCTGTGGTTGTTCTTCAAATGGTTGACCACCAGAGAGGGCCCAGTAAAATACATATTTCTGAAGCAGGTTATTTCCTATCATACAATATTTTACATGAACTCATACCAGTTCATTCTTTTACCCTGATCCCTAAGTCCTCTCCCCAACTCCAATGTCTGCTTTCTACTCTTGCCTCAATCTGTCAGTCTCCTACTATAAGGGGGAAGCCCCCGAAGTCCTTTCTCATTCTGAACTGGTGAGCTGAGGTCCATAAAGGTGTTGCTGAGGGCCCTCCCTGGTGGCGCAGTGGGTTAAAGCACAGCACAAAGAAGCTTAAGCCACTTCCCCATGAGTTCGATCCCCGCCTGCCCTGGAGGAGATCCACATGGCGCGGCAGACCTCTCCTGACCCGCCCGCTGTTCCCCTCAGCAGTGTATTTCGTCGATCTGCCTGTTCTGCTCCCCACTCTGTCTCTGGTGAATCCTCTCACCCTTCACATCTCTGGCCTGTACCTCAGTTCTATATAAATAAATAAATAAATAAATCTTAAAAAAAAAAAAAAGGTGTTGTTGAGCTTCCCCTGTCACCCCCATCCTAACTTAGTTTTGATTCTTTCTAACTCTGCTTTTAGCTTAGACTTGTTAAAGACTGACCTTATGATTTTGCTTCTGACCCTACAGTTTTTGGTAACCTGTTAAAGTTGATCTACAATTCCTAGTTTTTTGAATATGGTTTTCACTGTTCCCTATACCAAATTAGGTCATAAAAATCCTTCAGTAGCTTGACCCCAAAGAAATAGGTAAGTTATTAGAGAAGTTCTATGCCAAAGTTTGTTAGATTTGCGAGCTCTTCAAGTAAAAGGAGTCATTCTTTAGACAGAAGGGTACTTCTCTAGTGTTACCATATCACCCTGCAGCTAAAACTGCCTTAATCAACGAATGGATTCACAAATGTTTATTGTGTATACACTCTGTGAGGGTGCATTGCTCATCTCTGTCTACATGGAATTCATCTGCTAATGGGCGGAGCAGACAGCAATATTTTGTATCCTTACTTGGTAGCAACTTAGTAGGCACAAAGAGCCCTCACCAACAAGGCGTGGTTAAGAAAGGCAAACTTCAAATACTAGAGCCCATTACTATTAAATTTTAAGGGCACAGTTCCTACTGTTTACATCCTGTTACCTCCAAAGTGGAGACTCAGGAAACTTATTATTTTCCTCTTTTTTTATTTCAGTGTTCTATTATAAAACCTTTCCATGTCTTGTTTGTACAAAAATTATAATTTAATAGTTAAATAAGTGAATTAGAGGAACCTCAAGTGTCTTCTTGGCTTTGTCTTCTGTTGAACTCTGTTGTAATTTTTCATATGGTAGCATCATCCAGTAATCAAGACAATAAAATTGATCCCAAACTATTATTAAATATTTCCTTGATCAGAAAGAACAGGGAGGAAGAAATACTAAAGGACATGATGGTGGCACTGATAATGCCTAAGAAGTAAGTGATAGACATGTCAATTTCTTGAATGGGAGGGGAAAAAAACATTTTGTAGACGTTATAAGAAAAATCAATTTCCAACATGAACTTGCTCAATTTCCTTTATAACCTCTTGGCTTTCAACAGAAGACAAAGCCAAGAAAACACTTGAGGTTCTTCTAATTTGCTATTTTTTCTAGGAACTTAAATCTTTAAAAGAAAAAAATTCATTTTTATTCATTTTTTAATTTATTTATGCACACAGAACTGCTGGGGTACAGGCCAGAGATGGGGATGGTAAGAGGATTCACCAGAGACAGAGTGGGGAGCAGAACAGGCAGGCCAATTGAAATACACTGCTGAGGGGGTGTAGTGGGAATGTCAGGAGAGGTCTACTGTGCCATGTAGATCACCTTCCTGGCTCGGGATCGGACTCATGCTGCAGCGGCTGTGATCACTTCATAGTGCTGTGCTTCAACCCATTACACCACCAAGGAGGGCCCTTATTCAAGTTTCTAATGTCAATATGAGCTTGTAGAGACCTGCTCATGTGTAGATTCTGCTCATAGATTTGTAGTGAAAGTCCAAAATATCTTCTTTACCATGTTTCACTGGGAAGCTTCACTTATTTTTGAAGGATTCCTCTTCTACGGCTTGGTTCTATCTCCGACTGCTGCTGCTGCCTGCTCTGAAGTTGACCTCATGGTTAGCAATGCATTCTGAGGTGAGTGAGTCACTTCATCAGCAATAGTCATGTAACTGTGAAATCTCTGTGGTGGTTTCCCTGGTCATTGCTGCCAATTTGAAATACCAGAGACAGTAGGATACTGACTTTACAGGGCTTCTGTGCAGATTAGTC
>NW_004567108.1:47446710-47482304 GCF_000260355.1 Condylura cristata | reverse complement strand
AAGTGCTAGTGCCACCAGGAGGGCCAGCCTTTTGTTTTCTAATGCCCTTAGAAATAAATAAGGCCCATCAGTCAGGAAAAGAAAAGAAAAAAAGCTCTACCCCTTAAGAATCACAGTCCTGATGAGGTGTCCCTTCAGCTTGTTACTGTGTTTTTCATGGTTGTATGATGATGCCTGACCCTGAGTAGGGACATAACAAATATAAGTTGGTTTAATGAATACTGAGAAATACTCAGAATATGTTGTTTTGAGGACGGATGGAAAAAGTTCTCCAGATCCAAGCTAAAAGAATGGGGTTGGCTTGGCGTTTACATTGTTAGTCTTGATTTGGGATTTGTCATCTGAAGGACAGTCGCTGTGGAAGGAAAACTTCCTGGCAGAACCAGGCTGCTTTTTTGACTGAGCTCACCCTTCTGTGTCTAGACACTTTATATGCTGAAGGAGATTGTTTCCTCTGCAAGTCTGTGCTATAAAGCTTACTATCCCTGTCTCAAAACTGTTGTAAATGCTTTTAAGAGCATTGTATGGAATAGTCCCAAAGAGAACCATCTGAGGCTAGTTTGAATTTGCTTGGAAATTGCAATACCAGTGTTCCAAATTCTCTGTCCCTGAAAGTATTCTCATATCTGATTTGAAAGGATATAGTCTCTCTCTGTGAGACTTATGAAAAACGTGAGAATTGCCTTCCAGTGGAGAAGGGTTTGAAACCTAAGAGTTGAAACTCAGTAGCCATGCAGAAAGTCTGTTGTCTGTGAAGAAAATCTTCCAGAGAGGGGATTATACTAAGTGAAATAAGTCTGAAGAAGAAAGACAAATACAGGATGGTGTCACTTATATGTGGAATATAGAGAAACCACCCAGGATCAGATAAAGGCAAGCTTAAAAACTAACCCTTGGCTGACTATAGAACTGAGGCTCCCAGAGGGATAGAGGAAGGTGGACTAGGAAGAGCAGATGGGGAGGGAGCACAGTGGGCTACGGGGCGGGGGGGGGGCGACTATGGGTATCTTGTTGTCTGTAGTGTAGTAACAAGACCTGAGGAGAGGGATCCTTTACTTTTTTTTTTTTTAGTAGTTTATTTTTACATAATTTTGTGTATTTTTCCATCTCAGTTGTGATCCCCATGGGTTTCCCTTCACCAAATCACCCATGTGCCATCTCCATAGTCCAGTGCATTTCCCTCCCCTGACTGTTTTTGATCCCATTCCCCACTCCAGCCCCATAAAATCTCTGGTGTATAGCTGTTCATTATTATTATTATTTTCTTTCCTGGTCTGTTATACTCCTGCTATGAGTGAAACCATCCGGTATTTTTCCTTTTCTTTCTGGCTTATTTCACTAAGCATGATCTTTTCCAGCTCCATCCAAGTTGCTGCAAAAGGCATGTGTTTGTTTATTTATTTATTTTGGTTGCTGAGTAATATTCCATTGTTTGTATGTACATCTTTTTAATCCAGTCATCTACTTTTGGGCATTTGGGCTGCTTCTGTGTTTTTCTAATTGTAAATAAAGCAGGTATCTTTTTGAATCAGTGTTTTTGTGTCTTTTGGGTAGATACCTAGGAGTGGGATTGCTGGGTCATAGGGAAGCTCCATTAAGCAGTTTGAGGAACCCCCAAACAGTTTTCCATAGTGGTTATACTAGCTTACATTCCCACCAGCAGTGCAGGAGAGTTCCTTTTTCTCCATATCCTCGTCAACATTTGTTGTTGCTAGTTGTTTGAAGATGTGCCATTCTCACTGGGGTGATGTGGTAGAGAGAGATCCTTTACTTCTAAAACACAAATAAGGATGTAAACCAATGTAACCTTGGTTAGAAAACATTAACTCTAGAGGTGACAGACTTGTTACTGCCCTTTTAAAACTCTCTCTTTGTTTTATAAGTGACTTCTAGTGATGTTTTTCAAAACTAATGTGTGAGTACTATTGCAACCCTATTGACTACAGGCAATGGAGAGCCACTTCCTAGTAAACCCCACCCCCACCAGGACATGTGAAGTGGATCCTTTATTAGAAAGGTAGCTAGAAGTGGGCATGGAGAAGTGGGCATGGAAATAAGCTATAGGATGTAGGGGTTAGGAGTCTTGCTTCTCTGCAGCTTCTGTAATGAAGAAGCACGGAGATCTGTGAATGTGTGAGACACTTGTAAAACCAAGAACCAGAGAGGCCATGGAAATAGTCATACTTTCTTTTGATAGTAGTGTGTGTGTGTGTGTTTATATACATGTGTGTATATATATATGTGTGTATATGTGTGTGTGTGTGTGTGTGTATCAAGTCGATTTTAAGAGGTAGATTACCAACATTGTATTTTATGAATTTTCTGGGGATTATTTTCCCCACAGATAACAATGTCTTTGGCTATTTCTTAGCAAAAGCACAAATTCATTGGATATTGGATCCCATTTTACTTTCTGTTCAGGATTCATTTCTTGACACATCTATCATCTGTGACGAAGATTTGGTCTCTTACATTCTTGGTTAAACTTAACTTGAGACAATGCTTGATTCACCTTTTATTAGGAAGTCTTTATATGACTTTTTAACTGCCCAGGAAAAGTGGTCATAGCAGAAAATAGAATTCTTGACCTTTTACTCTCGTTGGACAAAATGTTATTTCTTGGATGCAGTGTTCATTTGTGTGTCCTCTGTAGCAGTACAGTCCTCTTACATCTTGAGAGAAAATAATTCTCAGACTATTTAAAAAAATACATCAACTGGGTCCTCTCTGGTGACTCAGTGGATTAAAGCACAGAACTGTAAAGCTGGCTGCAGTCACTTCAGCTCGTGTTTGATCCCTGTCCAGGGAGCTGACCCACATGGCACAGCAGACCTCTTCTGTCTCACCAGCTGCTCCTCTCAGCATTGTACTTCGTCAGTCTGCTTGTTCTGCTCCCCACTTTGTCTCAGGTGAATCATCTCATCCCCCTGCACCTCTGGCCTCTACCCCACTTCTTGTATGCATAAATAAATCTTTAAACACACACACACACACACACACACATCAACCACAAGAGTTTGTTATAATTCTAATCATTCCAGTATTGTAGAGGTAAACAGTTACTTTCTCTCTCAACTGTTTCAGTGAACCTTACCACTAATTTGTACATTTAATTCTCACAAAAATTCTTTGCCTAGATATTTTAAATTCCTAGTTTTACAGATAAAAACCAACCTGAAGTATTTAAATGATGAGAAATCTGTAAAAGTTTAAACAGCAGCTGGAAATAGTGCCATCCAGACTTCCTGACTCCAGAGACTGTGCTCTTAACAGGAGTCTTGTCTAGATGCAGAATCCTTCACCAGAATCCTTCTCCCAATTACAAGTACAAATTGTACTTTCGATCTCATCATCCTGCAAAGATAGCATTTTTTTAATTTTGAAGAAATCCAAATTATTATATTTTTCCTTTAAAGACTTTGATCTTAGTGTTAAAGCTTACAGATCTTCAACCAACACAGGATCACAGGTTACTTGAAAAAACTTTCACTTTTAGGTTAAAAAAATAGGTATGAGATCTTTTGAATTTTTTATAATGTGGACGATATTCATTGAAGTTTGTTTTACTTTTTTGTGTGATTATCCACATATTAGTTCAAGGATCATTTGTTGGGGGAGATTACTCATCATCTACAGAATTTCTTTTGCACTTTGGTTAAACATCACTAACTCATGTATAGGAGTAAGTATATTTCTAGATTTTCTGTTCTGTTCTGTTGCTCTCTTAGCCATTTTGAGGCCAGTGCCATACTGTTTTTTTATGACACCATTTACACATATATAAGTTTATGGGTACTGGATTGTGCATTATGTATTCTTTGGGTTTTTACATTCAACAAATAAGTGAAATCACCTAGTATCTGTCTTTCACTTTCTAACTTCTCCTGGCATAATTACCTCAAAATCATCCATTTTGTTCCCAAAGATACTACTTCATCTTCTTTAATCACATAGTAGTATCACACTGATTATTTTTTTAGTCTACAATTTGTTTCAGTCTTCTGTCATTGGGTATTTAGGTTGTTTCCATGACTTGGCTATTGTGGATAATGCTTCTCTGAACATAGGAACATATAAATATTCTCATGTTATGTTTTCATATTCTTTGGGTAAGCATTGGTATTGTTGGGTCATATGTTATATGTTAGAAATTTCTATTTTTATTTTTAAAGGAACTTGCATACAATTTTCCCAAGAAGCTGTAATAGCTTGTGTTCCTACTAGTAGTGGATAAGTATCCCTTTTTCTTCATATCCTTAAAAACATTTGTCATTTTCATTTGTTTTGATATAGGCTGTTCACAGGGCTGAGGTGATAATCTCATTGTGATTTTGATTTGTATTAATCTTATAATAAATGATGTTGAAGTGTTTTCACATGGTCGTAAACCCTCTTAATATCTTTGGAGAAGTGTCTATTTAGAACTTTGGTCCATTTTCCATTGGTTGTTCTTTTGGTGGTGGTTACTGTGTGAGAACTATTTCAGATATTTAGTGAGCAAATAACTCCTCCCAGTTTGTAAGTTATCTTTATTTTTATAACAATTTCTTTTGAGATACAAATGATTTTTGATGTAGTCCCACTTGTTTAATTTTTCTTTCTTTCTTTTTTTTTTTGCTGTTCAGGATGTGTTTCCAAATGCATCTCTGTGGTTCGTGTTCTGTGGAATGTCACCTATGTTTTCTTTTCAGTATTTTATGTTTTAAGGACTAATATCCAAACATTTTGAATTAATTTTGATGTATGGAGTTAAGTAAAGCTCTATTTTCATTTTATGTATGTTTGTATGTATATATGTGTGTACTGCAAGTGTTGCCCATATTTCCCAGTACCATTTGTTAGAATCTTCCTTCCTCCATTGTAAGGTCATGTTCATTTGTTAAAGATTAGCTGTTGATATTTGTGTGAGTTTATTTTTGGCTCTGTTTATTCCACTGGTCTGTATTTATTCCACTGGTCTTTGTTCCAGTAGCAAACTGTTTTAATTACTGTTGCTATGTAGGGTAGATTGAAGTCAGAGATAGAGGAAGTGCATATCATTACTCTTCTGTATGCAGCTCTTTCTCTTTGCTACTTTGTTCTGTGACACTGGCCGCTTGGTTTTCCTGGGCTGCTCAGTATCTCATCATCACAGGACTCCCAGGCTTTGCCTTATTCTAGCTAGAAGCATGCTGAGGATATCCAGCTGGGCTCATTTTGCTTAGTTTCCATCTCTCAGGAATCATTGACCTCTGCTGTCTGGTGTCCAGTATTTTGAAAACCATTGTTTCAAAAGTTTGTTTAGTTCTTTGAACATTTCAGGAAGCAGGATAAGTTCACAAATAGAAGCCAATTAATTTGGTTTTAAAAGCTATAAAGTGGGCATGTCTTGACTACATACATTTACAGATATCATAGCTACAGCATGATAAATAAAATAATTTCTTTGAATTGTATTTCCTTAAGACTACAGCCATTTTTATCTTCTACTTTGATCTGTTCAAAGGAATTTTTCTTTTTTGTCTATTAATAAATAGATAAATGAGTCAATCTTCTCACTTTCTTGTGGAATGTAATCAAATACTAATACTTTTCATCTTACTTTGTACACTAGAGAAGCTTTTTCCTGCAAAAAATATACTCATTATACATATAAAGGTTTTTCTATCACAAGTAAAAAGTGATTTAATTACCCACTTATTCATGTACCATGTGTTTATTAATCACCTACTGTTATACATGCATGATATTTTATGTAAATTTTCATTATTGTTTTTAACTATTAGTAAGTGTATTGAAATCCATTAGAATTTGATTGAAGATTTCTGTTATGATCTATTCTAGAGTATAGTTGTCCCTTTCAATAGTACTGTCAGATACATAGGACATCTAACCATTCCATTGGCTGGGACCTTTGAGTCACACCCCTATATCTATCTGCTCCAGTCAACTGTGACCAGCAGGCAGGGACACGTGTATGGCTGACAAACTACCGTTCATGATGTAGTAATCACTCAGACAGATGAGAAAGTTTATGATTAGGAAGTTTTTGCCTTATTAAACTGAAATCTGTTTCTATATAACCTATCCTGATTGTGTTCACTTCTCTCATTCTCCAATTTAACCATCCTCTTTAATATTGGAAGAGATAGGTTACTTTTGTCTCTTCCAACCATTTCTTATATAAGTTTCCCCTCTCATTAACTTTGTCCCTCTCTTCTTTGAGAGGGGCGAAGTTCAGTTTGTTCGAGCTTTTAAAATGTGGCTCCTAGAAATAAACACCATAGCCAGATGTTATCTATCTACCTATTATTGCAGATTACCTAAGCCTTTCCAGCAGCCAAGTTAGACTCCTGGTTCTATTGGAATGCTTTCCAGCTCAGCCGCTCTCATCTGATACTCCTACAATGGATTCACTGTAACACAGATTTGCATCCATGAAGTTTCACCAACTGTATCATCAGAACAGTTGTTAGCAGACTAATTTACAAGCACTTTCATAGGCATTATTTAATTTAATCCTCCTAGTCCTGCCCGTATTAGCTGCTTAGTCTATAAAACTATTCCCAAGTTTTCCCATCTTTCCTTTCCTTTCCATCTTTCACCAATGTTGGAGTTTTCAACAAAACTTTAAAATCAAGGAAGATGAAGTAAAGTTTTCTTTGGAGCATTCGAGAGCAAATTGTATAGAATAAGGAACCAGCAAAGTGGGATGTTCAATGTTTGGGGATATAATCACTGCCTCTGCTGAGTTGAGAGAACATAGAATAGGGGTCCATGAGGGATGTTTCAGGATATTACTAAAAAGTCTAAATGCCAATAGTACCCCATGTTTTCCAAAATGCACACAAGAATGATCTCTGTGTACAAATAAGTCCTGTCACTGAAGGACAGGACTTTCCATGGAGCTTGATGAAGTCAAGGATCAGGTTTAACACATGGTATGCGATCAAATGCTCATTGCTTATGCTTTGTACAAGTCTTTTCACATTCTGCCCTCACATATTGATTTTTTTCTCACCATGGAAATAGGGAGGCTTTGTGGTTGAAGGTGTCACTCCCCAAACATCGGGTTGCTGCCTGGTCTGCATGATTTTCCCAAGAGTCACTCTGCTGGTTGCGTGGCTCACTGGGCTGCTCTTGCTCCGCCTCATTCCATTGCCTTTACTCCCTATATAAGGACAATATTCTGTCTTCTTTATTTCCCCACATGTTTTCACAGTCTTAGATCAGAGATGAAGTACAGGATTGCTTTTGCTCCCTTTATGGACTAGTCTGACTTCTCCCCAGCTACATACTATAGATTTATTATTTTACTCAAATAAGCTGCCGAATATCCAGTTTTGAACAGAAAATTCTCATGTGGACTATCCTGATGACTAAAAAGAAATGACAAAATTTAAATCAAGTTAGTGTAAGGTATCTTTGGTACATTTTTGTGTACAGAGAAGTTCAGCTTGGCTGGATTCCAGGAAGTTTCCATAATTTTTCAAAATAATTTGATCCCCCCCTCCCATTTATTGAGGTGACATTGGTTTACAGTATATATAATTTAGAGGAGTGGGTTCACCCCTCATAAGATGTACATGACCATCCCAACCCCAAAATCCAAGCACTCATAGCCCTAGATCATTGTGCCCACTCCCTTCACTTTTCTACCCCACCTTCCTTCTCTTTCTAGTAGCCTCAATTGTGCTGTTCTATTTCTAGGATCTATTTTGGTGCAGTTCTGTCAGTTTCTCTGTTTTTTTTTTTCATTTGTTTGTTTTCACTATATTCCACATGAGTGAATCATTCAGTATTTGTCTTTCTCTTCCTGACTTATTTTGCTTAGCATATCCACTCTAATTACATCCATGTTGCCACAAATGGCATGAGTTCATTTTTTATGGCTCAGTAGTATTCCACATGGTATACATACCATATCTTCTTAATCTACTTGTCTGTCATTGGACATTTAGTTTGTTTCAATAACTTAGCTATTATAAACAGTGTTTCAAAGAACACGGGAAAGCATTTATCTGTTTGAATTAATGATTTTGTATTCTGCAGGTGAATACCTAGGAGTAGAATCATTGAATCATGTGTTAGATCTATTTTTAACATTTTAAAGAACCCCTATTCTGTTTTACATAGGCACTGACCAGTCTACATTCCTGCCACCAGTGTCTGAGCGTTCCTTTTCCCCCATACTATCACCAATATCTGTTGTTTCTAGTTTGTTTTTCCTGACATGGGCCATGGTCCTTGGAGTGAGGTGGTATCTCATTGTGGTTTTGATTTTCATTTCCTCAATCATAATAACTTGATGTTCAATTTTTTATCAAAGATAGCTGATGCTCAGACATTCTAATGGAAATCTTTTTGAAATTTTCACGACTCATAATAATCTAAATAAAATTATGTATTGGGTTAGGAAAGTCTTATAGATACTTATGTGTGCTTATGTGTGTGTTTATTACCATGAACCTATGAGGGGATTGTGTGTTTATATATATGTGCATATATCTATGTACCTGAGAGGAAAAAATATGAGGCAAAAGAATACCCCTATCAACTAATCTTCTCCATTTGGTACCAACACAACACTGATAAATAGAAATGGAGAGGACAAATCATGAAGAACTTCTTGCTATAGATAAAAAGAAAAAAATTCCTTGGATGAGATGAGGAAATAAATGCAATCCCATTGTCTGTTCCTCATCTCTACCTTGCCACTTAGGTATAGCTTATTTATAATTCTAGCAAATTTCATGGATGCATAAAAAACTTTGAGGATGAAATGTTTAGATAGTTGGTACTGATCATGTCTGCTGAAATACTTAATTTTGTAGCTATTCCAATTTTCAGAACTCATGATATACACATTTTGTCCAATCTCTGTGAATTTGCTTGCTATATCAATAATATTTCTTTCTATGTGGGTTGATCCCTGCACTTTATGCCAGGAAATAGGCATAATTTATCTCATTTACCCCACATAACTATTTTGCAGCAGATATTCCCCTGCATTTGACATATGTCAAAAGGAAGCTTGATACAGTAGCAAGTTGCCATAGGTCCCTGTGCTAGAAAGTGGGAACACCATGACTTCAGTTCCATTTGATTGTGTAACCCACACTTTCCTTGCCCTAGTAGTGCCTCCTCAGTCTCTCTTGGATTCTTTCTTTTCTATTTTGTTTATCTTGTGACTCATAAGCTTGATCTGTATGTTGCTTCCTGACAGCAACTTTAATATAGTAGAGCATTTAATGGACAACAAATAAAAAAAAAAAAAAGATCATAGCAAGACATGTGTTCCAATCTTTCTTTCCTTCAGCCCAAACAGCTCATGAATTCTGCTTTTATATCAGAGGACTCTTTCAAATAACCTCTTAGCCTTCTTGTTATTTGTCTGCATCTCCACAACAGAAAAAACCCTGTATCAAGTGGTAAGTCAGGGACAACCTCTTTTTGCCTGATGTTCAGCTTTATTTTGCCTTTAGATACTCCCTGTAGAGGCCCATGATTATGCACTATCTAAATAATCAGCATGAAGAGAACCACTGAGTGTCACCAGGGTCCTGTCTGAGGGAGATTGAGAAATGAGTTTTATCTGGTAGCTATAGACTTTTATGGTGGCATATGCAACAATCTGGAGAAAATCAAGCTTTATTCATAACTTGGTGGTGCTGTTTAAGAATACCTATCACATTTGAATTTAATTGGAAATCATTGTGGTATGATACTGATAAAACATTGAACAAGAGTAGTATCCTGAACAGCATTATACTTAATATATCTTCATTAATGGCTATTGGTTGAATTGTTTGTTGCTATTTTTCTCAAGCCTGGCAAGAACTGAAAGCCAACTTCAGCTGTTTCCATTTGCTACCTATTATCTAACATAGAGCATATTACTTGAGAAAATAAGTTGCAGCTTAACCTCATCTTGAAATGCTTGAGGATCTCCCTGCATCCTTGAGGCTAGTCACACCTTCATTTATTCTCTAACCCAATCTCTAACCCATAACGAAAATCATTTTATTTTTGTTCAAAAATAAAAATAGGTAGAACAGGATTTCAAATGAGAGAGCCTGTTTCTTTGGAAGGGCTTATCAAACAGTATTGTCTGTTTGTCCACTAAAGGTTTTATCTTTGCAGAGGCTCTAATTTGGGCAAGTCTAATATTTGCTTCTATTTGCACTTTAATTTACACATTCTTTAACCAAATATTGATTGGACTCAGGCTCTGTGAAGAACAATGCCAGCTGAGAGCAATCATTCCCACCCCAGCCTTGACCCAGTGGTTTTGTAGATTGAAGTCAGTTTTAAAATAAATTATCAATCCCATTGCAAACATGACCTCTTTTCCTCCATGCTTTGATATCACAGGTGATTTTTACTTTGTTCAGTTTTAATAGAAGTTTTAAAATGTTTGCATGTGTAGTTAAAAAAATCTTTTTTATTGTTAAAACAGCTTGTTTGTAAATGAAGGAGAGAATAGGTTGAAATAGTTTATTCTATCTGAAAACAGTTTATGTCACTTATGACATTTATTGAATGTACATATAAATACAATGAGTTAGCTTGGTTGTAACAAATCAAGGGAAAATGGACAAAACAATGAAATCTTTTTAAAAATAGATATTATTTAAAGACTCACATAGCAAAATCAAATCCTGGAGTGTTGTTCCAGGGAGGCCGCTTGAAACTCTGACTCATCACCAAAATAGTTGTATGGGGAAAAAATGATTGGGCTAATTCCAATGGAAAGAGAAACTTACATAAGAATTTTCCATTTATTTGCCCATTGTAAGATAATAGAAGTCCCCTTTTTCCCCATTCATATATTAGCTTCTGTCCCTTGTTCCTGATACAGAGATCCTAAAAACCTTGTAAATTCCTAAGTGATAAGAACACCAGAACCATCGCTTGTTCTAATATTTGGTTTTTAGCCCTGTCCCTGACATAGGGTTCCTAAAACCTTGTAAATTCCTAAATGATTAGAGCACTAGGAGAATCTCTTTTGTGCTGATGAGACAAATGGATATTCTGGGTCTACTCCGGATGGGGGCTGGTCACTAGAAAGACTGACCCGTATTTAGAAACTTGGAATTTTCAGTTTCTACCCACTGTGGGCCCTCCCACGTACACACCTCACTCTTCTATCTACTCCAGAGAAGGAAGAAGGGCAAGAAATTGAGTTAATAATTGATTGTAACTACCTAAAGAAACAACCATAAAGTATCAACAGTATGTGGTTCAGAGATTTTTGCGATGGGTAAACAACAGTATGTGGTTCAGAGATTTTTGCGATGGGTAAACAAGTCCTTGTATGAGGATCATGATATACCCCAAGTCAATTTGAACAGAAGGCCCCATATCTTCCTTATCTCCAGCTGCTATTCAACCCTCTCCTGTTTCATATCCCTTGATAACTACTAAGCATAAGTAATTTTTCCCCTGAGTTCTGTGAGTCATACTAGAAGATTAAATGAATATGAAAAGGGGCTGTGGAAACTCTGATTTGGAGCCAAGTTGGACAAATTTTGCATTCATCTTGGGACTTACTACTTGTGAATGACGTCTGAAGTGGGGCTCAGTCTTGTGGAACTAAACCTTTCACCCAGGGGATCTTACGCTATCATACCACCTCCAGAAGATTGTATCACTATTGATTTAAATTATAAGATACCAGCTGGTATTACATAATTGTTTGGTGTGGGCAAACCCCACATATCTGATATGAGAATGTTGCATTATGATATGGAAGACAGAAGAGAGAAACACAGCAGAAAAAACTGGGACTTTTTCCTACTTCATCCATTAAATTACTGATAATAAAGTAACATGTTATCAGAAACAGTATGAATCTACTATCTCTTAAAAGTAATTGAGATATATAATGGACTAGGCAAGAAAGTAATAAGAATAATTAACAGCCGTATACCAGAGACATTTTGTGGGAGTGGAGTGGGGAATGGGATCAAAAATGGGGGGTTGGGGAGGGAAGTGCACAGGACTATGGTGATGGCACACGGGTGACTTGGTGATGGGAAACCCGCGGGGATTACAATTGAGATGAAAAAAAAATGTACAAAATGATGTAAAAACAAACTGTTCTAAAAAAAAAAGTAATTGAGATAATAGCCCTGTAGCATTTAAAAGAATTAGACTAAATTAGAAATACTTGAAGTCTACCAATTTGAGTCCTTTTAGGCAAAATTGCTTATATATTCTGTTTACTTAGATACTAACAAGTGAAACTATTGACACTGTTTTTTTTTTTAGTCTGTATAAATTCTTAGGTGACATTATTTTAGTTCTATACTATCCAAAAAGTAATCAAAGATAGATTCTCAATGAATACAAGGGTGTGTGGAACCAAACTTAAAATCCAGGCTAGGGCTCAATCCCATCCACACTGATTAGTTGAACCTTGTCCTCTCCATTCAAACCTCTGAAATACTTCCCTAATATAAAATATACCAAATGGCCCACACAGAACTTAAAAGTAATTACTCCTATTGTCTTTAAAAAAAAATATAAAATGCTGCCTTTGAACCCCATCATTAATGCCATGCTATTTTTGCTCAATGAAAAAAAAAATCACATGGAATCTTGAGGAGAAAGTAGTTAATAGGAGCAGAGAGGAAAAGAGTCCAGGCATGAATTTCTGAGAGGGAAGCAATTGTGCTGATCTGACGTGGTGGAATGAGTAAGATTTTGCTGCATGTGGAAGGGTAGGGTGAGAGTCTTGCTTAGTGCATGGAGAACTAGAGGCAGGAAGAGAAAACACGATTATTTTAGTCCTTATTTTGCCTCTAATCAGCTTAATCTCTTGCTGTGGGGAGGGGAAGAGATAGTATTTTGGGAACTCATAAGAAGGAAAACCCACCAAGGTTGGGATAGTTGGAAAGGCTTTTTGGAAAGAGAGGCTGAACTTGAAAAGCTAAACCTTCTTAGTGGAAAGAGAAGCGTAAGTAGAGACAGGGTACCAGAAAACCCGGCTTGGTCCCCAAATTTTCTTTTCAAATGTATTGATAAATTAAAAAAAAAAGTCCCTGCAAATTTTCTGTGTTTGTATTTTCTTCCTGACTACAGATACTTGAAGTCCCTAGTTTTATGACACAGAGGTTACCATATTTTTTTTGGTTCAGTTGCCAGGGACTTTCTTTCCTTTGGGTATGGAAGGATCTCAAATTCTACTCATCTAGAAAATATGTATGGAATGTAATGTAGGTAAGTGAATGCTATGAGCCATACCTACCACAGATGGTGCAAGGAGCTATGGGATTAAGGCCAAGTGGTATCTCTAATCATGACCCTATAGAGGAGAGTTCAGAGGCAGAAGTGAACTCTGTGGTGGGCGGGGTTAAAGATGGTAACTTGATCATAAATGTACAGATTTGGATTAAAATTTTTAATGAAATCCTGGAAATAGGTTTATCTGCTGTAGGCTGAGACCACAGTTGATGACAAATCCCAGGAACAATGGCAAATTAGACCTGTAAAATGAAACATGCCTTGTAAAGGCCACCACGCCCTGGGAAAGGAGATAGAGAAGATTGGTCATAAACTTGTATTTTTATGAATTCCATAACAAAACTCCAAGGTACATCCCTAAAATAATGAGATTTTAGGGCAAGATACCTTCCTCTAAGATTACTCATTGAGTCATACTTTAGCATTTCTCAAAATAAGAGGAACAACACTCTGGTTTTTGGTATGAGAATAATCAGAACACTTTTGGGGGGATCTAGGAAGTAATTAGTAATTTAGGACTGTGTTCAGAGGTTGGGAACTTCTACTTTTGTTGTTAAAAAATGCCCTTATTTTGTGAGATGATGGTGGTTAGGTCACAGTAGTTCTTTGAGAGGTTTTCTTGATTTTAATATTTATGTTTGCTTTTTATTTATTTTTTATTTTAAATTTATTCATTTATGTAGGTTTACACCATTTTTCATTTTAAAACAATGTTTACTTCCCAACGCCTTCAGGTTTGCTCTTCAGGTACTGGATCTGTGGACTTTGGAAGTCTGGGAAATGCCAGTTTTGACCATGTCACAAAGAGTTGCCATCCCTGGCATGCACTAGAGTGAGGGCCCATGTATGTCACTGTTGTGGCTCTGGGCAGGGGAAGCCTCTTGTCTACTTGTAATTTGGATGCATAACCAATAACATCCATTACTGGCTGGAGTTAGAAGTCCTTCCTTTGGAGAGGGTTGGGTGCTAGATATAAAGCCAAAACATGAGTTCACCTCATCTGTTGGGTCAACAAAGCAAAACAAAACAATAACAACCACCTTCCAATACTTAGCACCCATGGCTCTACCAGATACATTTCCATTCTCAGGAAACCAGCGGTAAGATTTTTATCAGAGTGACTAACTCCATCATCATATGGGTTTAGATAGGTCTTTATGTTTTTCATAAGTACAATGACAGGAGTTCTGGATGCCAACACAATGGTGCTTCTCTGTAAGACAGCTTCGTTGTTGGACACTTGGTCTTTAAAATTGATTGGAAAAAAAATCATTTTCTATTTGAAGTAGGAAATGGAAACAAACTAGCCAGATACAGAAACTAAAATCAGCTCAGAATAGTGTGGCTGAAATCGATAGCTCTTTCTTCCAATACCAGCAGGAATCTGAGTCTCATTACTACAGATTTCTTGTGTGTATCCCGACTCAAGGGTGTGGTGAATGTGGATGGGCCCTCACTGCTGGCTGCAAAGATTAATAAGTATATAAAAATGGGTCACCCCTCGATTACCACCACTACATGACTCTGGTCTTGTTTTCACCCTTCTTTCTTTAATATATTTTCGTTATTGCTTTAATAAATGTTATGTCAACATATCAACATACCACCTTTAAACACGTTATTGTGAGTTACGCTGTGTAAATTTGCTGTGCTCTCAAATGTCTTTCAGCTGTGTGGATTTATTTAAACCTATAACTATATTCTGGCTTCTTCCATAAATTTTATAAAATTCCCTTTCCTAAAGACATACAAAGGTAGGCCCTTCTTTGCTTTGACATTTTCTTTTGCCTGTAACATCTACAGGATAATAAGGACTACTATTACAGTGATTTAATTACATCAGCCAATTAATCACTAATTAGCTAGCTGTTTTTATTATCATTAACTAACATTTATTTAGCACTTACTGTGGACTCACCATTGTGCTAAGCCTGTCTTCACATGTTATCATTTGGCACATGGACCACATATCTCAAATATGACTTAACATGATTCTCTTATTTCCTTTTATGGTATTACTACAAACAAGTTAAAAAATATTCTTTTAAATAAACATTTTCATCTCAAAAGAAAGTCTGGTCAAGCAAACTGATATATATTGGATTTAGCTTCTTATAGTGATGGAAAAGGTCTCAAAACACACAGGGAAAGAAGAGTTAAAGTAATTGCTCATCTTCTAAATCTAAGAAAACAGGGATGGTTTAAACCCACGAGTTTTAAAATAGGCTATATCTTTTTGTGAGCCCTCAGATGAATTTTACAGCTGTTAAATAAATAAGTGTGTGTATGTGTGTGTTTTGGGACCTTTGCAGGGCATGGCTCATTTCACAAGTATAATTTACCATTGGTCTATAGATATCTTTTGCATCACTATAAGAAGCCACATCCAATATATATATATATACATATATATGTACATGTGTGTACATATATAAATTTTTATACGTATAAATTAAAATATAAATATATGATATAAGATAAATATATAGAGAGAGCAAGAGCATGCTATCACAATACTACTAACAAATTTTGTATCATCTATAATTTAGTTTGAGATACTTTAGCATTGACAACATGATTGATAGGTGGGTAGGTAAAAAGACAGGTTATTTTTTAATCTGCCTCTTGGGTCACTAATAGTCACACTGAAATATATTCTATGGTGTATTTGTTTCATAACAAATTACCATAAACTTAAAACAAGAATTTATTCTCATAATTCTAGAGCTTAGACTTCTAAGGTGTCAGTGGGACTCATTCCTTCTGAAGTATCAGAGAGCGAATTTATTATATGCCTTCTTCCCAGGTTCTGGAGGTTCATAGCAACCCTTTACATTCTTGGCTATTGATGCATCTGTAATCTCTGTTTCTATCTTTACAAAATGTTCTTCCCTTTGTAGGTGTATGTCTCCAAAGTTCCCTCTAGTTTTATTAGAGACCACTCTAATCCAATATGACCCTATTTAGCTTGATTACATCTGCAAAGGTCCTATTTCCAAAAAGGTCGTACACTCACACTTCTGGTGGGCGTTGGCAGGGGACATTCTTCAACAGTACCTATAGATTATTACTTGTCATATAATTAAAAGATTCTGTTCCAGGAATAGCTATTGCAAGAAAATCAGCTGCCAAAGAATATCAACATTTGCAAAATGTCCTAATGGATGTTAGAGATGTTTATTCACAAAATTAGTTGTGTTTGTATATGTGGAATTGTTGGAAATGTTAAGCAGTCCTTGTCTGAATAGGAATGAGGCATAAAAATGTAAGTCATGGGCCCTCCCTGGTGGCGCAGCGGGTTAAAGCACAGCACTAAGAAGCTAAAGCCACTACCGCATGAGTTTGATCCCTGCCTGCCCCGGAGGTGACCACATGGCGTGGCAGACCTCTCCTGACCCGCCTGCTGCTCCCCGCAGCAGTGTACTTCGTAGATCTGCCTGTTCTGCTCCCTGTTCTGTCTCTGGTGAATCCTATCACCCTCCACATCTCTGGCCTGTACCCCAGTTCTGTATGAATAAATAAATAAATCTTTAAAAAAAAAAATGTAAGTCATGAAATTTGTGCCCATTAGCATGGTACTCAAGACTTCACTGACAGGTGCCAGTTAGTTTGCCAATTCAGAGTTCTTATTTGTTAAAATTTACCTAAAACCTACTTCCAAAATGTCACTGCTTGTGCTGAAGGAAATGTTTCATACGAGTATAGTCCAAACACCTAAAATGTCAGAGGCTGGAATTATATAAAGCTTATAGTAACAGTTATGCGATGCTTTTAGTGGCTGATGCTAAATGTTAGTACAGCAAAATTCACTGTGAGACTTGCCATCGTACATGGAAACATGGTTGTCGAAATGAGACCAAGAATACTTTATATACTTCTTACTACCAAAAAAAAGCCTAGTCATTAGGAACTGAGAATTTGGCTTAGGCTAGCACACCACAGATATCTACTAATACTTTCCCAAGCTACAAACATTTTATCTTTTGCATCATCATTCTTATCCTCTCTTAATATTTGACTTAAATGCAGCATTCAGATAACGACATCATTTGGAAAACTTGTATCATTGAAGATTTTCTATGAGTAAATTAATTTGGCAAAAGAACTCTTCACCTAGGACTTTCCCATCTTCTTTGTCATAACCAGTGGAAACAAATTGACTCCAAGGCTGACTCAGTGTCTCTGGAATTCCCTTCTTCATGCATTCCATGGCAGCCTCCATTTGGTGGCATTTAGTACATGGTGCCAGGCATCTGCTTCCTTGGCTTGAGTTTAAGTTGAACTTGTGCTGTTTGACTGGGTTTTATGTTTCTGTGGAGATCATTAATCTTAAATCACCAGCTCCGCTCAGCTATATGTGTGGTTGTTGAGGAGTGTTTCATTGCTACTATTAGAAATATAATTTCAAAACATGTTCAGAAGTACATGTTACCTGGTTTGTTCAGAAGAAATTATTTTGAAAAGGGAAAGATGTATTTTCGGCTGGCCTTATGCTGCTCTTCCTTCATGTATTTCAATAAGTAGCCAAATATGCAAGCAAAATGATGGGCCCACCATGTTTCTTTTTGTTTGAGATCCAGATCTTTGGTTTCTATTGACCTCTGCTGCAGTGAAGAAGTTGTAGCCATGGTGGGCAGAGGCCATGATTGAAATGTGACTGCAGAGTGCATGGGGAATAAGCAACTCACCCACATTTGTCCAATTTAAATATCTTTCTTTTTCTTAATCCTAATGAAAGAATGCAGGCGGAGAGAGCTACAAGGGTAGAAAGCTCCTGAGAGAAGATTCTCTGACGAGAGCATTAAATATGAAGCCAAATTGTAAAATTGACTCTAAAATATGATAGTTACTTTTTTGTTCCCTGTAAATTCTGCCTAGGTGTGTATATGTGCTAAGGTGTGCCAAATTCCCCACCGGTAAATAGGCAAGATTCTGGAGTCATGTCATCTGATCAATACCAATGATAAATCAATCACCACCATGCTGGTGGAGTCAGAGGTTGGGAGTGGGTTAATGAAATGCAGACCCACATAACCGTGATAATGACAGAAGTCATTTTAAGTGTTGAAAATGTCAGGCTAATTTACCTGTCTGTTTAGGGAGCTAATAGTATCTTAAGGAATTTTTCAAGCTATAGTTCTGGTATTTCGCCAGACACACCTTTGGAACATGTACTCAATTTTCTATTTATAGCAGCTTCTCTCTGCTCCTCCCATAAAAAGTGACAAGACTGATCATTAATTGCAGAAGACTTTGTTCTTGTGTGACAGTTCATTCTTTATATCATAAAATTTATGGTAATAAAAGTGTCCCTTTTTTTCTTCCCTCTGAAGATTTTGCTGGCAACTCAGTATGTGAACCTTGATGGCTCATTTGCTTAGCCATTTAGTCAACACTTAATGAGGTTCTACAAGGCAATTAATAATGAACATAAATAAATGTGGGGGAAATAAAAATGAACAGGATTAAGATAACTGCTGCTGATGTTTATTGATATTTATGATTTTAAATATACATAGACACAGCAGTCAAATTATTCTTCACAGCTTATAATGCAAAACAACTCCCTCATCTCAGCCTTTTTCAATTTTCACTTACTAAAGGAAGGCACCTTTTATCTCCTTAGTTATTTCTTTGGGTATTTGGTTCCACAGTTTCACAGAAGATGCTATGCTGCTATTTGTTAATTTGTCAATTTTAGATATTGCCTGTGAGTCTCCTATAATGGAAGATAATGATTGAGCTCCCTTAAATATTTCCTCACATTCCCCTAATGCTCTTAATTTTCCTGATTTTTATCATTTGAAGTACAATTTTTGGATAGATTCATTTTTGGTCTATTCATTTTTATGTTTAGACAATTAGTCACAGTTAAGTCAAGTAGACACTGCTGTGTGAGGAAGGGAAGGGATCTAAAGGCTTCAATGCTCCCTATGAAGATATGTAGTGTTCTTGTTTTCATTCCTACTGCCACCCACTTTCAAATTGCCTTCAACTCCTGAGCCTTCTGAGATTCTAAGCAAATGAGCGTTCTTTGTGACTTCACTCACTGTAGGGCTTCCTGGTTGGCTGGTCTGGCAAATGAGTTACCACAAATCAGTCCATTACTCTCACACAAATATATTCTGCTTTATCTCTCTTCCCTTCATGTCTTTACTCTTATGGGTTTAAGAAGTTTTTACGTATTTACTGAAATTTTAATGTGTTCCTGAAGCAAAATGGGTAAGTTTCAACCTGCTAAATTTAAACTAAGTCTCAAAACTCTTAAAATTCCAACTAATAGTATTGCATGTCATTATTAACCTCATTTTATAGATGAATAAATCAAGAATGGAAGAAGTTAAATAACTTGCCCAAGGATGTACAAATAGTAAATGGTAATTCTCCTCACTAATAAAAATCTTGTTCTTTTCTTTCCATCACACTGACTTTATTATTGCAAGACATAGTACCTATTTTAAGAAGTTTACAGTTTTGGGGGGGAGGTTGTAAGACAAGTGCACAGACATGAGAGTACAATGCATTAAATGTCAAGTACAAGAAAAATGTTCCAATGTGCACTGGAAACTCAGGAGAGAGAAATGTTTTCCTCTATTTTCTTGTGTCTTAAACTCCATTTGGATTTGAGGCATATACCTTTCAGTATGGTAGGGATGTTTCTTCATACAGCAATCCTATTTTGATAAGATTTAGTCTTCATTCTTTAGCCACTTATAATTCCATGAAATCACTGGAATGGAACAATTAGTTAATTGGTATATTTGAATAATAATCCTGAAGGTGATTTTAAGAAACAAAATAAGGTAAATTTTTCTTTCAGTAAATGAGTGTAGTTGACACTGAAGTTATTCAAGAGAGAATTTTTCTCAATATTTATTTTTGCCAAAGACGGTCCACAACCCTTGAGTTTAAATCTGAACTGTGCGTTTGTATATAGATGTTGTTACATATCAGATGGTTTATGAATTTCTCCACCGCAGTTTTGTTTTTGCTAGTTAGGACTACGTCTTTCCTGCTGCCTGTATCCTATGGATCCAAAGTGCATCCCAGGAGGCAGATTCACACAGTCGGTTTTACACACGCTCTATGAGCTAGGTGGGCTGTTTTCTAGCCCAGACTTCACCCCTACCTGCTGTGTGACATTTCAATGACCTTCTCTCTCAGATTTCTCATTTATAAAATGTGGATAATGTACAATCTAGCTCATCATGTGGATATGAATATTACTTGAGTTAATAGAGAAAACAAATAGGGTACACTTAGGAAAAGGTTACATAGAAAAAACTTTATCGTCATTTCTCCTGCTAGGGAACTAAGGTAGAAGCAATCTCTGATGGTTACCTTTGTTTCGGTTGTTATTTTGTCTAGTATAACCAGAGCGTCTTTAATCATAGCCTCACTTTTATTTTGCAACTGCTTGCTGAGTGCCTACTACATGTCAGGTGCACAGCTCAGTGCTCAGGATATAATGGATATCAAAAAGTCAGTCATGCTTGTGCTTTCATGGACTCCTCAGCATAATGGGAGAGAGTCACACATTCACAAATCATTTAAATAAGTATAAGATTGCAGTTGTGAAGAGTGCTAGGAAAGACAGACAACACTGTGTTTCTTCAAGAATCCAAGAAGTCCTCTGATGCCAAAATTGGGATGGGCTGTTCTACGCAGAAACTGAGAACATCCTGAGAAACTAATTAAAACCTTCCTTTTTGATTACACCCTGGAGGATGGGAATAGCTTCCTCTCTTGCCTTTCCTTGACACAACTTGCTCAGGAGGAATGCAAAGGATGGGTGGGATCTTCCCCAACAAGAGAGTGAAAGGAAGTAGCATACCAAAGAGATGACAGCTTAAGAAATGCTGCAGCTGCTAATTCCACCTCCACCCTGTGGGACAACTGCTTAGCAATATTTCAAAGGCAAAGGCAACTTACAGGAAAGGAGGGAAAAAACGCATCTAACAACTTCCTTCTCTGGAGGTCTGGATAAGAGTGGAGCACATTTACAGTTGCATTTATGGCAGAAGAATACGTGGTTTTACAGACATCTGTGCCTGGCATTCACAAAACCCAAGAGTGCACTTACATAGGGAGTGCACTCAGTTTTTTAGGGCGTTTGGCAAGAAGCTTGAATATTGAGGCCATTTGGATATAGTACACATTCATCTCATGTGCTCTACTAACGCCCATTTTACCAGAAAACCACAGTAAAGAACCACATTCTCAATTCCCTCTTCCATTCTTCATTACCAGTGTTTAAAAGGGAAGTGTCTTCCTGGTGAACTTTGTAATTGTTACTTTCAGAAAAATTAGATTCCTTTTCATAATCATGCAGCTCAGGAAGAGAACATGAATGTAAATATGAAGGTAGGCTATGATACAAAATGTAAATGTTTGGCCCCCATTTGATGTCTGTCTGCTTATCTATCTATATAGCCATCTGTACCTCATTTACTTTCTCCTTCAAGCTTTTGCCTTTCATATCCTTGGCTGATGTCTCTGCACTCAGCATGTAAAACAATCAGAGATTATTTTTCTGAACAGCTACTATATGTTAGGCAAATCCTTGGATTTGTAAAGATTGCAATCTAGAAATAAAGAGATGCAGAATACCTAATTAAAAGTATAAAGAATGTCAAGAAAAGTGATATACAGAATACTACGGCATCATGTAGAATATTAGCAACTAAGGTGAATTCATAGCTTACTGTGAACCCAGAGTCTATTCTAAGTAATTTATATGTGCTATGATTTTAGTCCACATATTCCATCCATGAGATAAGTTACTATCACTATTTCCATTTTATAGATTAGAAAACTATATCCCAGAAAGATTCAACACTTAGGCACTTTTCAAAGTCTGTACTGATAGACGCAGTCTGGGACTTAAACCCCTGTGTTTGGACTTTGGCACCCTGTGCCTATGGTCACTCCCCTAAGGAAGAAATTTATCCTGGTCTTCTCCCAGGGAATGCACTAAAGTTTGCCACAGCATTTATGTATATATGGTTTATTTGGTTACTCTTTTAAGAAAGTAAATAAAACTAAATATTTTTGTCTCTAAGAATTAAGATAGAAAACTGGGTCCTCCCTGGTGGCGCAGAGTTAAAGCGCAGCACTGTGAAGCTAGCTCCAACTGCTTGAGCACTGAGTCCGATCCCCAGCCAGGGAGGTGACCCACATGGCGCAACAGGCCTCCCCTGTCTTGTCCACTGCTCTGCTCAGCAGTGTACTTTGTCAGTCTGCCTCATCTACTCCCCACTTTGTCTCTGGTGGATCCTCCCACTGCTCCTGCACCTCTGGCCTATAACCCAGTTCTGTATGCATGAATAAATAAATCTTAAAAAAAATGTTGATAGAAAACAAACAAAATGCCTCTAAAATATAACTTAATGGGATCTTGTTAGGGGTAAAGGAGTAGGGTATGAAATTCAGCTAAGATACTGAGTTTAGTTAGCAGGCATGTACCAGAGCTGGCTTCACTGATCGTGAGGAACACACCTTAGTAATGGAAGATGGTAATGGTGTGTGTGGGAGGTGGGGTGGGCGGGGGGGGCACATGAATGGGACGCACAGGGAGTCTTTGTACTACCTTTACAGCTTTTCTCTAAATCTATAGCTATTCTAAATTAAAATTTTTACTTAATGAAAAAAATAAAATGCTTATCAATCTTGTCAACCCTGCTAAGCCTTTATTTACAAATAACCATCTCCTTAGGCGGGAAGGCATCTCCTCTGGGTGCGGGTGCTCTCTTTCTCCTCACACAGGGCAGTAGGGCAGCAGCTTCAGCACCACACACATCATCTGTGCCTGCCCTCCCCAGGCCTTCTTCCTGCCTAAGGAGCTGCGCCATGAGCCTGCCATGCCATCAGCCTCTAAGTAGCAGCATGGACTCTGATGCTTCCTCCTTCCTCTCTCCTGGGAACTTACATTCATCGTCCTGATTCCACCTGACAGAATCTAATATTAATAACACTGTTTCGTCTTCACGCGACATGGTCCGAATCATGTCTGGACCAGCAGTATTGGCCCTGCTGGGGAGGTCTGTTTTTCCTTGTCTTGAAAGCTGGGTCTGAAGTCTGGGCGACCTGGATAACGAAGTTGCCCTGTGAAAGGCAAGAGTGGCTGAGACTTGTCAGCTGCGCACACACACACAGCCTCCTACTGTTATTGATCCTTCATTATTATTTTACAAGGATTTTGGGAAATTTCAGTCTGGGCCAGACAGCAAATAGCTCCCATAGGAGAGAGTCGAGCCAGCTGGCTGTAGAGTCGGTACCACTGCAGTGTGGTATGGGGAGGGGTGAGAGTAAGAACAACTTTGAGTTCAGTGATACAGGTTGTCTTCATAAAATGCCATTGACTCTGCCTCTTCAGTATTTCTCCCATCTATCTCCTCCTGTATCATTCAGTCTAACCAGGAGAAGAAAAGCCTCTTCCAACATTTTGAAATAGGAATTTTGTACAGCGAATTGGTTATACAGGTGCTGGGAGAGATGAGAAGCCAAGTGGCAGGGAGACAATGCAACCACTTAGATGTTAGCAAGAGCAGGAAGCTGCAATCAACCCCAGGCAGGAAAGACAAACAGAGGAAGTGGGCTTCCCAGGGCCCAGGGCGGGAAAGCTGGGCAGAAGCCAGTGCTGTGGTGTGTGTGCACGTGCCAGGAAGAGCTGCCACTGCTCAGGCGTCACCTGAGACCTAGAGATGGGGAAGGTGAAATGTGCTCGATTTCTCATTCCTCTTGCTTTCCAATCTTTGGCTAGTAATGGCCACTGGCCAAAACTAGGTAGAAAACAGCCAGCCTGCAAGCCCACTAAACAGAGCCCAGAGATGTCAGCCCTCTGCCCAGTAGTGCAGAGACACTGCCTCTGCTTAGGCTGAAGTCCATGCTGTGTCTTCCTGGTGCCATTACTAAGTCTCATAACTGGTCTCTTGACTCAGCAATCTGGATGTCCCTTTAATTTCATGCTCTATACTTCAATCAGTGATGCTAAAATGTAAATATCTACATCTGTGTCTAGCTATAAATGTAAATATACACAAGCATACATAGACACATACATACCCATGCATGCATATATGTTAAGTCTCTGCCTCAACCTTAAATAACTCTGCTGACTGCAGACAAGGCCCAGGCATTTTAATGTGATGGAAAAGTCTTGTCTGCTCTGACTGTCCTTTCTGTCCTTATCTTCCACTACAAAGTGTTGCACTAAAGACTACAGGGCACACAGAATGGTGTGGGTGACTTGAGTGCTGGTGCTTTCTTTGCAGCCCTCATAAGACGTTCTCTGACCTGGATTGAGGTTGTCATGGAGGACGACTAGGAACAGCAGTCACAGGTGACAACTCAAGTGGCTGTGGAGTCACCACAGAGGGTCTGGGAAATAGAGGAGGGCTGCAGATGCGAACATGTGAGACACACTGTAGAGGCTCTTGGAAAACAAATGGGGCATCAAGGAGAAGCTCCTGAAGGGATATCTGCTAACAGGAATTGGGTAGTAAGATGTGATTCTTGATGAAATCCGTCAGTTAGTTATGCTTGAGGTCACAGTTTATGTTTGTTGAGAACAGAATCCAATATCCATATATGTTGCTAAGGTTAATGTTACCAAAATTAACCCATCAGTCAGTAGATCGCTAGCAGAATGAATGACTATGCAAGGCCCATTTCTAATAGCCTTTGAAAGATGATTGCTATTAGGAGCTTGATTAAAATGAAAAAAAAAAAAAGGAATTAACATACATGAACATCTTAGGGATAATAAGGTTTTTGAAGTTGTATAGGAGACAAGTAGAAGGTGGAAAGTATGAGTTTGGAATATCAGTGGAAGTTTCAATGGCACATTCAGAACTTCTAGAATTTTAGAAATATCTGGATCATACCACACATACATATGACCCTTTTTTGTATTCCCCTCTGGAATACTTTAATTTGAACTTTCCTTAATGTGGAGTTAAAAGTTAAAACTATGTTTCAACATCCCAGCAAACCAATATTCATTGAACTCACCCAGTGTACTAAACACTGAATTCAACAGATTCCATAGCAAATTTCATTTAGTGATCAAAATTTTCCTATAGCAGATGAGGGAAATGAATCTCAGAGAGGTTAAGTGACTTGTCCAAAGCTGCTCAGCAAGTGCAGGCTTTGGTATTTTAAATATCCTAAGTCTCCTTCAACTACTCATGCTTTTCATCTGGCAGTAAGCAACCTTCAGGATGGAATTCAAAAAAGAAAAACTCAGTATTCAGTTGAACTTTCTCACCAAGAAAATTAATATAACATCTGGATATGTATCTCCAAATAGAACCACCCTAAAATCCCATATACAGATTTTTTAAAAATGTGTAATTTATTTTAAAATTAATATAATAGTTTATTTTTACATCATTTTGTGCCTTTTTCCATCTCAGTTGTAATCCCCATGGGCTTCACATCACCAAATTACCTGTGTGCCATCACCAATGTCCAGTGCACTTTCCTCCCCCTACCGTTTTTGATCCCATTCCCCATTCCACCCCCATAAAATGTCTCTGGTTATTATTATTGTTATTTTCTCGCCCGGTCCTTCATTGACTTGCTATAAGTGAGATCATCTGGTATTTTTCCTTTTCTTTCTGGCTTATTTCACTAAGCATGATCCCTTCCAGTTCTATCCATATTGCTGCAAAAGGCATGTGTTTATTTATTTATTTTTTTGGTTGCTGAGTAATATTCCATTGTTTGTATGTACCACATCTTTTTAATCCAGTAATCTACTTTTGGGCATTTGGGTTGTTCCCATGTCTTTCCAATTGTAAATAAAGCAGCAGTAAACATGGGGGTGCAGGTGTCTTTCTGAATCAGTGTTTTTGTGTCTTTTGGGTAGATACCGAGGAGTGGAATTTCTGGGTCATATGGACACTCCATTAAAAATGTGTAATTTATTTTAAAGGTTTGTTTTCCTATTGAACTATACAGATTATTTATCCTACATCTTCTAAAATCTAGCATAATCATGGCATTCTTAATCTGTCCAACATTTGGACTAATATATTATTATCTTATCATTTGAGTCTTTAGTATGAAACACTGATTAATATCACTGTTGCCTACTGGTCAAAGACCTTGGAAAGCAGGTTCTGAGATGGAGATCAGAGGCTAGGGTATATTTTAGGGAGTGCTCTTGGGAATCAACCCTATGGAAGCTGGGCAAGGAAGAAGAATTTGGCAGAGAAAATAAAGTGAAGCTGTGATGTAATTTGGACAAGAGACTAGCTCATTTGATGAATATTCTGGAAGCTGTGATGGCCCACGTAGTTCTGAATTGGGAGGTGAGACTGGGTCACTTAGTTTCTGGATGTGGAATATCAGTTACTGGAATAAGACAGAAGGAACAAGAGGGCTGAGAAAGTTCACAGACCCTAAACGTAGAGAATTCCCATATAACCATGGTGAAAGGGAGATGCCTGGCATGAGGTCTGGTGTGCCAGCTGTGCTGCCTCCTTCCCTGTGCCTGGCCTTGCTTCCGACTCAGCAGTCTAAATCAAGTACATATGGTCTCTGTGACTCCTGAAAGTGCAGTCCCTAATAACTGGTGCCCAAAGGGTATCTGTAACATGCTCGCGATGATTGAAAGGACAAGTGGCTTCAGTTTGCTTAGGGTGAGCTGCAGTGCTTGGAGGGCTTGTCTAGAATGAGCCAAGCTGCGCTTTAAATTAGGAAATGTGGCAACACAAGGCAATCTGGAAAACCCTTTCCCTCCTAAAATGACAGTCACCTTCATAGTTGTCATTTTTCTTACTGTTAGTCCTTTCCAGACTTTTTGAACAATGTTGCATATGACTTAGCTGTTATACATGTTAGGAAGTCTTAGAAATGCCTGAAAGATGTGGGTGAGACAAATATGTTTTTTAAAAATAATGTAATTTTTTTATTCATTAATTTAATCATTTGCTCATTCACCTATAGTTAACTAACAGTTTGTTTTGAGTCTAGATTGCACAGGTTGTGACTCTAAGGCTGAAGTGCAGAACTGTGTCATCCACACTGATGTGTTGTGAGAACTTAGGCCTGGATATGGAGTGTGATAGAATTCTAGTTAGTCTAATTGTCATTGTAATGGAATAGCAGACATTGTTCTTTTTTCTGATTATTTTCTTTTTAATTTTCTCTAGATAATGCCACATAATTCTTAAGCCTGATTTTTGCTTCTCCTTCTGCAAAGCCATCACTCCAGAGTGCACTAATTCATTTTCTCTCAAGGTGTCTCACCTTTGTAAACCTCACAACAGCTTTCTCTGATTCATTTATTCATACTTGAAAGTTTATTCCATTTTTTTGTTCTCGTATCATTGCCAGATAGTGGGCAATGACCTTCTAGAATTCTTAACCTTCAATATTTCATCAGGGTGACTGTGTTTTAGTTGTTCACTTTTGAGTTCGTCAGGAGATTTAGTTCTCTTGATGGCTTGTTTTGCAGCCATGAGCAAGTCAAACTCCACGAACCTTGACTTCTTTATTTTCAAAATGGGATAATAATACTTACCTCCCACACACCTTGGGTGTTGTGGGAATTAAAAAGATAATGTTTGCAGAGTGTTTTGTAAAAACATGGAGTCTTTCATCTAAGGAAGGAGCTGAGAGTGTTATTATTTTTGTTGTTCCTGATGGTTGTGTTCTCACATGGCTTTGTTTTTATGGTATACTTAACTGTAATGGAGTTAAATCACAGAAATGAGAGATAGTGAAGCTCCAGTAGGTCTTCTAGTTCAAGCATATTTTAGAATTCTTGCTCTGCAATGTGGTCTTATACTTTAGTCCATTTTTAAGTACAAAGCCTCAAACATTACATGGTCCATTTCTCCCTGCTTGACAGCAGAACTCTTCTAAAGAACAATTCCAAGGACAACTTTTTAATCTAAGTGTTTTCTTAATGACCCAATGGGAACAACTATTTACATCTCCGCCAGGAGAGTGTTAGTACCCCGGGTGAGGGTTACAATTGCTTTCAGGACCCTTTTCTACTTTCCTGGGGAAATGGTGTCACAATCCATTAGCTTTCCTCCTAAGGATGTCCTTTCCAATGTTCATCCCAAATGTTCAATTTAGGAGTTTCCTAACCATTGGTCCACAGAGCAGATCCAATATTGTTCAGAAATATTTCATTTCAAACACAGTTATACTGCTTTAAATTCAATCTCAAAAGACTAATTTAAAGATTGTGCTAACTTCAATTTTATGAGCTTTTGGCAAGTCTATAATCTCTCACCGAAGATAGATTCTAACATATGATAGTACATAAATATTTATAGAATGGATAAATGGATCACTCACATCATAGCTAACTCACTGTTACTTAACTCATTGGGGGAATCATAGTCCTTTTAGTATTTTTAGGTTGCTATAGTAATGTGTTTCAGTAACCGTATTATATATTCATATATTGTCATGAATAAATTATATAGAAGTATCACTATAATACAAATACAACTGTCTCCTGACAAAGTGAAATATATACACAAATGTATATATGCATCTGTTAATACACGCATACACACACACACACACACATATATACTGTCATTTACAATGTTTTAGAAGCTAAGACTGTGTTGGTAAGCCAAATATATTTTTCCTTTTACAGTGCTTGCGCTAATTTCAGTCAGTGAGAATGCCTCTAGAGCGACAGTGACTCCATTTTTCCTCCTTGTCAATTATTTTTCAATCTTTTGCTGTAATAGAGTAAGGTCAAAGATAAAATCAACACCACAAGTTGTTCTTGCCCTTCTATTTATGGTAGTTTAATTAATTGCTCTCTATTAAACTAATTCATTCTAGAACTAAGCTTATATGTGCTAATGATTATTTTGAATGGAATTCTATTGCCCAATGAGGATCAGCTTACAGGCTACATGAGGACTTTTTCCTCAGTCTCTGTATTTCTCAGTTCTAATGACCATAGGAGGATGTGACTAATAAGAGTATGTCATTCTAATCTCAAGCAGTCAAAAAATCTAACATAAATCTAAAAATGGCTATCAAAAGAATGACTCTCTTCTGAGGTAAATAAGAAAATAAGAAACATAACTTCATTTAAAACTGCTCACATTAGTATCTGTTGAAACTGGATCAGGCATCTGATTCACCTGAAAGATTTCTATGTAGCATATTTACAGATAGTGAAATTGTTGGCAGTCCACTTTCTCAGTGCTTTGCTCTTAAATCTCTTTTGTCTTCTGTGTAGTAGCTGAGAGTGTGATAGGTGGTGCTAATTAGCTTGCTGAGTCAGTGGGAAGGAGCCCTGTAATACTGAAAATTGTTTCTTTGATGTGTGGTGTGGTTAACATGCTTAAGATTCTTAACTCAAGACCAGCTGGGTGTAAGATCTGAGAAGAGGAAGTAAAATCATTTTTATACTTTAGTAGAACATGAAATAGCAAATCTCAGAATCCAGATATTACCATTCTTTTTTTTTCCCACATTTTTGGATATTTTTAAAGTTTTACCCAGCTAGTTTAAGCACTTAATTTATGAATTCTGGCCTAGGCAAATCAAACAAAAGTTATTATTTTTAAGTCTACAAATTACCTTAGCTACTGTCAACTTTATTCCATGTATCTCTGGAATAGAAATCCAGGCAAAAATCTAAAAGCACAATGACAATACCACTTTGGAAAGAAATAATGTATTTTAATGTACTAGCACTGTTTGGTTAGTCGTGAATTTAATTCAGTAGACCCCAAACATCCACTAACACTAGTGTTCTCATGCTGTCATTGTCTAAGGGTTGACTAGGGAGACTATAGAACCTGGAGTTGAAAGCCATTAGTTTTGTTCCCCTCTGTAATCACCGATTTATTACTATGAACCTTTGTGCAATGGGAAATTATTACCTCTTTGCAGATCTCAGCAGTTTCAAATAGGAAGAATTTTGTTTGAGCTTTTGAGACTGTAACACTGTCTTTTTCCTGGCTTAGCTGCATTCTTTCAGATTCTGCCAACCTCAGTGTCTGAGAGAACAAGAAACTTCTGGGATTGGAGAGGCCATGAGGGACAATGTCTTCTGATCCTCACTTGAGGTTGAAGCAATAGAATAATAAGTGTGCATTGTAATGAGAAGTAGTGGAAATAATGGATTTACACCTTGAGATAAAAATTATAGATCAGGAGAAAGACAACATCTTCTGGAAAATGTCCTTATATGGGTTTTGTGCCTCTCACAAATATCGCTGGCTAGTATTCAAAGTCAAATTATGGCACACTTTTCCCCATGTTGATCACTGGACACTATATGGTTTGCTTTTTATAAAAATAATCAATGGGTTTATATGTCTTTTTCAAAACAACAACAACAACAAAACAAAACAAAACAAAAAATTGAATGGTATGTCTTTGCCCCTCACTAGGGCTTAATATTTGTCACAGGTGGATACAGTTAAGATTTCCATACTGCGTCCTCTGTGGGGTGAACTCAATGGGTGGCTGCATGAACAAGAGCCCTGTCTTCCCTAGGCAGTGCTCATTCTCCTGACCAGACTAATATTTACCTAAGATTTACTTTACCTCTCCCTCCTCTCTCAGAGCTTTGTTATTTTTTCCCCCTTCTGGGATAGAAGATGCTTTAATCTACAACTCAACTTACTCAAAATTGTTCTTGGCTCACCATATGCATTTTTCATTTCCACGATTATTCTATTTCTTAACATGAGTGCCTCACTTTGTTTTCTAGAATGACATTCAACACTGCTTTCCTATTCACTCTCAGGGTGCCTTTTGTTATTGTGTGTGTCCCACCTACACAGATCAGCAACACATTTCTTTGCTAATCTCTTGGCTTGCCTGGATGTCCATATTTCCCTACCACACCATAGAGTTCAGTCTTTTTGACTTATCACCAGTATGTCAACTTTCCATAACTTTATCTTGCCATTTGCTTCAATGGTTATGAGTGCCCTTCAGGAGATCTTGATATTTATATACCCAATAAAAAAAACCAACATTGAAACACTTTAAAGGACCTTAGGTATCTCAAAAACATTGCCAACTTCATCTTTCATGTTTCTGTTAAAAAAAATTGGTGTGGAAATGAAACATTTAGTTTTGAGATGAAAACTTGTGGTAAAGGCCACTGGCATACATACTTTGAATAGACAGAAATCCTGAGGATTGGCTTAAGTCTTCCTGTTCTGTATTCTGTTTTTTGACAGAAATCTTCCTACTACACAATTACATCATTTTGATTTATTACAACAATGCATACACAACCCTTAACATATGCAAGACTCTAGGGCTCCTCCTGGTGACACAAGGAATTAAAGTGTAGCACTATGAAATTCGCTGCAGCTCCTTCAGCATGAGTTCGATCCCAGGCCAGAGAGGTGACCCTCATGGCGCAACAGACCTCTTCTGTCTTGCCCATTGCTCCCCTCAGCAGTGTACTTCGCCAATCTGCCTTTTCTGCTGCCTACTCTGTCTCTGGTGAATCCTCTTACCGCTCCTGTACCTCTAGCCTGTACTCCAGTTATTTGCCTGTATGTACAAATAAATAAATCTTTAAGAAAATATGCAAGACTATTATTAAGTTTAAGAAATTCAAACCTAAAAGACATGGTCTTTAAAGAAGTGAGGAGACAGTCATAAAAAGGCAATCTATAGCCAGTGCCATAATAGAAGGAAAAATAAGTGTTCTGAGCCAGCCGGATTAAATAGGAGTTTTAATCTGACTGAGCTGATGTGCTATACTTTGTGGAAGAGGCAACACTGAACTAGAACTGAACAGGGAATAGGGCTCATGGGTATACCACTGTCTCTAAAGAACAGAGCCTGAGTGACACTCTCTCAGTCCCTGGTCCACCACTTTAGTGTTTCTTTTCAAGACTAACAAATCTTCTGAAGATCCTACAAACAGAGAATGTGCTTTCTAGGAACCAACAGCATATGGAAAGCTCTGTGCATTATATATTTGAAAATAAATATAATTTCAGTCCTGAAAGAAATGAGTTTAAAGATGATTCTAACGAAATAATAGAAATTCTGTTAACCTAAAAATTGTGATGTAAAAAATAGAAATGAGAGAATTTATAGACATTTTCTCAGTTTTGAAGTTGTATGTGTGCTCCCCTGAGAAACATATTGTAAATAATCTTCACACTGCCTTGTTTCCATCTTGTAATTAGCATCCTGAGACAGTCACATAGGCGTACTTCCTCTAAAAAGAAGGGTGTTCCAGGCAGGCCACCTTGAGGTGATAATTGCCTCTCTCAGGAGATAGTCACATGTGCCAGGTCCTCTGAGAGGAAATGAATGAATTGTCCATTGTGCCTTAAAACTCAGACAAGAAATTTTAAAGGTGATTTTCTAAAGCATACAGGCTGAGTGCAATCACCGGAGTATCACAGCTAGCCTTGGGGGGCCCGCCCTTCCTCAAATCAGTAAATGCTTCCCCTGTAGAAAATCACATAAACATTCTGAGCTTTCCGTCTGTCCTCAGAATTCTACTTGTTTGCCAAGATTATAGTCATTTGGACTGGAAATTTGGCCATTTGCAATCTCTATTAAGGCATTGGCGGCTACATTCTTTCCTGTGCTTGCTTATTCATAATCTTGTGTTTTACTGGGTCTCTGGGGGCCCTTGGGGCAAATGCTGCCTCTGAGGGCCATCAGCAGGGAGGAAAGGACAGGCGTATGTCTTTTCTATCTAAGTGGTTGTCCTTGCGCTGGAGTTGACTCCATTCCAAGAAAAGCCATTTGCTAAATCCTGGTTTAGCAGTCACCCAGACTGCTGTAGGGCATCCTTCTTCACAAGGGCCACATAATAGTTCTGCTCAATATTTGAGGTTGCCCCCAAGGCAAATTCTTAGCCTTTCTGCTACCCATATGCTACTCCTCATCCTCTGCATTTTGAAGATCTTCTAGTGATGAGAACTACAGTGCTTGGCAGCTTCACTTCCTCCTCGCACCCATTAAATAACTACTTTTGGCCTTTAACCCAATTTGCTTTCACCAAAAAACAAACAAACAAACAAACAAACAGTCAATACCAAAGGAATCCCTGGAACCAGGATGGTCATTTACAGTTGTCCTGAGTTAGGTTGAGAAGTCAAGTTCTTATCAATTAATGTTGTGGGCAGGCCTAGCATCAATCATTTATCAGACGTGGATGTACCTAGCTAGGGAATGATACTGCGTGAGAGGGCTCTGTGCAGTCAAGGTGCTCAAGATTATGACAGTGATCCTCCAATAATCATATTTTATAGAAGGAAGATCTAGGTGGATCTGGATGTGCGCATGTCTACATCTGAATATTCCTTGCTCCATTTAAAGTCACTTCTCAATGTTTATTTGGGAAGCAACTCTGTAGGAGTCTACTAAGCTTTTCTTCTGGGATAAGCTTAGAACAGCAGGCCAAGGGATCTCTACATCTGGTGTCAGTGTCATAACTTAGCTTCCCTCCACTACTGATGATGGATTTTCCTCACTCTCATTCTGTTGGCCTAATCTCTGTTGGTCTCAGTTGCTTACCTGATGGCATAACCTATAATCTCAGTTTTGAGTTCTTTCAACCTCAGTCACCATGCTTATAAACCAGGATTGCTGCCCTGTCCAATTGCCATGGTAGTTGAGCACAGAGTACAAAGATGTGCCCAAGAGATAACCAGTTACCTGGGGCCAGACTCTTCTTCCCTTCTCCAATAGTTAATAGCATCCCTACTATCTGGTGATTGGTAAATTACACTGCAAAATGATGACGGTTCCTCCTCTTGCCAGCTGGTTCCTAGGTAATGAACCTGAATTCCCAGCCTGAACCGGTAGCACATTGGAATTTTTACTCTCTCTCTTAGCAAGTGTCCTCCTTGCAAGAACCAGCTTCTTAAATTCATAGCACCCAGAAATGCTGATAAGAGGCATAGATTATTAAGCATATCTCTGAGGAAGATGGGAGGCATGACCACTTTTGTTTCTACTCCTTGCTTCCTAGAACCATGTATTTTTGTTTTGGAAGTATAGTACCATATGAAGGTGTTTGATTCAGCATCTGGTGAGAATTTGCTTGCTAGTTCATACACTTGTTGTCTTATTGTGTTTTCACATTACTGAAGGGGAGGAGGAGTTCCCTGGGTCTCCTTTATAAGGGAATTGATTTCACTTATGGGACTTTACCCTTAGAACCTAATCACTTTCCAAAGGCTCCACACCCAAATATTATCACACTGGGGATTAAATTTCAACTTCTGATATGGGATTCAGAGAGTGGGGAGACTGGCATCAAGTTCATAATATTAAATTACTAGCATACTGTAGTTGTATAGTTAAACCTGCTTCTATTTTTCCTTGTGCTGTGAATTTCTTGAAAGTTATATTTGTTATGGAATCTGCTGAATTCAATGGTTAGTATATTGGGTGAGTTCAATGAATATTGGTTTTGGTTTCTTTTATTTGTGGACCAATACAATAATGACATATGTCTTTCAAATATATATGTCTATGTATGTATACACACACATACACACACACATACATATATATATTTAATAACTGAATGCATAAAAATGCCATCATTTATGGTATAGGATAAGGACATAGGGCTGGAGTCCTTACTTGTTCATAAGCAGACAATAAACACTCAATCTCTTCATATCTCAAGTTCACCTTTCATAAAATGCATAGAAGTATCCACCCTTTATATGATGATTATAAATATAAAGGAAGAGATATGTGAAAAAGAATTGTGGGCAATAAAAGAGCTATAGAAGTGTTGGCATTATGACTGCTTATCACTTTACCCATTACAAGTGTTAACCTACCCTGCTGCCTTCATGTTTCACTTATTGTTCTAACTCTTCTAGTTAGTTACAGCATAGATTCTTTACTGTTGTGATGGTATACTGCTCTGTACCTTTCTATGCATATATGTGTTTGGAAACTGGTAAATAAATAAGTCACTGAAATATGTCACTTCTAAAAGAATAGTCAGATTGGGATAGTCAGTGGCTAGACAGAGAATACTAAACTGTGGTAAGGACTCTGTCTTGGGGACAGGTGGTTTGCTATGGAGAGCAATAATACACCAATGTAGGAGAAGTGAAATATTGTAGTACAGGTGTGAAAGAAGGAGCCATTGAGTGGTGGTCAAAAGAGGCTTCACTAAAGAGACAAAGCTGTACAGTCTGGAACAGATGGTAGGTTTCATCCAGACAGGCAAAGAACTCAAGGGCATTCAAGATGAGCAGGGGCATTAAAGAATAGAACGTAGAGGGCTATAGACCATGTGACCAAAGGTAGAGTAGAGAGGCCAGGGGAACTGAAGATAGCCGTATATGTCCCCCACCTTGGTGTTGTCACAAGGCAGACCTGGACATGCTTTAAGGCCCACTTCTGCAAAA
>NW_004567108.1:47397488-47446290 GCF_000260355.1 Condylura cristata | reverse complement strand
ACCACATGGCGTGGCAGACCTCTCCTGGCAGTGTACTTCTGTTCTGCTCCCCACTCTGTCTCTGGTGAAGCCTCTCACCACCCCTTGAGCCTCTGGCCTGTACCCCAGTTCTGTATGCACAAATAAATAAATCTTTAAAGAAAAAAAAAAAAAAAAGAATAGGGACTCTGTGTCTCCAGGTATCATAATGGCAACTGACACATAATAAGTATACAGTGAGAGATCAGTGAAAATATGACATCTCCTAGTAATAAGTTTAAATAAATAAGCAACTCATCAGGAGCTCAAGAGAAAGACATATCTTTTTTTTAAATAATAGTTTATTTTTACATCATTTTGTGCATTTTCCCATCTCAGTTGCAATCCCCTTGGGTTTCCCATCACCACATCACCCATGTGCCATCACCATAGTCCAGTGCATTCTCTCCCCCCAACTGTTTTTGATCCCATTCCCCACTCCACCCCCACAAAATGTCTCTGGTATCTAGCTGTTCATCATTAACATTATTTTCTCACCTGTTCCATTATATTCCTGCTATGAGAGAAACCACCTGGTATTTCCCTTTTCTTTCTGGCTTATTTCACTAACCATGACCTTTACCAGCTCCATCCGTGTTGCTGCAAAAGACATGTGTTTCTTTTTTTTTGGTTGCTGAGTAATATTCCAATGTATATATGTACCCCATCTTTTTAATTCAGTCACCCATTTTTGGGCATTTGGGCTGTTTCAATGTCTTCCAATGGTGAATAAAGTAGCAGTAAACATGGGGATACAGTATCTTTTTGAATCAGTGTTTTTGTGTCTAAGAAAGACATATCTTAAAGAGACAAGTTTAAAAAGAAAAATTACCAGAATTGGAAATCTGAGGGCTGAATTCAAGTCCTTCAAGTCAGGGAGTCATTGTGTGATTTGGACCCATGGTGAACCCCATAAAAATCCAGATGTTCACGCTCTTATTACCACTTTTGTCAGTGAAAGAATGAAAAAGCTGCCTTGTGCAAAGGACATTTTGTTGACTTAATTGTAATCATCCCCATGAAGATAAGAACTAGACTTAATGTGTTTATGATGATCAATTCCAAAAGATTTCTTCTTATACTGGATATCTTGTAGCATAAAGATGTAGCCAAAGTACCAAGCTAAACTGCCTGGCTATGAGTCCCTGCTCCATTGCTTGCTCACAAAATAACTTTTTGCTCATCATCTCATATTTCTGTGCTCCCAGAAATATGATTCTACACCTAGGGATCAGATTTATTGATCATATTTACAAGATGCAATTGCTGTCTTGACACTGGGATTTGTGAGTGAAAAAACATTTTTAGATCTTGTTTATATATAGGTTCTGTTAATAATGATGATAATAATAGTATCTATAATATGGAATTATGAGTATTACATAAATTTGTATATGCAAAACATTTATAACAGTGCCTGGAATAATGAGTATTAGGTGTTATTATATACAACCCTGATATGTGTGGGCTTCAAAGCTACGAGTCTCCAATAATCCTTCAGCGTGTCATGTTTCAAATAAGGTCCTAAAGAAATTTAAGTCTCAGAAAGTTGAATTTAGTCAATTTAAGATTTTCCTTCTATCCAAGTTCAAATGTTTTTCTGACTATACGCAGCTCCTACCTTGGTTCTCTTGCTTCTGTCCTATGATAGAGTCAACTTAACCCCCCCTTCAAAGACTGAAATTACACCCACTCGCTCATTTCATATTCATCATCAGTGGTAGAAATTCTCTTGTGTGGGATTCACCCTGTCCCTAAAGACCCAGCTAAAAGAGACATTTTCAGTACCACTCATTCAGTGCCCTGGGCACTTGTGCTCTGAATTATAGGCCTTTTGTTCTATATGAGTCTTGTCAACCACCGTGAAGGATGGGTAATGTCTTGTATTTCTTTGCATTTATATAGTAAGTGCAATAATAAATATTTGTTCAGATAATACATAGATATAAATGTTTGTCACTTAATTACATTGGACTTTAGTGGACATTCTGTTTGTAGCTAGAGTAGGGTTTACCATTATGGATTCTCTAAGCCTGCTGGTATGGGATGGAATCACTCTCAGGGAGAAGGTTAGGTTGTAATAATTATGGATGGGGTCAGTCTAAACATTGCAACTGGCATGTCCTGTGAAATTCACTAGTAAAACACAGTGGGGTAGAAGGTCAGTCTTAATTGGCTTTTGTTATGTGCTAACCACATGCAGATGGAAAAAAATTAACGTAGCAAATTGGGTGAGTTGTTTTCTTAGGTCTTAGGCCTTAATTTCCATGTAGCTGCTCAAAGTGATTTTTTTCTGTCCAATGGCTCCAGCAACACCCTGGAGTTTGTTAGAAACTGAGAATCTCTGGCTTCACTCTAGAATCACTGTGACAGAATCTACTTTTTTTTTTTTTTTTAAACAAGATAACCAGATGATTCTTATGCACACTAATTATTGAGAAGCACAAAATTTTGGAGGTGAACAACTGTAACATTCCTGCATCTGGGGGTGCTCTTGAACCGTTAAATGAGAATCTTCAATTAGGGCACATCATTGCTGGTTTTGTCTCTAAAATTCTGAAGCTGATTACAAAAATTCAAATCCACTAATATTGGAAAATCTCTGGGTTGGTAAATATTTAGTGAGGAACAGATATGAACCTGTTTTTCTTGGAGATAACTTTCTTTTCTTTCTAAACAATATATCAAATGCACTTGGGTGAATTGACAGAACTGGTTGACAAACCTCCTTCCAAACTATGTTCTTTCATCTGCCATGCTGTACCAATTCCAAAATTTAGCTTTACGTCTGGCCCTGACTTTTATGAGATGATTTGATGATCTCATATCCTGTTGACTATTGAACATAGGGTAATTCCCCTGTACTCAGCTCAGTCAGATATTGTCAAAGCTCAGAACAAAGTGTCTGTCCTTGGCAGACTTTCGAAGTGGATAAGGGAAGTCACTTCCCCAGTGATCTGAGGTGAAATAAGACTTAAGCTTGAAGATCCAGTTAGATCCAGTTATATCCAGAGGTGATATCCAGAGGAGACTAGTGTGAGAGTATATATTCAGGATACCAATATATGGGGTCAAACTTCCAAGTAAAAACAAGAGGCCTTAATTCAAGAAAACACAAGGCAGAAGTGAAGCATGGGGGTTCAGGACATTGATAGAAGCCAATCTGGGTCATCTGCAGTTTGTGTTTATTTGGACACAGGATAAGCTGGCCAGAGTGAAAGGCATAGATTTGTGTAAACAAATAACAGCTATTGCAGTTCTGAGATTTCTGACCTCCTTCAATTACCATATTCTTTAGCATCTGAAGATACACTCTAATAATCTGCTACAATGAATTTTCTTTCCTTACTGAAAATGTGACTTATTTTGAAAAGTCAAGACTTTGGTGATAAGAAATAAGAATATTTACCAGGATTTCATTCATTATTTCATTTATTATTTCAATGATACATTTCACTTAAGACTGAAAAAGACTGCTTTGCATAGTAAAGTTAGGAGGCCATGAATTGTTTATAAGTGAAGCTGAGGTGAGGCTAGAGAGAAATTTTACCCCTTTTCCACTAATTTGGAACATTTTTTTAATTTGTGATCTGTAGCACAGTGAGGAATTTTTCAGGTTTGGTATGACTAAAATTTATTTTCCTACATTTCTTTGCATCAAGCCAACTCAAAACAGAATATACATCATCCTAAAGTCCTGGAGTGGTAGGGAATGACAGAGCTCTATTGGTGAGTGTATGTATTTCTGGTATCACAGATAGCCTGTGTGGTTCTAAAAACCATTAGAGAACTCAGTGGAATTGAAAAATAGGAATGAAAATTTATTTCTCCTACTGAAGGCAGAGTATAGAGACATAAATACCATCTTTTCTCTGCCACTCGATTTGCAAATGATACATATTCCCAAAGATACATAAAGTGGAACATATTCAAGAATTTAATTCTTCCAGGAAGAACTATTCTTCAAGTAGAATAGCTAAGTCATTGTACAAGTTTTAGTCCAAACTTGTGACAAAGACTACAGATATATTCAGATTCTTAAAAGTAACTAAACTGGATTCTTTACCAAAGAAGAAACTGAAACCCAAAAAAGGTCAAGTGATTTGCTCAAGGCTGTGGATGGCCTGGAATGGTCTCCAATACTGTTTACACTTATGTGTTGTCAGCATTATTGTTTTATTGAGCATAGTTCCTTCTAATCAAGAAGTGTTATATAAAACAGCGTCTTCCTCACCCTTCATAGGGTATCAACTGCCTTCTGATAACTGCTACTTGCTCTTGATTATTCAGGTTATTGATTATTTTATGGCTCCTCCCATTCACTGGTGTTTTATTTCCTTGATAACATTTAGTTCTTGGAATAGAGAAAACTAAAGGAACATAGGTCATAGTCATTCTTTCATCTATTGGGGGTGGAGGGGTGAGTAGGAAGACTATTGGAAGTGAGTAGGAAGATTTTGTGATTATTCATGGGTTTTATTTGTTTCTAAAACATTAATGGCTTTAAAATAAAAAAGCAAGAGCTGGACTTCTCTGGTGGTGCAGTGGGTTAAAGCGCAGCACTAAGAAGCTACAGCCACTTCAGCATGAGTTTGATCCCAGCCCCAGAGGAGACCACATGGCACGCCAGACCTCTCCTGACCCACCCGCTGCTCCCCTCCACAGTGTACTTGGTTGATCTGCCTGTTCTGCTCTCCACTCTGTCTCTGGTGAATCCTCTCACCGCACCTGTACCTCTGGCTTGTACCCCAGTTCTGTATGCATAAATAAATAAATCTTAAAAAAAAAAAGTGAGAGCTTAACCAAAAATACATTAGCATGAAATCCTTGCAAAATTGCCAATGTTTCATGACTCAAAATTCAAATGGTGAACCTTATTCAGTTATATAAATCACTAATCATTAGTGTGAATTTATCCCATAATTCATATTCCTGTTAGAAGTATTATGTATTTTAGAATCAGGTTTTGTAACTGTCAATGTGTATGAGTGTGTGAGTGAACTACAGAAGGTAAGTTCCCAGGCTTTCCTAAGCTAGGAATGTCACCCTATGTGTGAGCAAATGCCTTTCCAGCCGATACTGGGTGTAAACCACTTGAAATTTTGGAGGAGGGCCAATATTTCATCATCTTGGCCCATCTCTTCAAACAGTGTAATGCTCTCGTGTACTGTGCCAGAGCAGTGAAATACCAAAGGCTTGTCCAAAATGCCAATGATAATACACCTATTTTCATCTAGAACAGCCACTGTAGTTCATGCAGTTACTTTCCCAACTGAAAAAATGCTGGTGAACCAGCATGGTGAGGCCAAGATAAGTACCTGCTTACAGTTACTGGCAAACAGCAAAGACAATTAAACTTTAGTATTGAGTCACTTGTCAACCTGGCAGGCTGACTTCAACTCCTACAACTGAGTTTCCATGCTGCGTGGGATTTTGTCACATTGAGCTGGGTTTACATGAATATAGTTGTGCTGTTAAATTCTAGAAAAACCAAATACTTTTAGTAGCCAGTGTACACCTGTATTCTGGAGCATGTTGGAAACTTGCCATTCCAGTTTCTGAACGAAAATTAGGTTGTTGATGCCAGAAAAGGGAGATCATCACATGTATTGATGCCCTGTGAACAGACAAAATGCAATTCCACTTGGCTGCTTAAGAATTTATGCAAATATCAAGTCAGCCTCCTACACGCATGAGTCTTCTCCATCACTTCAGTGGGAGTTTTATGTGGGAATTAAAAAGAAGAGAAAAATGTCACCCAGTGTATGTGTCTGATCATGATTTAATATCTAAGCTGAAAAGTCCCAGAGAGTGAAAGCTCCTACCCACATAACACTAAATCATGGACACCGGCAGCCTTAGAATAAGCTTGTGCAATGCTTTGCATAAAATGAGCTATAAGTTGTCATTTGGTAGTTGATAAATCTAAATGAACTTTCACCATTAAATACGAGGATATTTAATTGAGGACAAATTATAGCATGATCAGTGCTTGCTTTTGTTCTCACTTTGTTGTAGGACCATAAAAATTCTAGTTAATAATCTGCTGAGAGAAAAGACCCTGCTGAGAGAAAGCAATTTAAATGCCTCATGGTCTAAAACAGTAGAGTGGAAGGAAGTGGGGAGAGAGGACAGGGGCAGAGTGTGTGTGTGTGAGAACCAAAGACTTATTGGCTAAACCAATTAATTATATCTTTCTGTATGATGAGGGTGCATTCATTGAAAATTAGAGTCCATATAATTTGATTACTATTAAAACAAATGCAAACACCAAACAAGTACAACCATGTTTTATTAACATAAATAGTGGAGCTTATGGGATCAGTCCCTGGCATTTAAATGCAGTCCCATCTCTGTTTCCCATGGGTAATTACATGACTCAGTCCACTGGACACCCAGCTGAGCCAAAGCAGATCTGCAGGGAGTGAGGAGAGAGATTGGCCTGGGATACCTTTTGTTTGGCATTGGAGTTGCTGAATTAGTGTAGATCTGGGTGTGGCCTCCAGCTTGTACCAATAACTTCCTCCTTCACTCAGGGGACACCCTTAAGGAAAGAGGCAGGTATTATGTGACTGGCCCTCTCTTGTTTGAAAACTAAACACATGAGAGAAATATTGAGAATGACGTTTATGTAGCTTTATGCAAGACAGCTAGGTAGGCCACATTAAATCTAAAAAGATGGGAGTCAAGGATGCCCATCTGTAAGGGAACATTGCTCTTCAGCCACATGCCACCTTGCTAATGTGCTTTAATAACCTTCCAACAATACTCTGGTACTCTGCAATGTGATTTGCTTTCAGTGCCTCAACAAAAGGTGATTTTTATCTGACTTTTAAGTATCTTAGATTCAGCTCCCAGAGGCAGTCCATGTCATAGTAGCAGACAAATCTTGTAAGACCTTGTAGTAGGATCCTTAAAATTATATTGGGGTATCTGTATTTGTTTGGCTATTACAAAGACAACACAAGTAGATTTTTTAAGACAGATAAATAAAACAGAACATCATGCTTTAGATAGAAGTTTACCAACACAGGAACATCATAATTCCCTGTGATTTTTCAGTTATTTTCTTTTCATGATTTTATAAGCTTAGTTCTTTTTTTGCTGAATAATATTCTATTGCCTGGCTATGCCACATGTTACTTATCCATTAACCTATTGAATCACATTTCAGTTGCTTCCAAGCATTTACAAATAAAGTGGTGGTGAACTTTTAGGTACAGCGTTTTGTGTGGAGATACATTATTGTTTCCTTTGGGTAAGTATTAAAAAAAGCATTGTTGCTGGATTGTTGTTATATGGTAAAACAGGTTTAGTTATTTAAGGTGGCTGTGTCATTCTTTATTCCCATCAGTAATGAATGAGAGTTTCCATTGCTCCTCATCCTCACTATCATTTGATGTTCTCAAAGGTCTAGATTTTGACCATTTTAGTTAAGTGTGTAATGATGTATCATTGTTGTTTTACTTTGCTTTTTCCAGATGACATATGAAATGGAGCATATCTTCATGTGTCTATTTACTGCCTGTACATTTTCTTTAGTGAGTTCAATAAAAGTCTTTGGCCGATTTTTTTTAGACTTGATTTTAACCAGAAGTTATCTGTATCTCATTTTTTTGATGGGGTTGTTTGTTTGTTTGCTTATTGGTGAGTTTTAAGAGGTTTTGTGGGTATGCATTTGTATGTATTTTGGGTAACGGTTCTCGTTTTTTCCCCAGTGTGTGACCTGGCCTTTTCATTTTCTAGTGAGGGAACTGAGAATTGCACTACTTATATCTACACTGTTTTTGCAAAGCTGACACTTAATTTTATGGATCATACCTCTCTGATCTTCTATCTTAAATGTACTCACCATTCCAAGGTCATGTAGGATGACCTTTTCCTGAGTTGTGTCTTTTTAATGAGTTTCTCCATGGGTTTTATTTCCTCCTATGTAGATATAAACAGTACAATTATCAGGTCCCTCACTCCAAAGTGAAATTATGAATGGATGAGATCTAGCTGGCATGAATATTGTAAGAAAATCCAAAATCAATGCCAATTGGCAAAAGTAAAGGATATCCTATATGTTTGCAGTTAACATAGCTTATCCTTTTGACCAAGAACATTTACCCTCAGAGACATGTTTTAAAACTCTACTATTCACTACCTTTTCTAGATTCCTAGGTATTACTGGGAAAATCCATATCATACAAAGATATTTACTACTTATCTCCAGGGAAATCAGGCTATTGGATTATTAACTCAAGGTTATATCATCACTGAACTGTTTGATGATGTGTCTGGCTGTAGAGGACTAACTATTGTAGACTAGTGTGGGTGTTGGTTATTTAGAAGCTCAGTTTATTTGAAAAGAACTCTTTGCCAGTTGTTGTATGTGGTATTGTTTGGCCCAGAGAGTTGTGAAGTTAGAGATTGTGTGATAAATAATGCAGGGTAGAAACTTGCCCACTGATTAATCAGAATCCTGTGAACCCCAGTGGAGTGAGTCACAGACAACAAAGCAGGTAGTATTGGCTGTTAGATTGTGTCTAAAATACAACCACCATTTTGAATCTAGATGCTAACAAAAAATAGAAAAAGAAATTCAGAAGTTTGGAACATGGTTTGATTACTAAGTTAAACAAGGACAACTAGGAGTTACCTGTATTTCATCCTTTCCTGTGACTATATAATACTCTGTGGAATAGAGAAGGAGAGAGAATGAGTTGCTATTTCATGATTGATTCTAGCCACATAAAAATTTTCTATTGGTAATTCCAGTCAATTTAACATAAAAGAAATGGTGGTTATAATAGCATTATTGGTGAGTTTTGAAAGTTAAGTGGTCTCAGACATTGAAAGACACTCTTCATCTAATTTCAATGGGATTTCTCCCACATTCTGCATCTTGTTGCATTAGCATTCTGCATCTTGTTGTACTAGGGTGAGAATTGTATTAAGAAAGTCTATGAAGTAAAAAATTAGAGCTATGTAGAGTGGCTTATCTGAGATAAAGATATGCTTATACTCCCTCAAATTAGGCTGGATGAAGAATATTGAAAAAATCCTGATAGGAAATAAATGATCTACTGAACATATTCTGAAGTTTTTGTCACCCCTGAAAGAGCCTAGGGTCCTTTTGACCCCTCTCCCTAGTGATGTGAAATGTACCATAAAATAAAAGTCTTGATGGGTGGGTAGGGGAAAAATAAAAATAAAAACAAAAAAAAAAAAGAAAAAGAAAAGTAAATAAAAGTCTTTTAGAAATCTTCACCATAACTGGTGGAAATAAAAATTGCAGCAAGTAAACACTGGAATAAGAAACATGTTTTCCTAGCTACTGCTCATCTATAAGAGATGGATTCAACCTTGCTAAGATCCTCTATGCATTAATAGAGTTTTATTGAGATACTGAAGAGGATGCTTTTGTAAGATGCCTTTATTTTCAACTATACTCATTTGTTTGAAAAGAGGTGACATCAACTGGTAATTAGGTATAAAACACCTAAGTTCTGTTCCTAGCCCCACCTCTAGTGAATCCTTTGATGGTGTTCTAGGAAAGGACAGCCTAAACCCTCCTACTAGCAATGGACCGAGTGACCTTGGACAAAACCAGTTAGCCACTAAGCTTTTATTTATCTGTCTCTAAAGTGGCCTCCTCTTTGCTCTCTGCCTAATAAGAATTAAGGAAATAATACTGGCAAATTGCTTTAGGTTGCAAAGAAGAAAAGCATACTTCGAATAGAAGTACCATTATATTATTTTTCACTCAAGCTGTATGTTTGTTTCCTTCAATTACCCCTGCTTCTGATGTGTTTACTTCAACAGTTAGGTGTGCCTGCTCTGACTGGTCCAACTAGTACTTACCTGTTATACCTTTCCCTATGCCTGTTAGTTATCCCATTTTGTATATTTTCCCAAGTTCATTTCTTTGGGAACAGTCTATGTATTAGTAAGTCATATTGACTATAAGAACATGGCTGCAGGAACAGGCTTGTGCTATAACTTAATATAGGTTAAGTTATGGTAAAATAACATCCAACAGCTTCTTTTATTTTCAAATGATTATGCACAATAAACATAATAATTAATGTTGTAAATTTAAAGTAGACCTTTCATCTGATCATCTCAAAGTAGAAATGCTAATTAAACTCCATAACACCCTTGTACTATACATATTATTATTTCCATTTTGCAAGTAAAGAAACTGGGGTTCAACAAGGTTCTGTGACTAGCTTAGGGTACAAGCTGAATCTGTGTCAGGAAGGGGATTTAAAGTTTTCAAGGCCCAGTGAAAAGCACTGCCCCTTTGAGCTAATTTTGCTCTATATGTCTGGAGATGGAAGGTAACCATCACAGACTCAGCATTCAAAAGTATCTCTCCAAACATTATGTTCTCTGTGTTCTTCTTTCTCCTTTTATTTTTGTTCTTAACTTTCAGGTTTTCAATGAATGAGTAGAGATCAGGAAGATGATAAGCTCAAATTAGCTAATGTTAGGATACCTCAATCAAAGCAAAAATACATAGTGGGAACAAAGGTTGACATTTAGCATACCTTGTGGGTATTGTATTCTCTTAGATTTCCCTATCCTGCTCTGTCTCATCCAATGCCATGCATAAAGTTTTAGTAGATTAAGTAGCAGTTTAACATTAGAAAGAGAACCATCCTATAGTGTTGATTTAATTTGCTTTGAATAGTAAGAAGACATGGAAATTGACTGTTCGACAGTAATATATTAAATTCTGTGAACTTGCTGGGAGAATTTGGTATAATTTCAACCTTAGAAGATCATACCTGTTTCTTAAGTTTTGGTTGGCTGACCTCAACGAAAGCCTGTCTTTCTAGATTATTTTGAGCATTGTGAAGATAATCAAATCTGATTCTACCTTCAAAGTACAGCAACACTTTCCTTGTGATGAAAAAGTTTCCAAAACTCTTATCTTCAATCCATGGAACCATTTAATAAAAATTTGTATTGGAAGTGAAGGGTATCAGCCCAGGGATCGGAATCTGTTTGTGGTCAGTACTGTATCATCAATATAGGAAATCCTAGTGATTTCCCTAGGTGTGGGAGAAAAACACAGTAGCTCAGAGTCCTAGTTTGAAATCAGATTTAAGTCCACCTAGGTTTCTTTATAGTTGTGTGATTGGTTCATATCATTAACTTCTTTGAACTTATTATTTACAAAATGAAAACACTATTTTAAATTATGGGTTTTTTATGCAAAAAAAAAAAAAAAAGAGAAATGTAGAAAAATCCTGAACACGTTACCTGGCATATAGTAAGCTTCAGTAAATGAATGAGTAGTATTGATGTTTTAATTATCCCCTAAATTTTCAAGGAAATGATCCTAACAACAGTGATGATAAAGAAGGAGATTTGAAAAGGATAAAAGGACAGAGTTTATCCAAAATAAATAGTGTTTGATTGAGCCCTCTGGCCTTTGTGATGGAGGAGCAAGGTGGGAAGTGTGTTCCCAGATGGTTCTTAGAGACTGAGGCAGAAGTAAATGGCACCTGAATTAATTGGGAAAGCAGCGTATATAAAGTAGCTCAGAACATCATCATGCTTTTAACAAAAATGTTATTGTTACTTTGCTATATTACAATGAAAAATTGCTCTCAATAAGTCCAAGTTTTCTTCTTTTGATGTTTCCCAGGAAACCTCATTGGTTGATGCCCTAAAGCATTTAACACTGTTTTCAAAGATTTTAAATAATATTTGTGAAAACAGTAAGACCAAAGTTAAAGCTAATGTAAAATAAAAAAACCATGCCAAATGGGGTTGGGGGTGAAATACAAATGGCTTTTTGCTGCTTAAAAAATAAGATTGATCCGGCCCTCCCTGGTGGCGCAGCGGGTTAAAGCACAGCACAAAGAAGCTTAAGCCACTTCTGCATGAGTTCGATCCCCGCCTGCCCCGAAGGTGACCACGTGGCATGGCAGACCTCTCCTGACCTGCCCGCTGCTCCCCTCAGCAGTGTACTTCGTCGATCTGCCTGTTCTGCTCCCCGCTCTGTCTCTGGTGAATCCTCTCACCCTCCGCATCTCTGGCCTGTACCCCAGTTCTGTATGAATAAATCAATAAATCTTTAAACAAAAAATAAGACTGATCCATTTGCCATTTAAATATAACATGCATTTGATAGGGAGAGGGGAAGATCGTTTCCTTTTGGTCTAAACACTGTAGATGTAAGAGATGGGAAGCCATTTACTTTTTTCTGATCTTGCAAGACAACCCAAACAATCTGAATTAAACCAATGAGAGAAAAACTCACTGGAATTTATAATCCAAGACTCCAGGATGATGCCTAAAAATAATGTTTATGGTAGTTAGAAGCACCAGAGCATTAATTTGTCTACCAATAAATAGTCTGCAGCCCACATCAAAATCCATACTTCAGATGATGATGCAGCTCAGTGCATCTGTTACAGTCTGTTCCTTTGGTCTATATGCTCACTAGAGAATTCTAATTTTTCTTTCACTAGTTTTTAAGTTATTTACCTCAGGGTTACCTCTTAATTGATTTTCCTTCAGTTTTCTTTGTGATTCATTTTGCTCCCATATTTACTGCCCGAAATGAACAAACCCCCAAACTGATCATGTTCACATTCGACTTAAAATTACTCAATGTCTCCTTATACCTGCAAAGGAGCAAACAATCTTGCACTTGCCATTTAATTCCTTCATGATGAGAATCAAACTCACTTCCAGATCCTGAACGATAACCTCCTTATCAAAAATACTTTTTACCTCATGCCATTCTGTTGACAGTAGTATCTGTGTAGCCTACTGGTTTGAAGGGTGATAAAAGAGGGGTATTCTGTGGCCAAGCAGATTCAAGATCATAAACACAGAAGAGAGACTAAGATTAAAATCAAAGCTGAAACCCACATGTGTTCAGGATGGGGCCAGGCAAAAGGATGAGGGATAATATGTGCTAGGTTCAGAGTTTGTCTTATCTTTACTGCCACAGATCAAATTGGTTTTTATTCTATTAGCTGGTCAAGGTGGGATAAAACCTGATAGCAACTTGACATGTTCTCATGGCTCCTGTTATAGGCTCTGTGAAACCATTACCCCCACTCCACCCCACCCCCCCCCCCGCCCCAGGCCTGGATGAAATAGCTTTTCCAGCTACTCAGATAATAACAAAACTAGAGTTACTTTCTAGAAATAAAGACTTCAATTCAGTTTCAAAGCAGCATTGGCCACAGTGCTATCTGAAAGAGCTAGGAGCGAGTTGGGAGAAGATCAGAGAGACGCCTACTGTAGTCCTGTGTCTCTGCCCTTTGGGCAACGGGCTCATTTTTGTTGGCTCTTTCTCCTGGGGACTAGCTTCCCTCTGCTGAACATCAGTAAATATTATAAGCAACAGTTCTTACCTGCTGGCCACTTGCAATTGTTTACATCATCTTGGAACTTCTCAAGGGCCACTTCTCTCTCTGGGACACAGTGTAGCCCCAGAAGTTCCTGCTAGAGAGACTGTCCTTTTGGTTGAGTCAGACTTTTGTTTCATAAGAACCACATGCAGCAATAGGGAAATCAGCTTCTTTGTCTCAGCCAGGGTGCGGGGCCCTCTTTCCTTGTAACTGAAGAATAAAGTCTTTTCACTGTGCAATCTTTCACCTTTAAATGTTTCCCATCATCCATCCAGCACAAGGTCTATGTCCCTAGACTCCCACTCCCATAGATACATTTCAAGCTTTCTAATTTGTCCTTTTTCAACTGTAACACTAGATTTGAAATGAGGCTGCAGAGTTCCTCCCTGTCATCAATTAAGAAGAAGGAAGACACCAGCCACATTTTCCAAGAAAAATTTTCTTTTTACTTTTTTCACACCCACTTTATGTGCTCAGTGGGGATGATCATGTAACTCTGACATCTCTGGCTTGAGCCTGTCCTCTTACCTTACAGAAATGATTTAGACTTGGTAGATATGTGCTATCTGCTATATTCTTGGCCCTCTGCATGTCTGCCACAATTCCAGGGAAAAAAGAAGTGTTACATCTCACGTCCTATGACCCTCTGGCGCTGGTTGTGGCACTCCATATAAGGACCTCTTTGGCTTGCAGGCCTGGCACATGATAAACACTTTCAGGCCCTTGTTATTTCCTTAGATTCTTCTTTCTGCCAGGGAAGTCCTTCCCAATTTAAAATCTCTCCACCCTCTGATACACTGCTCAATTATTATCTCTGTGGTACACCTTTCTGTGCTCCCTTGGTCAGAAATAACACTAACCTAGCCACGTTTACTTCATGTTTTAGAATCATATAATGAAAATTCTAGGCTTCAGTATAACACAGACTTGTTTAAACATGAGCCTACAATTTTAATAGCTCTGTGTCATTTCAACTAAGTCCTCTCATCTTTCTGTATGTTCATCTGAACAAGTGAAGGAAAAATAACTTTCATTTTACTCGAGATCATGTACATATGAAGAGAAATAATGTACATAAGCTCAGAGCACAATGTCATAATGTGGTAAGTCGTCATTATGACAGCTAAATACTATTATGATAGGGCCATTACTGTGGCTACTGATAGTACTACTTCTGCTGTCATCTCGGAACTAAAAAATACAAATGCAGCAAGAAGGAAGTCTGTTGCTTCTTGTCCAGCTTGACTTTTGTTCACTGCCATCTGCCAGTCATAGACTAGATTCTTTATACATATTCCACAATTTCATTCTCCCAACTTCCTCATGAGGTAAGTGTAATTATCTCTTTTTGACAGATGAGGAAACTAAAGTTCAGGTTGATGAAATAACTTGTCCGTGTTCCCACAGCTAAAAGGGGGCAGAGCCGGAAAGGAGAATCTAGGTCTGCTTACATCAAAACATGCACAGGTAATGACCACATTGCACAGTAGTATCTGCAGGCTCTTATGCAGTTGCTCAACGTCCGGATTTTACAAAAGAGCAACACGTACTCTAATGCTTTCTGTGCCAGTTCATCCTAGTGCAACTTTCACTCTACTGTGATTTTAGATTTGGTATAAATCCCCTGCTACCAAATACCATTCAAAATTCTCATGAGTTCTCTTTCAGTGAATGGCAGGGGATCTGTGAGCCTCTCTCATTTTAGGCATTTTCAGAGAGGGCATCTCCTTTGGCTCCAGAAGCCTTGACAATGGCTACCTAGCTGTCCCTACCAAATCTACTCTTTGTTAGTGTACCTGGAACTTTAAGTGAACAGTTGGAACCCAATCAGTTGATCTCCTTTAAATTGTGTCATACTTATTTAATACATATGACACACCCTCCCAGGAGAATTGAAGTGCAAATGTTATTAATTTCTTCTCAGTGTTCCAGTTTTGTCACAGGCATAGCCCTTATTAACATCTGGGAAAGGTACTGCATTTTCAAGTACAAAGGCTAAGTGAAAACGTGTGAGAGGGTGACATAAACATCCTATTTCAAACATCCAAGCCAGGGATGACTCACAGCCAATTCTGTAGTGAGGGGCAGAGCTTTCTGGACTCTACTCCTGACTTCCTGAATAGGGGATTCTGGGATCTAGGAATAGAGACTGAGCACCCTGTGTACTTTAAAATGACTCAGCACAAGCAGGCTCTCTCTCTCTCTCTCTCTTTTTCTTTTTTTCTCCCTCTCCCTCTCTGTTTTGCATTGCACCCTGGTTTCTGCTCAGTGGCTGCTATCTATAGGTAGAACAGATGGTATCCGGCCACCTACCAGCCAATAAATTTTCTTTTTCTTTATCTTAGTTCTTCCATTTCTTATTCCACATGTAAATGAATCCTTTTAATTCTTTTTTTTTTTTCCTTGTTTCGTTTTGTGTTTCTACTTTTGGCTTTTGTCCTGCATTCTTTTTTTTTTTTTTAAGATTTATTTATTTATACAGACAGGAACTAGGGTAAAGGCCAGAGGTGCAGGGTGGGGTTGGGGGAGGGCGAAGATTCACCAGAGACAGAGTGGGGAGCAGAACAGGCAGAGTGACTGAAATTCACTGCTTAGGGGAGCAGTGGACGGGTCAGGAGAGGTCTGCTGCGCCATGTGGGTCACCTCCCTGGCTGAGGTCAAACTCATGCTGCAGTGGCTGTAGATAGCTGTGCAATGTTACACTTTAACCTGTTGCACCACCAGGGAGGGCCCTTGTTCTGTATTCTTAACATGGATGTTAGGACTTCCAAACTGGTTGCTACCTTTACCTCCTTTGCCCTATAACAAAGGGGGCTACAGGAAGTAAGGGATTCAAGTGGGTATATGGATAGGGGTATGTGGTGTGTGGAGAAGTTCTGGAGCCTTGTAGGTCTGGAGAACACTAGAAGGTGATGAGACAGAACAGCAACAATGAGGTGGTCCTTGTGGGTCTGTAGGTTGTAGCCATGCTGATTCGTTTGTTTCATGAACTGTGAAGTCCTTGCAGGGTTCTCAGCACAAGAATTTTGATGTGGAGTTATTATTGACCATGACATTCCAAGAAGGACAGGCCTCTCTCTCATACATACATGTATTTAACAAGCAATTACATGACTTCTTAGCAGCACAAGTAAGGAACTTAACAGTACAATATTATAGGGGTGCCTAAGTGGGGGTCAGTAGACCATTTGGGCCTTCTGAAGATGCCAAGAGTCTGTACTTGAAGGCATTGGTTGTTGTTGCTATAAAAATTCTCCCGTTTCACTTTTTTTCTTTACTTATTTAGGACATTGTTTAATTTCCTAATTTAGGTTTTAAAATATGCTGCTTTCATATTCATCCTCATGGTCCACATCCTTCTTGCTGATGGTAGTGACAAAAACCAATCTCCCCACTTGCAGGCGCCACCCACAGCATTTCTGCTGTTAGAAGCAACTACTAGGAGCAGGTATTAGGTTTGGTGAGTGCAGTTCAAACTGGCATGATTAAACCAAAATTTTCCAAATTACTCTGGCTTTCTTCATTGCCTCTTTCCCAGCACTCTGTGGGGCCAATGTTTACAACTTACTTTTTTTTTTTTTATTCCTTGCTGTAAGTCATATTCTATTCCCAAGGATGGAAAACAGAATCTTAAATTATTCATTAGATTATAATTTCTTTCCAAACAGTCTAGGTAGGCTTAAAAATTACCACTGACTGTGTTAGGAGTCTTTTCTCTAATTATTATCCATAGAAACAAATGAAGTTCAGGCACAGCAGACCTCTCCTGTCTCTCCTGCTGCTCCCCTCAGCAGTGTACTTCATCCATCTGCCTGTTCTGCTCCCCACTCTGTCTGGTGAATCCTCTCACCGCCCCTGCATCTCTAGCCCATTTCTGTATGTACCCCAGTTCTGTATGCATAAATCAATCTTTAAAAAAAGAAAGAAATCGGGCCCTCCCTGGTGGCACAGCGGGTTAAAGCACAGCACTGAGAATCTAAAGCCGCTTCCTCATGAGTTTGATTCCCGCCTGCCCCGGAGGTGACCACATGGCGTGGCAGACCTCTCCTGACCCGCCCGCTGCTCCCCTCAGCAGTGTACCTCGTAGATCTTCCTGTTCTGCTCCCCACTCTGTCTCTGGTGAATCCTCTCGCCGCCCCTGAGCCTCTGGCCTGTACCCCAGTTCTGTACACACAAATAAATAAATCTTTAAAAAAAAAATAAAAAATAAAAAAAGAAAGAAATGAAGTTTATCAGTGGCTTTCTCAATTCTTGTCCTTTCCCTATTCAAAGAATTGTGTGACTATCACCTATGTGAGGAAGAGAAAAAGGCATTAAACTGCCTGGTGCCTGAGAAAGAGGCAGCAGCACTTGGCTGTCTCATGTGTAAGGAAAGATTGCTCTCCTGATGCTGCTGTCCTGGAACTTGGGTATTTTCAAGCCTCCTGCTCTTGACAAATTTGAGGTAATGTACATAGTCTCACACCACTCCCAGTTTAGGGCAGAACGAACATGTCTTACACTTCTAATACATTCAGAACTCCTTGGAATTTTAACCTTTGTAGTAATAGTTTTCAAGCAGATAAGAAGGAGGAAGAAGCAAAAACTGGTGACATCTTTCTCATTCTCTTTTCAAAGTCTGATCCCAATCATCTCTGGAAATTCCTGAGAATCCTGGAAGTGCGACCCTGTGCTGATGGAATTCTCGGCAGCCCATGTAGATGAAAGGTGGCTGCCTCTGTCAGCTTTTTGCCTACATATTTGTGTCTGTCAAGGCCCTCCCAGCCTTGACAGGGGTGAAAGCTGTGATTACGCTCAATTTCCACTAGAGACCTCCAGCTGATCGCAGGAGGGCAGGTTTTCCTACAAGCAGCAGAGGTTAAGAGTTAGCCACTTGCCCTGAGAGAAGTTGGAGTACACCATCAAAGGAAAATAAACCTCTTCTCTCTGTCTTTCTGCCTGTCTCTGTCTCTATCTCTCTCTTTCTCACACATCTTTTTCTTAAACAAATGTAAGCTTATTCAAGCATGTGAGTTGTATAAAACTGATGAGGAAATTTTCCATGTCTTAAAGCAATGCTACTGAAATGGCAAAATCCAGATTCTTCTAGGTTGAACAGCTCCTTTTCCAAGGATTTCGTTGCTGACATGTGGAGAGCAGGCTCAACTTACAGCATTTAAAAGTCTCTCCTTCAAGGTCTGGGGGTGGAGGGTAAAGGGAAAAGAGCCACCTTAGGCAGTGGCCACCTAGACCTAGGATGATGCTGACCAAATGCCTTCCACACTGTGCTAAGCCCAGCCACTCACAGCAACCCCAGGCAGCCTTCTCTGGGTGCTTACACCTTCAGTGGGGAGCATGTGGCTAGAATTCCATACAACAGCAACAGATGGGACACATCTGTAAAGAGAGACTGGTAGATGAAGTTGCACCATTTTCTCAAAAAGGAGAAGCACATTAATCTCCATTTGCCTTGAATGGTTGTGATAGAAACAGTGGGCAAAAAGGGAAATAATCTCTCTCATTTAACCTGTGCCCCCGTGAAAAATTGCTATAGCTTATATTTCAGAAACTGAGTGTAACTAATTTTGCCCTCTATTTATGGTTTTCACATATACCAGCACTAAAAAGAGAACCAGACCAGAGTAGGTCAGTGAGTCTAGAAAAGCCTTTTATGGTTGATCAGTATTTCTCCAGGCCTCTCTAACAGAGTGCTTTTTCTGAGATAGTGGTTGATAATTTGCACAAGTTTTAAAACAAGTTCTTGCCATTATTTTAAGTAGACTGTTACTTACTCACTCAATTATTCATTTACTTATCAAATACCTGTAATGTGTCAGCACTTTGTTCTGCAAGGAAAATATAAACGGAGTTGCACAAGTTTTGAAAGAGTTCCTACCTTTGGATATACAGATCCCTAAGAGTGAATGACTCTCAAGATGTCTGATCATTCTAAGGGGTGTGTGCTTGTGTGTTTGGCTGCTTTAACTAGTGAGAAAAATTTAAGATTTAACACAATCTCTACAGGGGTGGTGTAAGAAGGTAGTTAATAATCACTGCAGACGCTGCCAGTTATATAGGCAGATAATTAGAAGTCAGATAATAGAGCTATGCACAACATCATAGCTCACAGATGGCGTTACCAAACTACCTCTGCCATGGAAGTTCTAGAGAGAAGGCAGCATCTGTGTTACATGTGAAAGATGAGCAGGAATTCTCCAGCAGGCTTGACGGGAGGATAGAGGCAAGTCAGTGTGCCCTGGAGGCTGCTCACCTACCGAGTCTGAGGCCATCCTACAAGTTGGAGCTTGATTGGCATTTTCTCCTGTGCAGCTTGACAAATGGAGCATGCTTTACCATTAGTCAACTATTACAGGAAAAGGAATTCCACAGGCATGTCCTGGCTGACCACAAATGGCTAAGAGCACAGGCAAATTCAGGATGCCCAAAGGTTGATGTGGATGATCAAAAAGACCTCAAATGCTGGGTGCTGAGCCAAGGGCGCAGCAGTGTCTCACCTTTGCGTGCACATGTTACTGCTCTGAAACTCACACTGCCCTGGACGGAATGCTCCATGCCGTGGGTGGAGCCCCACACAGGCGAGCTGTCTATTGATTCAGTCACTGGCCAGCTGCCTGCTCACTGAGCTCCTGTTGGTCTCCTTCATTTGCTCATCCTGATGTAACAGTTACTGTCTAATGAGAACTTCAATCCCAGAAGCTAAGTGAGGTGAATTCTCTGCCTTCTTTCATTTAACTCTCCCCATCCTACAATGTAAGTTTTAACCTCTTTGTTTCCCAAGTAGTGGATTTATATTCCACGAGGTGAATAAATCCCTGAGTCATGTAGCTAAAAAATAGTGATACCAGTATCAGAACTCCAGTCTCTGGCTCCAAAGTCCATAGCCATTTTTGTCCCACTCATTTGTTTTGGATACGTCTTCTTCATCTATTTCAACTGTGCTTTAAATGTCATCACCTTGAGGCTATTAATATATCAGTACCACAACAGTGGCAAGTATAATTTGACACTTGGCTTTGCAGAGCCAGAAAAGTTATTAGACATACAGTACTTATCTAGGAAGTTAAAAAGCTGAATTTTTCTACCTGTGCCAAGTTCTGATAGTAATGGCAGTTTGAGTGAAATTTAGAGGATATATTTGAGGCTCAGATTAAACTGACTCCTTTTTGGTCTGAATACTGGTTCTGAGATCAGTTTATACTTTAAAAGGTAATAATTTGAAATAAGTGTCAACATGTTTTCTCAAAGTGTTTCAAATGGTCAAAACATGGACTTGACTTTAACCTGAGATATAATGCTCTATCAGGATCTACTTAAAAAATATACCATTGGACTAGAGCACAATAAATTATAAACTACATTTTTTTTTTAAGACAAGGAGGTTGGTTGGTCTAATTAATAAATATTTTACTGTTCTAGCATATCGTTGAATATAATACATAATATTTTTCTATATTTTAAAGGTACTTACTCCATATAATTTATTTTGCTGCTGTATTATAACCCTAGAAATAACAGTTAACAAATACAATCCTTTGATAACGTCTTTAGCAATATGATTTAGTTTAAGTCATCACAAATCTTCAAACTGAGCAATTGTGGGAATTTTATAACTACTACAAAATTGTTTTTCTTATATATATAAATATTGTATTTCTTCTGTATTAAAAATATACCACAGTAGTTTTAAAAGAGACTTTGGGGGGGGTTATTTACTAACCTATATATTTAAACTTGAATAGCTTGTGCATCCATTATAGCATATTACAAAAATACCTTTCTAACAAGAATAACAGTTATAAAGTCCAATTATGATTTTTGGCAATTATGAGGTAGTAACAGTGAATAAACTTGTAGAGTAAGACTGACAGTTATTCAGCTAACTTTAGAAAGTCAAAATCCTGGGTAATGTCAGGGTGATGCTTATGTAAGACATGGCAGTTTAGAAGATACTTTTCGTTCTTGAGATCTGCAAGTCTCTAATGTTCAGAAACAAAAAAATAAGTAGGTAGGTAGAACTCTACAATTGCTTAGTTAAAAAATAAAAAGCCAGTTACTCAGCTGAAGAGCCAGGTATTTGGCATTTTATACTCAAGTTGTCTGAACACTTTAAATTTTCACTTTAAATGAGAACAAGGGCTACTCCAGGTAACTGGGAGCCAACTCTTGAGATGAAACTTGACATTCAGGACGTTGACTCTGGTCAGCCTATATAGAAGGGAAGTTGGACAGGACCAAGGGTAAAGTGGCCTCTGGATGTATCATTCTGGAACATCCCTGTTTCCAAGTAGGTAGGTGGATAACTCTTTGGAGCTGTCCTGAGTTGGGGAAGAGTGTCTGGGTATTAACTGTCCATGAATATCAAGCAATGGGTATGGGTTACATCGACAAATGACTTGACCTTGGGTAAGCTGTCTTCAACAGTCAGTGCTGAAGCAGCCCACAAAGGAGAGCAATAGATCATTCACCATGGGAATTCATCCCCAGTGATGAAGGGATTCCAGGTAACATCACAGTGACCCCCATGGATAGATATCCAGACAGATGAAGTTATTTAGTATTTTTTCTTAACAGTTTCTGCATGACTACCAATATCTCACTTCAAAAACTTTAAATTTGCAGAACACAGACATGTTTCTTTTAGTATGCTAGCACCAGATCATCACAATGAATTTATAAATATGGAACATGAATTTTTGTAATGTGTGAAAACATATCATTTTGGAATGCTGTATGTTTGAATTTGTGATTCCAGTAAATAGGTTATGGTAGACAGTTTGGTTTACAGTATCAACATTCTTTCACTTCATTGTCCTCTTGTCTTCTCTTCTAACAATTCATGATAAATCCTGGATATTAATCCTTGTTTTTTTTTTGTTAATTAGGTCATTCATCTAGTGATTCTTTATGCTCATTTACCTTTAGAAAGTGATTTGAGATTACAAGTCAAAATAATAAGATTATACAAGTCAAAATAATATTCTACCTACCATCTACAAAAGCTTGCTGTATGTCAAGTACTAAGTGCTTTTGATGGTGACTGTTATAGAAACCTGTTTTAAAAATAGTGAGATGAAGACTATGAAAAATTAGATATTGTCCCCCAAACGAACAACTAGTGGAAGGTAAGTGGAATCTGATTTGAGGATAGGAACATTTTCAAACACTATACTGAAAATTTTTAGGGCAGGGAAAAATAAAATTACATGATTTAACACATCTTTTATGTTAATGAAATTATGTTTTGTTTCAAAGTCTATATTTTTTCTCAGATAGGGCCTTAAGTCTATTCACTTATTTAATTCATTATCTCATTTACTGTTCTAACAAACATTTGGTTTCTATACGCCAGGCAATTTTCTAGACTCTTCTATTCACCAAAAGATTAAAAAAGTTCCAGTTTTGATAGAAACTGCAGTCAAGAGAAGAAGAGAGATGAGAGAGGATAAGCACAATATTTATTCAGGCAATAGAAGCCTCAAGGTAAAGGGGATCATGAGCATGGAGAGCTGTAATTTTAAATAAGAAGGTCCGTATTGGCCTCTTTGAGAAGCCAACCTCTGATAAATAATAGAAAGGAAGTGAAGGAGTTAACTCTACAGAAATTCAGAGAAAGACTATGCCAGGCAGCCGGGATATCCAAGCCATGTTTCAAATACAGCAGCATAACTGATGTGAGTGAAACAGTCGACTAGGGTCGACTAACACTACAGTCGACTAGGAAAGGTTTCAAGTTGTCCTTAAGAATCAAAAGAGAAATCAATGCACAGCACGGGGAGTGAAAATGTAACTACAAAATAATGATGATGGTGATAAAGTTATTAATTATAAAGCCTGCTTATAACGTCTTCATTCTACTTCTTCAAACAAAAGCTTGGGTGAATAAAATATCTCCATGATGGTTATATCAGTTTGACAGTGCTGGATCTCTGATTAAACATTGTTTTGAGATATAGCTACAGTGGTTTCTGGAAGAGATTCGAATTTAAATTGGAGAACTGAGTAAAACAGATGGTCCTTCCCAAAATAGGCAGACATCTTCCAATCTGTTAAGGTACTGGATAGAACAAAAAGATAGAGAAAGGTTGGATTTATAATTGGCCTGACTGAGCTGAGACACTGATCTTCTGAACTTCTCCTTCTGCTTCTTGGGCCTTCTTGTTCTAGAATCTATGCCATAGACTTTCAGGCTTTGGAGCTGTACTGCTGGCTTCCCTGGGTCTCCAGTTTGCGGACAGCAGGTTATTGGATCTCAGCATGTAATCACGTGGGTAGTGCTTTAGACTGTAACAGGTATACATCAGGGTGTAAATGTAGATATGTTTCCTATTGGTTCTGTTTCTCAGGAGAATCCTGACTAGCATAGATCCTATTTCATATTAGAAATGGAAAGCAAAGCTGAATTGAATAATAGAACCAAAAAGCAGTGTAACTGATCTACCAATATTTACCAATGAATTTTTATTTTTCTCTGAACCATCTTAAGGACGGTGATATGACTGCACAAGGCCCAGATACAGACCCGTGGATTGAAGTCTTAGATAGTTACTGACTCAACAGGTCTAGAAAACAAGTGCTCAGGGTGTTGTTATTATGTCATGGTCTGAGTAAACCCTCCCTAGGATTGCAGTGACAAAGCAAAGAATTAAACCACACCTTTCAGGGAGAATTTGAATCTCTGGAAACATTCCCAAGTCACTTCTACTCTCTTCTCTGTAATCAGAGCAAGAAGAAATGTTTGGAAAAAGTCCTTAACATTGATGACTCCTTCTTTGCAGTTGGATCATATTGGTAAGGTTGAGTAAGCCTCTTTTTACCCATCTTCTCTGGCTTTAAAAATCTCTTCTGTGCCTAAGTTCGGCATCACTAATATTGAATTCCTTAATATCTCAAGTGTCCCAAGTGATAATTTTATTTTCCTCCTCAAATTCCTGTTTTTAATTTGTTGCTGCAATCTTAGAATACTTAACATCAGAGGGAACACAACTGCTCATTTCATCCTAGTATCATCACACTGGTTAAAACAACTGTTGGGACCTTCTATAAAACAAAATTGTGGTTTGCAATTCCCTTATGTATTCCGCTTCCTAATGAGGATCCCTGGATCCCAAATTATTCTTATAATTAAACCATGGTATAAATTCATTCAAAGAAATTTTGTGCCCTGTGAGGATATAGTAATAAGGTAGGCTTCTGCAAATCATAAAAACAGCCCTTAGCAAGAAACAGATCTGTCAGCACCTTGATTTTGGACTTTCCCAGGCTCCAGTACAACGAGGGAAGAAATGTTAATTGTTAAGCCACCCAGTTTACGGTATCCTGTTAGAGCTACTTAAGCAGGTTCACACAATGTGGTTTACAGTGGGGTCTTTGTAATATTACTGCCTTAAATACCCTCCAGGAACTTATATATTGAGTGACTGACTGTTTTTGACTATGTCTTGTAGTCTTCAACCCACTTTGGCTAAGCTGGCAGTGAACACTGCAGCATACATTTCATGTACTAAGATATAAGTGATTACATTATTTCAATAATAATTAATACCATTGTTAAGGTATTATTAGTAATTCTTATGTTTCCTGATGTATAGTGACTATACAAAATACTCCATATAATTGTTTCATTTAAATGTTTTTACTAATCCTTAGAAGTCAGTACTATCAATGTCTTGGTTTTAAGGAAGTTAAAACAGATTTGGAAAGGTATGCTTCCTACCAAAAATTTCATACAAAGTATGCAGTAGATGCAGGGTTTGAACCCTGACTATCTGATTCTTCTCTACAGTTTGTTTGACTCCACTAAGGGTAAACCAGTATTGTGGAACATAGCATTTTACACAGAAAATAATTTCCCCTCAAGAATGAATTGCCATAAAAGATCCTACTGTGGACTGCACAATATTTCATTAAATCTTTGTCATTTTAGATACTGCACTCACCTGCATATTAGCTATATGTTCTATAGCTGATATCCGTTTGATATAGAATACCTTGAATCCTGAAACCAAGATGAAACCCAGAGATACCTTGAGTGATACATTTAGAAAAGACTTGTTTCAGTGGAAAATCCAAAACCACCATGTGAGCCCATGAACTATAGCTTGACACTCTTGCCTGTAGTTTCCACACTAGAAAAAATGTCCACAAGCTCAGGCACTTGGCAGAAAGCCTGATGAAACTGCTTTTGTTTGGTGAGAGCTACTGATGTGTGAGGAATGCTTGAGATAAATAGGACATTTTCCAAGATCCAGGTAACTGTAGGAACCTGTGGTGGCAGCATTTTGGAATCTATATGCAGGACCTGAGGGGTCAGGGGCTGAATAGCTTGATGCCTGGGTGTTGATAACCATCTGCAGTTTAATTGATGGGTCCCTGTAAATTATAGGACAGCATTAAACATTGTAAGTTCAAGATGGGATAAAATAATAACAATATGTTGCTCTGAGCATTACTTCGCAATCTTATATTCTTTGTTTTGCCTCTTGTACTATAACATTAAAATAAAATGATAAGAGAAGTAACCTGTAATGGAGCAGGATAGACCTGCAACATTTTGTTCAAAGAACTCCTTACAGAGTCCCAAGGGATTTTATGATCACTTTATATAGCTGAGAAGAAGCACAGGTTCAGAGATTATCATTTTTGGAGATGACATAGCTATAAGTCATCCAGTTAAGATTTGAAATTGTATCTGTTTGCTTCAAAGAAAATCTAAGAGCATAAGTGTTTGGCAGTAAATATATATTGTATTCCCTACAAAGATTTTTACCCCTTTAGGCACAATAATTTTCACAATGGAATAGTTACATTTTTTTATTAGGTCAATTTTCTGATTTGGCTTAACTCTTGGAAACAAAAAAAAAAAGAAGTTACATTTATTACTTATCCTAACCAAACTATGTTAATTTACCACCTTTTTTTTTGGCCATAATCCTGCAAGATTGCATACCTCCTTTCTCCATACTAGCATTGATTACAATGCAAAACAAAGTGTATGTTAGTTATCAATCAAATTATCTACTACTGTGTAAGTATGCACATGAATGATTTTAGAATGTTTATATTTTATTATGTTCTTTAGATTAACCTATGGGTTTCATGACTGAGAAATATTTGCATATTTTCTAGAGCATCTCAAAGACCTAACTGAACATCAGATTTCTCTTTATTCCATGAATAAAGAAAATAAGATAAAAAATGTATATTTCATGCAAATAGCCAACAGGTATATGAAAAGATGTTCAATATCACTTGTAATCAGTGAAATGCAAATCAAAACCACAATGAGAATGGCACATATTTTAAAAAAAGAAAACAAATGTTGGCGAGGATGTGGAGAAAAAGGAACCCTTCTACACTGCTGGTGGGAATGCAAAATGGTCCAGCCACTATGGAAAGCTGTGTGGGGGAATTCCTCAAACTACCATTACTGGAGCTTCCATAAGACCCAACAACTCCATTCCTAGGTATCTACCCAAAGGACACAAAAATATTACTTCAAAAAGACACCTACATCCCTATTTTTATTGCTGCTCTGGAAACAACCCAAATGCCCAAAAATAGGTGATTGCATCAAGAAGATGTGGTGTATATACACAGTGAATATTACTCAACAGTCAAAAGAGATAAACTCATGTCATTTGCAGCAACATGAATGGAGTTAGAAGAAACTATGCTCAGTAAAATAAGCCAAAAAGAAAAAACTTGGGATGGTTTTACTAACAGAAGAATTGCAGGAGCAACATATATAAGGGATCAGAAAAAAAAATATTATAATAATAATTTAATTATAAGAAATTTCTTTTGCGACTGCCTCAAACTGAGATGAAACTACTGTTATTTATGAAAATACCAGTGCAATAAAAATTGCACTGCTGGATAAGTCTATTCAAAATCCCACAGCCCTGAGAGATAGAATTTCAGGCTAAGTAGGTTAGCTTCACTTAATTTATGAGTTCTAAATCCTATCTTTGGCAAAATTCCCTGTATAGGAACTCAATACCCAGCTTTGTTTATAACCCAGACAAATGAACCTTCTGTTTGGAATATACATCTGTCTAAAACAACACTTCTTAAACATTTTCATCTTTTGGCTATAGTCCAAATTTTGTGCTTACTACCAAGAATATTGCCAATAAGCCGTGTTGAGCTACAGACCCAAGAATGTTTCTTCCATCCTTCTGTAGATGATAGACAAGTTTACCTAGTATTTAAAAGGAACAATAATGATCTAACTAAGTGGAGGGAAATTCAGAGTAATATTTACTACTTTATTTATGTGTCAAATCTTAGATTTACCTTCATACTCACCAAATTAATGAAATTAAGGGTGATGCAAAATGCAGATAATTTAAAAAGCAATTTACATAGTCTATAGCATTTTTTAAAATTGCCTTTTCTTGAAAATCAGTGTATGAGAAAAGGGCAACAGCTAGTTGTTGAGGTAGAAAATCTTGGTCAGACCTACCCTTAAAAAAATCTTCCAGTGACACAATTAGAGTATAATTTGACAGTATGGTATGACAAATAGTTCATACATTAGAGACTGGTTATGCAGGCTGGACAATATAAGTAGTAGACCTTTTAACCTATTTCTGGATGTTGCTATGCCTGGGGCATATAGAGAGTAGTGCTGTTCTCTCTGACCTTCTGGGCATCTCCCTCCATCAGGCTGCCAAGATCACCATGTGGGATGTGCCCCTGTGAAGACACAGAGAAGCAGTGGGGTTCATGCCCACCCACTTTTGATGTTAGCCTATGTCAATTCTGTGCACTCCTTAGTTACTTTTGAAGAAAACAAGAGTGAAAACGCTGAATTGAGTCCTTGTCATCCTTCTTGCCCATCACCAAAATCATGAGCAGATTTTTAATCTGATCCCCTTCACTTTAATTTATAGGTTGTTGTATGAGATAACAAATATCTCTTGAAGTCCAACTGATTTAATTTTCAAGGAAAAACAAATTTCTCAATATGATGTTACAGAACTAAATAAACAGCAATGCTGTAGGTAAAAACAAAATGTTTTCTTCCTTATTCTGAAACGTAGCTATCCTAAGTTTCATACAGCTCATATCCTAAGCTTCATTTTTACAATATTGAGAGGTATGTGATGTGGACAAGCAGTTGGAAAAAGATTTTGAATTTTACAAAAAGCACAAGTAAGACAATAAATGTAAAGGCCATAAATCAATGTAATTCAATTTTAGGTGGATTATTTCACCTAAATTACACTTCTTTATACTTCTTTAAGTATATGAGAAACATGCAGCTCTTAAAAGTATGGGAAAACATCATGTTTTCTAATAACAAAATTCTGTTGTTATAAGACTTTGAGGTTGTCAAGTGCTTCCAGAAATTTCTTAGCAATTCTCTAGTCCTTACTGCTATCCAATTTATAATTTAACTATGAAATGTTATCTACTTATAGTAGGGTTCCCCAATGATCTTATTAAGTATAAATTTTTCATCATCTTGTGATGTAAGTATCATGATTGTATTGTTCTAAGATTCAGGATACTGATAGCTGTAAGAGTCAGAGACCCAACTGAAATTGTTGTAAGCCGGAAGTGTTTACGTATTTGAAGAATCAATAGTTGCAGTTGCTCAAAATGCTATCTGTTTTTAGACTCTTGCTGAAGTAGATAAAGTGATAATTTGTTACTGTATTTATGTTGTAGAATGGAGTTTAGAATCAAGCAAACATGGATTCAAATTCCAACTCTACCTTTTATTAACTTTGTACTCTAGGGACGTTACTAAACTTAATCTGAGCTTCCATCTTATGCATGAAATCAGTTTAGCAGGAACATTTCATGAGATTAGAGAAGCATTACTACCTTCTTCCTAGGGGACTTCTTAAATCTCTGCGAAGGTCAGCTCAAATAGTAGAGTTCCTATGGACAGCCGTCTGGACAGTATATCATGTTAGGCACAGAGTTGTCCCAGAACATCCTGCTCTGGGAATGTGGGACTCTTTAGCCATTATGGTGTCATAGTATAGTCAGACAGAAAAATACAGAAATGGTAGCAAAGGACATTAGCTAAAATTTTTCTACTTCTGTCTCTAATGAGAGCAACATAAATTCTCAGTAATGGCACAGTGAATTCTGCTCTCTCCTAATTAATAGACAGTAAAATAATGCTAATTTCATAAGTGCTATGCACATATACTAAAGTAAATATTACTGATATTTTTAGATTTTAATAGCTTTATTTTATTTTGACATGCATTTTAAAGTTTTATTGAATTTGTGAAAGATAATGCTAAGTTAAAAATTTAAAAAGCAGACACAAATTATACAATGAACATAGGCTACAGGTTCAGGTCTGTATCAAGGACATTAGATATGTAGAACTCTTAAAGTATGAAGCAGAGAAATGAACAAAGGCTAGGTCTATAGGAAAAAAAGGAACAGAAAAAGATTCTTGAGTATGATTATACACTAAGAAAAGTTCTCAGCCAATTTCTCAGTACCTGATTTTACTTGGGATGATTCAAGAAGAAAATGTCACATATACATAGCACTGTTCCCTTTACTGAAAAAGGAAGTAGTTCACTTTTCATAGTAAACAAAGGCATATATAGAGCATATACTGGGTGAAAGAATGTGTGTTGTTACAGGGAAGAAGACTCTTGATACCAAGTGATCTTTTGGGTTTGCTCCATGATATTTTGATGGATTAAAGTTTGTCATTGAACTGCTCTTCTTATAAGAACTTTCACCTAAAATTATCTCTGCAAACTCAAACTGTTTTTTATCAAGATCAATAAACAAAATAACAATACAAAAAGAATAGTAGACAACAAAAGGGTGACTGGTGAGGCACTGACATTCTTCAAACTGCTGGACTCAGGATTTGTCTCTAGTTTTGTCATGCACAACATTGAATCAGTTCATCACAATGGTCTCAGGGGCATGGCTATGCATGGGGGAAAAAACTATTTTTCATAGATGCTAGTATATTTCCATTGTCTTTCTCTGTAAATAGTCATGCATAAATTTAATGGCTCAAAAGAAGCACCTTCATTGTTCTGATAACCAGGTCTGGCTCTCTCATGTTGCTACTACAGTGGGATGGCAATTGAAGCTTGAACTACTAAGTAGCAAGGACAGCTGGATGGACAAGACATCTTCTTCTCCGCATGCTCTCTGTGTGTGACTAGAGTGAACTTCTTTGCAGGGTGGTCAAGTGACAAAAATTACTTCTCTCAGTGGGAAGGGGAATCAAGAAATTGTAGCTATCACATCTAGCCTTAGATGAGTGATGTTAGTGAAAATGTTTCTCTGTCTTATTCCTTCTTATTTGTTTTCTTCAAGCTTTATTATTTGTATTGTCTCTAAAGAATATAGGGATTTTCTTAGACAGTTGTCTCTTGTGGTACCCTAGTGTTTTAACTGATATAAAGGACTTTTGGAGATCAGGAACATAATTTTAACCCTGGATTGAGTATTGAGTATCAGTAAATAAAAATTCAGCGTAGTGATGGTGGTCATGTGAGGTTGACTGAAGTCAGGGTTAGCTGGCCCAAACGATCCCTAATAGTTGAACCTGGGTCCAGCTTCAGTTGTGCATTTGCTACTAGAGACTACGCCCAGCCAAATCCACAGTGAAGATATACAAAAAACAGACATACGACTGCTGACTCTGCTTAGCCAGGACAAAGTAACTCTGTCTTACCTCCCCACACCCACAGCATAGCACATCCCTGGATAATGACAGGGTTCATCTTTATTAAGTAAGTCACTTTGGCATTACAGCACTTCCATAAACTCCTTGACCTTGCCAAATTTGCAAAAAATAAAGCATTATGAGTACTCTGACATGAAGTTTAAACCCATTACTTAGCATGTTTTCTTAAATGGCTATATCCGTAGATACTCCTGAACTGAACTATTGAATGATAAGTAATGAGTTTTTATCAAAGAGCAGCACTGACCTTTTTCTTTTGAGCTAGCTAGATGGTAATGCTTTCTTCTTTTGTTTTGAGAGGTCAAACAAATGAAAGAATAGTGGAAATTATGGGTCCAGTTAGTCTTCCTAGATGTTAAATCCACATTTGTTTGTAGAATGTTTTATCTATCATTACCAACCCAGTATTCAGTTTCTAGATTTAGGGGTGGCTTTTGACTTTTATATTACTATAGTTTTTTAGTCACTCCCCCAGAATTTTAGGCCTATTCACATGTATAGAACTAGTTTTAGAGAAAATTAGGTAATAAAAAGTAGTGTAGGGATTATGAAGATCATTTGGATTCCACTGTTTAAATGAATAGCCGTGGCTTAGGGATTTTATTGATCTTTCGCAGAAAAAGAAACGAGAGGAGAAGAATAGACAAATCCTTCTGCATAATGGAGATTATAAGGTCTAACAGAAACAGCCTAGAAAACTCATCCAAATCCCCAACAATCCAAGTGATATTAAAGTCAGAGTTTTGGTTGCATAACCTTTGGCTATACTGTGATGTTGGAATCACAGTAATAGAATGCTAAGTATTAGACTGAGTAGTGAGTTCTGATGAAGAGTCCCTGACAAAAGGTGAGTGGAAAGTGATACTTTTATATTATCAAAAATTTTCCATTCTTCCTATATTATCACAATGGAAAGATTTTATATTTAGAGGATTTTGGGAATAAGCACCAAGATCTCACACAGAAGGAGGAATTTTGAAATATTAAAGCAGGAAGCAAAGGGAATTAAGGACTAATTTAGAAAGGTCTTGCCAATTTTCTGACAAGTGCTTTGAGATCTTCTTTCATTTATAATTGTACACATGTGTTTAGGCTGGTCTTTAGTTCTGTCCTTGATTGTATAGGGAATGCTGGAAGAGCAGCAAAACTGTGTTTTAAACTCATTTCATCTTCCCCTGCTTAAACTCAGAAGTTAGGTTCCTTGGAACTTAGTATATACTCTTGATTGATAAAAGGAAAGTGCCACATGTTAAATTACCAGGTATATGGACATGTGCACTATTTCAAGATGATTCCCAAAGGGAACATAAATACTGACTTCTTTTATGCCACAGTTTTTATGGGTGCTGGTTAAGTAAGAAAATACATACATTTGAATCCAGGTTTTGGTGGAAACTAATGATGAGTTAGCTCTACAGTTTCTTTAGCCCAGGTATCATTACCCATAACACAGTGATAATAATAGTATATATTTTATTAGGCGGTTTAAAGAATTCATGGAGGAAATGCATCAAAGACATGTAAAGTTTCTGCCGTAGTTGTAGTTACTAAGTAAATGTTAGTTGAGATCATTATCATCATCATGATCATTATACTACATACTTTTGGTATGGTACAGTACTTGAAATTTACAACACCGATATTGGCCCATTTAAAACAACAGTAACAAAAACTGCTAATATGATCTCAGGTCAAATAAAAATGCCTGCTTCAAGTATTCTTATTTTTAAGACTTCCATTCCTTAAATTTAGGTATGCCCAGAGCTGCACTTATGGGCCTTACCCTATATGCCAGCTTGGTATTTCTCATTGAATATATTACCATTTGAAGACATGAAATTTTACAGATTTCAGTTGGTAAAAAACTGTTTCACTTCCTCCACTGAACTTTTATTACAGTTCCTCTTGGAATTTTACCTTACTGGATGGCATTCTACTGCCTATTGTCCTCTTTTGGAGGTGTTCTTAAGCATGCCCAAAGCCCAAGGCCTTTTGGTGGTGACATGTTATAAATAACATTATTACCATAATTAAAAGGTTGGATCAGAGTGACTTGGGAGGGAAATGTCCTCGCCTTTGTCTTGTAGTCAAGGATAGGGTGCTGAGATCATTAACACAATTTAACTGGCCAAGTACTCTTTGGATAAAGTAGTAGCTGGAAGATCAGACATGCTTGACAGTTGATGGGCATGACTTGATTTTACTGTAGATAAGTTCTTAAAAATATATGTTGAAGGCCTACTATACCCTTTTACAATACTTTTATGCAGAACTTTGAACTTCATAAGATTCTAATTATCTAGGCCTTCCAAATTTAACCTTATCAATATGAAAGTTAAATGTTTATTTATTAGAGAAATAATAAAATATAATTATAATGAAATGTATCATTTACTTGGCAACATATGACTTCTTGCAATCAGTGGGTAACATAATGACTATTAATTTGAATATCTTTCCAAAGTCTTTCCCTCCTGCCTTAGTAGCAGCTAAATGTTAATGCTAAGGTTAGAACTGACAGGACTACAATGTTCTGGAGGTTAGGTATGTATGCTGGTCTCTGTAACTTAACAAAGTTCTGTCTCTATGTGGAGACCACAGAGGATTTTCGTCTTTCTTCCTATAATTTTTCTCTCTCTTTTATGTTATACATCAGATAACTTCTCTGTAGGATAAGATATTATCAAATAAAAAAAGTAGGGCCCTCTCTGGTGGTGCAGTGGGTTAAAGTGCAGCATTATGAAGCTTGCCGCAGCCCCTTCAGTGCAAGTTCAATCCCCGGCCAGAGAGGTGACCCATATGGCACAGCAGATGGCTCCTGACCCACCCTCTGCTCCCCCCAGCAGTGTATTTCATCTGTCTGCCTGTTCTGCTCCCCACTCTGTCTCTGATGAATCCTCTCACTGCCCCTGCACCTCTGGCCTGTACCTCAGTTCTGTATGTATAAATAAATAAATCTTCTTTAAAAAGTAGGAAAATTAAAATATGTTCTTATACTCTTATATAAAACCCAATTCTTTAGTTATTAGTTGCTTTACTTTTTATTTCTTTTTTTTTTCTATTGATTTAAAGTTCAGAGAGGGATGGAGTTTTTTAATGAGCACTAGCTTGTCTACAGAATGAGTAAAATGTTGTTTTTGCATTTCCAAGTAAAATGTTTAAAATGCTCAAGATAAAGTAATATTTGTATCACTCTGAAAGAATGGAAGCTATAGAGATGCAGTAAATGTTCATAGTAACAACACAAATAATGCTTGATGTTTAGGGGAATTATCATCTTCACATCTGCTTTTAGCAGCTTGGACTCACTGACTGGGGAATAAGGATACTTAAGATTTAATTTTTTATGTAGAGATATTCTGTGAAGATAAAACTGTGCGCACACACACACATACTCACACTATAGACTGTAATTACTAAGTCAGTTTTAGGTGAGTTGGATATTCATATATTCTCATAACAGATAATATTCCTTCACTGATAATTTATGTAATAAAATGCTATACTTTGGATATTATAAATAGTAATAAAAATGTAACCATTAATAATAAAACATCTATGTCATTATAGAGTTGTCTTCTCTACTGAGATTATCAACATTACTAAAATGTATACAATATTTCCAAAATCTTTTAATGAAGAACTATAAATATAAAGTAAATCAATTATTGATAATTATTTTTAATCAAAGGAAGTGAAAATTTTCATAGAATTCTTGACTATTCATGTGAATGAAATAGGTAAGAAAAGATATAATCTAAGAACTGTAGAATAATTTGGAAAGAGCATTAAAGGAATATTTTATAACATGTCAATCAAAAAATTATTAATTTGTATGTAAAATTTAAATTTAATCACATGGTTATTTAGCAATCTACCATGAAATATGGCTTTGCTCTAAAATTCAATGAAAACATAGTAAAAACAGAACAAATTACTTTACTGCCATATCTGAATTCTGATTTTTTTTTTTACCTTGAAGGAAATTCATTTCAAGTTCAGGAAATACTTTACTTTTTTCTCTGCCATTGATAGGCTCCAAGAAAGATTTTGTTTGGAAATGCCAATGCTTCTAACATGGTATCTAGTTTAGTATGTGGAACATTAATAAAATAATATAGTGGAAGATGCCTGAACAAAGACATATTTTCAAATCCATATTTCAATCTCTACAGGCTATTTGATGACATTAATAAATTATTATAAGTTTCTCTCATGAGAATTTGGCCCAATGTCAATCTGACTTTGAAAAAAAGATCAAAGCTGGCCAGCCAAATTAATTCTGCCTTGACATACATGTCTTCAGCTATTGAAATCTGACCTCATAACACTTCTTGTATTTACTGCTCTTCACTGTGCCTCAACACGAATGGATTGCACTTTGCTAAGGAAAATGCCCAGTATCTGTACCAGATGAGTATTTAGAAATGTGTGAGAGATTTGGTATTTCTGCATGAGGCCTCTAGTACATTGTTGTCTTTCTGTCTCAGACATTCTTTTCATCTGGCCAAGCACAGGGCATGAAAGAAGGGGAATGGAAGGCATTTTGTATGTATTTTGCTGATTTCACAATAACTTTTGGGTTAGTAAAAGATCACAGGTCAGAAAGGGTTTGCAGCTATAGTGCATTTGAGTGCCCAACTTATGCTGGAGCAATGTAAGGAGAGTTTGGGATTCCCTTCCAAATACGCCCAGCTTAAGTTACAAAAAATGTTAATAGCTTTGACCTTTTAAACTATGACATGAAGAAAAGGCTCCACTCAGTTAAGGGCCACCCTATTGTAATCGCTATCTTTGAAGTGAGTCACGTACTAATTTCCTCTCAGGAAAGTTTAAACCAAAATATGTTTAGTCAGTAGTATTACTTTTTATTTTTATAATATCAAACATCTGCTATTTAGGCAGCATGATTGATTAAAGACACAAATTAATATACTAATTTTAAAAAGGTGTGCAAAGTACTGAACTCAGTTACTACCAACACAGTCTTCATTTACTGTTTGTGCAAATAGGCATTCTGTTAGCAAATTGAATGAAAGTGAATAACATGAGATTTAATATTTGACATAATCTCAGAAGACAATGACACACAGTCAAAAAAAAATTTCTACAGCTAATTGAACAGGCCTATGTAGATGTCACATACTATAGGGCTGATGAAATCCTTGTTTTATTATATTACATGTACCTTCATATTTAGGCAATTTGAAATGAGGACTTTTCAGGATCATACCAGGGAGGTAAAATATTGTAGAAAGGCCCTAGAGTTCTCACTATTCTTTCATAAATAGAACCAAGTCCTAAGTCAGGTCTCTGATTATTTTTTTGCACCCATTTCATTAAGTAGCAATAATAAAAACAACAGTAATTAAGCATTAAATGAATCTTCATGCAATTGAAACATTAGCTAGAGCTGTTCTTTTTTTTTTTTTTTTTAAAGATTTATTTATTCATATAGAACGGGGTACAGGCCAGAGACTCAGGGGGTGGCCAGAGGCTTCACCAGAGACAGAGTGGGGAGCAGAACAGGCAGATCGATGAAGTACACTGCTGGGGGGAGCAGCGGGTGGGTCAGGAGAGGTTTGCCGCACCATGTGGATCTCCTTGGGGCAGGTGGGAATAGAATTCATGCGGAAGTGGCTTTAGCTTCTCAGTGCTGTGCTTTAACCCGCTGCACCACCAGGGAGGGCCGGATTTCCATTTTTAAATCTCTAAAAGCTAACTCACATGGTATTTTATAATTTCATTGCAGTGTCATTTTCTTCTCTGTACGTCAACTAGTAGAGTGATAGATACGGCAACATGCATTATTTGTTTCTAATTTTACCTATCAAATACATAGAATGTGCAAGAGTAAAGAATTAATGTTTCATAATTTATCCATCAGTGACCATCCCTGACTTTATATTAGTCTCTGAATGTAGCTAAGAAATCCTCACATTTCTCAAGTTTCAAATTCCAAACTGGTAACTTTAGTTAATGGAGTCTGTGGTCTGTGTGTGTGTGTGTGTGTGTGTGTGTGTGTGTGTGTGTGTGTGAGAGAGAGAGAGAGAGAGAGAGAGAGAAGGAAGTGGGGGAGGGAGAGAGCATTCAATTTCTATTGCCAGGAACTAGTGAGCTAAGAAGGCATCCATTTAGACAGATAAAGCCAATTGATTCTATCAATATTGAATTAAAATCAATGGAAAGTAAAGTTTTCCAGAGGAGCTTAGAAACTTCTTGTTTCTAAGATGAATCTGAAACTCAGAATTTCAGTTTGTGCTGTTCTGCTATTCCTCATGTGAATACTTGGCTGTATTCTAGGATAAAGGAAGTCATTAGTAGTTGGAATATTCTGTGTTCTTCATATAAGATGTTTAATTCTATGGATTGACATACTCAAGCACATTGAACTGGTAGGAAAGTCGATTTATACATTTGACCATGACTGACACTACTACCCACATTTTATTCTGTACCCCAACTTAACACATTATGCACACATAACAACATAAAATACCCATGCTATGAACTGAGAAGACCACAAGGAATAATTACTGTTAAGAGCTTTTGTGCTTTACTCTGGCCCATTTTACATTATCTTTTTTTAAGGTTTAGTTCTACATCTCTTTTTACATATGAAAAGGTTTCTGTATCATACATTTATAAGGATACCTATATTGTAAATATAGTATGAGGAGTAACAATAAAAAAAAACTCCAAAACCCCATATGGAATATTTGAACACTATAAAAGCCTGCTGTGCTCTTAGTATCAATTGCTTTCTGTGCAGAGATTACCACCCTCCTGAGTTCTTTTTAATTGTATACTGATTTTCTTTTTAAATTTAACACACATATCTGTAATCTCAAACAGCCCATTTAGTTTGATTATAAACTTTGTGTAGTTTTCTTTGACTTGCTTCTTTTTATTTACTCAGTGCTATGTTTTTGAGATCAATCCATATGTGCTTATTCATTTAACCAGTCTTTGATTGCTTTGCAGAACACAGGTTGTGTGCTCCCTCTTTTGCAGTGTGCTGGGCATACATAAACCACATAAGGATTTCTCTCCCAGGAAGCTTGCATTTACTGGGAAAATATGAACAGTAAACAATAGACTTGATAAATAAAGTAAACCATATATTAAAATGTTACACATAATTAAGAAAAAAAACCATTAAAGTAAGGTGAAGAGAATACCAAATGCTATGATGGAGATAAATGGCAGGCTTAGAAGGCTTCTTCCCATTGGTCCTTGTTGAAAAGGTGGCATTTAACCAACCTACTAACCAAAAAACCAACTTGTGGATAAGTGTTTGTTCACATTCACTGCTGTATAGTATTCCTTGGAATAAATATGCCATGCTTAGTCTTTCTCCTCTTTGTTTTGTTATACTGTAAACATCTTTATATTTTCTTTTTTAAATAGAGTTATTTATTTATGCATATAGAACTGGGGTATAATCAGAGGTATAATGAGTACCCACCAGAGAGAATGGGGAGCAGAACAGGCAAATTGACAAAGTACACTGCTGAGGGGAGTAGTGGGTGAGACAGGAGAGGCCTCTTGTGCCATTTGGGTCACCTCCCTGGCCAGGGATTGAACTCATGTTGAAGCAGCTGTGGCTAGCTTCATAATGCTACCCTTTAACCCATTGCACCACCAGGGAGGGCCCAATATCTTTGTATTTTCTCTTGAACATATGTGTAAGTGTTTCTCTAGAAGTAGAATTTCTGAAACATACAGTATGTTATGTTAATTTCAATAAGGCAAACTTAGTTTCCAAACTAACAGCCAATTTATACTCCCCCAACAGTGTATAAGATTTTCTAATCCACATATAGCAATTTTCAATATTATCGTATTTTTTAATTTTGCTGAAGAGTGGGCTTTAAGCATCATTTTTAAATTTTGCATTTATCAGATTTCTATTGAAGTTAGTAGATTTGAACATAAATGTTTTATATTCATGAATATTGCTTTTTCTGAAGATAATTTCTATGTTTGCATTGATTCACATGACCCAGATGATCTCTTCATTTTAAGATCAGTAACTAAATTCTATCCATAAAATCCTATTTTTGTCCCAAATGAAGTAGTGTTCATAGCCTCTGAAATTAGAATAAGGACATATAGTTTTGGTAGTAGCCATTCAACCCACTAAGTTTCCTATATCCCTTATATAACAGCATTATTTTCAAGCCAATATGTTAATTTGTTTCTGTGCAAAATACCTGCAAATTTAAGACAGATACTATTATGGTATATTATGCCCCCTCCTCTTTGTTTTAATATATAGTTTTCCTTGTCTTCTAACTTTGCATCTTTGTGGATAATTCAACCATTATCTGATTTCTCAGTTTCTTCTGGACCTTACTAGTAACTTCCCCTCCTCCCTACTTAAACCAGTCCCCCAGTGATTATTATGGAGCCTGTTATGACTCCAAGTATTTGCATCTAGGATGATCTTTCAGGTAACTCTGAAAGAAGTCATCAGTGGGACCTAGAACCTTTGATCCCTCAATTTTTACTCTGTTTATAAGTCCCTTCCTCTCTGTTAGATTATTGTCTGACTCAAAAATTCCTGATGATTGTATTCTGGTAGTAATAGCAAAAGTGTTACACTTCATATGCATACACATGTTCATATTCCTTTAGTGTCACCACTTCCTTGTCAATATTTTCAATTTCTTTGTCCCAGTGCTTTTCCATTCTTTCTTGAGCAGTTCCAAGCCCAAATCAATTACAACAAAAGAGTTTTAGTCCTTAGTTTTAGTCCTTAGTGGACTTTTTGACTGAGTTTAGAGGGCGGCATGGAGTGATAATTAGTATTATCATTAGTGCTCAGAAAGTAGAAATGCCAGAAGCTAGGCTACAGGAAAGGATAAGTATCCCTGAGGAAATGACACTAAAACTGAAGCCTAAAGAATGATAAGCGCCTGTTTAATGAAGAGTCAAGAGAAGAGTTCTGACAGCTGGAGAAACACAAAGCCCAGATTTTCTACTTATTCTCATGTCAACTTAAGCATTCCTTTCCCTGTGAATTCCCTGTTCTTGTGTTTAAGTCCTTTGTTTCTTCCTTAAACTCACTCAGGAATCTTCAACTCTCCTTTCCTAGCTTATCTCACATCATGTTATATTTGTTTCTTTCCTTCACATTCTTTCCCACTGGACTCCAAAAAGATAATTTGGTGCTTGACCTATTGTCCATTATATCCCAGTGCCTATATGGGATCTAGCATATAATAAATTGTCAATTAAGTTAATAGAGCAATGTAAGAAAAATTGCCAAATGGCGACAGCTCTATAGCTAATAGATGGAGGCCAAGTGATATGCTTTACCTTTTTGGTTGGGTTCATTGGTGGGACCTTGTTAAATCAATTGACTTCAAAGCAATACATATTGACTGAAGAGTGGTGGTCTTATTTGAGGTATATTAAACAGCAATTTCTTCACTCACATGGCTTAATGACACTGTTCTTACTGATCTGAGGAACTTCCATGAAAGATAAATAATGCACAGGTATGTTTGTACATTGAATATTCAGTTCATTGGAGCAAGAGTCTTGTTTTTATATATTTGCTGTTTGAAACATATGTTTAATGCTCATTGGGTCCTACATAAGTTTCAGACACTGTAGCCGTAAAATATTTGGAACTCAATCCCAAGAACAGCAATTTTCAACATCTAGTGTATTACAGTTGCGAATTAATGACATAAAAATGGTATCAATAGCCATTAGGCATTGTAGTTTATGATGAATTCTTTTAAAAAATAAATTAGAAAACTATTAGATATAATTAGAGATTTTCCTTCTATTTATTATTAGTCTCATCTATTTTACTTTCTGAAGAGTGAGAAATGACGTGATTGAAATAGAATGAGGACCTGCATGAGACCATGCAATGTGGTTTGAGTGTTGTTATTAATGAATGCCACTGTGGCTTCTTCTTGTGTAGAACATATGCCAACTTTTCATAGTTTCAGGGATTTCTTTGAGAACTCTTGGGTCTTTGTCATAGTTTAGGGAAAGAGGAAGGGTTTGGGTGGAAAAGTAATTTGAATGAAAATAAAGTATTAACATATGACATCTGGGTCTGTTGATTGATCAAGGGTTTTACTTCTTTCAGCTAGATTAACGCTATTGTAGGCTTAAACAAGAACGCTTTGGGGAGGGAGTGCTGGCAGGCAGTGTTTTCTTGTTTAGATTATATTTGATGAAAATCTCTACTTTGAAGTGGTAGAATTAGTTAGGAATTTCCCTTCCAAGATTTAACATTCTAAGTATTATCAAAGCAAATCTCATAATTTTGCTATGGAGACACCAAATTTCCAGTCACCTCAGGGGAGAAGAAGATGGACTAGCCCACTTCCTGCACTAACAAACACAGAGCTTTGAAAGGTGCTGACTTGTAGACATTGTGGTATTCATATCAATGAGAAAGGATTTTGTGTAGGTTCCTTGACACATTTCTTCTGAAAATTAAACTATCACAAGGCTGTTTCCAGCAGGGTGCTTCCATTTCAGCATTCATAAGTTTGGCATTAGTTATCTTCATTTGTAACATTATTTGGGATAAAAATGAGGCTGTCATATTATTATATTTTGGTGACAAAGGACAGGGGAGTGGAGTGAAGTGAACACTAGACTGAGTGTCTGAAAATCTGGATTCTTTGGTAAACTTCACTTGTTAATTTAGTAGACATCTTGGATAAGTTATTATATAGATTCTGAGTATCTCAAATAAAAAATGATTCAAACAGATAAGATTGGCTAATATCAGTCTCAGAAAACTCCCTAGTCTTCAGGTCTCCCTAGTTCCCTTTAAAGACCACTAGGTCAGGATAAATTAGGTAAGTGACTCCAGAATTCTGCTTCTCCGATTTGAGCTCCTTATATGTTGAGTTTTCTTGTAACTTTTTTTTTTTTCCTGTGGAGAAATGGTTTCTTTGCTAATTTCATGTTTAAGGAGTTGATGAGAGGATCTCCGAGGGTCCTTGCTACATTACTATTCTACTATTTTGTTCTCTTAAGTACTATTAAAACTTTCATAAATTAGTATCTCGCTTGAAGCTATATTGGTAGGAATCACTTATGTTGCTCTGTTTTCTGGTTCTGTATTTCTGGCCTCTAAAAAAATGTTATCTGTTTATTTCACAAGATGAGGGGAATTACATTTACCTCACCTGTGTGCCTTAAAACAATTTTCAAATCAAGAATGGGCTGAACATAATATCATTGTCAATTTCAATATCGATTATCTCACTGAAAATATGAACATTCAACTTACGAACATGATAATCTTAGAAATTGATGCTCCTTTGGTATTTTTGCATCAGTTTTTACTGAAACCACCAGGTTATTTGTACCAGAAATGTTGCTGCTACTCTGGTAGATACCAACTTGCATTCTTGCTCTTAACCACACCTCAGAAGGAGAAGGGAAAACAGAAGCTCGGGGCTTTGAGGGAGAACTTTTGTTGTGCTGGAAAGTTCATTGTGATATAAAGTGAAACTAGAGAACATCACCTTACTTGTGAATTAAATAATATCTATGTTCTGGTCTGAGCTCCATCTAAAATGTATCATGCTAATTTAAAGAAATGTGCTATTTATGAGACAAATTTAGTTACAAGTTGGGGAAAATGATAAGTAATATCATTTTAGCTTTTGACACTACATTTATGACTTAAAATGATGCCATTTTTGGGCCCTCCCTGGTGGTGCAGTGGGTTAAAGCACAGCACTAAGAAGCTAAAGCCACTTAAGCATGAGTTTGATCCCCGCCCTGGAGGTGACCCACATGGGGCAGCAGACCTGTCTTGACCCGCCGCTGCTCCCCTCAGCAGTGTACTTTCTCAGTCGGCCTGTTCTCCTCCAAACTCTGTCTCTAGTGAAGCCACTCACCACCCCTGCACCTCTGGCCTGTACCCCAGTTCTGTATGCATAAATAAATAAATCTTTAAAAAAAAATATGCCATTCTTACTGAATTCAAGTGTATCATGACACACCAGCTAGGAACATGCCTTATTGAATTTCTTTCCCCCAGAGTCTTGTTCACAATTGTCAATGGGTCCATTCAGTGAGGTTCTTCTCTCACACATCATAAAAATAAGAAAACTTAATTGATGGTGTAAAACAGCACTTTGCACAGGCACATTGGTGGCACTAAAAATATGCCTTCACTAAGTTAACAAATGAACCATCATATAAGATCAGCTATGTATGCATGAACACACAACACATTTTTAAAATCACTTTTAAAATATATTTTTTTCACATTCTAATTAAGATCTCTGAAATTGAGGGTACTTGTAAGTTGATGATGACAGCACTTTTCTCTTTGCTATAAAAATTAATTATGCATCTGACATAAATTTCATCTCAATGGAGTGTACTTTGTATCTTTATCATATATTGTATATTCGTGCTGGGTAGGCCTGTCCATTAGATTAAAAGATTAGATTAAATATGTATAAGTATACATATTTCTCATAATTCACAATTTAAGATAGAACATTTTTATTAACTTTTCTTTCAGTAGTCTTACATATCTTTATAACTGTTACCATTCAGTTACATGATAGGTGGGGCCTAAAATTTCCTTTTCCTATAAGAACAATGCAGATTTGCTGGCCTAGGAATGACAACTTTGCCTTTACTAGCGTAAGGTAGTGTGTGGGCATTTGTGAACTATCCTTGATTTTAGCCAACCGAGTTCTACCTCAAGAAAATTTCCTCCTTACTCAGTAGTCACTTCCAGTGTTGTCCTATTAAGAGTTCCATCACCTCTGCAGTACCTGGAGTTTAACTCCTTAGCTTTTGGCACCTGCTTCTTTGTGGGCCCTAGCGTGCTGTCTGAATTGTCATGGCAACCAGAAACTAATTTTTCCTATCTTGTTGTTTGCTGCCAATTGTTACTTTATCAGTCCTTTTTATAAAAACCTTTTACATGCCAGGTGTAATCAATCTTATATAGGTTTTTTTTCCCTCAAATATTTTATAATTAATTAGGAATCATATTGCAAACTGGTCTCTTTATTGGTTTACATTTCAATACCTTATAAACAATGTTAGTGATGCTGGAGATAGAAATATGTCAATCTAAACATAATCCTAGGGAATATATAAAAGTGGCGTACTTATATCCTAGACATGATACTTTAATGCATCAGCCTGTGGAAATACACTGTTTTTTCCCCTTTATAAGTTGAAGTGGGTTCTTTTAATTTTATTGATAATTTTACAGCTTCCCCTGCCAATGATATTAACACAATTTCAAAGAGCTAGTAAGTACTATCTTTATTTGTTCAGTTTCTATAATATACAGCAGAAGTGATGGAAGAATATAATTTAATGCCTTAATATCTAAGAAAGTAGAAGTGTGTATATTTTCATAAAGGATTTAATTTATAGTGATTCAAACCACTAAAATGCTTCAAGAGGAATTATTGCCTGGAGTTGCATCTATATTGATGGAGTTGCATCTATATGAAAACTAAATGATTATTGATTTGTTTTGACATGGTTGATATCACATCTCATTGGTTATCAAAGCTGATAGACCTGCAATTGGGGTTTCCTTGCATTTCAGTGGGTTCTTAGCATGTAGGAATTAAACTTTTGCACTGGTGGTTCAGTGAATGGGTTTGTATAGCAATACCTTGTGCCTCATGTTAAGGACCCTCGAATGTGTATTTTATCAATATTGTTTGATCCATTAACTTACTGAGCTATATCTTAGCTGATTCACATTTATTGCTTTGATTCATGAATTCATCTATCTAAATATACAATTTAGATATTTGCCTTATACATACACACACACACACACACACACACACGTTACCTATTTTTGTATAATAACAAAATGTCTCAAATTATTGGCTTAAAATAAAAAATAAAGTTAGTGTTCCAAGCTACTATAAGTGCTTGGGATTAGTTTAGCTAGGTGACTCTGCCTCAGTCTTTCATGAGGATGTAATCAAATGTCAGCTGGGGCTGTCATCTGAAGACTTGGCTGACGCTGGAGCACCTGCTTCCAAGGAGAGTCATTGTTTGGCCAATAAGGTGGAGGGAGGTAGTAGGAGAAGGCCTTATTCCTCTCCTCATAGGCTCCCTGTGGGACTGCTTGAGTGTTCTTCTCATATGGCATCATCTTCCTTCAAGGCAAGTGATACAAAGAATACAAGACAGGAGCTTCCATGTATGTGACCTAACCTTGTAGAGTTCACAGTGTCACTTCCAATGTATCCTATTTGTCACAGAGGCCAAAATATTCCCTGTGGGAAAATATTCCCAAGAGCAAAGATACCAGCAGGCAAGAGTTATTGGGAAACATCTTGGATCTGGTTAATGTGGTGTCTGCTTAAATTTCAATTTCTTAAAGTTCACTACTTTAAGCAAATCAGATAGAAAAAGTGAACATGCTAATAAAATGAATAATGACTTGAGCCATTTATTTCAGGGCTTATCAATACTTAAAGAATATTTTTACTTGGCAAACCTATTGGAATTTCTGCATAGCCTCTATGGTATTAAGTAGGAATTATTTGCACCCTTGTTTTCCATTTCTGAGCCAGAAATCTTAATTTATTAAACAGTAAGGAACCATCTTAGCACTGAGAAATCTTTTCCTTTCTTTTGCTGTCATTGGTCCTCACAGGAGCCACTGCTCAACTGTGCCATTCACTTGAGTCCTTTCACTTTCCAGCCCTGAGGAGCAGCCTTTCATATGTGGAGACATAGCAAATGGCCCATGTGGAGTTAGTGTCCCCTTCTATCATAATAATATTTTCTCCACCTGCTCACAAATACCTTATATTCCTGCAAGTAACAGGTTAAGAAGACACATGTTTTCTTATTAAAATACCAGTTTTCTTGGTAAAAGGAATTTCTTGCAATTTTAACAGTTGCCTCTTCATTAGTATCAGGGATTTTCTGCATTATCTCCAGAAAACAATTTTTCATAAATAAGAGGAAATAATTAAAAAAAAAAAAAAAAGCAAAGGCCCTCCCTGGTGGCACAGCAGGTTAAAGCACAGCCCTGAGAAGCTAAAGACACTTCCGCATGAGTTCAATTCCCGCCTGCCCCGGAGGTGACCACATGGCGTGGCAGACCTCTCCTGACCCTCCCGCTGCTCCCCTCAGCTCCCCTCAGCAGTGTACTTTGTCGATCTGCCTGTTCTGCTCCCCACTCTGTCTCTGGTGAAGCCTCTGGCCTGTACCCCAGTTCTGTATACACAAATAGGTAAATCTTAAAAAAAAAAAAAAAAAAAACCAAAGCAAAACACTGGGGAGCAATATCTTAAAGGGAAATGCCAGGGCAGAAACATGGAACCTGAAGCTGAACATGCTTCCTACAATTTAGTGCCAGGGCCAACTCTGTTATGAGACATTACAAAGAGTAGAAAATCAAAGACCTTTAGCCTCATTCTCATACAACCCAAGTTCACTGTATTAAATCATATTTCTTCCCTGCACCAGCTGCCAAAGGCCACCAAAATGAGGAAATAAGTTCAATCCCTTGAAAGAAAGAAAGAGAGGAAGAAAGAAAGAAAGTAAAAGAAATGACTGATGGACCTAAGTAGTAAAAACTGACAGTGAGAAATGTGAATCACTACTTGCAGTGCAGCTGTCTTGTTAAACATTGAGCTAAAGCTTGTTTATTTCATGATAACTTTGGTGTGGAAACCCTTAGCCCTGTTATTTATTCATAACTTTGCAGGGGTCTTGGATTCCTAATTTGCAAGTATAAAAATGAGAAGCAATTTACATATTGCCAGGTGTCTGGACAAATGCACTCTATTATCTGCATAAGCCAGATGCTCAATGATTTGAACCAGTTTGAACAGAATGCATACTGTTCATTCACAAGCTGGCATCATACTCCTACAGAGACCCCAGGTTTTGCAAAGACTGTTCTGTTTTTATTGATTATGGTAAAATCATTGTAAAAAAATAACTTTTCTTGATGATATGTGACTGACTGTAATGGTTGGATAGTCCAGAAAATTTTTTTTATTTAATTTTTTTTATTACAAAGTTTATTTTTACATCATTTTGCACATTTTTTTTTTTTACATCTCGACTGTAATCCCCGCGGGTTTCCCATCACCAAATCACCCCTGTGCCACCACCATAGTCTTGTGCATTTCCCTCCCTTCCCCCCCCCCCATTTTTGATCCCATTCCCCACTCAACCCCCACAGTATATGGTTGTTCATTATTTTTGTTATTTTTTCGCCTGGTCCATTATACTCCTGCTATGAGTGAAACCATCCGGTATTTTTCTTTCTCTTTCTAGTCCAGAAAATTTTAATGGCCTCACATTTCCTTATGATACTCAACATATGCTCCCAAGAAGACAGACTTGGAATGTACAGACACTAAAGTAGGGTTCACTCAGGCACCAAAGAAGTTCTTTCAAGATTATTTTCACAGTCAGAGGAAGTAACTGAGCATTTACTAACACAATTCTGTACTCAAGTATCCTGCTAGAAGCACAAGACCCCATTTCATTTTGCAAATTGATTGGATCAAAAAATATCCAATATGATTAGATCATGAGATTTGAATTTTCATACTAAACAAAATTGACCATGTCACACAGTGATATAAACTAACATTACCACAGTTTAAAAAAAAATCAACAATTTTGCTCATGTTTTACTTAGTGGAATTGTTCTGAGAGCAGAAATTGAAACAAAATTCAGCGTCCCAATCATTGAATTGAGTTCACAGATTTACCTTTGTCTTATAGTGTATTTGTATTTTATGTTCAACCACAGCAACAACAAAAAAGTGCCTAGAGGCTCTAGAGCCACTGAATTGTGAATGGACATGAGGCAGACCACCCTGGCTCAGCCTGGCAGATGAGAGTTCCACAGGCAACAGCCAAGTAGTCACCATGAGCATTGAACATAGAGACACCATGGGCCCGCCTGGGAGACAAACACAGTTTCTGGAATCTGGAGAGAAGTTTTCAGATGGGCATCATGATGTCCAAACAGGATAGGGGTGCCTTAGAAAGCTTGTAAGACCCCAGCACATAGGGCCAGACAGAAGAAGCTATGTTGATAGGTTGGAGTTAGACTTATCAGGGTCAGAAGAGTTCAGTACATAAACCAGGTGAGGAGACAGAACCAAGAATCTGAAACACACAAGCAATGTGTTCACAAGTTATGGAAGCACACAGTGGTGTCACAAGGTCAGTCATTAAGGATAATCATACATACATCATTGCCTTTATTAAAACTCCCAGAAATTGGGCCCTCCCTGGTGACACAGCAGGTTGAAGCACAGCACTGCTAGTGGCCGCAGCCACTTCATTGTGAGTTCCATCCCTTGCCCTGGAGGTGACCCACATGGCACAGCAGACCTCTCCTGTCTCACCTGCTGCTCCCCTCAGCAGTATGTATCAGTGGATCTACTTGTTCTTGCTCCCCACTCTGTCTCTGGTGAATCCTCTCACTGCCCCTGCACCTCTGGCTTTTACCCCAGTTCTGTATGCATAAATAAATAAGTCTTAAAAAAAAAAAAACAGCTCCAGCAATTGTAATGACATTCCCATTTTTTAATTTAGATGTTTAACATAGACTGGAATTTCACTCATTATCACATCTTTGTTTTGTTTTATTTGCGTGATTGTTTTTTTTTTATTACAAAGTTTATTTTTACATCATTTTGCACATTTTTTTTTTCCATCTCGATTGTAATCCCCGCGGGTTTCCCATCACCAGATC
>NW_004567108.1:47366993-47396343 GCF_000260355.1 Condylura cristata | reverse complement strand
AACAAATTTTCTTTGTTCCATTGTATCTTCTTTGCTCCTTTGTCAAAAATTAGGTGTCCATAAACTCGTGGGTTTATATCTGGGTTTTCTGTTCGAATCTGTGTGATTGTTTTTAAATGCTGACTAAACTGCTCGTGATTAAAAAGAAATTCTTCCTATGCAGTTACATGGCAAAGACTGGTTTCAGTGAGAAGCAAGAGCCTTTGCCAACCTGTTTTGGTGGAATCGCAAAGATATCCCAGAGAATATGAAATAGTAATTTTAGGCATGAAAGAAAAACTACTGAATTAAGCTATGTGATTTGTTTTGAACAGGATTGGTCAGAATATAAAAATGATTCTGAAAAGGTCAATTTCTCACATGAGCCAAATACCTGATTCCCAGTGGCCTCCCTGCTCACACAGCCTCTCTCCCTGATCTTATTCATTTCCCTCCAGTCAATAAGATTGGTGGATGCAATCTTCTTCACTGGCACAACTTATCCTTCCCACAAAACCTTTATCTTCCATTTTGATCTAGAATGTTCTGCCCTGAGAGGTCTTTCTGTACTTCCTTAGACTTTTCATCCAATGGCACCCACAGGCTTTCCATTCTTTACTTTTTCTTTTTAACAATAATTACCAACTACTACATATGTTGTTTGTTTACTTTGCTTGTTGTCTGTCTTTGAATGTAATCTTCATACAAAAAGGAATTGTTGTCTGTTATGTTCACTGCTTTCTCTAATGCCTACAGAAGCTTCTGACCTTCAGAAGGAACTCAATAAATACTTGCTGAATGAGTGCATAAATGAATGAATAAATGAATAATACATTACCCAGACCCAAATCCTACCTCCTCTGTATAACCTTTCCCATATTCCCAGAACACTTTGTATATACTTCTTTCTTTCAAATAATTTATTATTCTCTTTGATTGCTATTCCTGATTGACAACTTTTTCCTAATTTCCGTTATAGATAATACACCTGGAAACATGTCTGGGAGTTTATTATTCTAAAAATCCCACAGCATTATAAGGAAGTTTTGAATAAATTGATACATTTTCTTTTGATGCAGAATTGCTCTCAACGATTATTCCAGATCACACTGTCACGAGCAATGTATGATTATACCCCTTTTGCTAAAAATGAGTTGGGTTTTTTTGTTTGTTTTCTGCTAATTTAATTGTGCTGAGTGGTTATATGCTAGTTTTTTTTTTAATCAGTTGCTTCTCCTAATGATTTTTGCTAAATCTGTAAATCTATTTTTATATTTTATAAATAATAAGCAAATTTCCAGTAAACATGGAAATGAATAATTTCTTTGCACAGGTGTGATCTGTGGGTATATGTTCAAGTCCACATGCTGCAAGGGTTAGATAGGCAGCATAATGAGTGAGCAGATAGTGAATGGCCTCGTCCATGAAGACAGGACACCCCTTCTTCATGTGGGGAAGTGGACTCAGTATTGCCAAAGTTTCTTTTTCAAAATGAAATGTTTTACTAACTAGGTCTAGAGGTGAACATCTGGAGCTAAATATACAGAGTAACATTAACTTTGAAAATACTCACCTATAAGACAATGGGAGAGAACAGCCCGAGAGAGTCATCAACAACCCATGCCAATATAAGGAGCTGTGATACAGGCCGACCACTGGAAGAGTGTTGAATATGGCGTGTTCTTCATATTCAGATCTCTAAGAAATGTTGGGATGGCTTATGATGAATAAGAATTACTTTTTTTTACATTCTTTGTCTTTTCCCTGTCAGAATTCTGGAATTGTCTGATTGGACTTCATTGGTTGAAGACCATTCATATTGTAGTTTGGCTTGTATTAGGATGAGTCTTTTAGAGTGGCTATCAAATTCCTAGCTGATTGATATATAGTGGAAATTTCTGGCCAGCAGGAAGCAAATGGTTTAAACATTTAACAACCATACAAAATAACATAATACTTCATTTTCATTGCTACCTGCCCTCCACAAATGCTTTTGTGGAGTTACATACAATAGAACCAAGGTTATTGTTATAATCTGTATTCTTGAAGAAATTGCTTTATTTTCAAAAAGTTTCTGGCCAGGAAAGAGAACATTAATAATACAGGATGGCCATCATTTGGACGGTTCCCTTGGTGTTCAATTATAGTTGGCATCCTGGGGTGAGCACCATCTGTTACAGACTCCACTTTCCTCTTGAAATAAAACAAGGAGAAACTGTTGCATGTACATTGGGACTCTTGCTGAGTTCTATAGGTGGCATAGTTCTGAGCTCCTAACAGTCATTTTGGGTTAATATATATATATTTTACAGTAAGTAGTGTTTATTAATTTAAATATATATATATTTATTATGTCATCCTTCATTTTTGTAAAATGTGTTATTTCCCCATGAAATTCCCACCACCCATTCACCCGGATTATCACTACCATCACTGTAGTCCCTTGTGCTAATATTTGTAATGTTTCCCTCCTTTATTTATTTATGCATATAGAACTGGGGTACAGGCCAGAGGTACAGGGGTGGTGAGAGGATTCACCAGAGACAGACTGGGGGCAGAACAGGCCAACTGAGGAAGTACACTGCTGAGGGGAGCAGCAGGTTGGCCAGGAGAGATCTGCTGCGCCATGTGGTTCACCTCAGGGGCAGGGATCGAACTCATGTTGCAGTGGCTTCAGCTTTTTAGTGCTGTGCTTTAACCCGCTGTGCCACCAGGGGGGGCCCTTTTATATGAACTTTCTGTGACTGCTTAGAGTATTACATGACATAGAAGAGCTCATACGTGTATTTGTGAAAATATTTGAAGTTCTATGTGCTTCTTAAAATTCTAAAAGAGACAGCATTGATCAAGGTCAGAGGTTTTAACCAGGTATTGTAGGAGAATATAAAAGAAAATTTGGTTTATTAACGGAGCAAGTGCCAGAAATGTTATCCTAGTTATTTGTTTCCTTTGATTAGGAAATGTCTGTTATGTCTGCATATGAAGAAAAATTAAGTAACACCCATTTTTATAATAACAGGTAATGATTACACTTTGTCAAAGCACACCTGTCCTGGAGTCTAAGCATTATTGCCTTATTCTTCATGCCAATAGCATTATTTTCATATTCAGCCATTTGTTTCCACTGCAAACAAGGAAAAGAGTAAATTATACTGTCTTTAAATTTATTTGGGAAAAACTACTGACTTTTTAACCCCTTTAACATAATCATAATATTTTCTAAATTATAGAATTAGTTCATTGATGTTTGAACAAGGTCTTACATGAAACTTAGTAAAAGAAAGAAAGTGATTTAGGAGCTGATTATGTGTTTTTCTTGAAATAAAAGCACCAAAATAAGATACTGAAATGGCTGGTTATAAATTTTCACTAATAGATGAGATTCAGGGCTTGCTCACCTTCAAATATGTGGTTGCTAATAAAAACATTCATTATTTCTCCAGGGTGATCCTATTCATTGTTATAATTATCTTTTTACAAATAAAATCCAAAGCAAGTAATAAAGGACATGACTAGTTTTTTAACCTCAGTATGAGAAACTGAATCTTCTCTCTGCACACAGCAGAAGAGGTTCAGGACAAATCTACATAGGTAACTCCAGGGTGGTGCTGACGCTTGTTGACATGGCAGAAGGAACAAGTTTGCAAACCAATTTACTATCATAACTGTCATGTTATATTGGGCTTAAATTTGCCTTTCATGATAGCATTGATTTTTTTTCCCCAGTCTTGTAGGATCATATGCCTCTAAATGAGTTCTGTGTCCTTTAAAACAGACACCTTGGAGATGCTGATGTTTCTACAACCCTTGCACTGGAAATGCCTTGAGAATAACCTGGCACTTTTTTTTTTTTTTTTAACATTTTCAGTGACAATACCGTATAAGTCTTTGAGGACTAGGTTTAAAGCTGTGGCGAAAATGCAAAAATAAATAAATAAATAAAGTGATCCAAGAGTTAAGCCTAGAGAGTTAATTGTATTACTTTAGCTCCAATTCAGATGTGTTTATCAGTTAACAAGCATGATTTTGCCTTCTTTCCTCCCTCCCTCCCTTACTTACTTCTTTCCCTTCTTTTCTCACCCTTTTCCCTTTCTCCCCTTTCACCATTCTCTCTTTTTTGTTCCTTCCTCTTCCTCATTGGCTCATAAAATGCTTTCATGAAAGACACTTTAAAATTGTTTCAGTGTGGAAACTATAAAATCAGCAAATACTCTTCTTAAATGATAGTGTCACATACTAAGATTTTGAAAAGGAGTTCTAGTGTGTTTGTAAAAATAAATTTGTCTTCCAGTTAACCCTAGTGGAAATCTTCTTTGGTTACTTAGTACTTTGTACAACCACCTCAAAGTTTGGTGGTGAAAATAGGAATCCTTCTATTATATGTGATTTTTCACAAGTCAGAATATCAGGCAAAGCAGTCCAGGTGCTTCCTCTTCCTCAGAGACCCACAGTATTCAGGTCTCTGCAAGGCGACTCACTGGTTGGTGATGGCTGTGCCAGGTTATTTGTCAGCTGCCTCAGTTCTGTCATCTGAGTTCCTTGGTTCTTCAGCAGATGTAAGGTGGTTTTTTTTACCATCACATTTCCAGAATCTGGTCTGGATTGACAAAAATCTGGCACTGGCTGGTCTCTCTACATAGCCTCTCAAAATGTCTAGCTCCAACTTCTGCACAATGTGATGGTCTCTCACAATGAGTGGCTTTTCTCAGAATGAGTCTTCCAGGAAATAGGGAGTGGAAATTGTCCATCTCCTAAAGCTGGGTGCAAAACTGACTCAGTGTCACTTCTGCAGTATTCTTCGAGTACAAGTAGTCACACAGTGCCACTCAGATTTAAGAATCTCCAAGAGTCAATCAAGAGAGTGCCAGAGAATTTTTTAGTTTATAGTAACATAAAGACAAAGTTATTATATAGGTAAAATAATGTACTATAGTCATAAAAATTCCTGTTGGCGGAGTACTGGTTAAGGAAGAAGCTAATTTTCAATCACTTACTTTACTTTGTTTGTCTTCAATCAAGCGGGATACTCAAGTATGAATCAGAGAAAATATTTTCTTTATTTTCCCTCTTATATGGATCTTTATTAAGAATAAGATATACTTGTTATTTTTAAATAAGAACATCTATAAGAAAATATTTTCTTAATAAAATCTTATAGCTTGGAAGAGTTAAAATTAGTTCTATATTATCAAAGTAATAATAGCTGTGGAAATAAAGTACTGCTGGCTGTTAATGGCTCATGTTAATAATTCATCAGCTTCCTATTTGTGGGATTTTAAAGAGCATCCTTTAGGTGGATGGTTATATTTATAAAGTGATTCATTCTCTCTTACTGTTTGATACTATGACTGTCATTCAATTCTAATTAAGATTACATTTATTATTTAGTTAGGGCAGTTTTCTGTTATCTTCTGACATTTCAAATATCTGTCTTTTATCTTCCTGATGATTTAAATTTTTATTATTGCCTTTTTCTCAACTCCACTGTGAAAGAGAAATGTTCAAAGCAAACATGTTTTCTAGAGTTAATTTTGGATTTTATCATAATGTGTTGTCTAGGAATGATTATTCCAGGAATATGTTTGATTCAATACTGCAAGTTATATGGCAGCAATTACAGTTAGATATTGATCCACCATCAAGTTTAATAGGATTAGCCAGGGTGGTGATGTTTGAGTTGAAGCTCCCATGACTAAAATGCTGTAATGATCAAATTAATTATTTAGTCAAGTTTGCAAACTCAGTTGTAAAGTGTATTGCATTTTTGCAATTTCTTGGAATTGTAAACATACATTAAAAACAAATGAAGTGTCTGTAAGTTTCTGACCAACTAATGGTAAAACTAGCTGTTCTTGGGTGAATAGATGAGGAAAGAAAAGTAGCAGTAGGCAAAAGGCTGTATAATAAAGTGCTGTCTCCTACAGGCAATGAGAAAAATTATGATTCCCAAGGAAACACTGGTCAAATTGGCCAAATAACCTGATTAGCAGTAAAACTTTGTGCTTAAACTATATAATGAAAAGCATTCACAATAGCTAAATAACAATAACAAAGCTTTAAATAAATGCATTGCACCACATAACTGGAGACTGAAACTGCAAGAGGAAAAGTAATCTCCTATCAAGTAAATGACACCATCATTTTTAATGGGTAATAACATATTAATACCTGTAGGGTTTTAGAGTTGGCAAGTAGTATGGACTCAACTGTGTCACTCCAAAGTTCCTTTGTTGACCTAATCTCAAATGTGGCTCTATTTAGAGACAGGACCTTAAAGGAGGTAATTTAGGTTAAATGTCGTCATAAAGATAGGCTCCAATCCCAGAAAGCCAGTGTCCTTAAAGTATGAGGAAGAGATACTAAGAAAGCATGTGCCAGAAGTGAGAAAAAGACTTTTCTGATGCTTACATCATCCAGCCTATGCTATTTGTTATGTCAACCTAGGCAGACTAATACAACTGGGTTGACATCTTGTGAATCTGATCTTTATTACATCTAGCCTGAAAGAATTGTGTACTCACTAGATATGACAGTTTTGTAACAGGAATAAAGCAAAGTGATCTTGTGGGTTTGCTTTTTTTTTTTTTCTTTCATTTTATACTCAGCATATTACAAAGTGTTGCACTGATATGCAAAAATATGATTGCCAATTATATCTATTACTATTTTATGGGTCATGACAATAAGATCTTAAGGTCAGTTTCTATTTCTCACTGGACCAATAAAATACTTCCATATGAAAGCAAAAACTAAACTTGGTTTCCTTTACATACAGAAAGCCAAGAATTGTTAATTGCCTCTTGGTTAAAGATAACTTCATTCCAACTGCTAATACACTCTCAGAAAGATGTACCTAAATCAAACACTTGCATTCCTTTTCTATGTTCTCATACTTAGGTTCCCATTTTAATGATCACTTTATATAGTCTGATTCAGTTTCTTCTAGGAGTATACTGCAAGCTCAATTTTGCTTGCCTCAAAATTTTCTTCTTTAATTATTGTCAACATTTTAATGTATAAAGTTAAATGTTAAACTATTCAAGTTTTTAAAAAGAACTTCTGGGGCCTCGCTGGTGGCACAAAGGGTTAAGTGTCAGTATTTTGAAGCTATTTGTTGCCATTGCAGCATGAGTTCAATCTCTGGCCAGTGAGCTAACCCACAAGATGTAGCAGACCTCTCCTGTCTCACCTGCTGCTCCCCTCAGCAGTGTATGTCAGTGGATTTGCCTGGTCTGCTCCTCACTCTGTCTCTGGTGAAGCCTTTCACCCCTCTCCATCACACACACACACACACACCTCTGGCCTACACCCCAGCTATGGTATGCAAAAATAAATATTTATTTCTTTTAAAAAATAAAATGAAAAGAACTTCTGTTTTACAAATACATATTGAAATACTTATAAGTGAAATAATAAGAGGTTTTGAGTTGACTTCAAAATCCAGAGTAGTTTGGGGAGTGAGTGACAGATATAACAAATCTGACTAGATTTGTATAGAGACTATTTGAAGCTTTGTGATTTTAACATGGAAGTTCACTCTATAATTTTCTCAAACGCTATATACATTTCTAAGTTTTCATATCACTATAAGTAATTTCTCCTATTCCCAAAGCAGGGGACTACAGGAGTGTAATACTTTAAAAGGCCATTGTTGATGCTTCAGAGCCATCACTGTCTATTGCAATTCCAAGTTCTGATCGGATCCGTCTTTGTTTTCCTTGTTCCTATCACACTAAGGCAACGCCAGAGCTTCAGCACAATAGTCACTTGACTGAGGCCATCATAGCAATAACAGGAAATGTCTTCTCACCTACACTTAGATTTTTATATCACCCTTTGAAGTCCAGCTCCTTTTCTAGGTGTTAAGGCTATATAGTTCAGAACTTCCATGTCTTTCTTGGGAATGTAGGACAGGAGTCTTAGTTGACCCCACTCAAAATCACTTCACTTGCTGATTCCCTCATCATCCAGAACTCCTGTCCTCCTTCCTTTACCTTCAGTAAGTAGTGGACAGAGTTTGTATCTTTGATTCTTTCATTATTTTCTCTAAGTGGCCAAGGTTTTTGGCCTTCATGTCCCAGTTTCTTAAAGTTATATCTGTATCTTACTTGTACCTTCGACCTTATTCAAACAAAGCTGTGTCTGTCTCTACAATTCATTGAGAGAAAACTAAACTCTAAGAGAAACAGAACACTAGAATGCTTCTAATATTTTTCTGACTGTGATTTTTGCACAATCCAATTATATATGATCCATGGGCTCAGTGACTTACTTGGAGAGAGGCTGATATTTTGGGGGACCACTGACTGTTTACACAAAAATAGACTTGTACCAATTGGAAGTTAGATCTGGATTAGTTTTGGAATGATTCTGGTATCAAGCTTGTAAATAACTCTCAAATGGTTTGGGGCACTAGAGTCTGAGAGTGACATTTTTTTCCCTGTAAGAACATGATGTTTTTTTGAGATATGTGATGCTCTGGGGATGGAGGAGACAGCTTCTCTAAAAGACCATATGTTCAACATCGACACCGAGGCTGTATGACAAGAGTAGGAGAAGAACACTATCATACCAAGCTGGCACTTTGAATCCCAAAGAACAGGCAGTAGCCTGATGATAGAGAGAATTGTGCTGCTAAGCTTTCTTCAACTGAGCTGACCTCTGATTTTTTTGAAAATACCTACGTTGGTAAGCTTTACTCAAAAGAAAAAAATGCCTAGTAACAGTGGAATTCTATAAGTCAGAGCCTCACTACATGCATTAAATATGATAAAATTTATTGACTATCCTTCCAAGGAGACTAGTTTGATTCTGACTCATTTCTCATTTGACTATTCATTCTTGAGAGAGGAAACTGTCAGACTCTTGGTGACTTTAATCAAACTGTAATTATACTCTGATGCATAAACTATTTGGGTGTATAGTAGCTCCTTAGGAAAGTGGTAAGGAATAGGCGAAGCATAACAAAGAACATTTTCCTAGGAAAGATCAATATTCCATTCGAGGATAAATGCAGTTGGAAAAATATTTCAGGAAAAATATGGCCTGGTGTTACATGATAAGCTCCCTGATGGATGGTTTCCTTCCTGAAAGTACAGGTCCTGGTATGGCTAGCCTGTGTTTTCTGTGGTGTGCTCAGTTGGCGTTTAAGAGCATTTGTAAGCAGACAGTTCTTCCTCCTATCTGACCACCCTCTCTTCCTTTTTCCTCTGTTTTAGGTTTGGAGGAAATGCAATGCTATAGTCATTCTTCTTCATTCATTCAAGTAAATGCAGAGAGTCCTTTTGAATCCAAGGTAAATAGCCACAATTTCTTAAATATTTAAAGGCTTGTCTTCTGATCCTTTTGTTGTTTTTACTTTTTTTTTTCTTGACCACTTAATCAGTTTTTACATTTACATTTAAGTTGTATGACCCCAAATAAACAAAACACATAGGACTCTAACCCTGAATGATATCTAAAGAATAAATAATTGCTCCTCTCTGTTCTATTATCTTAGAGTAACACATTGAAATTCATAGTCAGAATGTCATCTGCACTGATTTTCTGCCCAAATCCTAAAGTCCTAACAATGTGAGTTATATTTTCAGTTGACTCCTAATTTCAGTTTACTAACTGGAAAGATTATCATTTTCTAAGAATGTAATTTATTTTTTTTCTGCTTCTCAGTACAAATTTAATTTTCTCCCTTGAAAGTTAGTATTAAAACAGGACATTATAATTTAGGGATTCTGTTCTCCTAACTCTCTGCCCAGATCCCTTTCAACTTCATTCAGTCCGTAAAACTTGTTTACAATATCAATACCAGAAGATAGATGGAATAGCTAAAATTATCCACCTCATGATGGAAAAAGTGTAACCAGTCTTTTGATCATGACTTTTGTTTTGAAAAATGTGACTTGTATGGGGAATATTCAAGAGATGCTATCAAAGAAGCCATTCAATCAAATTATAATTTTATAATGCTATAGATTCTGATTTGCATTCTTAATATACGCCATAGTTGTTCTGTCAAGTTTCACTCCCAAATCTTGCCCATAATCTTCTTCACTGTACACTGCACACAACCCCTTTTCACTGTACACAACCCCTTTTTTGATATTTTCAAATTTGTTTTTTAAGATCACCATTATTAGCCTTTGTCACTTTTGTTTGTTTCTGTCTTGTCGAACTTAAATGTTCTTATTTTGCCAAAGACCACCTTAAAAAAATTTCTCATTAAAACTAAAGGTTCCAATTGGCTTTACATTAAATTTTAGTTCATTTTGCAAATTTTCCTCTTGCTGATACTTTGATGAGAACAGGTAGAAAATAAACATAAATGAACTTGGGGGAAGGCAATATATTAGTTCAGAGAAGCTGCCTTAGTCTTCATTCTCAGAAAGTGTGATTGTGTATGTTCTTGAATCCTCTATTACTGAGCTTTGGAAACATCAGTGAATTAGAATTGTTGATGACTAATATGCAAGAACATGGTATTTACTTTTCTAGTGGTTTGTAGACACTTTTTTCCACTCAGCATACTGCTACCAACACTATGGGAAGTCAAGTGTACAGGTGAAAATTGCAGGAGTTAACCATTTGTAGTACCATGGAACATGTGTTACTGTAGTATTCACTGATCATGTCCATTCTTAAATCTTCTATATTTAATGCTCATAATGTCCTTATGAAGCAGGTAGAGTTCTTCTCATTTAAAGAGGTCAGAAGAGTTAAGCAAATTTTCCAAGTTTACTCACTAAAAAGTGGCTGAATAGTGATTCAGATACTACTCAACATCTTTCCCATTAAACAAAAACTTCTCACAAGAGACTTGTTTAATAAAGTATATTGTGCTTGGATGGAATTCTCTTGATCATCATTTTTCATGAATTTTAGTAACATGTGAGTTTGGTGACACTAGTAATGTCTTCTTTATATAGGCACAAATTATGTCACTAAAGGCTGAAATGACTTGTCTGAAGGCCAAAGAAAGACTGAAAAATATCAGGATAAGTTGAGTTAGTGAAGAAGAATCTCCATATGGGACTAAACTGGACAAAGGAAATTGATTTATGAGAGTTCAGAATCCCCTCAGACTCAGTGGTTTTCATTGTTACACATTTACATGCCATTTGAGCCAAAGAAATACATATAGTAAATTGAATTTGGTGTCTTGCTGATGGCAGAATTAATTGATGCTTTCAACCTAAATATAGGAAAGAGGAGATTAAACTCCCTTCATGGTATCCATACTCCATTGAAATCTATGCATAGCACTATCAAAGTGCTCAGGACTGTTGGCAAAATTACAGGTGTTGTTCCAACTGAACTGTCCAGCTGTGAATACCCTCAAGTATTTGTGAAAAGACAATTCCTATAGTACATAGTTTCTGCATTATTCAGAAGTTCTGGCTGTCCTCAGATCTTGGCTACAGCTTTTGGTGCATCCCTATAAACTTGGATGTAAAACGTTTTACATCCAAGTAAAATAAAAAATAAAATTATTTTTCAAGCACATGAAGATTTAAAACTTAGTATAAGTGTGTTTATAAGAATTGAGACCACATTATATATATTTTTGTGTAAAAAGGTGAGTGAATATTTGGGATATTAACAATGTTTAAAAAGTTTTTAACAGAATTTTGGCCCATTAGAACAACAGCCTTGTAAATTCTAGTTAATAGTTACTAATTTTGACTTGTAATCTTAAGAGGAAATCTTATTTCATGTGCTTCTTTGAAATATATAAAAAGTATTATGTTTCACGGTTTTAAAAAAATTGGTTAGATTTATAAGAAACTTTAATATTCATGAGACTTGTTTATTTCAGAGAAGAAAAGCACTGAAACGGGAATTAAATGCAAAGTGTAGTTTTAAAGTTTTGAACTCAGTTTTTAAATGGGAACCCTTTCAGAGTGATTTTTAAAAATGTGTTAGACAGAGAGGAATAACATTTGGCTACACTTAAAAAAGCTTAAAAAATAACTAGATTTTTTAATTTAAAACTTACATAAATTAAGTATTTATTTTTTATACAAAGGAAATCTCTAAATGTTCTTTTCTGAGCACAAAAATTACTTTCAAGGACATCATAAAAATCTCATTAGCATTGCTTTATATTATTTGAGATCTATTTATTTTTATATTTATTCTTAATTTTTCTCCAAGTATTTCCATTTGTTTGCCATAGTTTCCTAAGCAAAATGTGGAGGAGACATTGATACACATTTAGCATACTGAATTTCACCATATAGAAAAGAAGTATTAAAATCTGTTATCCAAATGATAAATTCTTTGAAAACAATATTCCTACCACTTCTAGTAGCCAGCTTCTCATCTCTACCACAAAGTTAGGGAAATAACCCTGATCTGACCCATTTCATTCCTCCAGATTCTGGGACTGATTCAGTAAGGGGTACATTACTCAAACAGCTGAAGAAACTTTCTGTTGAGTTTCATATTTACAGAAGTCAGACTATTATGGCCTTAAGTTGTATAATGGTTGGGAATGAAATTGAGGTACTAGGATCCCTCTTCTGCATAATATTAAGGGGACCATCTTCAGTAAGAAAGAATGATTGAGTAGATATAAGATCAACCCTCTGCTTTATTCTGAAAAGCTAAGATTTTCAAATACAGCATTCTCTTGCTTAAACAGGAAACAAATTTTAGCTTTCTGTTTTAAATATTGAGCAGTAACTTCTTTATTTCAATGAATAGAATATGAAGTATTGCTGAAAATTATAGTGTCTTCAATCAATCAAAAATTGGACCTCTCCTGATATATAGCCTTTGCTTGTCAGTTTATGTTTAGAAAGCCTTTGTTTTGCTTTTTTCCATTTGATTTATTTTACTATGCAAGTGCCTTTTTTTTTTTTTGAGGAATTAACTCCTTAATTCTAAAATATAAATGTAGCTCAGTAAATCACATAATTTACATATTAACAAAATAATTGAGAGTAAAAAAATAGCTTATGTTTATGTAGACAAGATATTTGTAACCAATTGATAGGCTTTGAAAGCATACATTCTCCTCATCTATATGCTGTGTGGCCTGAAAAACGTTCCTTAAACTTTGTTATCACAATGCTAAAATCTATGTCACAACTTTACTGTCAAGCTAAATAACAAGGTGAAAGTATGAAATCTAAGACAGCTGAGTATTGTTCATGACATAATAGATTAATGCTTACTTATGAGGTGGTGTCATCCTGGGAGTTTCTGCCTCTATGAGTCTCAGGTATATCATCTGTAAAACACATATGAATTCCCACTTTATAGATTTTTTTTTTTAATATAGGATGCCTAGTTCTGGGTCTAGATTATAGTCAATATGTGCGTAATAAATGCATTCTATGTTTGTTACGGTGTATAAATTTCTAGGCATAGTGCCTTAAACATATATTTAAGCATTTATTTGCTTATCTTCCTCCCATCTCAGCTACTGAGATTTGGGAAGGAACACACACTGAGAAAGAAGGAATGTGCCATTGGTGTGCTGAAGCTAGCTTGTGTTAACTTGCAAGAACCAGCAGCTAACTTTTCAAAAATGTTAGCCAATTTTTAGCACTTTTTCAATTTGTTACAAATTGAGTGATATAAACCTACAATTATATAATTATACAAATTGAATTATATAAACCGACAGTGCAATGATTGATTTTTAAAGCAAAGGCAGTAAGTACTGCAACTCCTCTCTTTCTAGTGATTTTGCATTTTACTATTATCTATGCTGTCGAGGATATTTTCATCTGCTGTCTCTCTGGTAGAAATAGAATGATGTGCTACTGTCTATCCCAACAGCATGTTCAGGGACATCAAGTTAGTAGCTTGAAATCAACCACAGTGGTAGAATATATACCATGGAAATTGGCAAAAGCTACAAATCGTATTACTCCCCCAGCCTCCACACACACACTCCACCCCTCCACACACACATGCACATCCTTACCAGAAAGCCTGCAATTACATAGGCCCAAGGACCCAAGATTTGAAATAGGAAATCCATTGACCAAAGCAAGTTCCTCTATTCATGGAACTAGCAAGTATGGATCAGGCTGCATTGGGTTCTGAAATGACAACTTGATTCAATAGGAAGTTTTCAATCCTTGAAAAGTAGAATTTTTAAAATAAGGCATAGAGGTTACATCTGAGTTCTGATAGAATCAGTTCATGTAGGCTGCACAATTTGAACACCAGTGCTGTATGTCATTGAGAAATGGCATTGCAATAACAAGCAGCAGCCATCAGAGGACTTTCTCAGTCATTCTACTTCATTCCAGTAAAAAAGAAAGGTAGATAAAAACATTATCCCACTTAAAATAAGTCATAGATTTTCTAAATAAAGGCTTGGGTAATTAGAGCTGAAAATAGTTGTAATTTTAAAATGGGAGGAACAGTAGCACTTCCATTTTTATCTTGCAGTTGCCATATTAAAAAAGTCCAAGTTTTCTGGTTTCAATTTGTCTCCCTAATTAAAGAAGAGATAAAGAAGAAAAGGAGAGGGAAGACAAAGGAAGAGTAAAGAAAATCTCTTTTGGAATATCATAAGTAGTTTAGAGCAAAGACCCTGAAATCTCTGTTAAGTAATACATTATGACATAGATTATTGAGGGAAAAAATCACGGAGGGATCTCAGCAGAATGTCTACTTAGAGTTGTTTACCTAACCCAGGCTGTCCAACAGAATAGTATTTAAACCCCTGTAAGTTACAATGAACTGCTATTTTTCTAGAAAAAAATATTTTTCTGCATAAAATGTTGGACCAAAAAAAATTTTTTTTGTATATGTAGAAGAACTGGAGTGGAGGTCAGAGGGGCAGGGTTGAGAGGATACACAAGAGATAGAGCGGGGAGCAGAACAGGATGATTGACTGAAATACACTGCTGAGGGGAGGGGTAGGTGAGACAGGAGAGGTCCACTGTGCCTTATGGAGGTACTAGTGCTGAGACTTACTTAACCCTTATGCCCCCAACATATATACTTTTTTAAATCTAAGAGTATATAAAGTTGCTTCTTAAACTGTTCCTGCATGTTAGACATGTTAAGTGGTGTGAATAGCTGCTCATACTTGAGGAAAGTAGTCAACATTCTAGATTATTGAGCAAAGTTATTTCTGAGTAGTTTGGGACATGATGAAAATGGACACAATCCATGTCTCACAGTGCTTTCCTGGAGAATGCCTAGTTATTCCAAAGCAAGACTGCTGTCTGTGTAGTTTTGTTTATGTGAATGACTTTCATTCTGCAGAATGAGAGAAGTGTTTTCAGAGTGATGCCAGCCTTCAGAGCTTAGTAAATAACCCTGTGTTTATTTCAGCTAGTACCTGATATAAACAGGCTTGGTTGTGACCACCCAATAAAATCAAATGTCAGTGAAACCAGCATCATAAATGCCTTAATTACTGCTCCATACTCTTTAAAAACATTGATCAACTACAAATCAAAGGTATTTACATACTCATGTGAACACAAAATTTGTAATTTTATCATGTTAATGCTGTTGATAGTCTGCATCAGTATACCCATGCAGGCATAAAAATCTTTTAAACCCCTTCATACTTTTAGGTTAAATATTGAAGGATACTGATGAGGATGCAAGATAATTTTTATTCTTGTGAAAATCTGTTATATACCCCTACAGTAGTCTCGTTCCATTTATGCAATAGTCTTATCTCAAAATTATTGACTTCTGTGTTGGCACACCAACTGTTTTCATGAATCTTCATAACCCAAAGACTAGTAGATTGACTTTCAATCCAATTCCATTGCTTGACTTTTCAGGACTTCTGTGATATGAGCTGGATCTGGTTTGTTCCTTTCTTTGAATTAATGCAGTTAGTTTATAGAGTATCTCCTCACAGTAACATAGCTTTGTTTTTGTTTGCTAGTGAAAGCAAATATTGTAAGCATGATGATGCTGGGGAATCAGAGACTCCTGAAAGTTTGTGAGAAAAGTACAGTGGTAGATAGAAGACCAAGAAACAGAAATCACTTCAACCTAAATATCAGATACTTGTCTTGCAAAAAACTCTTTGGCATTTTATCTTACTTGAGTATCCTTTCTCTTATCTTACTTGTCCATGTCCAGTTTTTCTTAAATCCTTAACTGTTTATTTCTAAACATCAGTGTTTAGGGCTCTCTCAGCATCAGGTTTTCTCCTGACCACCTTATTAAGCCCTCCCTTACTAAAAGACATCCTGTTGCTTCTTAAAAAGAACTTGTGGGTCTAGAAACTATAATAATTTTTAGCCTTAGCACATTAGCTAATTGTACGCTGTCAATAATAGCTTAAAACAAACTGTGGGACCAGAGCTCTGGAGATTTGCTTCTCTTCTACGGGTATGTGAATATCTCTTTTTATGTTTAGAAAGACCCAGATGCATCACATTCATTCATAAAAATGCTTACAAATATCCCCAGAGGTGTAATTTCATGGTATATTGCTGGACCTATGATACCTTCATGGTTCTCTCCTGTGGTCTTCCTTTCCTTCCTGGCATCATGGGAAATAGAGGGAAAATGATAACTAGAGTAACACCCTGAAGTTTGTTTCACAAAACCACAGTCAACACAATGTACACAATATGGAACTTCAGAGCTAAACAGATTGTAATTGAATTCTTGTCAGGCCATTTCCTTAGCTTTGTAACCAGGGACAAATAACATGAACGTTGATAGCTTATCATAAAGTGCCCACTTCAAAAAATGATTTAAAAAACTAAAAGCAAAATGTATGTAAAATTCTTAGCACCATGGCTGGCATGTAGCAAGTGTTTAATAAATATCAGCTTTATTCATTTTTAAAAAATATTAAACATAGTGTGGATCAATTGGAGGCAAAGAGGATTTTTCTGGGCTCTCCATCTGCAATAGCAGTTTCTCTAGGCGCAACATTGCTGTTTCCATCTTTCCTCATGGATGTGGCCTCCTGAGAGGCAACTTTCCTTCTTTGCATTCGATATCAGCTTCCCATATTGAATCTCAGAAGGAGCCAGGAATTCACTCTATCTGCTATCTCAGCCAAACCACTCTTCTCCTTTAGTAGGTCCTTCCAGCAGGACCCAGACTCGGCAGCTGCTTCATGGTAAGGATATGTGCGAAGTAGCCCTACCTCCTACTCATCCTAGCACACGCTACTGACCTGTTACATGACCCATGATGCATGCTGGTTATTTCCCCTCTTGTCCCTATTACTGACCCCATTTTTAGTACCTACTTTTAATTGGGTTAATATTGCTAGTAGTAGAATTAGTAGTCATAACCACAATAGTTTTGATGATCATTAATACCTTTCAGTTATTGAGCACCTGCCATACCAATTCTTAAAACAATTCAGACATGCATTAAAGTGATCTTTACAAGTGAAGAAACTGAGTCACTTTTTTAAAAAAGGTTTATTTATTTATGCATATAATAATTAGGATGCAGGCCAGGTGTGTGGGAGAGTGAGAGGATTCACGAGAGACAGAGTGGGGAGCAGGCTTACCTATTGAAATATACTGCTGATGATAACAGTGGGCAAAAAAGGAGAGGTCTGATGCACCATGTAGGTTTGCTCCCTGGAGGGGAATGGAACTCTTGCTGCAGTGGCTGCTGATAAGCTTCCTAGCGTGGAGCCTTAACTCCTTGTGCCACGAGGGAGGCACAACTGAATCACTCTTATAAATTCCCATCTTGGGTTGAAATCATATTACTTTGTCTCCACAGTACCTTTTCTATGCTCAGAGGACAATGTTATACATCTAGTATTCATTTACTTACTACTTTCAGAGCCAAAAGGAAACCAAGGAATGTGGACATACAGCAGGGAATTCTCAACAGATAATTCTTGCTCACAAAAATTAAAAAAAAAAAAATGGGAAATAAGATAAGGAGGTATTATAGGGGATCATAACTGTTAATATAATGTTTATTAACAAAACTGATCAAATATATGCAATTCTAACAATTTTCCCTATTTTTTTCTACATTTAAAATTATTTTGCAGTCTCTGTTTTTAAATTTTTTGCTTAACACTTATATACATAGCAATTATAGCACTATGAATTATTAAGCTGATCAGCTTAATATGGTAGTTGGCATTTGATTTGATTTAAAATATTAAGTATATGTACACATGTATACAGTATAGACACACTTTCCTTCCTTTTTAATGTAATTTTATATAAAGTATGTATACATTTATATATATATATATATTAGGTATTTAAATGTGCTAGTGGATGAGCCTATCCAAGGAATGAAAATGCTAAGCACACTCAGTGTACACAAATGAATAAGGTCTATTTTTGCTCATCAGTGGAATAGGGGAATGCTTTTATTTTAAAATGAAGTGTGAAACTGACCCAGAATATGCAAGAGCACATAGCATGACAGATTTGAGTATGTACAATGTTGTGCGAGTAAAAATCTTGCCAGTGAAGAAAGCTTTCTCCACACAATTGTGTAGAGAAACCTTATTTTTATTAAACAGAATGCCCGCCTCTAGGCAGCCCTCAAGAGACTGTAAAATTCCCCACAATTTATGCAGCAAACAAGAAACAAAGTTCAATGGGGATGAGGTAGACATTTGCTTAGTTAGTTGTTATCTGAAAGAATATCTAACTCATCTCCTCAGGAGACAAAGGGTTCTATCCTGAGGTGGACCCTAGGCTGATTTCAGAGCCCTGTTTACCTCTCCAGGGGTTATGAGGCTCCAGACCCTAGAGAAATCTTTTTGTTGTGAAATGAGACTGGCTATATCTGTCTCCTGAAGAGATGTAGCTACATTCCAAAGGCCAACTACTTTAAGAAGATCCTCGGAAGAGGGAAAGAACAGGGTTGCCAGGAAGAAGAAGTGGCACCATTATTGACCCTGTTTGGTTTCTATCCAGAGTCTGCAGGTATCATTTTATTATGTGGTGAAGGTGAAAGATCTCTAGTTTCAGACCTTCTGTTCTAGCTAACTTAGTTCCTGTGTTTTTTCCTTAAGTCTATGAATCTTTTACTGTTAAGTAACAGTAAAACAATACATTTGGTTTTCTCCTTGATAAAATGAGATGGGTTTGGTCTCTTCTTAACAAGGTATAGAAAATTTATTCTTTACATACTGTATTACCTTCCCCTATAAGAGAGATGGTGATTCTCAAGGGAAATGATTTTGCTTGGCATTGATTTTGTTTAAAAAATAGCATGTGTCTCACTTCTAAACAAAGCTAGGATTATTTATAATTGTGTTATTTCTGTATGTGTTTCTTAAAATATTGTCTCATTGTTTGAACAGATAGTTAAGTGGTGACCATTTATTGTCAGAAACTCATCCTTGCATTATAGCCAAGTGACCAAACATCCTTATATTCCCTTTCATTTTGACTTCCTAAAATCAGATCCTAGATATAGAAAAGTAAAATTTTATAATTTTTAATATTAAATAATCTTTAATCTTAAAGCTGTCTTCCCAGTGGCTGAAGGGTTAAGGCTCAGTGCTATCACTGTGACAGTCTGAGTTTGATCCCCAGCCAGGGATCTGACCCATATGACTTAGCAGATTGCTCCTGTCTTGCCCACTGCTCCCCTCAGCAGTATATTTCAGTCAGTCCCACATGTTCTGCTTCCCACTCTGTCTGTGGTGAATCCTCTCACCCTCTGCACGCTGGCCCTACACACCAGTTCTTCTATGCAAAATAAGTAAATAAAGCTATCTTCTAGATTCCCAAGTAGTTTCCTGGAAAATTGCAAGGATATGCTATTTTACTCATAAAGAGGGAAGAGAAAAATCCTTAGTTTGGCAGGCTCAATATTTTTTGATTGGCTCAACACTATAATAAGGGCTTCATGGAGGCGAGCTGTAAATCAAAATAGAAGCTTGGCCTTCCCTGTTGCTGATTTTGCAGAGGTAAATGTTAATATAAACATTCTAAATATTGTAGACTTTGTGAATGGGTTGGAGAGCATTGACATCCTGGTGATGATACTTGAATAACCTGATGTTATGGGGAGCACTGTTCAGGCCTGATTGAATGGCTGTGTGCAGTTTCCCAGGAGGAGAATTGTTTTTTATTCCATTTTGTAATCACTACTTACTATCATAAGTTAAGTACAGTCCTTTGATCTCATCAACAAGTGGTGTCTGCTTTTCACTGATGCTTGTCTGTAGGCTTAGCTATGTGCTTCAGGTTAGAATTTGTTCCTTCAACAAAATGGGTAGTCTCAAAGCCTTGTCTCAGACTCTAACTGCTATTCTTATCCAGTAATAGTTCCATGAAAAACAAAACAAAACAAAACATGAGTACAAGCTGTAAAACTTAAACCTGAAATTGCTTAGACAAGTCTGTTTAGTCATAAGAATCAAGTCTGTTTAGTCATAAGAAGTGATTTTATTAAAATAGACCACTGATCCAAGACCCAGCAGAACAAGAATTACTTACATAAAACTGTATGAACTGGTGAGGGAAAATGTACTGATTATTTCTTTAGATATTACCAGTATTACTTTAATGTTTGATTTTCCAATTGGCACATAAGGGAGTAACATGTCTGTCTTTATTTATTGGCAAGACAAAATTTAGTAAATTATGTAATTAAAGTGAAGCATTTTATAAAAGGGGTATCTGATTTTCACCTATTCCTTAGAATTCCAAAAGAAATACTTTTACTGCATCTCATTAATTTTTCTGACAATGCATTTATTTGTGTAGTTTAATCTGGTTTTCCAGGACAAGTTGGTTGTGCCATAGTGGGCGTGTCACATGAGAGAGTGATGTGCACTCACTCAGCCAGACTAGTTTGCCATTTGGGCACTCAGGTTGACTTTATAACTGAGGTCAATGTCTTTGAAGCCCTCCAAGGAAAGAAGACCCGAGACTTCACTTAAAAAGGTCCTTTCCCGGTAGGCTAAGGACATTAGCTTATTTTGAAGACTTTGAGGAAAGAGAGATTCACATATATCTATAGGGGTGGCAGGAAATGAAAGTTGCTAGGGCTTGGCTTGGTATGCTTGGATTGAAGAGCAAATAATCAGAAGTGTTTAAAAATCAAATCTGAGATTCTTTATAAAATTTCCAGGAAGAAGTTAATTCTCTGACCTGAGTAGTTGCTCAGTGTCAAATAGTTTTCGATTTGCTGAGCAAACGCAAGGAGACTCCCAGGAATAATTAACTCTTCTTCTTGCTCCCCACATGTAAATAACAGGCCAAAATATGTGACCAGATTTCCTCTATGAACTCAAGAATATTCTTAGCCCATTATTTGTAATTAAAGTGGGAGGCTATTAAGAAAAGATTATCCAAAATCTAGAAATAAGTCAAAAGTGAAGGAAATTTATCCTTTCTTACGAGAGTCCTGTTTAACAGGCTCACCAGGTGATTAATTCCCTAGGACCATACACTTGTGTTACTTGTTATTTACTGTTTAATTTGGCCCTCAAACATGTTAAGTTATATAATTATGTCCAGAAGAAAAAACCCCCAAAGTTTATGGTGTCATTACCTCATATAACATTAATTAGTTATGTTACATGGCAGGGAGAGAGGGATACCTCTGAGCCCCCAAACCTGCCTGCTCTAAATAAGTTCTGCCATCCACCGCATCAAGACAAAACACTGCCATAGTCAACCTCTCCATGGGTCTCTCACCCACATCTCTTTCGACCAGTCAGGGCCAAGAAACAAGCACGGTTTCTTCACATGTCTTCCTTTCCTCTATGTGGCTTCCTTAGGTCTTCTGGCTCTCCACCCTACTTTCTTCTTTTTCAGATTCCTTCTCTTCTCCTTTTCTCTGCTCAGCTCCACCCTCCTTCTGGGTGGGGCAGGGAACCTGGAACTTCCCCTTTTCCTGGGGATCACCCTGTTACAGTTATTTATTTAACTTAATTTCAACTTTCTTTCCTCTTGCTTCTTTCCTTCCTTTGATCTTTTTTCATTGCTCCTCTCTTCTCTTTCTTCCCTTCTTTCTCTCTTTTCTTTTTTAATACTTATAAATTGTCACTTCCTAAAATGCTTTTGGTACTACCTCTGCCATCTTACTTGTTTTTTCATTACTGAATTAAATACATTTTTACATATATAAATTTTATGCTTACATGAGTCATTTCCTTAACTTTATGCAAATTATATTTTAACACTTATTCTTAAACCCTACCACAAAAGAATGTACTTATTTTGCCTCTGAGTACAGCCTTTTCTGCATTTCTCCTGCAATTGAAAAAAAAAACCTAAAAGCGATGGACCTTTATTTAAATTTGGATAAATGACATGGCCCAACTACTTCTAGAAAGGAGATGAGGTAGTTTACACTTAAAAAGAAGTGTGTCCAGTTTAAGCCCACATGGAATCCCCTGGGAATTTGAAAGCTGTCTGGGCATGCCCAGCGAGTGAATGGAAGGTACCCATCAGAATGCCACTGTCTCTATGATCTAAGAAATGTTTGGCATCTAGTGGATTCCAGAGAACAGAATGACCATTTGGTGTTCTACTTCCAGAACCTCAGCACTGTCAATGATGGCATCTGCCTTGGTACCCCGCAGAGTTGGTGGTCCCCAGGAGGAGATGGTGATGGCCAGAAGGAGACACTCATAGCTGCTGGAAGGGGCAGTGGTGACTGCTGTGGTGGTGGTACCCCACAGAGTGCAAGCAATCTTGGGAGGAGACATCTGGTCTGTTTGCACTGGAGGCAGAAGTGAAGGGAATTAAGAATGCAGTCCAAGTGCGTTGTCTGTTAGAATTTGCTAGAAAGAGAAAACTTGGCATAAATATTGCTTTAATGATGTCTCTTGAATATCATTAATCTGAAATCCACTTTTGACAGGAGCTCTCTGGTGAATGACTGAAGGGTAGCTATTTTGAGTCTTACCATTCAGTGTAAAGAAATGTGCTTATTCTTCACAGTGAGGCAGCAGGGTTATTATCCTATTAGAGAATTTTAAAAGCCTGAAAGTTTTTACCTCAATTGAGTCCAACTCTCCTCCTGCAGGCAGTGTCACATCATAGCTTCAGGCAAAGTCAACAGTCTTCAAAAAAAAAAAAACCACTCAAATATGTCCAACAGTGCAAACATTGAAGCCAGGAAGCACTCTTTTAAGAGTGGTTTAGAAATCACTTGATGATTAAGATGTCCACTGATGGATATTTTATTTTCTTTTTACTTTGCATGTTATAGGAGAATGGAGCCAGTAAAGTTGTTCATGGACCCATTCAATTAAATTGACAAACACTCTGCATTACCTGAAAGAAAATTAGATAGGTGTAGCAATTACTGGGGAATGTTATTAACTCCATCTGGGAACTCAATGGGTCTGAGGTATTTAATGACAAGGAGAATGCATGCTGCTACCGTTTTTAAGTGCAAGGTGTTTGCTAAGTAAAAGTTACTAAGTAATCTCCACTGTTGAGTGAGTGGTTTCAATTCTAAGTATCCCTGTTGTTTTCTTATATCAATTATAAGAACATTGAGATCAAAATGGAAATGAAGTAATGATATCTTGATAGGAGCCCACTGTTTTAAGATGTATTTAACCAAAAGGTATTATCAATTCAATTTCATTATCTTAAGATACAAATTTATTTTTGAGCTAAACCTTCCATTTGAATCATATTTACCAAAACCTTGGCTCGTAGGGGTAAACATTGGACCAACCAAAGGTTGAGTTTTGGCTACAGAAGTGAGCCAAGTAATGAGACGATGAAAAAATATCAAGCCAAGAAATCTCCCTTGACAAATATAATACACTGGTGCGTCAGAGGGTAGGATCTTTCATGACATAATTGGAGAAAGATTCTGGTAGGAGTAAGGTGGAGAGGATGAGCTGGGAAGAAACTGCCAACTTGCTGTTCAGTTCCATAATAACTTAAGCATTTTAGAATTGCCTAAACTCAGTATTATAGAAGAGAAATAAAGGACAAATTCTTGTAATATATTCCAACACATATGCCTATTAACATTACATGTGTCTTACAGAATTCAAAGATCATAATACAATAATTCAGTATAGTATGGCCCTGTGAGAGGTTGTTCACCTGCTCATAATAAAGATGCCAATACAAAATGTTCTGAGGCTCCACTCTGACTCAACTGTGAAAGCTAGGATGAAAGCTTACCTTCCAGATCCCTTGGCAGCATTCTTTCCCAGACTGCAATGCAGTCCTATGGAAGGCTGCGCAAGAATCCTGAGCTATAGTTCACATGGACTTTTCTTCTCTAATCAATCAGGGTTAGATTCATGCTCCTGTATGGAAATCCCTGTGAGTTAGAGACATGTTTTTTTACTTTCTTTATCTTACCTTTTTTCTTCCAGTGCCCCAAATCCAGCGATATCTAGTCCATGTCCATTACCTATTGTAGAATACCAAAGACAACAGAATTACAATCAGAATTGGGATTCAAAGAACACTATATGTTCTTTGGATGTAAAGTAACTGATACGCCAGAAATGTAGGTGGCATTAAAGGCATATAAAGGGAGCTGTCAAAGCCTGGCTGTATTGGAGATAGTCTAGTTTGCTGGGCCCTGGGGTATGGATACTGCCCAAACTGTCAATTATTTGGGTCAAGTGCATGGCAGAATTGAAGCTGTTTTACAGTAATATTAACCTCACTGCAATGTGTTGAAGGGACTCCAAGGGACAAGGGAGGAATTATAAATAGCAGTTAAGTAGTCTGCTTTGAAAGTCCAGATGAGAGGCAATATGTGCTTAAATAGGGCTTGAATGCAAACCTGGGGAAAATGAAGTTTTATGAATGGCACAGTGAGGTGATTAGGCAGTGGACAAGGTAGGCTGGAATAACACTAACTTACAAGTCTCAAGGGTGATAATGATATTAACTGCCACAGGAGGAGTAACAGGTAAGGGTCAGGTATAAAATTTGATGAAGTGTGTTCAATTTACTCCTTCCCAACCAGGAGTTAATCTCAGAATTGTAGAATATTTATGTGAAAAGTGATTTGAGACACAAGGCAAACAGAATCACACTTGAGGGTGCTAATATTTCCTTATCTTTCTTAAATTTGTCTCTCCTTTCCTTTCTACTTATCTTGCAAAACATAATAAGCTGATGCCCTTCTTTTTACTGAAATGGAAAATAAAGCATATTCTAAATTTTTATTTAAAATTTCTAGCTTTTTAATCTGTAGTACTATACATTTAAATAGCTGAAGTCTCCAATTAGTGGCAGTCAAATTTTAGATTAGTTTATTCTCTATCCAATAGTTTAGTATATTATTATTGTTATGCTGACTATAAATGACTGTTTAGAATGACTTCATTTGTAATGGGACCACAAACCAAATATTTCTAAAAGCAGCCAATACCCATTTTCTTTAGCCGAAGGAGCTGAACTAAGGAGACAAGATGAATTTGGATGAAACTGCAAATCTTTTTTTTTTTTTCCCAGAATAATGCTAGGCTTAAACATGACACCGATATTAAAGCTTCTCAATTTATATTTTCCAATCATCCTATGCTTTGAAACTTCACATTATGTTAATATTCTCTTGAATTAAGTTCTAGAATTTATAGAATCTCAATGTTTTGATATCAGAATTCTCATTTGCTACAATACTGCAAGCAAATGGACCATGGTTTAGCACTAATAGATAATATAGTTATTTGTATCTTTTTGCTATTCAGCTTCATGTGGATTGTATTCCTGTCTCCCAACTTCTAGTTGGAAATGGTGGGAATTCAGGGTCATCTTCAAAAGTAGAAGAATAAAAATCTTTTGATAGTGCAAGCTCCGTATGTCTAGTAGATAACATTAGTGTCTAGTAGATAACATTAGTGTTATGCTTTTCCTTCATGCCAGGCTGTGTTAAGTACTTTATGCAAGTATTACTCATGCTACCCTTTCATCATCCTTATTGTATTGGTATTTCAGTTTCCATACCTCACATATGAAGAAGCTCAGATTTAGAGTATAGTTTGACCAAAGTCATCCAGCTAGGACATGCAGATCATGGAATTCAGTTGAAATCTGTCCCTAGGTACTAACTGTTCCCAATATTGACACATTGATTTAGGTCTAATTTCAGCCTTAGTAAACTGGTTCTGACTGTAAAGTGCTGGTTCTATCAAACAAATTAAATAAACTCACACATTTCTCTGCACTTAGATTGTGGAATAGTGAATTATCCTAGGACAAGTAGCTCCAAACCCTAAAATCAAATCAAAAGGATTACCTGTTCTATAACTTACGTAAGTGCCCTGTCTCCCACTTACATAATTCATAAGTTTGATGGTAGACCTAACATTATCACCTATTGGTAGTAATTAGATTTGCAAAAAGAATCCCCACTCATTTTTTTTTTCTTTTCTAATTTCTAGTTTTGTTCATAAGTAAGATGAAAGCCTCTCCATGGAGAATATACTTATCTTGAACCTCCAATCAGAACTCTGGCACCACAGTCTAGCACACTGTGGTACACTGTGCATTTGCAAGAAAAATGGCCATTACTACAGTTCCCATTCAGAGATGCCCTCCTAGCTATCAGGGGGGAATCTGTTTCATGGTTATCTACTTGTACCTTTATAGCAATTACTAGCTTTTGGGTCACCTTACCTCTCCTCCAAGTGATATATGCTCTTCTTTATTGAAATTCAATTCTACCCCACACTGGGGTAGAATAGGTGGTTTTGATTCCACTTGCAGATAGGAGAAGAGAAGAATCTTTCCCATTCGTCTATTTCAGGACTGCACCCAGAAGCCGGTGCACTACTTTTCACTAGCATAGGAAATCTGAGTTGTGCTCAGCTTAGTCTTATTACATCTTGTCATGTTTAACTACCAGACCATGTACTTGATGGTGAGGTCACCTTGTATTTTCATTGACAAGTCCCCACTGGTGGTCACTCAAGGTGAAACTTTGTCCATAGATATTTTTAAATTCTTTTTGCTCTAAGAGCTGCTTCAATAGTTAGAATGCTCCATGAAAGGGAAAATTAGATCCAAGCATTTGCAAGTATATCAAGTTTTTTGTGCAGAAAAGTTTTGAGTGGATGTATTTGTGTGTTTAATAATAATAACAACCACAACTGATAATAAGAGAGGTTGTAAGCAGGGCAAGAGCTTCTTGGAATTTCTGCTGTTAGAAACACAACAATTTCCTACTCATCCTTTTATTTCAGACCTGGAGACATCATGCATGTAGATAGTTTTTGAGGGGTTCTTGGCCAAGCCTTTATTTCACTCAATTGGATATGAATGCAAAGTTTATATGGGTGTCAATCATAAACTGATCTATGATTTTTAAATTTTACCCACAAAAGATATAAATTGGTAATTGTGTATGTAAGAGACAAAACATTTATTTTAAATTTAAACCATAACAGGTGGCTCCGACAGCTGATAACATCCTAGAATCACTAGAAAAAGAAAGTGTTCTTAGTATTGCAGACTACATAAAAGAGTAAAAAAAGTTGAAGGTGAAGCCTCATCACTGGAGCTTTTCTCTTCTCCACAAAGCCCTCTTCTATCGGCAGTCAAGGAGGAAACCCAGAATCAGTCAACAAACCTGGATGAAGAATCCTAAGAAAATAGAGAATTTGCTTTTTATAAATAGGTCAAGACAAAATAGCTATATCCATTCTACAAATATGTGTGAACAACTAGGCCATGAATAATTATGCATAAACATACATCTAAAATATAGAATATAGCTTGATGATGAGGAAAAGGAGACTCAGTAATGGCTGAAGTGTTGTCCGTGAAGAGAAGAGGTGAGAGGGTTTGCAGAAATGTGGGGTAGAAGCCTTCTACTTCCTTGGGGAGGGACTTTTACCAAGTAACCCCCCACACCTGGTTCCCTTCTCCAAATCCCTACTCATTCCTTCCAAGAAGAGGAGGTGTGGTGTATCTGATTCATTACCACACTTTGGAGTTATTGAACAAATTAGTCTGATGAACAAAAGATCAGACATTTAATTAGCTCAAACCTACCAGGCATCTGGTATTGCCTGGGAAAGAAACAGGTGTCAATGGTGTCATATTCCAAAATTATTACACAAATTTAGCAAGAGAACACCCCAAATCACACCCTGCTATGATGGCCACATCTAATCAGGCTGTGAATCAGGAAATCCAAAGTGGTGAGAATGGGGATAGTAAATGGAAAACTAGGAATCCTAGAGTATCTGTTGTCTTCCTATGGATTTACATATATAGAGATGTCTCCAAGAGAAGATGAGTGTGTTCACTTTGGTGACTATGCCTGGCTTTGCTGCCCCAAGGGCAGGGTGGCAATTGCTCAAAAAGCAGTTCAAGTTCAATGCCATTAACTTGAATGACAGCACAAATGTGTCAGACAAGAACCTGTATAACTTTGTTGTTTTTACATAGTATATATACTTATGTATGTAAATATAACTATTTTGAATGTCTATTTAGAATATATATCAACATATATTTATATTAATGATGTATATATATCTGTTATGTGCATAGATCACATATATTTTATATATAAAGAATATTTCATGGAAAATTGAAATGGCCAGCTCAACAATAACTTACTCAGGGGCAATTTGTTTCTTTTAGGCTCCCTTACCCTTCCTAATGATAATGAAACAAACCCAAAGCTGATATTATTTCATCTGTAAATAAGTTAGTGTTTTTCTTTAAAAGATTCCTCTTAAATGTAAGCACAATATCATCATAATGCTTTGTCCAACTGAATCTAATGCCTGTAGGATTTTTATTTATCTATAATCTTATTTTATATTACATTCCTCAACACCAAAATCCTGATTTCAACCCCACCAACATAACACTCAATTATTTTAAATTTATTAGCTCATATATATGACCCATATAACAACGTGATTCCTGAGAAACAGCTTCAGATTTTTTTCCACCTTTGTCATTGTACTTAGGGGTATCCTTTCAAATCACTTTTTTTATAGTCAGTCACTTGAAGTAGATTTCATATTAGTTTTGATAGGTGGGAACACAAATTCATTTTATTTCATTGTGTTTCTGATGTGTAGGTTTGGCTCTTAATTTTTTTATTTTGTTCTGTAATTATGTGAAATATTTACATGATTCTGGAATCAAACCCCCAAAAAATATTAACATCTGTGAAAGTTTGATTTCTGCTTATTTCTTCTGTTTCCCCCCTACCTGTTTAGGTAACTCTTTTTTACTATTATTTTGTAATTCAACATAAATTCATAAGAATATCCTGGAATAATTTCATAGCAGCATACTATGCACACTTTTCTTCACTTCCCCCACCCTATTATTTATTTATTTATTTATTATTTATTTTATATGTATTTTTATTTATTTATTTTTTTAATTATTACACTCACCCCATTATTTTTTACTTAACACAATGAGTCCATGAGATTGCTACTCCTCACATATGAAGAAGCTCAGATTTAGAGTATAGTTTGACCAAAGTCATCCAGCTAGGACATGCA
>NW_004567108.1:47356844-47366893 GCF_000260355.1 Condylura cristata | reverse complement strand
TTATATGTATTTTTATTTATTTATTTTTTTAATTATTACACTCACCCCATTATTTTTTACTTAACACAATGAGTCCATGAGATTGCTACTGTCTAGAATGCAAGTGAGGGAGGGGTCTGGGAAGATGGTCACCCCACTTTAGGGGTCTTGGCATGTGTTTGTATTTACATAAATACAAGTTTATACCATGTATGTCCATATGGATATGGATATCGAGCTCTGGCAGACCTTCCCCCTCAGGAAGAGCTATGATGTGCTTCTTCCCTTCCTCCAAATGGTAAGGAAGAGAGGAAAGGATGGTCGAGCAGAGTTGGTGGCAGACTCTTCCCAACTTGTTGTTGATGAGTTCCTGTGCTCAATTTGCAGGCCAAACTTCCTATGTTAAAGTTTTTATTTATTTATTTTTATGTTTGTTCATGTATTTACTATTTATCTTTTAGGCTAGATGACAAACTCCTTAAGGACAGGGATCAGATATCATATTAATTTACACTAGTTAATTCTTCTTGAGTTTTTATTTGTTTTAAATTTATCACTATAGTGCCTTTTATTTGGGCTTATTAATTTTTAAATTCAGTCACTGTAGTAGATTTAATAAGTGATTTACTCCTTATTATTAAACATGGGTTCCGTGTTTGCTCACTTGCTAGTGGCTTAGTGATAACACCCAGGTCAACCCTCCATGTGCTGAGGTGGGCATTCATGGAGATGCATAAGGGCAAAGGGTAAAGTATTTGAGTTACCTGATGCACACATGCCCACTTGAGGTCAACCAAGGTAAGGTCTTCTGTTTTTGTTTTGTTTTTGGTAGTTGATGTGAGGTATAAACCAGAGGTTCAGGGGATGAGAAGACTCATCACAGAAAGAGTGGGGTGCAGAGGAGCGGAAGGGGAGATAGGAGAGGTCTGCTCCATATGTGGGTCTGCTCCCTGGCTGGGAATTGAACGCAGGCTGTAGTGGTGGTAGCGCTGAGACGTAGTTCCTATCCAATGAGGGAGGCCAAAGGTGAGGCCTTCTTGTTCCAGTTCTTGTACTATCAATAAGTGCCACTTTTAGGGTCAATTTAGTGCCATGTTTTTCAAATATTTACTCTTTGTGTTCATAGTTTCTGTGTTTAAAATGGTGTCTGAAAATCATTCTGGGGTACTGGCTGATAATCCTAAGTGCAAGAAGGCTGTGGTGGACTGTAAAGAGAAGTTTCATGTCTTGATAAGTTTCCTTCAGGGTGAAGCTACGGGGATGATGGCTGGGTTCAAATGGTAATGAGACAGTATGCATTAAAGAGTGCCTTTAAATCACATAAAAAACAAGATTACATATTGATTGACAGATAAAAATGTGAACAGAGGCTCACCGGAGCCTAATCCTGCATGGAACAGTGATTCAATATTTGCTAGTCAGTGTGGAGATGTTACAGAAATTAACTAAAGCAAACAATGAGAATCAATGGAATGTAAATTTAGTTTTATTTTAAAGCAGAATATCTAAACTAATGAATATCTATACCCAAAATGTAATTGGTCAATAATAAATGTTTGTTGAGTGAAAGATGATGATTCTGATTAGAATCATGATCTTGATAAAAGAACTTTCTAAGGTTAATTAGTGATTGAGTCAATAGAAGGAATGGATCTGCTACAGTGAACAACACAAGCGATGACTTATCTTTGCCATTTACTGGTTACTGGTTATTGCCTCCACTGAATTCTTTAATATTCATGCCTTTGTTTCTCCAACCATAAAATAATTATGAGACACTTTACAAAACTGTTATAGGGTTCTAACTTAGAGCTTTTTCTAAATGTCTGTCTCTGATCCATCAATGCCTGTCTCTCACTTCTTGTTTTATAAAATGAAGGTTTTAGCCTGGATGATTTCCAAAGCCTTTCCTGTCAAAAGCCTTCTAAGGGCCTGTGTTGCAATAGACTTGAGAGCTGAAGAGATTTGAAGGAAGTTATGGATGGATCATAGCTTAATCTTATATTCAGTACAAGGACAATCTAGGAGAGGGTCTTCGTCCTTGAATGATCTTGACTTTGCTCAGGTGTTTTAAACTGACTGTCTCCATGGGAAACCTTCTGTTAAACCTCCGTTACCATGACATTCTCTCCTCCAGGAGGTATAGGTTAATAGCACTGAAACTGGAGGTTTTCCCTAGAGTGCATAGTGAATCTCCTGAAAATTAAAGGGTTTTAAGAGCTCAAAGGGGTATTTTAAGATTAGATGACAAAATTTGGAAGTTAAAAACATAGTTTTAAACATCGACTTGGTTTATTTGTATAAATAGAGCTTTGCAGATATAGACCAAAATATTCACATTCATCAATAAACTAAACGTCAGAAAACTAAGCTTTATTTTTCCGACTTTTTTTATTTTTTTCCATCTCAATTGTAGTTTTCCACTTTTTAAACAGTGAAATGGAAGTGACAAGTGCCAGCCTTAGCTGACTTATAAAGTTGATATAAAATATAAGAATTTCTTTCAAAGCTCATGGTGAATATGAGAAAATCTTAAAGTATTTTTATTATAATCTAGTAGAAGCTTAGTGTTGAATAATGATAATGGCACTAGCTCTATTACACACACATCAAATGCCCAAAAGAAAACTTTTGATGTTTCATTTGGATCATTATTTAAGAAATTGACCAGGAAGAATTTAAGGAAACAACAATTTTTAAAATCTCCATATTTAGATAGAATGAAAGTTGTTGTTTTTTTTGTTTGTTTGTTTGTTTTGTTCTTCTAATAGAACATCCAGTTCTTCTCAGTGGGCCAGAAATGATTGCAACAGTTAAATTGAAAATCTGATGTGTAAGGATACTAGTATGGAATACAAGCTAAATAAAATAATTACCCAGAGACATTGAGTAATAAAAATAGACTATTATTCTTGTATACCTATGGTCAGAGATGCATTTTTAGTTCCCAAAAATAATCTTATCCTTTCTAAAGCCACGTGCTATGAGAGTTTGTGTCTAAATTGGACATCTGCCTCATTAGAGGTGAAATTGGCCAAACAGCCAAGAGACTGATAATAATGGGGATATCCATAATTAAGATAAGTTTGGAAAATATCTTTACCAAGAAGCAAACAAATACTATGAATAAAAAACCATATAGTTAATGGAAATAAACAGATTCTTTCTGTGGAAATATTCTGTTCAGTAGCTAAAGTGCCCTGTCTTATGCTATTTCTTTCTTTGGACTCAAGGCTATTCTTTCCACTTGCATAACTGTCAAAGTGAGAAACAACGCTCTTTCAAATATCTATATGGCTTATTCCTAAAGTCATTTTCCAGCAGCAGTGTGATGACTCACACATATGCAATGACCTTGCAAAAGTTATCTAAACAGAGATGTAGAATTTTTAGTTAAATTGACAAAAACATGTAGAAGTGAATATATAACTCAAAGCAACCTTGATTTTCTGCTTGCTTTCAAAACTTAGCTTTCAGTTTGTTTATTTTTAATAGTGACTCTGGCTAAAATTAGAAATAACAAAATGAACCAAAAATATCTAAACTACCAATGAAAAAAGAGTACCACATTCTATGGGCAGTGATAGCTCCCAAATAGTCTGGAATATATTTTTATGTTTAATTTTTAGTGAAAAGGTCATATATACAAGGGCATTCGTATCAGAGATTTAGTGAAGAAAAACAGATAGTCCACAGGGTAAACCCTTGGGTTCTTTATACACCAGATCTTATGCTTTTCAGTCAGATTCTGCCACTAATTAGCTGCAAGAATTTCATAAGTAATTTCATTACTTCTTTATGATTCTATAATGAACATAGTATCTATGACTGTGATCACTGTCAGTTAGTAGTGAGGTTGGGAGAGGCAAGAAAAACATTTCTGATATATTGTAAATACTTCTAAAAACTTAAAACAGCCTGTTCTCTAACACCCAGGTTAACCAAAGAAGCTAGTTAACCATAATATACTTAACTGGTAATGTTTCAGTATTTTAATGATCCATATGATAATCCATCAGATTCTATCTTATGACATAGAACCAAAGCAACAGGTATCTTTTATAAACAAGCAATTATTTTTAGTCAGAAAATGGAGACAATCTTAGCAATGTGGTCTATGACCGAGAACAACTGGGTCAATGTGTTTCTTGTGGGTGGCTGTATTGGCAGAGAATGTAAATTCCTGCCCAGTGTTTCAGTTTGAATATCAGTCCTAAAAACAGGCACAGTGAAATGAATGTGCAGAGGAAACCTATTCCATTGATTACTTAGTAGAGTTCTGACAACTGTGGGTGTCTCAGACTCCCCTGGGTCTCTGGAACTCATGTCCAGTTTGGCCATACTCCAGATTATGTGGCCTTTCTGGCCACTTTGGGATAAAGATGAAGCCAGATCTAAACTTCAGGTGGTTTTGGCCTCTGCAGACCAGTTAGAGAGCAGATATGAAAATTCTGTCTGCCAAATGCTCCTTTCTCCTGTTGGTGGATACAAGTGTTTCCATGACCATGACACTCCTTCACAGTCTAGAATCTAGGGAGTCCCATGATAGGAACTCTTTTCTCATTTCCCATCATTTTACATGGTGCTTTACACATCTGTAACATCCAAGAAAAATTTACTTGCTGAATGAACACTGAATGAATTAATTTTCCTCTTTCACATTTAGACTCTGATAATGGAACCATTTTAAAACTATGTGTATAGGGTGATTGCTGTGGCTATTAACCCTCACGGTATCTCCACATGATGACACATGATTCAGCAGAAGATAAAAATGGAGAAAAAGCAAAATAGACTGTCAAAGCTAGCCTTATGGGTCCAGAGTTCCAACCTGGATTGTCTGTGGCAGACCTAATCTGAGGAAATTATGAACTATTTTAAATGATTTTTTTTTAAAGATTTATTTATTTATTTGTGCATACAGAACTGGGGTACAGGCCAGAGGCTCAGGGGCGGTGAGAGGCTTCACCAGAGACAGAGTGGGGAGCAGAATAGGCAGATCGACGAAGTACACTGCTGAGGGAAGCAGCGGGCGGGTCAGGAGAGGTCTGCCACGCCATGTGGTCTCCTCCGGGGCAGGCGGCAGGCGGGAATCGAACTCATGAGGAAGTGGCTTCAGATTCTCAGTGCTGTGCTTTAACCCGCTGCACCACCAGGGAGGGCCTTAAATGATTTTTAAAGTACTTTTTTTCCTTTTCACTTATTTACTTTCCACACCTTGTTAAAGAATACTTTTCCTTCCTTCTTATCCCAAAGTTCCTTTCACTTTTTGTATGAAAGAAAGTTGTGCCCCTCCCCACATATATCTGGTGTTAGCATAGCTCACATTCACTCAAGCAGTCAAATCCTCTGAAATGTCTGTCAGGTAAGCACACCCACTGCTCCTCCTGGTCCCCTTATACATATAATATTTTTTCCCCTCGCTTCTAAGCCTGTCACCACCTTGGGAGAACCTCACAAAAAATGTGTTCCTCCATAGTCTGGGCTCTGTAACCAATTGACATGCATTTCATAGATCCTTTCAACCTAGCATTGTATTCCCATGCTCAAATTCCATTGTTGTTACCAATAACTGTGCCTCCCCAAAGTCTTCATTTCAACTCCCTTCCACCATTAACAAGCTTTCCTTATCTTTCCAACTAGCTCAGTCAAGTTAGCAGATGGAAGCATTTTTTTCAAATCCCTTGGGCCTTCAGCTCACAAGTCTTTCTTTATATCCAACTTAGATTCCATAGTCTCTTCTGTGCTCCTGGCTCTTCTCTACTGTATTTGCCTGTAAGTTTTAAGCCTCCTCAAACTTAACTCTTCAGTTGCTTCCTGTGGGTACCTCAGTGATGATCATGCCAAAGAAGATCACACATTCATGGTGATTTCTATCCCCAAACATATAACAAATTTGTAATCATGGGCCTTTGCTGAGCCTTACCATTGCCAGCTAGCCGACCTGGGGTGCCCTAATCAGTTCCCAACTAGGGTCCTCCACACCACCCCATGTGTCCTCCATACCACCCCATGCCTTGAAACATTGAGAAGAAAATGTCACCTCTTCTCAAAATTCCTAAATCATTTCCGCTTATTCTTTTTGAAGGTAAATCTACCCACATTATCAGTATACAAAACATGATTTCAAAGGTATAATTACCAATCATTTCAGGGCTGGCAGCAGAGCATCGTGCCATGCAGAGCCTCCAAACAGAGGCCTGTGTGCCTGCAGGGTTGCAAACCCCGGAGCCAGCCCAGCAGCCCTCAGGCCGCAGAGGAGGGGGGAGGGGAGGCCAGTTCCTCTGTAGGACATGCCAGTGCAGATGTCATTTATTCCTTTACGTGCTGCACATTGGGACATAATGCAATTTACATGAGTCCGGTTAAATGTGTTCACAGATAATTTTATCTAGTTGCAACTAAATTGATCATCATGAGCAGGCACCTGGGAATTTAAGATAATCTTGCTAGTACAAGCCAGGGAAGAGGGAGGTGGCAGAAAAATGCCAGAGTGACACCACAACATTTATCAATTAATGAGCTCTCATAGCAGATAATTTGAAAATTTAAAAACAGTAAGGGAACTTTTTAAAATGTAGATTTATATCTACTATATAAATTGTTAACCATGATATTTAGCTTAAATGTATTTTATGCCTTTACAGATTAAACAATGATAATACAATTTGTGTATACCTATATTGGAAATGTATGTACATTTCATTATCAATAGGGATGTACAATGCCTTTTTTTCCATCAATAGCTATAACTATAAAAAATTATCTAGCAAGGCAGATATGCCCTAGAAAATTAGAAATATTTCATATCAACTAATTTAGTCAACAACTTCTATATGAAAACATTATCCTTATCATTTACTAGGTATTAAAAGCTTTTGTAGACACATGTAATTGAAGTATTTACAGAGAAGTGTTCTTCTGAAATGTCTCTACCAACTTACTTATACTTGAACACCTTGATAAATTGGGAATTTACTACCATTGAAGATGGCCTCATTGCTACAATAAGCAATAAAGATATAATGAGTTATATCTCTCTCACACACATACACACAAACTCATCATAGTATACACATATACAAAGAAAAAATACTTTGACTGGGTCTACAGTATATAATATGCACACCTGTTTCCTCCCTAAAAGCTATTGAAATCTTATTTCAAGTAAAGCAGTGTCTTTTCTCTAAGGTCTTATGTAGTGACTCAGCACTTCAAACTTGAGAAGAGAGGCAAAAATGCAAAAGGCACAGACAAAAGGAAAGGATAATTTGCGTTTTACCAAAATAGGTAAATTGCTATGTAGACTAGTAGGTAGCCAACCCTGAGCAGTATGTGTATGTGTGTTTTTTTTAGCTTTTGCACTTTAACACACAGCAATATCTTTGTTTAATAAACTATGCTCCACATCACAGAGATACTCTGTGAAGGTGCCTGGTATCACTGGCATAGGCAGATACTCCTGATTTGTCCTTTCTAAAAGGTGTCAAGCTCTGGAAGCTGCCTAGAAAAACACTAGCTTAGCTACAGAGAAGCCACCGAGGGCCTTCCAAAAAGTAGCCAACATGTAAAGAACCATTGCAAGCACCATCTCTTGCACCCAGGAACATTGATAACGACAACACAGCCAGCTGGACTGGAGAGAGGGTTCCTTCTGGAGTGTTGTGCTGCAGTTTAAAATGTCAAGTTCAACAATAGCAGTTCTTTTAAAAAATCAATTCAGTCATAAAGCATTATATGAAAATCCAGTTTTCATGGCAAGATCTATCCTGATTATAAAATAATTTCTGATCTTATGAGATCTTCCCCACAGTACACTATGACCATATTGGAGACTACCTTACTGTGCTCCCACATTGATGGGAATCCATTACATCCTACAGTGGAGGAAACTTAATTGAATGGGTCTCGTGATTCCGAGCCGGTAAGAGGACTTCTGTGTCAGCAGATTTGCTGATCATATCAAGCTCTTCTCCTCAGTTCTGGATCAGATTGGAGCTGCTACTGTGATGAATACCTGTAGTAATTACATGGAAATAGATACTAAAGCTACCTCTAGGATAGATCACCTATTTAATTTTTACCCACATACAGTCACTGTGGACTTGATTTGGAAAGATTTAGTTTTCCTTAGGGCTGAACATATATCCTATTAAGTGAAATGAAGCCATTTTTTCTTTTGGGAAATATGCAGGTATTCTTTAATATCAGGGAAGTATTACTTCAATAATCATGTTTATTTCATTTTACTTTTTGTCTTACAACTACAACCAAGTGATTAAATTTGAATATCATAGAGATGTGAATCAAAATTGTAATTATTGAATTTTTTCTTTGTCTTTCTAACTTTCCTGGAAAGGAAGAATTATTTTCCTACTTTGCACATATTTTCCTTATATTCTTTATTAAATCTTCACATACATGTCTTTGCTAATGAAAACAACCCCATTAGTGTTGCAGATTTTTTGATTAGCTTCTCCTGGATACAGTTCATGTCACTAAGCCTAAGTCCCCACCTCCCATTTTACCATTCCCAGATATAAAGAAGAAAATGCACTGTTTATTTTTAATTTTGTTGGCCACAGGTGTCACAGCCTCCAGTAATTACCTATTAGCTGATGTGAACTAAGACAGGCTTGAGGTAATAAATAATGAGAAAGTATCTCTTATTTCCACTTCAGCATTTTTTTTTTTAAGATTTGTTTATTTGTGTATACAGAACTGGGGTACAGGCCAGAGGTACAGAGGGGTGAGAGGCTTCACCAGAGACAGAGTGGGGAGCAGAACAAGTAGATCTACGAAGTACAATGCTGAGGGGAGCAGCTGGTGGGTCAGGAGAGGTCTGCCACGCCACCTCTGGGGCAAGTGGGGATCGAACTCATGCGGAAGTGGCTTTAGCTTTTCAGTGCTGTTCTTTAACCCACTGTGCCACCAGGGAGGGCCCCCATTTCAGCATTTACCCCTTCACTCCTACAGCTCTGTGCCACCGCCATCCTGACAGCCTCACTTTTACAACTTGAATTAAATATCTGCCCTTTTTATTTTTATGTGTTTAATTTTTTGACTCAAATGATTTGTTAAAACCTTTTAAACAATCGTCAAAATGCTCCAGTCCAACTTCCTGTGAGCTTCCTTTAATCACACATCCTCTGGACTCATTAAATCTTATCTGTGACAAAAGACACTGCCCAACATTTCCTCCCCAGCTAAGCTTTTGGTCCAAGACCATCCAAAGAACTAACGTTTTTGAGTTGGGGCCAAACGAAGACTTGGCTGCAGTGAAGCCATTGCAAGGATGGAGCGGATCTGCCGTGGGGTCACCAGGGCTTTCTCCAGCAGGAAGCTGGAGTTCTTGTGATGACATGGACACAGGATTTATAAGGTGGGAAGACTGAAGCGCAGCAGCTTGAAGGACACAGATTGTGTCACAAGTTCTTAGGGGGCTGATCTTTGCATCGGTTGCCTATGCTGAGATAGATGTATGCTTGGAAGTTGCAAGCACTAGAGACATTCTTAAATCCAAACCAATGAATTTTGCCAGTTTCACTCCCATTCATCTCTCTTCATTCACGTTGTCATGCTTCCTTCTCAAGTGGATTTTGACAATGTGTTGGAAACTAGAGAGAAAAGAGACTCAGATATATAGAGTAGCCATTGTCTGGACTGCACAGTTTCATTATTATCCTTGACCTGTGCCCACCCTGTGTGTCTTCTGGGATTGATACTATAGCATCAGTGTATGAGGGGCACTGAGCTATAGACAGCTTGCTGTACTCTAGCTTACTATGTACAACATGTGAAAGTCAAGCTATGATCAGTAGTATTTTGCTATGCGATAGCATTCTGACTTGCATGCTACCTGAGCTTTGATTTAATCTGAAATGACTCCTTAACAGGATTTACCTGTTTGGTATAAGCTGAGTATGTGGGTTTCTTTTGAGAATACAAAATATGTATAGGGGGCCCTCCCTGGTGGCACAGCGGGTTAAAGCACAGCACAAAGAAACTTAAGCCACTTCTGCATGAGTTCAATCCCCGCCTGCCCCGGAGGTGACCACATGGCGAGGCAG
>NW_004567108.1:47313753-47354796 GCF_000260355.1 Condylura cristata | reverse complement strand
CCGCAGGGATTACAATTGAGATGGAAAAAAAAATGTACAAAATGATGTAAAAATAAACTTTTGTAATAAAAAAAATTACACTATTTGACATAAAAGTATTACAGCTACAGAATGAAAGGCCTGAATGAATACTGCTTCCTAAACTGTTCTATACTCCAAGAAATAAGCTACCAGCTGAGAAGGACAAACTACTAGTTACCTTGACATCATTTTATTTCAATATTTATTATTAAGGAAATATTTTATTTCAATATTTATTATTAAGGTTATAATAACAAAGTTTGGAATAAATTCTAAACAAAAGAAAGATGCCATCTGCAGTTCTTAGATCATAAAGTCTCTTATGCCCATTAAGTCTCTTTGCTCAAAATAGTAACTTCCAGACTCTGAGAAATCATATCAATTTAATAAAATCTCATGTTATTTCTGAAGAAACAGATATAGATAGGGAGGCAGCTGAGAGGGAAATCAGTGACTGAAAAGATTAGAATTTATTTTTCAGAGAAACCACAAAGGGGTCTGCCTGGTTGAAGTGAAAAAAAAAAAAAAAGCAGAAATAAAAAAGAAGGTGAATTATGAGATTCCATAGTTGTTAAGAAACCAATAAATGTATGTTGCATAATGACATTTTATGGCCTCTGTTTGCACTAGCTCTTTCCTGTACAGTATCGTTTGATGCTTAAGATTTGGGTATATGCAGTTTCTGGCACAATTGACTATACTTCTGGCCTAGGGGAGCTTAATCTGGTGGACTAAAGCAATGATAGCTCCATGTTCCCTAGCTGGGAGTAATTAAACCAGCACAGGAAGGCGACTGCAACCGCCCAGGACCTTTCTTTGGAACGCTGAGTTAAGGATCATCTTTTTCCACTGCAGACATAAAGATTTTGCATAGGGAGTTGGCAACTTCTCAGGACCATAAGGGAAGGATCTGCCGAAATAGATGACATAGCAGAATTAGAGCTGGAAAAGAGGAAGAAAACTGAGAGTTTGTTATGTATTTTAAACCACTAGATTAACTATCTATCTTAAATAACCTTTTTGGGATATTCAGTGAATCAATATTTCTCCCTCTTGACTATGCCAGTCTTAACTAAGTTGTCTGATTTCTGCAACTGAAGCATCCTAAAAACCCAAGGAGTAAGCCTCTCTAACAACCATAAAGCATGTCCCATATGTTCTGCTCTGAATTCTACTTTCATTGCTATGTTGACCTTGCGGGAGTAGCCAGTTTTGAGGATGCAGCTGGTTAGGGCCTTCCCAGAGGTCCATGTTTCACAGAGAACAGAGTCAGGCTGTAGTTCACCATGGGTCTATTCCACATCTGTTGCTATAGTTAGCAGGGATATTGATGTACTCTTGTCCCTGGGATTGGGCAGACCGAAGGGCCCATCTGCAGGGCAGAAATAACCAGAAAAGAAAATAGAGCAAGAAGTTAATGAAGAGTTAGAAGTGAACCAGGAAACTCAGAAAGAGCATCCATTTCAAAAGAGGGTAGCAAGTCCCATTACTCAACAGAGAGGGAGAGCCTACTGGAAACTTTGTGAAGAATAGTCCAAATTTGAAGCAAAGACTATGCCTGGCCTTCAAGAAACTTGCTGTCCCCATCTCACAGGGGCTCTGCAGAATACACAGGAAGTCTGTAGATAGTGGCTTTTTCTTCATCTGCCCCTTCTTAGCACATAAGATGAGGAGGAAAACTTAACTAAAGGCTTGGGAGAGTAGTTGTAATCTTCAGGGAGCCTATAAAATAGACTTACTGGAGTTTGGAATCCCTGGTGCATTTCAGCCTTCCCTCAGAAGGCCCCGGGCATCAAATGAAGATACAGGGTCTCCCTGGTGGTGCAAGAGGTTAAGTCGCAGCACTATAAGGATATCCACACCCACTGCAGCATGACTTTGATCCTGGGCCAGGAAGCTAACCCACATGGTGCAGCAGGCCTCTCCTGTCTTGCCCGCTGCTCCCCTCAGCAGTGTATTTCAGTAAATCTGCCTGTTCTGCCACCTACACCGCCCCTGAGCCTCTGGCCTGTACCCCAGTTCTTGTATACATAAATAAGTAAACTTTAACAGAAATAAATAAATAAGATGAAGGTGCATATTGGTTCAGTTCTGAAGTCCTGTTGTCTGTCAGTGTATGTGACTCTTAGTCATTAGAAAATTTTATGGTTTGATCACATTTTTTTCCAGGAAGTTACTTGTTACTATTTTTTCTTGATTTTTTTGAAGAATGAAAAGAATCAAACCTAAAACCACAACTGGTTTTAGGTCAAGACTTAACTCCAACTTGCCAATCTTAAAGCAGAAATGAGTTGGCTCACAGAGTAAGATGCATGCTGGGAAGGCTAATGTCAAGGCCTGTGTGTTTGCATGTACCTGGCTAGTGAACTGTGCAGAAAGGCACACGCCTTACATGAAATGTATATAAAGTGAAGAAACTTTGGTGACAGGAGCTGGTTATAATGTGTCTGTTCTTCAGTGGAAAATTTCAGATTTAATCATCTGCATAAAGATTTAACAGCATGATATAATTAGATGTGTCTTTTATATAAGATGTCACTTAGAATGATTGGTTTACCGAATTTTAACCTTTCAGGTTGCAAAATGGTGTGATTTCTGAGGGAGATGGTAGCATGATTTTTCAACCAGTCAATATTGCCTTTTACCCACTTTGCTTGCACTTATACTCATGGAAGGACAAGAGAATGTAAGAGTGACATATGGTAAGATGAAGAATAGCATAGCTGCTTAGTTCTCAGGAAAGAAACAAATCAGGAGATAATGAGTAAGTGGGTCATTCTGAACTGAACATATAGAAGGAAAACTGGTATTACAAAGATTGCAGTTACCAGAGGGCAAATGACCTCAAACAACCAAGGATTACAGGATTCTAGCTGAGGGTTTTATTCACTTGCTAGCAGAGAGTAACACATGTCAGAATGACATCTTTTGAAAAGATACTGGTAGAAAGCTCATCACCCATTTTGGGGTGCAGGGCTTGAACACAGATGCCAGACCCAGACGGAGTTCTGTGCATAGGCTTACAGCTTTGCCATTTATAAAACTGAGCCATGAGATGAAAATCAGATCTGAATGTTGTTATCCTTCCAAATAAAACTCAAGCTTTAAGAAATTAATCTGTCGTTTTGCTTTGAAGCTGAAATCCGATGACTGCAAAAACTGAGATGGTTGGTTCTCTTCATTTCTTTCTTTCCATTGTTATATGACTTAGCCAGCTTTCCCAGAAATAGATAATAAAATTTTCACATCAAAGGTATAAAATAAAATCCCTGTGGTTTTAAGTAAGTTTCTTCTTTTGAAGAGGAACAGCATTACCACTCAAGAACAATAATATTCCCTCCTGGAGTTTTTGGTGATAAAAAAAAAAGGGGACACAATGAAGAAAGGAATGTCGTCAAAGGGAACACAGTGCACAAGAAAATATAAATTCTTAGTTTACTTTTTGTTTCAATAGTATCCTATAGCTCTTTTGAAAAATTTTTTAAAATGATTATTTGACAACTTCCTTGCTTAACTACTATGTGTCACCTAGTACAAAGTGCAATCAAATATCATTCTTTCAAAGAATCCACAGACAAGCTTTTCATAATAATAACAATTATTGTTATTATTCTTAAATGTGAAGTATAAGGCACCCTCTCCTAAGTACAGGATATCAGAGAAAATGGAAAAGAAGCAATATGTAAGTTCACTCATAGATGGGAAAGATAAATAGGGGTGTTTGGAGAAAACATAACTAGAGAAATTATACTGGGGGGTGGAGAAGGGCACAAGCTTTTGATGTCATGTTCTTTGTTCTCATGTGGGAACATTTTTAAAGCTCTATGAACCTTCACACAGTAGAGCTAAAATTGAACTTATTTTTTTCCTTCATTCTTGTTATAAGTCAGTGATCTGTACTCATGGATATCTCATCACAAATTTTGAAGGCTTTCACTGGAAAATACTTCCTAAGTAGATGACCATATTTGAAACGCAAACTGTTGGGTGAAAGTCTTAGCGGTATGAAACAAAGATACCCTGAGAAAATTAATTAATGTTTGTTTCAACTGATGTGATAATTATCTTTAAAAAGTCAATTTCAGATTGTTGAACAGGTCCCTTTACAAGTCTACCTTAGATTCTTGTCTCTGAATTTGACCATTTACTCTTCGACCCTGTTTCTGTCTTTAGCCCAAATTCTGATCTGTTAGAGGTATATAGAGTTCCAACTTGAAGCTCACAGACTCAGCTTTGACTTTGAAACCTGGTTTTGCAAGCTAGGATTCTGGCTTATTAACCATGACTTAGGCACCATTTTCTTCATTTTACATTCGAGTATTAATTTTGTAACCTTGTCCACTGAAGAAATTCTTTCAGTGCCTTGATATGCTCTTGAATAATTACCCTTGTCTGAGGTCTTACTCTCTGAAGGGAAATGTCCTCAGTAACAGTGGCCTATACCTCAAGTTAATACTGGTTTCTGGAGTCAATCTGCCACTGCATTTTAGAAAATTCCTCTTCTCTAGTTAATAAATCCTTCCCCGCAAGGAGAAATTGATCTGGTATATAATCTAACCCAAACAATGATTAGAGCAATTTTAATATGCTAATGTTGATGTTAATACATGGCATTCTTAGATTATCAAGTTTCAAGGAAAATAAATTCAAATGTGCTTGACATTAAGTTAACAAGAATCTTTCTCTGATGTCTAATTTCTCAGGTGAAAGTAAACCAAACAAAGCACCTGACCCTTAGGAGATATTTAATAAGTGTAAAGTGAATGAGTATATACATGATAAAGTCTCCACTCTCTCAAGACCAATATTATGGTTTTTGAATTATCATTGTTCTAAGCATGCAGGAGTCATAGTCATTTAAGTTGTTATTTGACAAAATAGAGAATAAGCTATATATTACTGCAGTAACATATGGTAGGAATTCTTTTAGTTATTTAACATTTTATATGGTAAATAATTATTAAATCTATTATTTTATACTTCATATTATTCACATCCAAAAGCTTAGTGACTAGGGTCAGAACATAAATTAATGAGGGCCTTCTCTGGTGGTGCAACATGTTAAAGCACAGCACTATGAAGCTATCACAGTCACTGCAGCATGAGTTCTATCCCCAGTCAGGGAGGCGACCCACATGGCGTGGCAGACCTCTCTTGACCCTCAGCAGTGTACTTCATCAGTCTGCCTGTTCTGCTCCCCATTCTGTTTCTGATGGATCCTCTCACTCCCTTGTCCTGTATGCATAAATAAATAAATCTTAAAAAATATAAATTAATGATACTGGTGATATGCAAGCATATAGACATACCTATAAATAATATACACATCTATATGGGAGGAAATGTCCATATTTTGTTTTTATTTTCTTGAGGAGTATAAGAGGAAAGTATAAGAGAGGCTCTTTTGTTTTTTTTTTTTTTTCCTTTGAGTAGAAGTGGAATGATCTGAGTCGAGTTTTAAAGAGCAGCTTCTCTGAGTAAAGAATAACTGGTGAGAAAATGGGAGACCTGGAAGGTAAAGTTAAGATTATGTCCAAGGGAGAAGTGGTCATATGTTGATAAAGATGAAAATTATAGACATTGTATGATAATGGTAAAGATTATAAGGCATTGTCAGTGTCAAGGTATGTGAGGTATTGTTGGGGTCAGTAGAGCCCACAAGATACTAAGGAACTCATTTTATTGTCTGAGTCATTGATGAAATGTGCCATTTTCTGAGACAGATCAGAGAGAGAGGAACAGGTCTAGAGATCTGATTTCAATCTTAGAATTGTGTCTAGTAGATATCCAACTGGAGACGTCAAACGAATAAGAATATATGGGTTTTATATTTATGGAAGAGAGTAGTACTGAAGTTTCGAATTTGAAACACAGAGATGTTGATAGGATCAAATGAGACCACCTAGGGAATGGATGGAGATGAGAGGAACTTTGGGAATTGTAATTTTCAGAATTTAGGAGCAGAGGAGGAATTTATAAAAGAAACTGAAGTTTCAGGTTAAACCAAGAGATTGTCAGAAGCTTGATCATTTCCCTCATTAACTTAAAAGAGGGAGTGATCCACTAGTTGAGTGCAGCTGAAAATGCTAGTGAGATGAAGCTAGAGAACTGATCATTGGATTTAACAACCCAATGGCCATTGAGGGCATTAACAGAATTATTGTGTGATTGTACTGTATGCTACCATTTCTCATGTGCTTGCCCACTGTCAGCATTCCGGGCTTTCTAGTCAAAAGTCACGGTCCCCAGTGAAGCCTGTAATTCAAGGTTAGGCATGAAGACAACTTGCAGCAAAGTACTGAATTGGTAATTGGGGGACTGCAAGTTCTAACTCAACCTCTTCCTATGAATGAGCATTGTGGCACAGGCAAATCAGTTGGCCTCTCAAGGCCTCAATTCCCTTTCAAATAAAAATGGCAGGCTGGAAAGATTTCATTTAAGCATGTCTATGTTAAGTAAAAATGGGATGTTTTGCATTTTTATCAATGCTTCCACTTGATTCTATCCAGTAGAGAAACCAGTTGAGGAGGGAAATCGTAGGCTTTTGCAGTGATGCCCCCTCGCTACTCATCCTCCCATTTTATGATATGTGAAGAATCGACATCAGGATTCCTTCCTTCTCTCCTTCCCCACATACCTACATACATACATTATCCCTGTTACCTCTGTATATAGATAGTACCCCAAATAACTGAAAATAGAAAGCATGACTAGAGTAGAAACATCATAGTGAGAGTGGAAAACTGGTAAGGATCCCTTGTGCTTTCGTGATATCAGTGGGCACTGTATAGTTCTTCTCTGTGCCTGCTAGTAATTTGAAAGAATACATGTTGCACAATAAATAAATATAAAAATGATTGCACAATTCTTTTGAGCTGCCAGGGAGGGAGGAATTAACAGAATCCAGAAAACTCATTTATAAGTTGCATCAAATGAGCATAATAGTCTTTTCTGAAACTTCAAGGAGACTTAATTTGATGGTTTAGCTATTAATTTCTATTAAACTAAATATAAAATAAACAAATGAGTTGGTAGTAAAACCACAGAAGGAACCAGGAATTTTTGGATGCTCTAATGTTTCCTGACTTCAACCCTGCATGAGTTACTAGCATGCTTTCCATTCCTCTCTGGGGAAGGAAGACTGTAACAGGGAGGTAACCCATTCTGTTGACTCCTTTCTATGTGCTGGTGGCTGTGTTAGATGATACTAATCTGTGAACTCATTGACAACATTCTAATGTCTTTTCCTCATTTTATAGATGAGTAACATCTCTAAAGAAGCACCTTAGCTATAACTTTTCATTGTGTCACTTAGTTTTACTTCCTTTCACCCTGTCTTTATTAGGAAAATTGCTGGAGCCTTCCAAGACTCTTACACCTTCTCAGTAGAGTGCTGGAAAATCCTTCATTATTCATTGCACACTTATTCATTCATTCCTTGCAATGTGTCCCAATGTTCTATTTCCTTGCTCTCTTATTATTATAATTTCTTTTTAGTACCACACAATATCAAGGAAGAGGATTTTAACTTTTCAATGATTTTGACAAAAAGCAGTTCAATGATTTTGGAAGTAGGAGCAAAGCATGTAAATGTGTATTATATTTAAGGAGACAAGTGTTAACATAGTGTTAACAAAGTATGGCTTCTGTTCTTTGAAAAAATGACATCTTTGCATACAAATCACAGACTTCACTGTCCTTAGTTGTTGTTTTAGGGTATTGCTTTTTAAGATCGCTGATTGTTTTTAAATGTAATGCAGCTTTGCATTGAATTGTAAACATCAGACAAAATATAGCAAATCCTTCATTTCAAAGAATGCAGATTGCAAGCACACTACTAGAAGATTTTTTAAGAATTAGGTTTTATGTACTTTAAAGCCAGGTGCAGGGGTATATTGGTTTGTGCTTTGTCACCAGAAATTTGCTGGTTTCCTGAGCTTTGGATTGTAAGAATAAGCCCACTGCAGGGGTTACTGTCTTGATTACATCAGCAATTTAGGGCATGTGCCAGGCAAATTTGCAGAGAAGTAACTCTTTCAAAAATGTGTCTGAACAGAAGCTTTTCCACCCTTAACATTCACATTTCATGCCATTAAAGTAAGTGTGAGCCAGGAAGGCAAGGACCATGTTGGAAGTTGTTCACCCTAGAGGAGTGGTGTGGTCATATGGTGCTACTGCAGCAAAAAATGTAGGTGGGGATTGTTTGGATTCTAAGGTGCCAGGTCATTAGGTTACAAAATAATTAGAATTTCCATTGGGCCCCACACCTTTACCCAGAGGACTGCAGTAGGACAGTTCTTTAGAACAAATGTATATTCTGTATTTTCTTTGAAACAAGAAATAAAACTAAGGGTAATCAGATTATTTCTCAAAATGCTGTAAGACAAGCTTACTTTGGATGAGGCAGAAGGGGTGACTCAAGGCATGACTTGGTTCCCTCTGAGTCACTCACTTCACAGGAACACAGATGGAAGCATTTTTATCCCTGGAAAAGAGTAGCCTTCCATCCTCAAGACGGAAGCTACATCTGGACCTCCATGGAAGTTCTCATGGCATTGCAACAGGATTCAGATCATTCTTTGTGACACACACACACAGAGCCCATCAGTACAAAAAGCCAACTCACCTATTTCCTACAATACACAAATAGAATTGTTTGAATGACTTCATTTCTTACATAATTGTGTTGATAGGAATTACAGTTATTATTCTCGCGGACATCTATTTGGGAGTTTTTATTTTATGGTACTTACATTGTGAAGTGTTCTTTATCATCTGGTTGCTAGTTGGAAATAATGCTTTCTTTGGGTTTTAAAACCTAGCTGTGTTTCCTAGGTTTTAGGGAATATTTTACAGCAACTAAGCTTTCAGTTAGCTAAATAAACTCTTTGCCCCTAAGTTTGTCCATTAAATTTGTGTTAAAACCGCTTGTGAACGAAAGGGGTCACAGGATGCTTCCTTAACTTCTTAGGTTTATTTTTTGCTTCAGGCATTTGGAAAACTGAATTATCTACTTGGCAAATCTAACTCTTCCTTCCTTAAATATCTATTATACAGCAGATGAGAGGCATTGTAGTATTGTTGTTAACCCCACAGAACCTTGAGTCAGATTACTAGAATTTTCATTTCAGCTCCATGATTTGCAGACTGTATGACCTTGGATATGTCATTTAATCTGTCCATGCTGAATTTATTCATCTGAATAAAGAAGATAATTATAGTAACTTCATTATACAGATTATATAAATTCATACATGTACATCACTTAGAGCAGTATCTAGTGCAGAACATGCGTTTTTAAAGTTATTAGATGTCATTACCCCTTCCCAATCCCCATTCATGTCATCATCCCCTGCTTTCTACCAGTAGAGTCATTAGTGCTATTATTCAAGTCACCTTTCTCCATCATTGACTTTGCTATGACTTTGTTTATGACCACCCCTGCCTTCCCTCCAACTTCAGAGCACTTCAGATTGCCTGTGGACTCCATATCACAGATCTATCCCTTTGAAAAAAAGACAAATCATGTTCATGAATCACTACACCTTTTACAAATAAATAACCATAGAAGATTGACCCGAAGAAAGATTTAAGTAGAAGTCTGGACACAATTCAGCATACTGTACCGTTGAGGTCATAGTCACTTAATTTCATCGGATGAATATTCATTTACCTATTCATTCTTCAAGTTTTTCAGGAGTATTTAATGAGCAAGAGATGGGCTTTTAAAGGATTCACTGAAAAAAACTGTCATTAAGAAATATGAGAGAATGTCCTATTAAATCACTTGGTGGCTCCTGGAAAAAAAAAATACTAAAGGATGAAACATTCAATTTAAGACATTAGTAAATTGATGGAGAAAATGCTTGCCTTGACTTATCCAATCCTAGGAAACATTTCTTCTCTGCCTGAATTCAGGACCAAAAATGCACTCGGTTTTGTTGTCGTTGTTGTTTACATCAGTATTGTCGAATCCATTTTACATTGATTAATACATTGAGAACAATTAGCATTTTGACTTACTTAAAGTTAAAATTGATCATGGATGCACTCAAAAAAACATTTTCTAAAACTTGCTTCTAAGATTTTATTCACAATTTCAAACATAATTTTAGGAGGAGCTCCAATCTGCAATAAAAACCCAGTTCAATGAAACACACATCTTTACATTAAAACAACAAAACAAAACACAAAGCCCTATATTGTCACCTTGGACTAGAAAGTAACACATCTTGAGGTGAGGTTCCTAAATATAACACTGGAAGGATGAGGCAACTTTCAAATCCACTGGAAGTTTTTGAGTTTGAAATTCAAATTATACTAAAACCTTTGGAGATTTGAATTGGTTTTGCTTTTGGTAAAGTAGTCCACCCTATATGAAAAAAAACCTTAATGTTCACCACAAAACTTTAAAATCTTCTGGAATTTGTAATGGCCCGTATTAAACATAACAATAAATAAAATATAAATGAATAAGGAACAGATGTTTCTTGAAATATTTATGAAGTTTTAAATGAAAGTTCAGAGAGAAAAGAGGGGCTGAGAGACAATAAATTGACATGAATGTATACACAATCTTATGGAAAAAATTCTTCACCAGCTGAACATAAAAAGATCAATTTCTAGTGAATTCTGAAGTTTGAGTTTGCTCCTGGACCCCTACGGCTACAACACTGTTTATTTAGTTATAAAATAAATGCATTTGTGATGTTTTTAGGGAAGTATGTATTCCTAGAACAATAATTTTCTTGTTTGTTCTAATTGACTAATTCATCATTGTTTTCCTTTAATCCACTAATTGTTTTAATGAAATTACCTAAATTTTACATAATTATATGGGACTATAAATGAATCCTTTTACTGCTACTGGATCCCTAAGTTGAGGGAAAGACATTACAATATTTTTAGTTTTTTCCTGCTTATGCCAATTAATTATTTTTTAATGTCATGAGTATTTTATGGAACATTTTGAGCTTAGAATCTAGTTATATATTTCCAGATTAAAAAAAAAAAAAAGAGCATGTGGTGACTGTTCCCTTGCTCACAGGGAAGTGAAATTTATACTAGTTCATTCTGTTTTCAAGTCCTCCATATTTGGTCAAGTTCAGGTGAGTATAGAAAACAACTATACTATTAGCTTTGTGCCTGTGTTCCTGTGCTAGTTAACACTAGCTGCTACCTTGTCATAAAGACATGGATCCATCATACATATTCAAGAAGAAAGAAATGAAGCCACTCCTGTTAGGAGAGACCTCAAGAGTGCTCAACATGTCCAAGAATAAAATTAGTTCTCATGAAGATCTTCAACCCAGTTTTCCTGACCTTGACCTTCAATCTCTCCTTCCCTAACTTGTGTCTTAGAGACCTTGTGTGGTAACTCTACATTTTAAAGTACACTAGGGGAAATGTAGCAGAATATGACACCCCCAAGTATGCCAGGTTGCTATATTTCTTATATTGATTATTTTGAGCTGTAATTATCTGAAAAATAGCAAATGCAAAAACAAGTTTTTGGTTTTTTTAAACATTTGTATCTTCCAAAAGATGATTTTTCAATAGGAAATTAATTGCAATAAATCCATCTCCCTGGGAATTGCATCAAGCCAGGGAGATTGACTCGTCACAGGAAAGAGTCTATACCATACCCAAACAAATTATCATATCTCCCTCTTAAGGGCCCATTTTTCTTCCCTAAAAATCATTTACTATACTCCATGTTCCTTATTAAGATGTTTAACCATAAACGCTAAGTCCCTCGGGGAGTTACTGATTGTTCCCTGGGTAACTCCCATATATGTACATGAGAGATGCATGCCAATAAACTTCTGTTTATTTTCCTCATTAATTAGTCTTTTATTACAGAGGTCTCAGCTCAGAATTCAGAAGCATAGAGGGAAAACTATTTTTCCATCTCTACAAATATATGAGCAGTTATACCCAGAGGAGCTGTGAACCATGATGATTAACATTCTATACTGTTAAGATACCGCCCTAGAAAATAGCTCTTTGGTAATGTTTTCAGGGAATTCTGTGATCCTAGGACAATAATTTTCTTGTTTGTTCTAACTGACTACACATTGAGCTTTGTTCTCCTTTAATCCACCTAATTGTTTATACAAAAGTAAAAACTTTACGCAACTGCATGGGATACATGTGCACCACTGTAAGCCTGGCCTCTCCGTTTTCAGCTCATTTTATGTATCTCTGTCTCCACACAGCAGTTTTGGTCTCGGATCTTTTACTCACTACAAATATAAAGTGTCTCTGTGAGAAATTTTCACTGAGTTGCCTTCTACCCTTCCCCACTTACATCCTCCTGCCTTTGAACCCTCTTCTCTTCCCTCACCTGCCATGTGATCTCCATCCTTCATTAGCACATTGCCTTATTGTAAGATTTGTCTACTATAATCAAAGGTTTAAAGTGTCCTCTCAAAAACATTTCTTCCTTGTCTGCATTTTGCATCTCATGTTTAGCTTTGTTTTGATACATACTTTACCTGCAACTGTAATTTATATATGTGTGTATATATATATATATATGTGTATATATATATATATACGTATATATAGGCACCTTCTAAACTGTTTTATAAGCCCAATCTAATTATTAGCCTAACCCAATGGTCCCTACCTAGTATGACTATCACTTACCACCCTCTCTTTATATCTGAACATTGCATCTGGTGCTATCATTTTTATCTTATCAACAGATAAAGATGGGAATGAGAATAACATTATTTAATGATACTTGAACTGCAAAATTTTAGGTGGACCAAACTGCAGGGAGAATCAAAGGCTTTTTGTCCTATTGACATGGCTGGCCAACTTCTATCTATGTAGTGCATGGCTAGCGATGTGTGTGTGTTGGCTGACATGGGTTAGGGACTCCCACACAGCTCTCCCGGCACTCCCAGTCTATTTAGGTCCTCGATTTCTCTCTGCCTTTTCCTTTTGGCAAATGTCATATTCTTTTTAGCATTCTCAATCGTTTGTTAATGCATGTCTGCATGTAGAGAAAAACTCTTTCTGAGATTTGTCTTTATTGTAGTATTTACCTGGTAGCAAAATAGGGCAAGAAGATCCATAAATAGCTCAGCATCCAGGCATTGAAGCGTTCTGCCTTGTAGTGTCTGCAAACTGAAACCAGACTGACTAGATATGCTGGTAACGTTGGTATCCCTTTCTACCAGTACCTTTCTCTCGGCTTCAGTGGTCTGATTGTGTGACACATTCATGTTCACTGTGAAATCCTTTAAAAATGTATTGATACCCAGAAGACTGTCTACCTAGACAATTTAAAGATTCACATAGATATCGCCTTTTACACAATCTTGAAGAGATTGATTGATAGCCTGAAAAAGGGGAGAAGACATTAGATGCCTGTCACTGCCTCCAGCAACACCAGGACCCAACAGGAGTGAGGATGTGAGTGTGAGTGGGGGAGGTGTGATCAGTGAACTTCAGCACAAAATTCCCAGTCTGCCCCTTGGCCACCTCTCTCCTCCCTACCCCCTCCCGCCCCCGACCCACCCAGTGTTAGTTGTTACATTCACTGTCAAAGCTTCTGATAGCATTTGGTTCTGGTAAAGCTCAAAGGAAGAACTTGGCATTCACTAGCATGAAAACATCCCAGCCTCTGCTGGTCAGATCAATAGATCTAAAATCAAGTGAGAAATATGAGTGAATTTCTGTAGAGTGCAGCTGTGGACCTGGAAAATGTCCAGTGTCAACAATAAGAAAGCAAAAGGAAAAAGTGAGTAGAGAAGGAGTAGTTTGGCTTGATCTTTACTCAGGTTTATCAAATACATTCATTTCACTTTCTGGGAAAATTCTGACCTGTAATTTCTTATCTATGGATCATTCTTTTGTGGGAGTTAAGTGATGGATGATGACTCTTTCCTAAAGTAATCCTCCCCAGATGTCTTGTGTCTACTCTTTCTTTCTCTAAACAAAATGCTTGTCTTTGCAAAGTGACCAGAAGTGACCTTCTTCTGTTTAATTCTAGAAACATCAGTGATTGTAGGCTAAAACATTTTTTTCTACTCATTTATTCACTCAATAATTTTATTGACTACCATACTTATTATAGAATGGGTCCTAAAAACTGCAACAAAGCATAGGTTGCTCTCTGGAAACATGGTCAAATAGAAAAGACACCCATCACCTTTTGTCCTGGAATCTGTGAGACTCCTTACCCCTCCCACCATGAGAGGTAGCAAAAGTGAAATAAAATATCCTGATAATAGCTGTTACCAAATTATTAACAGAGGCTTGTAAGAATGAAATAATATATAAGATGAAATAGAGTCCAAGACAGCATGTGAAATTTTGCTTTAGGAATTGAATAAATTCTATTGTTTTCTAATCGCAAGTATTTTGATTCATTTATGGTTGTCATAGCTGATCAAAAAGAAAAAAAAATGTTTGTGATTGACACTTTTATCAAAGAAAGAAAGTTTCTGAGTTTGATACAAAACGAGTTACAATAAGGACATAACATCTGTAACCTTTAGATTTCTTGGAAGTGGCCAAAGTTCCAAAAAGAATCTCCCCCATATTTTCTCTACAACCATAATCCAACCTGTGTGTCACTAGTTTTAATTTAGATTATATGTGTCTTATGTCTACATTTATAGATTTTAGATACTAGAGATATTTTATATTTTGTTTAAAAGAAAATTTTGTGTATCAGTTTTCCTCACAATTTCTTACATTATGAGTAAAATGGAATTTATGAACAGCCTGGGAATCTAGCCAGCATTTGCAAGATTATTTCTAAGATAGCATGCACTCCCAGTTCTAATACCTTAGTTACAATAAAACACTTGAACACAATAAGTATTGTCAACTCAACTATTCAATGAACAATAGGGGAAAAGATTAATAATTCAGTATATTCTTCAGGTCTTAATTCTCCTTTCTTTAATTCCATTTTTTTTTCTTCAGTTTGATTTACATCCCCTAGATTGAGCTTTGTGTTCTAGCTTAGAGTAAAACTCAAAAGTAGAAATATGAAATCTTGGGTCAAGTGGTGGATGAAAAATTATAGCTGCCTTTGTGACTGTTAGTTGACTTTGGGGAGGTTTTCTATCTTCTCTGGAGTTGTTCACCAGCACATGCACTTACTTAAACATATACTTAAGCTTGTTGGAAGTAATTCACATTTGGGAGTGATGCTTCCATCCATGCTTAACCTGCAAAGGCATTTTCCAAGTTTGTATTTGAGTAACCACTTTGAATGAGCTGAAAGATAAAGGTTGGTCTAATTCCTTGGTTGACAGAGCCAGAGCACTCTAGAGTTTAAATCTCTTCTAGGCAGACACACCACATAGAAGTGGGGGCAACTCCCACCTCGATACCTGTCAGGAGCAGATAGTAAAGCACAGGTTTTGATATGGAACTGAGCCTACACGTGAGCTAAGTACTGGTGTTGATGATGCTCATGAGAGTCCTGCAGTCAGTGCAGGCTCTGAAGGAAAGGTGTCAGTGAGAAAGGTAAGAGGACAGATGCAAGTGTTGCTGAGCAAAATATAGAACAATTGTTAAAAAAATACACTTTGAGAACCTGTCATTTTAGCAAAGGTTTAGTACATTATATTTGAATATAATTCACAGTTCTTAATGTATTACAGTATTTCATCAGAAACTTACTACAACCCAATAAGGTAGACCTAACAGCAATGATATTTATATTTTACAGAGAAATTTTATGGCTGATTAAGGTTTTTTATGACTAGTTAAAATTTTAAGCGTTAAAGTGTAGCTGCTCTTGTGTTGAGGGATTAATTAAATGCTGTTTTCCTATCAAGAAGAGTCACACCATCAAAGTAATACTTGGCTCATAGTAAACACTCAGGACTCAAGGTAATAAGGACTCATGAAACCTCATCCTGTCCAGTGACTGATCTGCAAATCTAAGACTTGAGTTCCCAGTTCAAAACCCAACTGAAGTAACTGTGCAAGTTATTGCTCATTCACATTTCATGCAATAGCTATCTATGGAATGTCTACCATGTTCCAGTTTGATTTCAGAAGCACAGAGGTCACTGGTTGGTGTGGCCAGAATGAAAGAATGGTTGCACTGGATCAAGAGAGAATGGAGGGATTATTGTAAATGGGAGCCAAATAAAACTGGGCCAATGTAGTAGAGGGAAATAGGGTCAGATTAGAGTCTTAATGTGAAATTTCTATTTTGATACTAGTATGGAAAATTCAGTAAAAGTCAAGATTCAGGAGGAAGGGATTGCTGGGGTGGAATTAAAACAGTAAATGTGAAAATAAATATTTAGAAAGCATATGAAACTTAGGACTTTGAAAGGATTTCTCTTCAACTCTGTGTTAGAGGAGTTTGTTATAAAATGGGGCATATTTACGTGGATTGCACACATCATTTTTACCCCCAAACTTTATAATCTCAGTGGGAGTATATGCAGAGAAAGAAATGAGACACAACTGATATCATTGAGAAAGCAGGGAAATGGCAGCATATGTTTGAGGTCAGATGGAAAACCAAGGGGATGTAGATGGCCCAGTCAAAAGTGGAAGCAACGCAGAGTGTTGAGACATGCTAGCCATCAGGATGGAGATCAGAAGGATTTCTGGCAGTGTATTCAGTTGCAGCCTCAGGGCAGCTAAGTTTACAGGAGATATTTTTCTCAGGGCTAAGCATCAATCTATTCCTAAAAATGCTGAAACTTTTCATTAAATAGTTCCTTAATGATTACAAAATTGTAAGTCCTTTCCAAGACTCATGATAAATCAATGATTTAGGTAAGGAAATAGTTTTAAAATCTCTTGGGTCATTTATTTCCTTTTCTTTTCTTTTCTTTCTTTCCTTCCTTTCTTTCTTTCTTTCTTTTTTTTTTTTCTCTATTCCTGGAGCTGGATTGTGTCAGTCTTTGATTTAAGCTGAAGGAACCACAGTGTTGAGCTCAAATAACAGGCCACTAGTTCAAGGAAAAGACTTTTCTGTTTTGATGTTCAAGCTACCTCCGAGACTCGCCAGGGATTCCAGCACCTCTGCCACTATTCCCCAAAGACTTTGATCTCAATCAGCACCTTGTGTAAGGAAATAGAACTCAGATGTTGGAAGGAAAAGGCTCCCTGTAGGAGGAGGAAACTGCTCCTTATTGTCCTGCTTTTTATCTCTAATAATCCATCTTCCCCTTAGAGATGTGGTTTTGAGGAGTGGTCGCTGACTCTCCTCAGGCAACCTGTCCTCAATGTAGAGAGAGGACTTTCCTTTACTGTACTTTAGGGTAGTTATGCCCAGGTTGGATGCTCAGAGAGTGTTAAACACTAGCGGGTAACCAAAGGGAAGTAAGTGGAAATAAGTCAAAGGGGAAATAATTCAGAAAATCTGAACTAGAAGACAAAATTTTCTAATTTTAAACTTGAGTTCTGCTAAGGGATTGCTGTGACCCTACTTAATTCTTAGGCTGCACATAAATTAAAAACAAAAATCTTTAACATCATGATCCTTCAAATAATACAGGTAAGGTTTTGAAGTCCAGGCATATGAGATAAAGATCTGGAAAAATTACAGGAGTTTCCTCTCCTACCTGCTTGAAAGATCTGAATCTTGGGTACAACCTATCTGCTACTACTAGAATCAGGTCATTTTAATTTTTTCTACCTCTAGGAGGAAAGTAATTTGTAGAGAAATAAGATAAGTACAGAAGCTTATCCCAAATTCTCATGTCAGCTCTGTGGAATAAAAACTCTTTGATAGTGACTACTTCCCTCCCTGTAAAAATAAAGAATGGGTAACAAAAGATCCCATGGAGTAATTACCTTTCAGGTGTTTCTCTACCCACTCTTTGACTGGCCTGTGAATTCCTACTTGTCCAGCAGCCACTCCCTCAAGGGCACCTCACTTTAGATACTCAAGAGAGGAACAGGTCTGCGGTGTGTCTTGCTGGGTACTCTCCCCTCACCTTTCCCTGAGGAAGTAAATGCAATTTTGAGTGGTGGCCATAAAGGTTAAAAAGGAAACTAAGCTGGAAGTGGATCTGTGACTTTTGTCTGCAAACACTCAAAGAATAAATGGCAGTATTTTGCATGACTATATTAACTTTGCTCCAAAGCTAGCACAAGTTGTGACACTCCCTTGAGACAATCATGCCTTGAGATCCACAGCTATCTGCAGTTCTCTGGGGGAAAATGGAAATAGTGATTTTATGGTGTTCTTTGTATTGAGCAGACGTGGCAGTACCCAAAGGGGAGGGAGTGTGATATCTGGACAACATAGTGGTGAGTGGAGGAGATGGACAAAATCGAAAAAAGAGCAATTCCTCTGGCACACAACAGAACCAAGTGGAACAGACCTAATCATGAGTCCACATGAAACAATCCTGTGATGCTTAGACCTGTGCTGAGGAAGCATTTATAGGAAGCTAGAGTTTGAAGTAATACACAGAAGCAGAGATCAGAGAAACACAGGTCATGCTCAGAAATATCTAGCTAAAATGGATTTGAGGAAACAAAGAAACCAGTTAAGTAGTTGATATAGTGACAGACATGAGTGATTATGCCACCCTCAGCTAGAGTAATTACAGAAGATTTGGTTTATTGGTATTTTAAAGTCATACTGGTAAGTTAGAATTGACTGAAGTTGGTCATTGATTTGATATGGGTGTGACTGATCAGATTTGCTAAGAGAGAAGGCAATGTCCAGAATGATCCCAGGGTATGATCCCAAGGTTGGGGAGGGAATGTCACAGATGAGCAATGCCTTCCTCCCATGTTCATCACCCTTGTAAGTCACATGCATTCTCCTTAGGCTCTGCAACAGCCTTCTCTGTATCTTTACAACTCCCAGAGGTGGGGCTACTCTGTTGCCACAATAAGATGAGTTTTGTTTGCCATAGGGATGGCATGGATTTTTGTTTCTTGTCAGACAGAATTTAAGAAACTTGAAGAGCCAGCTTCAGTGTGAATTCAGCCTGAGTTTTGTGTATCCATTCCATTTTCATGACTTGTCCTTTCCCTCAAAGGTAAACAACTGATCTTTGACTTTGAAGAAACTAAATTCAGAAGTACCTTGAGAACCAAGCCATAAAATCTTCCTTGCCAACACCAGAGTCTTATTCTAGTTACATAATTCCAATCTCCCTAAACCAACCCTCTGCATTCCTGGCTGTTTATCCATTTTCTTCCCATGGTGTCTCCACCTTGATTTTTCCACCCTGTTCTTGGGAGGTCTCCTAAGCCCAGTGTTGACTCCTGCTGTTGCTAATCAACTGCATAATGTTGTTTAATTTTGTCATAGTTTCCTGATGCCTTGTCATCTGCCTCCCTATTTTTAGCCAGTGGCCTTCTATTGGGTTTCTTTTGGTATGTTCCCACCAGGAGGCTTTCTGGTGTCTGAATAAGTCCTTGCTTCTCAAGTTGATGTGACCAGCCACCACCAACACCTTAGTTGTCCTCAGGAGCTCTGTCAAAAAAAAACTAGGCATTTGAGTTTCCTCAATTCTATGTAGGACAAGACAGCCTTAATCTATATTTTCAAAGGTTTATATTCCTTTTTTAAAAAATTGCATCTAAACAAAGAAAACCTGAGATTTTTTAAATTAGATTAAGCATTAATTGTGGGCAATTTAGCCATTTTGATTCGCAGCAAGATATAGTAAGCTATGTAAGATATTTGGGAAAAGATATGTAAATCTCAAGATGTTACACACTTTCCACGAGTCTAAGGGATTGAATTGAAGTACGTTTGGATTAGACCAGACATCCTCAACTTTGATTGCAAAATGGAATCACCCAGGGAGCTTCAAGTACTGCTGCCTGGGTCCTGCCATCAGAGACTAATTAATGAGTGTAGGAAACATCCTGGACACTGGAATTTTAAAATTCTCCCCAGATGATCATTGTGTGCAGCCAAGTTTAAGAATAATTAACATTTACGATAATATTAAATATTGTAACATGAGTTGAAGAAAAAATAATTTCATATGCTACCAACAAAGGTAACCACATTTATTATTATTGTTATTATTTGATCTAACATACAAGCACAGAGGTACATATATGGAGTCTGAGTTTCATAAATGACAACAGTGTTAAATTACATGAGTGTGATGAAGAGCAGGCTCATTTGGTTGCTAGATAGAAGGAATATTAGGGAAATACTCGAAGATGTTAAAACCAACAAAACAAAATACATTTATATGCTTTAGTTTAGTTTATCTGACTGTTTTTGTAACACTTTGCATAAAGTAGTATTGTTATTTCCATATTTAAAAAAGGGGTACTGGCATTCATGAGGTTGAATCATTTATGCAAAGTCTAGTAGGAAGTGGGGCTGTCTTGCAGACAGTGGACATTCCCTTCCCATCCTGACTCATTTGGTTATGTCCATGAAGGAAGGAGGACATAAATGCGATCATTCTGGTGTAGTTTAATAATCTACTTTTGGAGATTCAGAAAGTTAATTTCCACTTTAGGTGGAGCTGATTGGTCTAAGGTGATCTGCTGTGGCCTAATCATATTCACAAGACAACAGTATTTAAAAATGCAAATGTATTACTGAAAACTCAAATAGGACAGGGTAATTATGTTGGCTTTTTCTGCCTTGTGAAGAGTTATACAAGTTATCAGGTCATTATCAAAAGCTCCCTTAGTTACCTAGATCATTTAATGGGTATGGTCCTGAAGCTACCAAGAACATGACCCTTGAGATGATATTGCAGGTAAATGGCCATCGTGAAACCATCGCTGCTCATGCCGGATGTCAGGATGTGCTGGCTCTCGTGTTTCTTGCTCTCCCTCAAAAGTATGGGATCACAAATTCCTGTACTTTGATTTTCTCTGCTCCAGGCTCCATAGAGCACCTCTACCTTCCAACCAGCCTCCCGACACCCAACGCACACACACTTTTTCCCTCAGTTGCATATGTCATTGTTTAGGCTCCAGCTCCTTTCACTTTTATCAAGTGCTGGTCAGATTTCTGGGAGCTACTCTTCCTGCTTTGTCTAATGGGACATCCTGTTTCTTGGTTTAGTCTTATTCAAGTTTCTGGTCACTTGCAATATCAGCATCATCATCATTTGATGTGCTTATTAAGAAATATAGTCAAGGGGTCCACACTAGAAATATTAAATTAGAATCTCTGATTTGGGACCTGAGAACCTAGATTTTATGGGAAATGCTTGTCATACGCATGCAAACCATAAGGTGACTTATACAGAATTCTCATCTGATATATTATGTTATTTGTGCTGGTTTAACCTGCATAAATCATTTTATTTCCAAAAATCAGGGTTTGTTTTCCAGGGGACACCTACACACTGAGTTTAGTAACATATTAAAAACAAGAGGAATGATAAAATCAGGCGACTGATTTTTTAAAATAAACTTTATCATTTTATAACAAAATCAGATAGAATATTATAATGATGTACTCAGTTTTTAAGATAAAGACCAAGAAAAGAAAAATAAAATGAGAAATGGGATTCTCTATATCACAAAAAAAAAAAAAAAGGAGATAAATCAACTAGAGGCTTTAGTGAGTTTAACATCTGGTTTGTATCACAGCATGGTTGATTTGATTATCTCTGATATTTTATACAGCTGTAAAAACAATCAGGATGGAAAAATGATCATCTCCGAGGTGCCACAAAGACAAGGAGAGAGACAGATTTATTCTAGGGACGGAGATCGAGAGGGAGGTAAGAGACAGTCTCCGTCATGACTTGTCTGGGACTATCTAAAGGCTGAGATAAATGATAAATGATCAAAAGCAAATTTTCTGTCACAGTCTTTCATTTACTTAGAGTCCACAATCCTATCTTGTAAGATGATATTGGGATTGGAGATGGACATCTCCAGAAGCCTGCAAATAGCAAGAGGCATTTACTAATTTGGGTAAGAAAGAGTGGAGCTTTTCAGTAGCCTTAGACTGGGATTGCCTGAAAGATGTCTGAACACCGGCTAATGGGCAGCTTTTGACCATTTCCCTGGAGAGCCAGGGAGGAAGAGGGTTTACCATTATATAACACGGCCTTCCACTAGCTCAGAGGAAATGCTTTATCCTGAACAGACACTTAAAGGTTGTTTATAAGGAACATTTCTCAATCACTCTAGAGGTCTTCAGAAATGGATCTGCAACCCTATAAGAATAAACAAACCACTGCTAGTTTATGTGTCTCTCCTTCTTCTTCATTTCCTGATAATAGAGATGGGTAAGGTCCTACTTCTTCCTCAGGTTGGCACATCGTCGTGTCCCGAGTCTTCCAGACTGGCATATGATTTCTCTTTGAGAATATTAAAGTATCATCAATACAACTAATCAACACCTAATGTGGTCCAACCAATTGAGGTGGATTAATTATTTCACTAAATTACTTTTACTTAATTTACCGAATTACTAAAATTAATAATTTTAGTAAATTGGCATAGAACAATAGACCAAAGGCTATTGGAATGCAGGAGCATTCTAATTCTTTATTCTTATTTTCTCCTTTCATCACAATGAATTTAAGACAGAACAGAAAATTCAGTTTTAGCTTTTGAATGATAACATTTCAGGTAGTCATTGGGGTTCTGAAGTGTGTGGATACACTGAAGTATAATAATCTCTGGTGATGAATATATCTAAATAGTTAAGGTTTTTTGGGTTTTGTTTGTTTGTTTGCTTTTAGCCTAACAGGAGAAAGGCTAACTAACTTCCTATACTCTCTCTTATATATCACTTTTTCAACTTTGAAGTATAACCTAACTTATTTTGATTTTCAAACACTTTAATAGTATTAAGAATCAAGGGATTCTAGAAAATATTTGTGCTCATAGTCAGTCCCCTAGACAAATTCAAATGGGAATTAAAGAAATTTTGTGATGAAGTAGGATGGTTAGGTTTAGAATAATTTCTTGACCCCAAAACAAGCCATTGCCTTTGCAGGAACTCGAAGCCTTCTTTTCCCACATAGCTACATCTGCGAGTCAGACGTTGCTCAGTGGCTCTCTCTATTTTCTATCCTGGTGGCCAGAGAGCCAAGTGGAACAGGGGACTTGTGTAAGTTGAAATGCAAAGGGAAACAACCTGAAGTTTAGCAAATAGTTTTTCTACTGCTATCACTCCTACCAGATAGCCTCTAAAGAATTTGAAGATATTGATATATTACATCTCTCCTAAGTCATTTTAGAACTGAGGGTTATTCATTCTTTGATTTAGAGACCTGGCAGAAATGTATTAGAAGTCAGTACAGCAGACCCAAGGCCAAGTGCACTTTGTCTTCTTATTAAAATAAAATTTTTCTCTCGATCAAGTCAGGTCTCAATGACCTACCCACTTCATTCAAATATTTCTCCAACTCCCCTTGCCTACATGAGCACCCCCAGATGGACAACCTCAAGACTGCTCCCAAATTTCAGGTCTATTTGTATCACTAAGGAATGTGACCAAAAGCCAAGTACTAGCATACTTTTAAGATTATATAGAGTAGTGAGTTTGTAGTGAGTTCTTTAGCTATAGAAGTAAAAATTCTTGTCAACAGAGTTGAAAAGAAACTGACTTTGATATCATTTTTTCACATATATCACTTTCTGTTTTATTAGGTAAGAAACTATTTAGTAGGCCCATTTTCATTATCAAATTTACTCCAATCTCAGGTCATTTTTGTCAGTAATTAGTTAATATTGATTCAAATGAATTGGTGAGTGGTTTTGAGGTGTTCAGGCTAGTTCCTATAAGTTTATAGGATGTGTGCAGTATGTGTCTAGAGTCTGTAAGCATGATTGTGATCAAGGGGAAGAACAAAAAGAAATATCAGAATATAAAAGAAAGACTGTGGAGTTATGTAAATCTAGGGAAGGCCAATAAAAATACTGCAGGTCAAATATAAAGAATGTAATGTGTCCTATGGACTTGTTTTAAGTTTGAAAATTTGTACAGTTTATTTTCAAATTAAAATATGCCCCTTTTAAAATAGCCATATATATATATGTTCAATTTTCTATCCATATTCTTGAGTATCTATTCATCACAATGTGTAAAGTATCATAAATTGTATCATGTCTTCAAACATTTCATATATTTGGCAGGTAAGGGTATATTATATCGGTATTAAGACATATAAGCATCTCAGTCTTCATCAGAAACTGCAAAATTGTCGAGATTTTATGCTGTTTAGGATGCCACAGTACTTACTGACTTGACTTTGTAACCAGGAGGCTCTTTCCAGTCAGAGAACTAAAACAAAGTTGGGGTATCCAGGGACCTCAAACTGTTAAGAGATTCTTGTGTTTAGCCACCTGCGCACATAAAGACAAAGAAAGCAGATTATTAGTGTGTTCAAAGATGTTTAATCAGTGAGAGATTCAAAGGGAATAGAAATAAAGAGAATAGAAATAAAGGAATAGAAATAAAGAGAATAGAGAAATAAAGAGACACTCCCAATCAAATTAAAAAATCAACCATCCCTTGGAGCTGGAAAAGATCATGCTTAGTGAGATAAGCCAGAAAGAGAAAGAAAAATACCGGATGGTTTCACTCATAGCAGGAGTATAATGGACCAGGCGAGAAAATAACAAAAATAATGAACAACCATATACCAGAGACATTCTGTGGGGGTGGAGTGGGGAATGGGATCAAAAATGGGGGGGGAAGGGAAATGTACGGGACTATGGTAGTGGCACAGGGGTGATTTGGTGATGGGAAACCCGCAGGGATTACAATTGAGATGGAAAAAAAAATGTGCAAAATGATGTAAAAATAAACTTTTTAATAAAAATAAATAAATAAATAAATAAATAATTAAAAAAAAAATCAACCATCCCTGTGTGGAAAATGCCCAGTAAAAAAGGTATGGCCCAGTGCTTGGTGGTGAAGGGCCAACAGGAGAACAAGTCCAAGGCACATACCAGCAGGAAACACAGGCAAGGTCTTAGATGGGTTCCAGAGGGCTGGAGAGACCCAAAAATTCACAAGGTACCAACGAAGCTGGACAATCCGGCATGAAGTCAAAATGACTGTCGCCACCACTCTCTCTCTCTCTCTCTCACCTGCCTTGCTCCTTCTTCCTTCCCAGCAGCCCCCTTCAGGATGTCTGGTGTGTAGCACTCTGGGATTTATAAGCCAAGGCATTTTAGATGTCCCTGACATGGAAGTGAGGACAGGAAAAATGGTGTAAGTTCAGCAATGTTTCTCCCGCTTAACTACTTCAATTACATTTTAAAAATAACTAATAGTGGAAAGTAACTAATAGTGCAAAGTAGGACAATTCAGCAAGAGATGGGGACAGAAGAGCAATATCATAGTAATGGTTTGTCACTCTTCTAAATATTATCTACTTAGGACTTCTTTATAACATTACTTTAAATCACATTAGTTAGTTGGAATAGTCCATGGCAAATGTTTAAATACTACACATCCTGAAAAGACTTCATGCCCTTTCCCTATAGAATGAAACGAGTACAACAAGCCTTAGAAACCATTTAAAAGTGATTATGAAGCCCTCAGTTTTTTCCACCTGTCTGCTTTTTCCCAAAAAGGAAACCTAACCTAAACCTTGTCTGTTGCCACAATATAAAAATGGAAAGTCTCAGAATATTTATTTCAGGAAATGTTTGTGGATTTTATGCAAACTGTGTTAGGTCATTTGAAATTAGAGAAAAATCAAATGACAAAATATTAATGTGACAGTGAAGACGGAGGTTGGGACTTTTAGTTGCAGCTAGGTCTGCATCCATCTGTATCTTTGTGACAATATAAGACTCTCACATCAACAAATCACCAAGTTCCTAACCTTCTAAATTGTTTTCCTCAAGGCTCCCTCCTCAGAACTCCTTATCCAGCTGACAGGCATTGGACATTTTAAAATCTTCTTTCTACATCTACAAAACATTTTCCTCTCATTGATTTACAATTGCTCATTATTGCAGTTTATTTACCTGTTTTCTCTGATGGCTGTGAGGAGTTGAGTGTAAGAAGAGTCAGGGCAGGGGGAGGGAAAGCTATCAGATAGATAATACTTTAATTTGCTTTCCTTTGTAATAGAGGAGAGTTTGCAACACATTTATCCCATTATAGATATCAATTTGCTATTTATGTAGGTATCCTGAAGTAAGATTATATCTATTTAGAGTTTGGTCCTATGGATTCAGGAATAACCTTTACTTCGAAGTCACAGGCCCCAGGAACAATGACCAAGGTCACCCTCCACAGCCTAACTGTGCTTTGTTTGAGAAGAGATAGGCCTTCAATGCTGAGAAACCCGGCTTCCAGGAACTCCAGGCCTGAGCCAGGCAGTGTCTTTCACGTAGCCCTGCAGAAAACAATTGTGTGAAGCACAGTGACCTCAGAAGCCCAAAACCTTGCTGGCTATTTATGAATGCAGTGTGCTCAGAGAAAGGACTCAGGATGAGGAAACCCTATCAGAGCCCGATTTAGCTGCCTCTCTGTCCGTATGAGCATCCTACAAACAAAAAACAAGGGTAAATATAGCAATAACCAGTTCAAAGGTAGAGGGCTGGTTACGTGTTATACTTGTGAGAGCAAAAAGTAAGAGATCTCCTGTGAAGATTTTGCTAGTCAAGTAGAAATCGGGGGCATATGTCACTGAGCTAGACGATCAAGGTTTCTTGGGTATTTTTCATGAGTTCTTATATGAGGAAAACAGAAATCTAACCAATGAATTTTCTTTGTGTGTGAAAGAACACATCCCACTCAATCAGAGGAAAATACATGTTCATCTTCAAAATAGGACGGGCTCATTGTTATTCCAGAGCAATCTAAATGATTTCTAAGCAGGCTAGCTATTTGTGTTAGTGCAGCCTATTGTCTTGTTTGTAGGCATTAACTCCAGCCTGAAAATGCCTTCAGCGACCTTCAGTCTAACTTACCTGATGTTACATGTCATGTTAGATCCTCCCTCTGCCTCGCAGGTATTACTCACCTAGCAAAAGTGAATGATAACCCCTTCATAATGCAGCAGTACATGTCGATGGCGCAAGTATCCTGCCTCTCTGATTCGATAGCTCCTGCACTTGCCCCCTTCTTTATAGACTGAGCATTTCCCTGTTCAAAGGGATCCATCCTGCTTCAAGTCTAGAGTTCTTTTTGTGAAGTGCCATATGCTTAGGTTGAAGCACATGCTGATTAAACTCAAGTGTCCGGCACCACATGTAATACTCACCAATACTGGTCCATCAGTTGGAAGGCCCTTAGTAGCAGTTGCAGGTTGTGATAACAGACAAAATGATGGCAGCAGCACTATAAAGTGCTGCCACTTCTGGAAAGCAACTGAGCGGCAGAGTAGGGTCCCCAAAAGAAGTCATGACATTGAACCAATAATTCTTTATAGGAGTTTGCCTAAGTAAAAAGCATTTACTCTAGGGACAGCCAAGTGTTGTTTTTTGTTTTTGTTTTTGTTTTTGTTTTTTTTTTGCAACAGCTCCTGTAGTGGCTAATATGGCAATTCCAAAGAATAGAAAACAAACCCCCTATAATCATGAATATAAATTTTGAGTATGTCAGTGTAGCCATTGGTATAATGGGTCAAACATATTTCAATTAAAAAATACATGCATGTTTTAGTTTGAGAATGTGAGTCATGTACTAGCTATTCAAAGATATTTGCATCATAGCACAAATAATCTTAATGCCATTCTCCAGAAAGATGCTGAAACTTTGAGTTTTTCTGTATTAAAAGAAAATGAAACAATGCTTTATTCCATATTCATGTCTGCTGGAAAGGTTATAGGATAAGCTCCACAGGTGTATTTTTGAAACTATTTTCTACCCACTATTAGTGGAAGGAACAGCCACTTAGCATTTGTAACTGGAGCTGGTGATTGTGTGGCAACAGATTGGTACATACAATGAGGACAGGACCGGAGGCCTGGCTCTTCTCCTCTCAGTCTTTATTAACAGACTTGCAGCCCCTACCCAGGACAATGGAACCATTTGTGAACAATATAATTCATAATTCAACAATGACTCCTTAAAAACAAAGCTTGCAGTGGTAGGGAGGAAATGACATCACCCTTAGCCTGAACAAGGGCCCCATTGTTTTGAATCCAAGCTGTCCACCTTGAGGGAACACATACTATCATAAAGTAAGCTACACAGCAGACTGAAAGTGAGGCCAAAGTCTGAGGAGGGACAAGAAAATACATAACAAAATTTTTATCTTTTTTGTTCTGCATAATTATTCTGGTGACTTTTAAAGTGATTAATGATAACAGTGCACTGATTATCTGAGTATTTTACCTACTTGTGAGTTTAAAACCAATGCAAGAATTCAGAACCATTAAGCTGAAAATAATAAAATGCACTTTCACAAAATGATTTTTTACCTAAGGGAATGTAGTTCAGTTATATTCAAGATTCTGACTGATGGGTTGATAGCTATGTCTGAACTTTAGAAAGGAATATGAATTCAAGGGGAAAAAATGTGTTTTGGAGAGGCAAGAGTTTTATTTAAAAGGCATTGAAATACATGTTTAAAAATTCTTAAGCTTCTGGGAAATAGGAAAGGACAAGTCTTCTAAGTAAGGCCAAGGATGGATTTGAAACATATAGGGAGAGAGGTGCAAACAGATTTACTGGCAGATCTGAAAGGACAAGCCTCCATCACAGCCTGAAGAAATCTGAGCAGTCACATTTTGGGCACTGATTTAAAGAATAGCATAGTGCACCATTCTGTAGCAGTCTCTATGAATATTTAGAATGTTGATACCACACCTCATTTCTATCAATAAAGAATAAAATATCAAACTCACCATACAAGAGCTTTATTATTGCACTCTCAGCTCCAGCAGCTTAATTACAAGCTTAGGCTTGACAGCAGATGCAAGACTGTGTCAATATTGGCCAAATCTAGGACATGATAGCCGAACACAGGAATTTTAATACATTGATCATTACCACCAGAACTAGTGAGTCGTAGGGCATTTTGACATAAATTTTATTTCAAACAAATGAATAATTCTGTAAATTTAAGTAAATCAGGATTTTACAAAAATCTTTAATCACTGTTGGTCTGTTTATTTTCAGCTGCCGAAAGCATTCCATGAGGGCATTTTTGTTCTAGAGTATATTTCTGATGCTCGAGAAGTTCCATTTTCTTTGGGTCCCCTTTATTGCTCTTAGCAAAATGGCTTGCCTCTGATAATCATTTATTAAATGAACAAATTATAAATGCTTTTCATATATATTAAGCTATTAACAAAATCAGAAATGATTCTTGTTTCAGTAGCAGGGAACTGGCCATGAATTTCTAGTTACAAGTAAGAGTACCACATCGTGGAGAGCAGTGAATTTCTACACAGACAGAACTGAGTACAGCTTCTGATACTTTTTATTAGCTAGATGATCCTAAGGAAGATCATGATAATTTTAGAGACTTTAGCATTTCACCTAGCTTATTTCATGGGTTATTGAGAGGATTGATTGAGACATATGCAAAAATAGTGTGTAAAATATGCAAACCATACCAGTGTGCATTTTAATAACGCTTAGACAACCTTGTCACCCTTCCAACTTTCTGTCTATCCTTATCATTTTTCTCCCACTTATATTTATAAGACCGTTTCCTTTTTCACTCCTAAAGAACCACTAGAATTCAGTTAGTGCAGAGACTCCTCAGCAAGACTTTCATAGAATGAATATTATAGATTCTGAAAGCCATTTCTCATTACCGTGAAAGCTTCAGTCTTGAAGAGAAGCTCATATTTTGCCAACCAAGGAAACAAGTTGTCTATTATATGCAAATAATACAAAAAGTATTGTTTGCAATTTTGGGGTATTTTATTTCTAGGACATCTAAGGAAATGTGAAGAAGAGAATAAATATATGTAACTGCCCCAAGCTTTACGCTTTACCTCAACGCAACCACTTTGCAAGCATCAAAGTTTGAAGTTGGTTTCTAAATTAAGAACTGAGTTTCCTAGATGTTCTATATTTAGGAGAAAGAGATTTCCCTTGTTGAGGAATACACCCTTTCCGGTGCACCCTACAGAAATCCCAATGGGACTTTCCTTAAAATCAAGTAAACAACATCAACTTCTTTGTTGTTATCTTAAGAATTGAGATCATAGGTTTGGAAACATTTTTGATAATTTGACCAGAGCATGGAAACTCAGTGTTGTGTTTTGGTGAATAAAACCCCACCTCTTCCCTGCTTTTGTTATCTTGTACTTTCTTTCATTCACATGCTGTATTATCAGTGTCATTCTTCCTACCTCCCTGTCATAAGCTCATTGAAAAGACATAGTTTATATTCTCATTTTGAATTCTCCTGAGCTTAGCATGGGTTTGGCACAGATATATGCCTAATAAGTATCTGTTGAAGGCATGAATAAATAAATTAGACATGTGTGTCTATGTGTATGTGAATTTACCTTTAAACAGAAAGAGAAATTAATTGACAGATAATCAGACTCACCTATTTACACAAGTTATTGAGTAACTTGAATCCACTGGTAGCAATATGGTCTAGTGATTAAGGACACAGGTTTGAGTGAGATAGTACTAAGTTCAGTGCCACCTACCCCTATGCCTGCTGTGTCTTAAGCAGTTTATTAATTGAACCTTAATAATTATGATTAATAATCTCTTATAGCCTTTTGAGAGGTGGTTGTAGAAGGGCATTGAAAAGAATCTTTCATTAATTTTCAAAAAATAATTTTAAGGACTAAAAATACAATCCTTTTGTTTTAGTAAGTTTGCTTTAAACACATTTAATTCAATCTTACCAAAGTTAGGTTTTCCTTTTGGTGAATTATTCCATTTCTAGTTCTCCCTAATGGATGAATTTTTCTCTCTTTATGATAAGTTAAACAGGGCAACTGATAGCCATAGACCACTCTAACTTCCTATGGAAATTACTTCATTGATTTCTGAGATGATAAGGGACCTGTAATGTACCTATAAATACACTCATGAAGTCACAAAGTGCTCATGGCAGCACAGGAAATCTCAATATAATGTCCAGGCATCTTCCTCCTCTAAATACGCATTTATCCCAAGGGCACCAGGCTGGGATCCATTATCATAAGTATAGTTGGAGCTGGAGTTATGAATCAGAGGACAACTTTCCAGTTCCTCATCCTCTCTGAATTCATTCAGTGGGCAGATTTTCAGGCTGATGTGATTGGTCAGAACTAAGGCTATTTGCATAAGAAGAGATGAATATTCACCAATCTGCTTTCCTGTCAGCCTATCAGAGGCTGGGCTCTGCAAAGAGCCTCCTTTGAGCCATATGAGATGTTGGTGGGAAGGTGGTAGCTAAAGATTCAGAGACTCTGAAAATGTAATATATCCCCTAGCCCTGGATCGGGTGTTTCATTTGAGGGCATTTCACTATGACGCTAGTGCGCTGCCACTTAGGGGTACTACTCATCTTGCCCTCATAGTTGAAGCAAGCAACCAGGGTACTGGATGCTCATGATGACTTTACAGCATGTAAGTTAGCTCTCAGAAGCTTGCATAATAACAGACATAGTTCTTAACATATAAGACTGGAGCAGAGACAATCTTGAGATCATTTTATCCCAAGTCTGGTACATACACTCTTTGTGGGATTATACCCAGAACTGAAAATTAAGCTCAGTCAAGTCCTAAACTTGTTGGGGAGCTTAATAACAAATTTATTATGTAGTTGGTTTTTTCTCTTCATTTTGTCTGTTTCCCTTTTCCCACTTACTGGCTATATGTCCATGTTGGGTTTTATTAATTTTATTGAGACTATTTCAATTTGTTTCTCCCCAAATCCTTCAGGAGCTCCAGTTCTAGATTAGGTTTTTAAATATAATATTTTACCGTGCCATGGAAGAACCCACACAGCAGCATCAGAGGAAGTACTAGACTCCATAACCTGAAAAATGAACTCAGGAATGCCTTCATGCTCATTTTGGAACCATCCAGTTTGACTCATAGGTGGAGTGCTAGCTGGAAGCTCTAGCTTACTGCTTTAACCAATATGAATTTCTCAAGAAAACACAATTTACATGCCAAGTAGAAGTAATTTGATACAAGTGCAGAATAATTTTCTGATACCTTATATTTATTTTCCTCTGTGTCGATTTGAAGTTTAATAATCCTACAGAAGCAGGAATTACTACTCATCATCATTCTTAGCGTTGTGTTTGGGAACAGTACTGTTACCCAAGGGTGCATATTACCTGAAGGGTACATATTAAACTCCTTTTTTCACTTTCTTAAATTATCTTTTTATTGTCCTTGACTTTTGTGAAAGGGAACGAGGTAAAATGAGCCTAGACTTGTTCAGACCAGAAACATATAGTAAGGAAAAATAAAATCTCCCGAATAGAGCTTATTTAAATCTCTTTAATGGCACACTAATTATATATGACCCTGACTGCAGCTTTGGTGTCACTTTCTTTAGAAAATTTATCAAGTTTCTATCCCTGGGGTTTATGTTGTTTCTCTTGGACAGACTCCACCAAGTGTCTGCAATAACACTAAGGCTACTCCCCTTAAACATTCCTTAACACTGAGCCAGGAGCTTGGCATTAAGTCACTCAGCGATTAGAGTGAATTGAACTCTTGGATAGGGGGAGTTTAATCCTCTCATTGCTGCTCTCCTCCCTGAAGTGCTATGCTTTTCTATTAATGCTCATTTCAATTCTCTTGTATTTGAATTATTTCTAAAGATTTTCTATTTATCAATACTGAGAAATAACCTACATGATATGCTATTTTTTTTTAAGATTTATTTATTTGTACATACAGAACTGGGGTACAGGCCAGAGGCTCAGGGGTGGTGAGAGGCTTCACCAGAGACAGAGTGGGGAGCAGAACAGGTAGATCGACGAAATACACTGCTGAGGGGAGCAGTGGGCGGGTCAGGAGAGGTCTGCCGCACCATGTGGTCACCTCTGGGGCAGGCAGGAATCGAACTCATGTGGACCTGGCTTTAGCTTCTCAGTGCTGTGCTTTAACTCACTGTGCCACCAGGGAGGGCCCATGATATGCTATGTTTTAAGGTAAATTTGTGATGACAACCTACTTAGTCCCATAGAATGAAAATTAATCTTTTTTAGTTTTGCCCTCTCTGGAAAATTTCCATATCATTCAATAGCTTCTTGTGTCTTTCCTGTTAAATTTTAAATATGATTAGAGTTTGTAGTGAGACTGCTTAATTTCTTAGTATTCTTTGGGATCTCTTTTGCTTCCACATTTTAAATGTGAATCATTTCAGAAAGTAGCATTTTTCTTTAATATTTATTTATTTTTATTTCAGTCTTCATTTTGTACATTTTTCCATCTCAGTTGTAACCCCTCTGGACTTCCCACCATCAATTCACCCATGTGCCATAATCACAGTCCCGTGCACTCTCCTCACCCCTATTTTGATCCTATTCCCCCCTCTACCCCTGTAAAATGTCTCTGGTTTATAGTTGTTCATTGTTTCTCGTTTTTACTTTATTAGTGTTTTCCTCTTTCTTTCTGGCTTACTTCACTAATCATGATCCCTTTCATCTCCATCCATGATGCTGCAAAAGGCATGAGTTTATCTTTTTAATTGCTGAGTAATATTCCATTGTGGACATATAGTACATCTTTTTAACGGTCATCTATTTTGGAGCATTTGGGTTGATTTCACATCTTCCCTATTACAAATAGAGCAGCATAGGGGAACATTTTTCTTGAGAGTTTAACAATAAAATGGTTCATAATGACACAATTTGAGTAGAATGTTTTCTAAAGTATATTGTGAATTTGATTTATATTTTAGTCAAGGTTAGCATATTTTTAACTTTTAAATAGCTTGAGTAATCTTTATGGACATAGGTTATGTTACTCTACCATAAGAGATAAAAGCCTTGTGAACTACGTAGTTATTTGTGGCTAAGTGTCCCCTGTTAACCTTCAGTAAAAGGAAACCAAAGTGCAGGGCATACCAAAATATGAAGTATATTTATTTGGGATTTGCAAAGATACAAAGATTCAGGCAAAACCTAAATATGTCCTAAGGAAGGATCCCAATTGGGGCGTTCTAATTTTTTTTTTTAAATCAGTTTTTATTTCCCTTCTTATATACACAAAAAGCAAGATGAGATAACAGAGGATAAAGTAATGGGATGAAGGGATTGCAAGACTAAGGGTCATAAAGTATGCGAAGGTAAAATTTTTATTCATCAATCCTTTCAAAAAGTATATTCCATTGTATATCCCAGTTCTTATTGGCTTCTTAGATGTTAGCAGTTTGCTACAGTTCAAGGGTCAGATCCAGCTTCAAAACAATAGTATAGTGATTTTCCTCTGGTGGGGTTCTTGGGTCCTATTTCAGTATGGTGATGTCAACTTTTCACACCCATAAAGTAATGATCTCATACTCCTGAACTTTTTTACATATTCCCCCTAACTTTTGTAATTTTTCTTTTCCATGGTTTTAATTGTTTATTTTCACCTGTACTGTGGGATTTGTGAAGGGTCTGAACTATTAAAATATGTAAAATCAGGTTTGTGAACATTAAGGTACATGATTTGACTCCTCTGCTGTGACATCACTGCATTCTGTTGATTTCCTTATTGCACATACAATTATGGTATACATCTCTCTAGCATTGCAAGGAATCTTCCAAATGAATTGATCAAAATGGTGAAGTTATTTCGTTATGTTAATTCAAATGAATAGAGCAAATTGTTATTTCCTCTAGCAATAAATTCATTTAGGCTCAATTAAAATTTTATATTTACTTTATATTTTATACTAAGAGCTAAGGCTGGGCTTATGCTAAAAAAAAAAAAATGCAGATTCCTGGACCTGTTCCAATCTCTGTGGGTCAGAATTTCCAGAGGTAGAGCTTTGGATTTTTAAATAAGGAATCAGACAATTCCAATTTTTAAAAATTGGTTTTGACCCATGCTTTGAAAAATATTTGAATATTAATTTTCCTATGAGGTTATTAATGTACTGCAGAAACACAGAGATGCTGGTTACACTAAAATTCTAACGGATAGACAACACTTCTTAATAGTCCTTTCATTATTATGAATCGTCCACCTAAAAAAGTTCTGTGAAGTAGAACTTCTCAGGGACAAATCTTTAGGGAGATTTTCTTACCCTCATGATGCTAAATGGCCTCAGAGTACCTGCAAACCTCTTGAAAAATGAAATATCTTTTGTACATATGAAATTTTCCAGGAAGAAATTGATAACCAGGTTTTCACTAGTTCCTGGTGATGAAGGAATTTGCACTTATTAGTTAATAAAAAAGTCTTGCCCTGAATAGTTAAGGAATATCTAAGCTGCATAGAACTGGGATCCCAAAGATAGGTGTCCCTGATTCCATATTTAAGTTGCTTTAAGTACTTCCTATCCTTGTGCTCAGAGAACTCACCTGATTTTGCCAAGGGCCATCCTTCTCAAGGGCCCTCATCATTCTTTACCAGTTTTGCTCACCATCTCACAGGTCAACCTTGTCTTAATTGTCCCATCACAATAATCAAATGCTTTCCTTACTGTGGCTCTGGCTCTTGTCCTATTTGACCTCTCCTTGTTTCAAGTTGTTGCTAACTTATTTTCTCCAAATCACCAGCTAGCCACCACGGCAGACATACTAAGTGGGGCAGCGCACTTCTCCATTGCCTTGTACTCTTTTCTGCTTATCTGTAATAAGCATCTGAACCAGCTAGGAAATTCAAACTGCCATCTGAGTAAGGCCAACTCAATTTCTGTCCAGCAACAGGAAGCTGGACCTGTTGCCAGTGGTATTGTTTATCCCACTCAAGTGCCTACTCGTTTAAGAGATAAACCAGTCTTACTGGGTTAAGTCATTATTATTGTCTACATAATTGTTTCTCTTTTATTATTCACCTAACAGGGGCTGTTTTTAACAAGTAAATTCCCTCTCCTCAAGACACATATAGAGTTTGGTAATATTCTTAAGCTATAGCAGGGTTTGGCATTCTCAAACTCCCACATAAAGCTCAGGGACAGTGAAGGGGTAAAAGAAGAAATGAGAGTCATTGATACAAGATCCTTTGGTGACAGGAAACAGCCAGACATCAGGCAGTCCCCAGAGACCATCTGCTCCTGTTCCGGGCAATTGATGCTTTTTAGGTATCAAGCATGTGCCACGTCCCTGCTAGCAGCTAGGGATACCAAGGTGAATATGAAACAGTATTTGTCCTTAAAAAGCTCAGCATTCAATTAAAGAAACAGAAGCATATAAATAGGGAATTGTTGCAGTTTTCTGTGTAGTAAGGGCTTTCTCAGTAATGATACATAGAAACAGCTGGTATCACTGAAGATAAAGGAAAACAACTGGTGAGTCCAGCCGACCTTGGGTTTTCTTCTCACTCATCACCACCTAGAGTCATATCAATTTGATGGTGTGTTCTAGAACAAAAAAAAAAGCACTTGGGATAGTTAAATTTCTGAAGGGCCTCAGGCCATCTAGAGTTTCTCCTGCAAAAAGGCTGAGTACATCCATCTATCATTGAAATCTGCTAGCGACATGCTGTCTAGCCTAGACGAATTAGGAATTAATCTCTTCCAGAGATTTTAAGATTTGAAACTCTCATTGAAATCAGAACTGACTCCAGAGAAAAATATTCCTGGGAGTGAACATAATACAATAAAAAGAGAGAGCACAGATGAATAAGTCTAAGGCCAGACTGAAGATTTTCCATGAAATTTGTTGGATTAATTGACTCCAGGACAGATTTTCTTCCTGAAATGATTTGCAATGATTGCTTAAAAAGTTTTCTATTCAAATGTGTTCATAGTTCAATTATTAAATTAATTGGATTCATTTTAATGAACTTAAATGCAATTGGGCAAGTCAATAGAGTTGACAATGCATTAAAAACATAGTGATATGATATTAAAACACTTTTTTTGAGTAATACTTTTATAGTATTTCTGTCAATTCTATACTCTCCTTTTGTAGGGAGGATTTTAAAATAAAGCATGATGTATAAAACCCACAAAATATAAATGTCAACCTTACTTTATTAATTAACGTTGATATCGTATATGAAACTGCTCCCAGGTGGTAAGTTCCGGTCTGGGGTTAACAAGATGTGAATAGCACTGGTGACCACCCTAGGCAGACTGGCTCAGTGACAGCGACAAGATGGAAACACAGGTCACAGCAACCGTGCTGTGAGAGCGAGTGACGAGTATTTCAGGAGTTCAGAACGGGAAGTGACCATCTGGCAGAGGATTATGGACAGAGATGCCCATGCAATAGGACTTCAGATGTTAAGTTAGAAAGGATTTTGATGACTAAGTCCACATTTTCTATCAAAGGAAAGAGAATAAAATGTAACTTCAAAAAATTTTAAATAATTTTGAGATAATGTGATTTGCTAGCATGTCCCATTTTATCAGGCTGGAATAAGAAGTCAAGAGGCATTTATTTAGAAGTTTCCTGATTCTGATTCCAACTTTCTCCAAAGAGCAGCAATCTTGTAGGATCTGGCACCTGAAGCATCCTCAGGCAATCCTTGAGGAATTCCCACATGTAAATTCAGCTGATTCTATCGAGCATTTACTGTATGGCAGACACTGTTCCTGGCCACTGAGAACAGAGATAATGGCCTGTTTTCATAGAACTTGCATGCTGTGAGCTTGACAGAAACAGGCACTATAAGCCATTAGACAAAGAAATAAATGGCATGGAAAATAGAAATGTTATGGCATAACTGATAATTCTTCTTCCTGTATCCCTAAGTGGCTGATATGGGTAAATTCCTTCCCTGCATGAGAATCTTAACATGTTCACCTACAAGATAATGTTAGAACTTCTCCACCCAGAAGAAGCAATTATAATAGTGGATCCAAAATCTTGATGATTTATCTTAACTTTTGTAGGGTACTGAAAGTTTATATATGTATTTAGGGAATTTTAAATCTAATAAGATTTCTATTTTCGAACTAAACCTATAATATATTAGTCTGAAGTTTCTTTATATAGCTTTATGGCCATGTTTGTCTCTTTTCAAAAAACCAATGGCCAGGGTTTAGTTTACTATTTTGACTAAAATTTTATTAACGATTTCCCCCAATGAATGTTTGGCTGACATTAGAAGAAAGAGAATCTTCTCAAAACATAATTAACTCTCAATTTCCAGAAACCAATTCTAAGAATCCCTTTTTGACAATGTCCTACAAATAAACTAGCAAGTTTTAATTTTTCTCCTTTCATTACTCCTCCATTTATAATGTGTATGCTATCATCAAAGAAGGGAGTAGAGAAAATGATACACTATATAAATGTTTGCATTTTTGATAAGTCAATATTATGTGCTCAATAATAAGTCAACAATAAGTCAGAGCAATGGTCTTGTTAAGATGGCAATGAGATGGCCGTGCATTAAAATCACCAGAGGAGCAGTTCCCAGCACATATGGCTCTCCCTTTTTCTGAGAACCACTCATGTCAGTAGTATAGTAGAAAAGGCAGCACTTAAATTGTGCAAAGTGAACTTTATCCATTCTAATTATTATGAGAGGGCAAGTAATACAATGCAGCACCAACTGGTTTCCTGGAACAACTGTATACCTAACATATCTAGCAATACTCATGTTATTGTATGGCTAATGTAATAACTGAAATAAGACTTAGAAAAACAAGTCATCATTGTACATTTTATGCCTTTTGGGTATGGAGGACAACTAAAATCTCTCAATAAGTTTAAGTAATGCATTTCTTTGGAGAATAAAAAATATATCCACATCAAATTTAAAATTATAAATTCTGGGCCCTCCCTGGTGGTGCAGTGGGTTAAAGCACAGCACTGTGTAGCTATCACAGTCACTGCAGCATGAGTGCAATCCCTGGCCAGGTGGTGACCCACATGGCCCAGCAGACCTCTCTTGTCCCTCCCACTGCTTCCCTCAACAGTGTATTTCAGTGGATCTGCCTGTTCTGCTTTCTACTCTGTCTCTGATGAATACTCTCACCTGTACCCACTCCCCACACCTTTGGCCTATACCCGAGTTCTTGTATAAATAAATAAATCTTTCAAAATAAATAAATAAAATTCTAAATTCTGTAATAGTCCTTCACTTTCCTTGAATATTGGTCATGACATGCAATTGCAATAAAACTAACAGGATCCCAAAATTAGAATGGAAAAGGACATTCTTGGGCGGGGGAACGGGTGTTTCTGGAGTAGAGAGTGGCCTCGGGTGCACTTTCTCTACACCTTCACTGGAAAGCATTTTCTCTTCCCCTCCTTCCTTCATTCTCCATCACATTCTCCGTCTCTCTGTCTCCCTCTCTCTCACACACGTGTAGTTACATTTCACAAACTGAAAAATATTGGAGATACACTGACACAGACATGTTGGCCCCGCAAATGTGGCCTTTGCTACAGGAACGTCCTTTAGACAGTAACTCTGTACAAGTAAACTTGAAAAGTGCTATGGGGTGTGTACTTCTCAAAGGGCCAGATAGACTCTGTCTAGGCCTAGAGAAGGTCACTTGTCACCAAGTATGGGAGCCAGAGGTCAATCAAGGCCTAAGAGCCTTATTACTATAGCCTAAAGAATGTGGATTGTTTTGCTTCAGGAACAGTGAGGGCCCTGCAGGCCAGGAGAAACTCCTGTCTTACCTCAGTCTTCAGATGTTCCCTAATCCTAGAAGAGGTCATCACATAGTCTTCCAATTGCTGCTCTTTTCCTAATCAGAGAAGTAATAATTTCTCTCCCTTTCATGACCTACAAGAATATAGCTTGGGGGGGGTGGGGGATTCACCCAGTTGTAGGGTTATCAGTAAACATGTTCTCTCAATCTAAGAATCTCATCTTGACTCTAAGAGTAAAAATGAGGTCACCCCCTTTTATCTGTGATGGGAAGCCTCCCTTCTCTGTCCTTCCTGCCCCAGTTCCTATAACACAAGATACATGTTCCTGGTCTACTTCATTATATGTCAGAATTTTAGCAATGTGAATTCTCTATACATATATTGTACAATTTTTTTTTAAAGATTTATTTATGTATACAGATCTGGGGTACAGGCAGAGGTGCACGGGCGGTGAGAAGATTCACCAGAGACACAGTGGGGAGCAGAACAGGCCAATTGATGAAGTACACTGCTGAGGGGAGCAGCAGGCGGGTCAGGAGAGGTCTGCCACACCATGTGGGCCACGTCCAGGGAAGGGATCAAACTCATACTGAAGTGGCTTTAGCTTCTTAGTGCTGTGCTTTAACCCGCTGAGCCACCAGGGAGGGCCCTATATAATTGTTTCCCTTTTTTGTGCTAACCCATCTGATGCAACATTAAAAAGAAACACTGGTTCAGCCCAAGAAGAACCAGAACCAGAGGGATACAGGATGATATTTTTGTGCCCCAACAGCATGATGTGCCTTGGTTACTTCCTGTACCTGCTGGGTCTTTCACTTTGAAGACTGTTTCAAACGAACTGTTTCAATTTGAACTTTTCAAATAGCATTCATTCAGTCAGACACAATTCTTCATATGTTCATTCCATATTCCCTCAAGAAAATTTCCATCCAAGGCCCCATGAACTGCTTCACTACTTGGCCTAACTCTTTATCCCATTTTAGCACTGTCATTCACTTGAAAGCACTCAGAAGATAGCCCAGGAGTGGTTCCTGGATTCTATAGTACCTATTTTTGCTTCTTTCTGATTTTTAGGCACTTATATTTCTTCTGGCTCGTTCTTCTATTGACAGTTAAAATAAGATGTTACTGCCAATTTTAGAAGCCATCCAGGAAATTGCAGTGTTTATTACACTTTCTCACAGTGCACTTTCTTCTAGATTCTGGCTTTGAAACCTTTTGACTCTCCTTGTAGTCCTTTCACCATGTGTTGTAATATTCCTTCCACCCCTCAAAGACCAGCACCAAGTACTGATTAGAACATCCATTTTCTAACAGAAAATAACTTACTTTCCTGCAAGCCCAGACCTCTGCTTATGCAACAATACCTTAATAGAATTGCTTCTCTAGTTACAGGTTGATTTGATTTTCGTTATAGCCCTCTATTACTCCAACAGTTTTCGTTTTTTACCTGATCATAAATGAAGATACCCCAGGTGGGGACCCCAACCAGGTTTTCCAAGATGATTTTTTTTT
>NW_004567108.1:47276113-47312813 GCF_000260355.1 Condylura cristata | reverse complement strand
GGGTCAGGAGAGGTCTGCCACGCCATGTGGTCACCTCCGGGGCAGGCGGGAATCAAACTCATGCGGAAGTGACTCAAGCTTCTTAATGCAGCGCTTTAACCGTTGCGCCATCAGGGAGGGTCCTCATGAAAGTGTTTTAATATCAAAACAACAGGTTCACATATTTACTCCAAATTCTGAATAAGAACAGAAATCTTGGAATATTTTCCATTGGCAAGGGAAGCTAAAGTTATTCAACCCTGGTGATACCTTGACCTCAGGTACAATGAAGTAATGCCCTGAACCTCTTTCTAATCTGGTAGAATTATGAAAAATTCAGTAATGCCAATCCATGCACTCAATAATCAGAGGGCATCTGGAGGACTTTAGAATCTTCAAATCAATTTTTAATATTTCATTGCCTTCCTTCTCTTAGGCAAAATAGAAGAGCTACTAGTGCCAGCTCAAGTATTTCCACATTATCAGATTCTCTGGTTTTCTAATCCTGACAGATTGAGCTTCTGGAAACATTTAAATAAACCTCAAGTTTGGAAAATATAGCCCATGACAATGTATATTCGATTCAGTTGAAGTCATGTTAACTGCACTAATATTGTTGTCTTCAAAACTTCACAGTGGTCTTTCCATGTAATTCTGTGTAATGTGATCCTCTAAATATTTTGCATGTTACAAAGGATTATTCATGACTATGTGACATAAAAAGGAATTTGAATTTTGGTACATGATGTCGTAATCTTGTGTTTATGACAGCTTATTTTTAATTTGCATATTGAAATTCAGGTTACCTAGAATCTGCCAGGTTCCCTGGAAATCGATAAGTGAAAGGGAACTCATCAGTAATAAATTGGCTTTTCATTAGATTCTCTCTCTGTTCAGTTCTAGATGGAAAATGCTGGTGCCCGTGTGTTTCTAGTTTTATAACATATAGTAGATAGATCAATGAGTATAGGATTTCATTGAGTCATTAGCAAAAATGGAAAGGGAAATCATATTTTCAAGTGATACTTGTATTGTTTTTGAAAGCACAGTTTTAAAAATCTATGGTATTTAAGCCACATTATAGTAATTAAACTACACTATCAGTCTACTGCAGGTAAATTTGCCCAAGATATGGTAAGTAAATGGAATTTTAGTTGAGGTCTTCCTCCCCCTAGAAAAGTTACTGCATGACAAAGAGCTGAGCAGTAACTAAGGGACAAGTTTGACATGGAGGGAGATAGTGTTATTTGGAGTGTAGGGGATTTGGTCTCCTCTGCCAGTGTGTGTGTGTGTGTGTGTATGTGCGTGTGCGCGCGCACGTGTGTGTGTGTGTGTGTGTGAGAGAGAGAGAGAGAGAGAGAGGAGGGGGAGGGAGGAAGAGGGGGAGAGAGAGAGAGATTGATGATAGTGATGGAAGTTTGAACTGAGGCTGGAACATCTTGGGCCTTGCTCAAAAGAACTTAAAATATTCAGAGAAGCTTTCTTATGGAGACATATTTGTATAACCCCAAACCTCTAGGACTAGAATAACAGATATATTCTACTTAGGAGTTTAATTTGATTATGAGAAGTCTTGGATCTTCATTGTCCTCACTCAATACAGAGGAGGGAGGTGGAGGAACATGTGCCTTCCTCTGCTGTTCCCAGACTTTAAAAAGTACAACAGTGACAAAGAAACACTTTTCTTCCAATTCAGAGGAATGCAGAAGTGTTAGAGAAACCGATGATTAGTTTACATGTCTTCCCTAAAACTTTTCACCCTAAGGAGTTTTTTGTGTGGCCTGGGGGGTGGGAGGGTGTGGGGGGGGGGACCTGGGGTGGAAGATCAGGTAAGTGAATTTGAAAGTCAAAAATGTTAATGATAGTCAGGTATACTCTCTGGGGAGCAGACAAACAATATAAAATGGATGGGACTCAGGTGGGTCTCAAAATTCTCATCCCAGAAGGTGAATACTAAAAAGTAAACAGAAAACAAAAAACAGGAATTAGATTCAGAGGTCTGTTTGAACTCAGTGGTGTTAACTCAGTAGTGTTAAGTATAACTTCAAAGTACTTTCTCATAAAATGTCAAGTTATTTCCCCCTTAACATGAACAGAAATAATGTTTATCAGGGCCTTCCCCGGTGGCACAATCAGTTAAAGCAAAACACTTTGAAGCTCAATCAGCAGCCATTGTAGAATGATTTCCATCCCCCACCAGGGAGCTGACCCACATGACATGGCAAACCTCTCCTGGCCCTCAGCCATGTATTTCAGTCCATCTGACTGTTCTGCTTCCCACTCTATCTCTGCTGAATCCTCTCACCCACCGCACCTCTGGACTGTACTCCATTTCTATAAGCATAAATAAATGAATCTTAAAAATAAATACATACATACATACATACATACATAATATATTTAACAACTTGTGCCCTAACCAATTCAGGCTGGGTCTAGAAGAGAAGTCAAGTCATTTTTTTCCAATTATGTAGGCTTTTGATCAATACTCACTGTTTTACAAATGCCTGTTAGTTCTCGTCTCTCAGAGCCTGTTAGCCCATGGCTAGTGGCTGAGTGGCTGAAGTATGAATTATTCAGCCTTTTCTGTCCTTCATGCCATCCCAGAGCTAAGCATACACTTACAGATCTTCTGGGTTTCAGTGTAGGAAGTGGGTACATTTTAGGGGAGAGTGAAATAAAGTTCACATCTAATTTTTTTAATAGATTGTAAACAGCTTTGGGATATTTAAGGATGAAAGACTACATTTAAAAGTAAGATGGTTATAAAGAGTGGTAATAACAGTAATTAGTGTTCTAATAAAATACAAACAAAGGAAATGAGCAAATGTATCTTTAATAATCTAACAACACAACAAACCTAACAAAATAATAAGTGAAATCAGCTTTTTGCTTCTTTGGAGTTGAGAATAACTTGTCCATTCAATATATTTGTCTTTACAGAAGGATATGTGAAAGCTGTGTGTGACAGCTGTGTGTGACATATCCTTTTTCAAAAGGATATGTGAAAGTTATATGTGATAGGGAATCTTGAAAATAATTACATAGCTCCATATTCTTTAATACATTTGAATCTAACTTCAGCATTTGCTGAAAGGAAATAACAGCTTGGCTAAATATACTGTGTTAACCTACATGTTGTCAATTGCCATGACCAAAAAAAAAAAAAAATACTTTCTTCAACCATTTCTTCCTCTCCTTTGGGGTTGGAGTGGGGAGGGGGCAGCTTGTTCAAGAAGGACTCCTTGGGCACATGGATAGTATCTAATCTTCTTCTCTTGCAGGTACTTCTAATTAATGTGAGATGTGGGAAATGCAGATTCTCTTGAGCAATAGCAGATAGGGAATTAGCATGGAGCTTCTAAATGGACAGGTGTGTCCAGAAGGCGATGTAAGGTACCCAGTTATTTATATTCTCAAAGGCAGAAACTGCCCTATAGAAATATTCTCAAATGATGATAAAGATAGTTAATAATAACAATGTGTGTTTACGACAAATTAAGGGGCCTCTCCACCTCTCCAAGTTTCCTTCTTCTGACATATCTGTATTTGAGAGAGTTTGGGGGGGGGGGGTTTCACTCATGTGACCAGTGGCTTTTACCAACAGGAAATGCAAGGTGTGAGTGTCTGGAGGTGGCTGTGTTGCCATTAGGCAGAGCAAACCTTTGAGAAACAGGAACCTCTTCCAGGAAATGGGGGACTGGGAACACCCTGTTTCTTTGTTAGTCTGTTTGTAAAAGGCTGGCCTTGAAACATCTAGAGGTTGGGGTTTTCTTCAGGGAGAAAGAAGTAGTATTTAGACAAAGCAAGGCTTGATTACTATAATCATGCCCCCCCCCAAAAAAAAGAGAGAGAAGCAATACTTCTCATCGTGAAGATGTGGATTTGCTGTGTTCATCGTAATAGGGATTTTCCCTCAGCACACATGGTTTCCTCTATGTAATACAGAGCTTGGAGGTAATTACTTACCAAGAGAATAGATACCATTGCATCTGTTATATTAGAAAATCAGCAAGAGAGTTCTAGAGTTTCCCATTATGATAGTGTTCAGGTTACTACCTGTTTCCAGTTATCCTAGAGGTCTTAGCTATGAAATGTAGACATCAGCCAGAAGTTAGCACTCTGCTTCTCTCATGTGTGCAGCGACCCTTCCCATAAGTAAAGCACTGAATAGACCCAGTGCCTGTTCACGCTTAAATGCCCAAAGGGGATGTAACACTCTCTGTGAACCTCCTATAAGCAAAGAACAACGAACTTCCCTCTGGGTGTTTGATGAATGGAGGGAAATGACCTACTTACCTTCCTGTATATTTTGCTGTATAATATGTGTAATAACTCCTTGTAGGAGGCGTCTTTAAGTAGGGACCACATGTAGGTAAAAGTTGCAATAAAAAATAAACAGATAGATATTCATATTAGAACAATTGTTCCAGGTCTGTCTGTGGCTTTTATTCAAAGTACTTTGTAGTCTGAACAGCCCTATCATGGGCACTGTTTCACTGTGTACTGAACAAGCCTTGGGCCGTGACAGGGTGGGGGTTGCAAGTTGTGTTATTGAGAATCCTGCTTCTTGTTTTAGGAAGTGGTGGTTTCCTTGCAGAGAGGGACACTTTGGCTCTCACGGCTGGTGGGGGCTACTGCTGACATAAGGACCAGGACTTCTACCCACTCTTCTACTCAGTGATTTCTGGCTTCTGAAACTCATGTACTCCAAGCAGCAAAGGGAAGTGACCTAAATAGAAATAGGTCTTTTCAAACAAACAACCAGGTCTCCATCCTGCCTCAGGGCCTTTGCATTTCTCTCTCCCATCTGTAGAAACACTGACCTTGTCCCTGGGCTGATACCTTCTCTTATGTCTCAGTGTCAAGTTACCTTTTGAGAAAATTTTTGTGACTGATCCTTCTCTCAAGAGAAGCTTCACTGCCTTAACCCCACCCAGTTATGATTTATCACATCATCCTGTTTATTACCTTTATGGTACTTATTACATTTGTATAATTACCTGTGTGTGTTATCTATCCCCTCCATATCAAGTTTCATAAGGGAGAAAGCTTGGGAAACTTGCTCACTGCTCTGCCCTTAGCACCCACAGTGTGTCTGGCACATAGTAGGTGCTCAGTAAAGACACTGTGGGAAAGAGATCAAACACTACTGAGGCTTACAAAGAGGGAAAAGGAGATTCCACATCTTCCAGGAACCTCTTATTCTGTTTGATCTCAAGAAACATTTTTTAAACTTTTATTATGGGCTAAATTGTATTTCCTTAACTCTCAATTCACATGTTAAAGACCTAACTGCCACGACTGCAGAATGTGACTATATTTGGAGAGAAGGTCTTCAAAGAAGTAAGTTATAATGAGGTCATTAGGGTGGGCCCTCATTTAATATGACTGGCATCCTAATAAGAAGAGGGCATTTGGACACTAGCATGCACAGACACGTCTGGGAGATGATGTCTAAGTGCCAGGAGAGGATGGTCGTCTACAAGCCACATAGAGTCCTCAGAAGACATCAACACTGCTGACACATGCAGCTCAGACTCCTGGCCTCCAAAACAGAGAGAAAATTAATTTCTGTTATTTAAGCCAACCTGTCTGCAATATTTTGTTATGGCAGCCTTAGCAAACTGATCAACCTCTCTAAGACTTACTTCTCCACTTCTAAAATAATGGTCTCTGCAACTAGATGAAGATTGATGAGTAATATATATAAAAAGACATAATATAGTAATATTGACATAAAAATCATTCAAAAACACTAGCCACAGCTATTTTTTTACTTTCTTCCTAAAATTTTATTGTCACATATAAGAGCTAGCTATACCAGAACTCTTAACAGATTTCAAATAGAAGATAGTTAAGAATCATACATACCTAAATAATTTTGAGTTCAATGATGGCCTAATATTAGGCATTCAGCAAATGCCTGTGTCTCTGGGGGGAGAAGATAGCAATTGCATGATTATGAGAATTGTTTCTGCCTCTAGGCCTTATAATATGTTGTTCCTCTGCTTGGAATGCCTGTCTTCACATGGCTCTCATTTCCTGTCCCCTCCAATGTCAGTAACCAGCGGAGTCTTCCTTGACCACATAGAGTATCTCCCCGGCCTAAATTACTTCCTGTCATTTCCTTGTCTTCTGTTGTCTTCACAGCAATACCACTGAACATTTCTCAAATATTTCTTTCCTTCACTATTTGCTCCATCCAATAACATAACACTCTTGATGAGAACAGGGACCTTGGTGTTTGCATTATTGTTTCTCAGGGCTTGGATCAAAATAGTTAGCTATGAAATAGCCAGTGAATAAAAGATGAGATGACTGATTGGGAGAAACTGTCTCATCTGAGTACTGCGGAGGGCGCTGAGTTTATGAATAGCTGTGTGTTACTGACTTAGTTCCCTGGAGACATGAGCTGCTGAGCTGCTTTAGGATAGACTAGAGAGGTTATAGAGGAAACACAGATAGACATGGGCTCACACACCAGCATTGCCACAAGTTGGGTCCATGCTATTGGGGAGACCTTCAACCTCTCCAAGTCTCCTCTCAGCATGAAATACAGGAGGTACTTCTACTACCCTGTAGAATTGTTATATTAAATGAAGAAATGTCATCAGAGCTTATGGTAAATACAAGAATAATATGTGGAGTCAATTATTTTTTTAAAGATTTATTTATTTACACATACAGAACTGGGGTACAAGCTAGAAGTACAGGGGTGGTGAGAGGCTTCACCAGAGACAGAGTGAGGAGCAGAACAGGGAAATATACTGAAATACACTGCTGAAGGAAGCAGCAGGCATGTCAGGAGAGGTCTACTGTGCCATGCAGATCACCTCCGGGGCCGGGGATGGAACTCGCACTGAGGTGGCTGCAGCCAGCTTGCAGTGCTGTGTCCTAACTCATTGCACCACCAGGGAGGGCCCGTCAATTATTTTTAATAGAGAGACTGTGGAGCAAGATACTCTTTGACCTTACTCCAGGGACGGAAGATAAATTAGGAAACCCAGGAGCCATGCAGACAGCCCAGGGCAGAGAGTGAGTGATCTTACCCTACCTGGAGAATGTTGACCAGACTTCTGATGCCCCAGCCCATGGGTCCTTCTTGATCACTGGCCTCCCTTAGACAAAATAAACCTGGAGGGTTACACAGATTCTTTCATTAGCAGAAGCGACATCATGCTGATGAAAATTGCCCAATTTAAGAAGAAAGTTATTGAAATAGTTTAATATTTGATTACTTCATACTAATATCACGGGAGGAGTGCTTTAAAAGTGTCCAAAGCCTTAGTTCAGCAGCATCATTAACCTTTGGTGCCAAGGTGCTGCAACATTTTTCATCTGTAACTTGAAGGAGAAGACTCACAAAGCATCCTATGTTGATTTATGCTGATTTCAGCAGACTAACCCGGGGTAGCGCCTGCATGAAGGATGTGTTCAGGAAGTGTGCAGGTGTTCCTTACACTCTATTCTGATGACATGTTTGCTGAGTGATGACAAGTCATCATTTTCCCATGAGCGGCTTTCCAGTCCTTTCTCAGATGTCTGAATCATGCGAGGCTTTGAGCCATTTTCCCAGCAATCACCTGGAAGTTCAAAGTGCCGTGGCATCCTCTCCCTGTGGCCTTTATTTCCTAAGCCATGCCAAGGAAAAACCTCAGAATTCAAGTGGAGAAGAATAAATAAAGACAGATGAAGACAGAGTCTTCTTCACTCACATCCAAGAGAAAAATTAAGATAGTTCTTGCATTTCATGCTTGCAACATTTCAGTCTTTGCTCTGCTGTGTCTGATACTCTCCACACAGCTGCTGAACCTTTTTGTTGAGCTGGAGTGCCCATATCCCATATTCAAGAACCTTCTGCATAGCCTCTGTATTACTGTGTACCTTTTCCCAAGTAGGTATCAAGAGAGTCTGACCAATAGTACCTTTTCTGTAGAGCACTTAAACAGAACAGGACCAAAAAAAAAAAAAAAAAGATTTTCCACCTTCCTGTGAAAGAGAGCAGAGACAAAGATATCTGTATTCAGCATCCCTAAGGTTCCTATATGCCTATGTGTTACTCCCAACCAAATGTACTCCTTGTCTTCCACCTTGCATCCAGTCTTTTGAAAGCAAATTTTATGGTGTTAATGCCTTTTCATAAATCTCTTACTCACTACCCATCATGCCCCCAAATGAGGTGAAACTCTAAGTTGGATAAGAATCATATCATCTGGGCCCTCCTGGTGGCGCAGCGGGTTAAAGCACTGCACTAAAAAGCTTAAGCCACTTCCGCATGAGTTCGATCCCCGCCTGCCCTGGAGGAGATCCACATGGCAAGGCAGACCTCTCCTGATCAGCAGTGCACTTCGTCGACCTGCCTGTTCTGCTCCCCACTCTGTCCCTGATGAATCCTCTCACCCTCCGCATCTCTGGCCTGTACCCCAGTTCTGTATGAATAAATAAATAAATCTTAAAAAAAAAATAAAAGCTTAAGCCACTTCCGCATGAGTTAGATCCCCGCCTGCCCCAGAGGAGGAGATCCACATGGCGAGCCAGACCTCTCCTGATCAGCAGTGCACTTCGTCGACCTGCCTGTTCTGCTCCCCACTCTGTCCCTGATGAATCCTCTCACCCTCCGCATCTCTGGCCTGTACCCCAGTTCTGTATGAATAAATAAATAAATCTTAAAAAAAAAATAAAAAAGGAATCATATCATCTGGGCCCTCCTCTCAACCTAACCCAGCTCTTCCCTTTAGATCATATCCACAGAATTGGCCAACTTTTCTGTTTATGACCCTGGCATGTGTTTCTATTAAGCCCTATTAAGTGATTCTTAACCCTGGAGAGTGTTTTGAGATGCCATGTCTCAGAAAAACTTGGGGACCCTGGGGGTGCCACTGATAGTGTTCCAGGTGACTTTGAAGTGCAGCCAGTACTGAGATCCACTCGGTCCTTAGCTCTGACTGCACACCAAAGTATTTGAGAGATTTCTAAAAACCCTACTGCCCAGCCCACCCTAAGAGCTATTTCATAGGTATCTCCACACGTAGACATTCATCAGTTTTTTAATATTTCCCTTGTAGTGTGCAGTGTTAAGTAGCCTGGGCCTTTCCTACAAGCTCTGGGTAACTTTCACTCATTTCACAAGCCTAGTTGCAGCTTGTTGAGAAGCCGTCTGTGAGCCAGATGCTCCTTCTGGAGCTCCCATCATTCTCTTGCTCAGCGACAATGTTGCTCAACTCCTTGTCTATTCCTGGGTGTCCCTTCTGGTGGTGAGTCCTCTGAGGAGTAGGACTAATTGGAGTTCTCATCACCTAGGCAGGGCCTCTCAGAGCAACTGTGTAGTTCCAAGCAATGTATCTTCTCGGCCAGGCATTGTGCTTGGGGCATCAAAGGCTTTCTGGTTTTATGAAGTCTCCCAAGCTTTCCCAAAGTGGCTGTTCTTCCATCCTTTCCAGAGACATGTGTGGCAGTAGTCCTTCATCCTCTTTGTCTTACCCAGAAACGGGGCAGATGACTGCCTACTTTCTGGTTTTATAGGATGATCCTTCAACAAAACTCCACGGAGAAATATTTCCAACCCTAAGAATAGAGTTTTCCTCACTAAGTCTCCAAACTAAAAATAAAAAGTGGGAACACAAGTGCATATAATACATAAGGGCTAATTTGCAGAACAGATTCTAAACAGACCTGCTCTAATTTAAATCACTTCTATGAGCAGAGGCATGCTTGGTCTGGATGGTTCTAAATGCAAGCTGTGAACTGTTGACATGAGACACTTTTGGAGGTAATGAATAAATTTAAATAACTTTTGGAGTTGTTAATGGCATGTTATATGAAACTGGAAGATCAACATGGCAAAGAGGTACTGAGTAAATTAGGCTAATAGGAATAGCATACATATCTTTACTTTTAACCTTCACCAAAAAATACTTCTTTCCAGATATAAGAAGATTCAAGTACAAGTTCAGCTGTGTGAACTTAAACAAGTTACTTAACATCTCTGAACCTCAATCACCTATCTGGCTGCTTAAATGTGGATCACTGAATTGTGTGCCTCATAGGATTGTTGTAGTGATCAAATGAGATCCTGTCAGTATTTAACATAGGGTCCAGTATATAGTGGTTATATAGTAAATATTTGGTATTGCTCTTACATTCTTTGGTCAAAAGTGGGAGGTCCAGTATATAATTGGTTCTAATGGAGAGTAGACTAAGGCAAAGATCAGGGATTTCCCTAGAGACTGAGTTCATGTTCTTAGTGGTGCATATTCAGACTGAGATATGGTCTACATTGCACAAGCTTCATTTCTGTTCCTCACTGGAATTCACTTCTAGATTTTTATCATTGTCATTTTAAAGGACGTTTCATGAATACACAATAGTTTTAATTTCTCACACCCTTCATTGTTTTCTTCTTCCTTCCCTCCTTATATCTGAACATGTATGACATTTAAATCCCGGGAGATATTTTGCTACACTTAAATATAGATTCAGGAACTGTCCAATCTGTTCAGCTTTTCAGTAATGGATTGTTGACCTGAAACAGCCACCATCACTGGATTTCTTTCAGAATCACATTTATGGGACTCTTTTTTTTTTTTTTGTAAGTGAATGGAAATGAATAATAACGTAAGGAATGACCTGAGGGTCTTTCTCCTATGGTTTTTTAAGTACCTTTACCTTCAAAGAAAATAATTTATTGCAATGATGCTACTGTAGCTATTTAAGTGGAAACATCCTCTTATTATGCCACTGAAAAGGAAGGCCTGTTGCCAGAACTGATTCAAAGGCATGTTAACCACTGCATAGATCTTCATTTGTTTAACATTTATAAATTTATTTATCTCTCACAGTACCATTGTTTCACATCCTTGCTAATATTTTACCAATATAGGATTTCTCCCCTTAGGCATGGTTTCTCCCACCACCAGATCACCATGGTCCTTCATTATCTACCACTGTACTCCCCCACCCTCATTCTCCCCTCATCTGGCACAAATATTTAGCTTCTTAGTTTCTCAAAGCTGTGGGGAAGGAACCAGTTTTCTGGCTTCACATTTGTGTTGATGGCATGGATATGAATAATGGCAAGAAATCAAAGACTGAGTTGCCTCCATCACTGGGATTTTCATAACAAAGTCAAGCAATTTAGCTCCATCATCAGTGTCTCTACCTCCCTAGGGCATTCTGATTATGTTTTCCATATCATTAGTGAATTTAATGTCACAGAAATCTCATTTTTGAGGATCTCAGCTACACTAATCCTAACTGCTTTGGTTATGAGAATTCTTCTTGTTCTTTCAGGCCTTTGATTTATTACACTTAAAACTCATAGGAAAAGCTTCACTCTTGGTCCCAAAGTTCTTGTGGTTTTTTTTATCCTTGCTTGAATTGAGTGATTGTTTAAGAAAGTCTGCTTGCCATGATACATTTGTTTGACTTTTATGTAGTTTTCAATGACACTACATTAACCATTCTAGGTAAACAGTTCTCCATATCACTCACAATGGACTAGATTATCTATTTGACATCAGAGACCAAAGTACTGTCTCCAGAATTTTAAATGTATATGGTTATTTTACTATTTCATGCCTTTGACATGACCGTTTAAAGATTTTACCTGTCTATTAAGCTTAATTTCTTCTCTTACTGGCTTTATATTAGGCATTTTAAAAAATAGTGGGGTTTCTCTTAACAGAAATTTTGTCTTTCTGTTCTGGTTTCTCCCTCTCCTTTCCACTATGTTGACTTGTCTGGTTATACCCCTTTACTCACATCATCCACTGTAGTCAAGCATGTACAAACAAAATAACTTCCTATGCAATGGAAATGCACATAAAAGTACATTATTATATATGTACACATACGCAAAATATGTTACATGTATATGTATATCTGTGTGTACTTTCCTTTATGATAGCCATTGGCTATATGGGTTATTAAACACTTTAGCAACAGCTAGTGAAACCAATGAAATGCATGTTTAATTTTACTTAATTCCGGTTTAAATAACTATGTGACTCATGACTACTGTGTTCGTCAACACAGTTCTGTTATTTATGAGTTTATTGTAGGATACAAAAGTGAGAAGTAAGGATCAGTCCTAGGCCCATGAGACCCAGCCGTCTTCCATCAGTTTGAGAAGACTCAACCTATTTGTATTTTGGGAAAGAGAATTGAAGGTGGAAAGTAAACAACATTTTTCCTGCTAGTTGTCCTTTCTTTTATTTCTTTATTAGATGAATTAACAACTGTTATGGTTTCCTGCTTAAACATATGTATTATGTAAATTATTCACAACTGTCCTAAAGGAGTTCAGAAGAAATAAGTAACTTGTTTGACTTTGCAAGGTAAGAAGCGATAGACTTAGAATTATGACAATGTCTGTAAAAAATTTTTCTTCTCACGATTTTCATGGTCTCTTCTGTGATACAGCTCTAAATTTACTGTCCTGCACATTCCAAGCACTTCTACCCAACAGTCCTGACTTTTAATCTGATTATCTATGATTCCTTTCATACCTTTTTTTTTTCTTTCCACATAGTTCTTTTGTAAGTTTATTCTCAATCGTATATGTTTCCCATAAGAGGAAAACCTTTTCCTTGATTTTTCAGCCCTGTCTAGCTGGTATTACATGTGTTAAGCTATTTCAGATCATATTGCATTTCCTTACTATGTTTTCCACATAACTGAGCAAAGCACAATTGAACTTCCAGTGTAGCCCCGCAAATTCCTAGGAAACTGAGTATTTATACTTTAACACTCCTAACATTAGTTCATAGTCTCTTCCTGAAACCTACCAATATCTCCTTAAAGAGATGAGATACTCTTTCAGAGAGTCACTTCTTTTTTATTTTTTAAACATCTGTTTGCAAATAGCTTGTATAAAATCCAGTGCACACTCAGCTCATCCTCAAAATTCATCATTTTGCTAATGAAGTAATAGAATCCCAGAATGATTTAGTCAGTTCTCCACAACCTATCAGGAACTCAAAGGAATAGAAACATAGACACTAGTTCGATGAGAAACCTAGGGTTAAGGCACAATTCCCTAAAGTATTAAACAGTCACCACTTCCTAACAAAAAATCACAGATATCTATTTCCAAACAGTTCTTGGAAATGAAACTAGGCAGAACTGGAATGACTGTTTAAGACCACCCAGGATCCAGGCTCTTCTTACCATGACCTGGCATTAGGAATTTCTCCAAGCTAAAGTAGTTCATTTCTTTAGCACATAGTCCACGATGGGAATGAATTAAGAGTAGTAATAGGGGGCCCTCCCTGGTGGTGCAGCGGGTTAAAGCACAGCACTAAGAAGCTTAAGCCACTTCTGCATGAGTTCCATTCCCGCCGGCCCCAGAGGAGATCCACATGGTATGGCAGAGCTCCCCTTGACCACCCCCCGCTGCTCCCCCTCAGCAGTGTACTTCATCTGTCTGCCTGTTCTGCTCCTCACTCTGTCTCTGGTGAATCCACTCATCCTCCACATCTCTGGCCTGTACCTCAGTTCTGTATGAATAAATAAATACTTAAAAAAAAAAAAAAAGGAATGGGAATCTATGTTTTTTCTGTCCCATAGATATGGCGAGATTCCTAAAAATACTCAAACAACAACTTACAAGTGTCTTCAGGCAGGAGCTAATTGAGGATTCTAACAATGTGAACATCATTGTGGCTGGTAAATGTCCTCTGTAAACAGGGTTGGGAAAGGCTTGACTGAAGTCAGTTACATTGTGGGATTGCTAGAGGTTTCTGTGGTAGTTATTTCCAGCCAGCTCTTCCTTGCTTAAGATTTAAGTTATCTTCCTGAGGTAACGAGTATCTTAGAATACGGGAAGTCAACAACTTTATCTTCTAATGTTTCTTCATTGTTTGTGTAAAACAAACTTCCATTTTACTACATACTTTACATGGAACTTCCTTTTAAATCTTCACTAGATTTTTTTTATCACCCCCTGCAAGATCAAGAATAGCTAGCTGTCCCACATAGAAAATATGATCCATTTTTTAATAGCAACCAAAGCAATGTTGTATGAATGTAGATCCAAACTTTTTCTCAGCATAACTCATTGCTGCTCATGTAGAAAATTTAGGAGCCCAGGAAGAGCATTGGTAAGTCCAGTGTTCATATTCAGGTCAGCTAATCTGAAAAAGAGATGGAAAGAGACCAAGGGGCTTAGTGATGGGAACAGCATGAAAAGACTTTTTAAAACACTATTAACAGAAGTATAAACAAATTGCAGTAAAACTGTCTTTGTTTCCTTGGTCCTCCATAACAAATTCCTACAAAATGGGTTTTTTAATATAATTTGCACAGTTCTGGAGGGAAGAAATCTGAAGTCAAGTTGTTGGTAATGTTGGAAGTTCTATGGGGTAGTCTGGTCTGTGATGTTGGATGTTCTATAGGGCAATCTAGTCGGTGCTCTGTGCATTCCTTGGCATGTAAAGGTAGCTCTCTGATCTCTTTCACCACAATCATTAAATGTCATGCCAGTTCACAGTAACAGGCAGCTCATGACCTTCTTCCCATATGTCTCTTTGTCTTCATATGGCCTTCTTTTAAGGACATGTCATTTGGATTTAGGAACCACCCTAATCCACTATGACCTTGTCTCTTTTAATTACATCTATATATATATATATATTCCAATATATATATATATATATATATATATATATATATATTCCAAATAAGGTCTCATATGAATTTACAAAGGCACTATTTTTTAAGAATTTTAGATATTCCCTTAACTCAGAGCTATATATAGAGACTTGTAGCATGATGAAAAGTAGTTGGATGGGGAATTTGCAGCCCTGATTATGTTACAACCTTGATCTGACCTTGGGTGTGTCTGCTCTCTAGTCATTCACACAGGAATGAGGGGGTTGGAAGACTTCAGAAGCCCTTATCATGAAATCCCTAAAGAACTTCAAAGCCACCATTAATCTTCTAAAATTGTATGCAATTTGTTGTGTCTGGTATGCTTACACTTTCATCAAAATTGAAATTCCTGTCTTTTCTGAAGTTCCCCCAAGGGATCTTTGAGCCAAAAGGCTAAAGACAATTCCACCAAATCATCTGTAAAATTCACCAAAGCATCCCCATTTCTAGATTTACATTTGATCTGTTATTGTGTTCTCTCAATTTTATGACACATTCAGAGTGTTGGGACTGTGTGTTAAAAGTCTAGTCTTTAAGATTATTTTATTTTGAAACGTTTTTGACTCATTGATTTCTAATCTTCTTTCTGTATAACCCACACATGGATTAGTTTCTACTTTGCTCATGTTTTATGCAATAGAAAATGTAAATGAAACACGGAACTGAGAGACAACAAGCTAATGTCAGCATATGGGGAAGAAACACAGTTGAACATATTTACAGCTAGAGATGAAGAACTTGGTATGAAAGCAGAGACTCAAGCTGGTGAAAGAAAAGAAATGGGAAAAGAGGAAAGGCTGTAGGTAATGCTGCTGCATTTAGAACTTTATAGCAGGATGCACTTCCCCTCAGAATCTGGAATGTCTCTCAGTGGACATTTACTTCAGCGTCCCCTAGTAAATAAGTAAATAATTCCCTCTGATAGCTCCTCTCATCAGGCCACACAGACTCTACATACTTTTTTTTTTTTTAAAGAATTCATATGCTCAGTGAAAAGAAAGGAAATTTGTGAGCAGGGTTTGAAATGGAACACTTAATCAAATTGGCCATGAAATGAGTTCCAGGCAAGTGAGATTTAAAAATCTAAGAAAATAGAATTGATATTTAAGTTTGAAATAAATGGTGATGTGTAGGGTGGGAAAAACAGCAGAAGGGAAACTACTATCCAGCAGATACAGGAGATTACAGGGGATCATGAGGTCACTGTCTTGTCCCACCTTTTGAAAACTAGAATCCATCAATGTCAGCATCACTTGAAAGCTCAAAACAAAATTGACTGCCATTTTGGGTTCATTATTTCAGCTCTCTTATGTTCAGTAGTTTCCTTCCTGGATAGCCAGATAATAGCCAACCAAAAAGTTTGCAACTAGTTTGCTTTGTGTTAGGAGGGAGTCTAGATGTAATATAATTTTGCACAGGAGAGAGAGAGAGAAAGAAACACACACACACACACATTTTCTTCCCCAGCTGGAGTTAATGAAGAGCATATTACCCATCACCTAAATGGGCGCTTTCTAAAAGGGGATCGTAAGCAAGAAGATTAAATCTTCTGTGAATAATTTCAAATCCTCAGTTTGTCACCAACTTTACTTTTTATAATTCTATAGTCAAATAAAGTCAGTTCAATTTAAGTAGTTTATGACCACATTCTGCCCTCCGTTACAGTTTTCTTATATTTTTGTTCTTTTTGAATCTCTAAAAAAAATAACCCCACAATTCAGAGGCACTTACAAACCAACCGGACCTGAAACTAAGGATTTGCATCTTACATAGCTAATTTCCTGAACCTTGACCAATTCAATGACTGTGAATCACTCTGCCAGATAAGTTCTAATTTTTCTTTAGTGCCCACGCTCCCTTGTTCCAAAATTTCAACAGAAGATGGAGTCCATTGTATAAAACACAATGATGCAGTCAAAGACACGGACAGTCTGGGAAGGGTTTATCCTACCAACTTGAGTGTGCAAAGTGGCAGGGATGTTCAAGTGTTAAATGTGAAAGTTGTGTCAATACCACAAGGAAGGAACAGTAGCCAAGGAAAACTTCAACAAAGTTCATATCAGAAAGAATTTCCCAATTGTGAAGTTCCCTGCAAGGAGCTAGAAAAATCCATCGACAGAAACACTTTGAAGAAAAAGGCCACAATGACAAGGAAGCCTATCTTGCCCTTACAAAGAATTGGTAGTAAAGATATCTTTAACAACCTAGCTTATTTGTTTGATGTAAAAGAAATACTGAAGCTTTTAAAATATTTACTTGGGCACACTAAATGACCTTATGTGGTGCTTAAAATAGAATTAATTAAAAAGAAATAAGACTTTCCCAGATCTGAATTATGTCATAGATCTTTCTTCTTTAACATCTTCCACACTGTTGGTGTTCCTGAACCTCCTACTTGGTCTAAGGAATCTTAATAAATTATTTACTATTCATGAAAGTTCTATTTGTTTCCATGAAAAGGTTTTTACCCTAACAATGAATTTGGACATTAACAATCAAGTTTTCCTGGAGACAAAATGTCAGCTACTAATATTGATGGCTTAAATAAGTCTCAATATTGAGTGGTACAAAGCTATAATAAAATATTTCTTAGTCCACATAATCATCCACGCTAATCAGAGTTTATCTAGAGACCCATATAATTGGTAGAATTCTGAAGCTCACTAAGCTTTGAAATAGCAAGTTAAAATGTTTAGAAGTACTCCAAGTCAGTATTTCTCAACTTCTGCCCTGTAGAAATTCTGTATTTGATAATTCCTTGCCATGCCCAGTTGGGTTGAGCACTAGAGAATGTTTAGCAGCTTCCATTGCCTCTACCAAATAGAGCCAGAAAGGCTCCAGACACTACTAAATGTCCTCTCTGAGGCAAAGTCATCACTGTTTGAGAACCACTGCTTTATTTTATTTATTTAACATATTTCATTATATTTTCTAAAATTGAGGTAACATTATCTTACAACACGTTATGATTCAGAGGTATAAGTTCACACATCTTCAGGCGTATGGTACACCACACCCCCACCACCAAGGTACCCAGAGTTCTCCACTATAATCCACCTGGCCCGTTCTTCCTTTTGCTCCCTGCCTCCACCCCCGACCTAGTAACCCCAGTTCTACAGTCATATTTCTCAGCTGTGTTTTGGTTTAGTTTTGTTTGTTCCTTAGTTTTGCTTCCCATAGAATATTCTCTATAGTTTACATTCACTATTTGTCTTTCTCCTTCTGACTTATTTCACTTAGCATAATCCCCTCAGTTCCATTCAAGTTGTCACAAAGGGTGAGATTTTTTTCTTTTTTTACAGTTGAGTAGTATTCAGTTGTGTATATATAGTACATCATCTTAATCTACTCATATGTGATTGTATACTTAGAACCATGGCAGAAAGCCAAAATCATTTACCTTGAAACCCCATTTTCCTTTTTCCCTTAAAGTTATTCATAATAGCTTTGGAAAACCCCACTTTTCCTTCTTTTATCTCTGAAAATGTGACATGTCTTTGACAACTTTGTATTTTTACTGCCTTTGCTAATTTGTAGGATTAATCTTATAAATTCCTTCCTCCTTGCCTCATCACCTCTACCCAAGCTACTTAGCCCTGTCCTCAGCTCTAATGGGGCGAAAAGGCTCCCTCCTTTGCAAATCTGTGGCTCTTCTCCTGTACTCACTTTTATCTTGTCACCGCAGCCTCTGGGCTTCTCCATGCAGACCTGGAGGTCTCCCAGTAGACTGGTTTTATCCCAAACTAGGATTTTTGTACCCAAAAGTATCCAGCTAATGGACTTCAGTCATTACAATGAAGGGATGTTCCAGAAGTTAATGTTTCTTTTTGGATGAGGAAGGAGAGATTTAGAGATTCCCACTATCTGGGCCACTTGAATTTAAACAAGACAAGAGGACTCACTGTTTACTGACTGAATTATATTCTTTTCCACAAATAAACTCAGACAGGCTCCTGATTCTAAGTGTCCCTTAAGTTAAACGAGACAACTTCAATTAAAAAATTTTTTTTCAAGAAAAAATTTAAAGTCGTGTGTGTGAGAGAGAGAAAGAGAGAGAGAGATTTATCATTACTCCACAAATCATTAGAAGTTCCTGGGAATGTTTTCTTCGATGATTTTGAATATGTAATGGATGAAGAAAAGTAAGCTATGTCTTTTCCCTCTTGGTTATCTTGCCAATTCTCACGTATGTTTGACTAAATTTTATTTGTATTATTAAATATGAGTGAGTGATTGCTTGTTGTATTGTTTACTCTGAGAGTGAGTCTGTTCCATCCTGCTGCTTTTGAACCTGTTACCACATCTAAAACTAGTGTAGAACTTGGATTGTCAAAACACCACAAAGTGATGACAGTTTATGGTAATAATAGCATAGTTACCATTTACTGTCTGTTTACTCAGTGCCTATATAGTTCTCACTGCAACCCTATGAATAGGTACTATCACTCCATTTTTGAAACAAGGAAGCTGAAGTTTAAAAAGAACAGGGTCACAGACTTTAAATGGTTGAGTAGGAATTCAAACCCAATAGTGATTAACTTCAACACCTTTATTCATAGATAGGTCAGGAGACCTAGAGATCCACAAATATACATACCCATGGAGCTACAGGGGACCTCCTCTCTAGAAATTCACTGATGAGGACACCTTAACACAAAAGTTGGCTCTCAAAGGCAGTTTACAAAAAAAAGGACCCCCTTTCCCAGTTAAGAAGGTATTTCTCAGAGTGGGAACCAACGAACACCTGCTGAATATCTGGCAGTATTGATGAGACAGGTTTGTGAGTCTTTGACCAGACCTAAAGATTCAGAATCTCTGCAGTTGTTGGGAAGCAGGCCCAAGCAGCATTTTTAAAAACTGAAATGATTTATTTATTTTTTGGTGATCCAGTTTGTAAGAATATAGCATAGAGTCTAGAAGGTAATATATTGCGACATGACAGCTCATGTGCTATTTTTAAACCCTTCAGTTTGGGGATATAATTATATAAAAAAATATTATTTTCACAGTAAAATAACATGTGCATAAATAGTATCAGTTATGTCCCAGAGGTTAACAAATATGTAGCAGACTAATGTAACTGAAAAAAAAAATACATTTGGAAGAATAGGTTTTCAAATCATCTCACCAACTACTCATATCTGGATTTTGGCACATACATTGATAAATAGTAAAAGCTTTCAGTGTTCCTGGATTTCTATTTGTTAGTAAACATTAATGAAAACAACACTTTCATTTATCATTTGACTGATGTTTTTACTGTATATTGTTTTATATGTGTGTTTTATACCTGGTAAGTTTAAATTCTCCCTTCGATAAAAAGAGCCTTCACTGATTTACACAAAAGTACACAGTAGCAAAGTCATGGGAAGCTGAAAACCTTTATTCCCTAAAGAAGTAGCTATAGGAAGGTGTGAAATAAACCCCCCAAAATTCTAAACCCCCCAAAATTCAAATATATGCATGTCGGTGACCAAAGATGGAAAAATCCATGGTGATGTTTCAGGTTAAAACAGTTTTTGAACTAAATTTGGTAATTGGAAATTTCTCCTTCAATGATATACATACATACATACATATATATGTGTGTGTATATATATTTGTATATACATAAATTAGGTATTATATAAAGGCAGAATGGCAAAGAGAGAGAAATTGCTGAGTCAAACTGACTTTTTTGATTAAGAGATTAACAATTTACCCCACCATGTTCTGTTATATCCATTGAACAGATGATTACATATTATGAAACTGAAGTCAAACAGTTCTTATGTTCAGGAGAGTCCCTGAACCAGTGACCTATGATGTCAGGAGAGATTTACTCATTGCCTGGTTGTGCCTGATTTTGTCTGACATATCCTTTCTGCCTCCCGGAGGAAGGGTGCTTGGGTTCCTTCACAAGCTTCCTTGCCTCTGGCCTCTGGCTGGGGTCTGGTCCAGGTTCAGGAAGGGGGAGGGCGTTAACAGGAGATTAAAGGAGAAAAGTGAGGACTAGATGTTCAGTCCTCAGGATTCCCTCCTGTGCCATCCTGCAGATTGACTCTTGCTTCCCGAGCCACAGCACCAGCTGAACAGCTCTCTTCACCTAGATGCCAGTAACTACACCCTCTCCTGGGCTTTTGAGACCCTGGTGATAAATGTTCCTTCCTGTTGATAGCTCTATGTTACTACACTACCTTCCCTTGGTTGCTTGAAGGTCTGTTTACCTCTTAGTGCCTAGGCCCTTGTTAAGTTCTCCAGTATCTGCATTTAAGAGTACCTTCTGGTTTCTAGCAGAACCCTGATTCATCCCCTGACACACATGACTCAAACAGGTATAACCTGTTCACTTCCTCTGCTAGTCTTCCTACATTGTACCCACTAAGGGACTAGATGTCCCATGTTGCTGTTATGGGAAGTATATAACACCCTTTCCAGCAGCTAGAGGATCAAAGGAGAGACAGATACACAAAGTTGTTAGGCTACTATGAACTTCTAGCTAATGTTAGCTCCTCTCCCCTATTCACAGTGCACTAATTCTATCTCATCATTAATGTAATTCCTTATTCCTTGCCTTCCTCTCTCCTCCAATCTTCTGCCAACCATTTTTCCCACCAAAATACCTTTTCTTCATCTTTATTCCTGCTTTGCAAAATCTAATTGGTACTTACAGTGTGCATTGTAAGAGCTACTCTGCCAATTCCCATGGTCTCCAAGTCACATGTTTTCTGTCAGCCTGGCCCCCAGCTTTGACCACCTGCTCCGAATCGACCCTCTTTTTTCTACTGCCCCAACTTGCTGGCATCTCCACATATAACCCTCAGAAATTTCCTGAACTAATTTTCATTTTAATGAGAGTCTGCTGCTTTTCAGTATCTATCAATTGTCCCTATAATCGAATCATTTTTAACTACAATTATGCTTGCTTCTAAACCATAATCTCTCACCATCTGGAACTTTGGAACTCCCATTTTAGAGAATCATTCTGCATTTGTCCTCAGGTCACCACACCTGCCCATCTCTTCACATTTCCAACTATTCAGGCCAGCTGCAGCAAAAATAGCATCCTTTCACCTAGGAAAAAAGCTGGGGGAATACATCTATTTCCCTAATTCCAAACTTGTTTCAGATATTATGAGGTACTAAAGGTAGTCAGTTCACACTCAAGAAAGCAAACAAGAGATAAATCAAAATCTGAGCGGATTTATGACAACAACAACAACAACAATAATAATAATAAATATAAAATATATTAATTTTCATAGGAAATAATAGCAGCATAAACAGATCAGTTATGTCCTAGAGTATCACATATATGTTGCAGATTTTCATATAGGTGAAAATCATGCTCAATCATCTTTCATGACTCTATAATAATCAATCTGTGAATTTTTGAAGAGGGCAAAGTGGAGTTGTAGAGGATGACAGAGCCATATCCTATAATCAAATCTCTACACAGGTTGTTGAATGTTTATAGCCAAGGCACTGTCAAGATTTCAGTGGATTAGGACACCAAGTGGTGCTGCCAAACCCATTCTTGTCCAGTCTGGGGCCCAGGTTTTCTCTTCACTAGGATAAATACTTCCTGCTTTGCGGTTCTGATTCCTCCATCTTAGATTTTGATTAAGCCCTGGCTTAAGTGGAGTCCTGAAGTATGCAAGTATTGGTCATAGGTAGCTTCCTGCGGGGTTTTCAGTAAATGTTGACTCAAGTTGTCCAGGCATCTTCACTATGTGCCCCAGGCCTTTAATCATGTCATCTGGGCTGCTGCTTTTCTTGGAGAAATCAATGTTAGTCCATAGCGACTGATTCATTTGCTCTTAGTTCTATGTCTTATGTCTCCTGAAAGAGGGTCTATATTTCTTTTTTTTGTTGGGAAAAGTCTTCTATGCCTCCTTTGTGAGAGCTAGAATTCTAGGGCATACTGCTTCATTTTTGCAAGTCCTGTGTGCTCAGGGTCACTCACATGTGCCACTTACACAGAAAAGAATACTTGTCCAAAATCAAGCCTATGTTGAGAATTGTTAAAATCCTTGTTTACATGTGAATTTTCACATGAAGAAATGGTGTACGGTGATATACGAGATTTTTGTAAAATAACACTAACACTTTACACATTTTGTCCTTGGGATTAGAGGGTTCAAAATACAATGTGCCTCTCTAAGATAAATTCACCTGCTTCTAGGGACCCAGATCTGTTGAGTTTTAAGAAAACTCGGCTTAAGCCACACTTCTGATATATGCATAATTCTTGATATCTTTGTAGATGTTAAAAGCTATAGTGGAAAGCCAGTATTTTAGAGCAAGTCTTTTAAACTCTCAGTAGCTAGTTGAGGCTGCAAATTTTAGTTATATTTGCAGAAAGGTTAAGTACTCTCTCACTTCCAGGAAGAAGCAGGCAAATAAGGTTGATATTTTTTTTAAACTTTAGAACAAGGGCTTCTTGGAAGCCATCTATTTTCACATTTCTAAAAGGTGTTATCTTTACCCTCAATGGAGAATTCAAGATTATCACCACAACTAAAGTGTCTTCAAATATTTGAGGACAATCTGTATCTATCTGTTCTTAATGCATCTGATGCTAAATCTAGGTTAAATGGCAGTCATAAAGAGTTTAGACATTATGCCCCAAACAGTATTCATTATCTATACCCCCTAGTGGAAACTTACTGAATTATCTTTCCAGATCACAAAAACACCCCTCCTCTGGGAATCCCATTGTTGTGCTGTAGCAATAGGACCATAGTTGCCATCTTAATGACTCTATTTGTAACTCTGCTTCCTGCTCACAATTAATTCTTCCAGTGGATACTGGATCCAGTGAATATTGAATCCAATCTGGGTAAGTCAGAATCCCTTCTAAAGTACTTTGGAGTTCTTCCCCAGAAACATACCTAACAATATAAAATGTCAGCTTGGTAGCCATGTTTTCTGCCATATCTACTAAAGAATCAATATATGTAGACTATGGTAATAATCTCCTAAGTGGCCCTCCAGTAAATGGCACAGCGTGTCCCCCTCCATCATATGTCTCCCTACCAAGTGGGATATATTTTTATAAACAGATATAATCATGTCATTAGACTGGTGAAAATCTTGACAGTCTTATAAAAGATAGCTTATACATAGCTTCATAAATTCATCTCCATAGATCCTTTTTGCCCCATTGTCACCAGCCTGTGTCTTCTTTTATGTCCTCTCTGTGACCCACAGACACAACTTCATAGCCCAGTCATGTGAAATAGCTCCCTTCCTTCAAATTCACTTGATATTTCCTGTGCAATTTTATGTGCCCTCTTCTCTCTGGCTGAAATATCCTTTCCCTATTCTCCTTTGGCAATATTCTACGCATTCTTCATGTCCTAACTCAAATACCATCTCTTCCAAAAGCCTTTCATACCTTTTGTTCACTTTGCAACAATGACCCACTTCCTCTGGGAATCCTTTGTCAAAATCTTGTGGATAAACTAGTGGTTTCTCTTTATTTCTGTAACTATATCTTGCTCACACCTGTGTTTACTGTAATTATTAGTATTTAACAATAATTTTCTAAGTCTGTGTCCACCTTCCCTTTAGTTCTGAGAATTCCTGTAAAGACAATACCATATCTTAACATCCCAAAGTCTGCATTGAGCTATGGTGGGTACAGTATTAAAGATATATTGAATATATATATATATGAATATATATATATATATATATATATGAATAGTTTATATTTCTTTGGAGTATAAAATAGGAATCAAGAGGTAAAACTCAGAAAAGATTTTCAAAAGATCCCCCAAAAGACAACTGAGGAGATAAAATCAAACAAGTGCTAGTGAAAGTATGAAGAAAAAAGAGTTCCTAGACAATACTGGTAGACTTCTAGAGTAGTCTAGACTAGTAGAGAATAGTAAGGAGGTTTTTCAAAGCATTAAAAATAGAGCTGCTATAAGATCCTAGGTCTCTACTCAAAGAAAGCAGAATTACTCATTTGAAGGAATATAAGCAGTTACATGTTTATTGAAGCACGATTTGCAATGACCACTTTCAATTTTTCGAAAATATGTGAGTTAAGGACCAATTTAGCAGCAATTTTTTAATACAAAATGCAGCAAGCAAAAAATATATATATAAGCAAGAAATGGAAAGAGTACTTCAGAAAAGCAAACTTTAAATATGGGATAGTCATATAACCAGATGGTTTCCTTTTGGTTTGCTCAGTTAAGAAAGACTCTTGGGAAAGTGGGAATAAAATAAAGTCCACTACAAAGAGCTTAAATGTGGCCTAATTTTCTAAGGAAATTTGTTTAGTCTTATTCCAGCTCAATTCACTTTATCTTTATGTGGAATTTGTATAGCATCTTCGAACTAACACTTGAAGAAGAGTTCATGAAAAAAATGTAAAATATTTCTCTTTTTTTCTCCCCTGGGTACAGATAAATCCCTAACAAGCATCTGTGCACTTCTGTTCACACTGCATATGTTTGTAAGTGTAATTAGCACTTTCTTTAGCATCCTTTACTTAGTGATATACTGAATTAAGATTCGTTTGGATTTTTTCCTCCAAAATGTTAGTTTTGGGGTCTTTCGGATCACTGCCAAGCCATGTCAGCATTATGAAGTTAACATGCAGGCGTCTGGAGAGGTGGCATTTGCATCAATAACTACTTCTTCAGGTACTTAGTTGCTTTCAACCTTGCACAATTTACAAATAGCATAATTGCGGTTTATATAACCTACTGGCTAAGGGATAAAAAAACAAGGTTAAAATATAATCTTCATTGTTTAAAAAAATTATTCTCTCCACCTCTTTATTAGGTCTTACTATAAAAGGAAAATGCCACGTAAAGCTTTGAGTATAACAAAGTATGTCAGGGGCATTTCCATGTAATGGAAAAAGATAAATGCGAATTTGGTCCCAAAAGAAACCTCCATCATCTCTCTCTCTCTCTTTTTTTTGTCATTGTCCTCCATATTGGTCTCAGTAATAGTCCTTAAGTTTGGTGTCTGAGCTCTTAGGAATTTGGATTGATTTCACCAGTTAATTAACCTCCTTTGCTTCCAGGAACCTAATCAAGTTGACCTTCAGTTTTCATATAAAAGCATTTTACCACAGACTTCCCAGATCACAGCTGATCAAATGGTTCATTAGCAAAGAACCACTTTGAATGCTGACATATTACAGAGATTCCTTAATGGTGATAAGCCATTAATACACAATAATTCTTAGTTTCTGATGGTCTAAACAGCAACTCTCCTCTGATGGCATTATAACCTGATTGTCCTACTTGGGGGATACTAAAGTCTACTCCTATATATCCACTACACTTTATAAATAAAACCTAATGCTCCCAGACTTAACTCTTAGATTGTCAGTCAAATATGAATCACCCCATATTAGGTTATTTATTGCTGTATAACAAATTAAGACTTGCCTCGGTGGATCTCACTGTTGACTATTGGCTGGGGCCTCTGTTTCCTGCTACAGAGATCTCTTCACAGGGCACAGACAGCAAGCACAGGCTGCTGAATACCCGCAGATAATCTCAAGGGAGAGAAAAAGGAGAAAGTGAATACTATGTTTATGATACCTCCACCATATTCTGAAGTCATTAAGTGCAACCCACGCTCACGGGGAAGTGAATTAAGACTGCTATTTTTTGGGAAGAACATCATATATGTGTGGGCGTATTGTAAAGTGACCATATATTTATATTTTATAAATAAATGTTACTGAATATGGTGGCCAACAACAGACATTACAATAAATGGAGGATTACATGGATGAAATGTGTGGTATATGAACTATTATATATTTCAATACAGCTGCCAAAACCTAAGTAAACAAACAAAAATATATTTATATTTATTCATATACATTAATAAATGTAGAAGGTACTTCATGTGAGGAGAAAATTTTTTTTTAAGATTTACTTTATTTATTTATGCATATAAGAGCTGGGATGTAGGAGAGATGTGGGGTGAAGGGTGTGTGAGGGGTTTATGGTAAGAGGATTCACCAGAGACAGAGTGGGGAGCAGGACAGGCAGATCTTCTGAATTACACTGCTGAGGGGAACAGCAGTTGAGCCAGGAGAGTTCTGTTGCACCATGTGGGTCACCTCCCTGACTGGGGATAGAACTTGTGCTGCAGTGACTGCAGATAGTTTGATAGCACTTAACCCCTGTTCCACCAGGGAAGTCCTTGAGTATAAAGAATTAAAATCTTTGGTGTCTGTAATATATTTACATAGGATAGTTCATTTAAGCCTTACCAAAAACTAAAGAAAAGTGGAGAGCTGCTATTCACCGACTTAGTTTCTGATGGTAACAGATGTTAGTCTCCCTATAAGTACCACATGCAATGACACCAAGTTGGAAGTTTGAAATCACCTTTGGGGAGGAAGCATTAATATTATGGACACTGATAAATTCTTAAATCTATGATCTTCTTTACCCTCGAAAGCTGGTTCTTAAATATTTGCGAGCATGTCACTGGATATGATTGATGCTAATTTCAGATTAGGAAAAGAGATTTTTAAATGTGTTTCTAGAATTTTGTTGATGTTTTTCCTCCTGAAAGCACCTCAAGGGTAATACATGGAAATCCCAGAACTGTGAAACCAATGATGATGAACCAAGTGATGGTTTTTTCCCTAGTATGTACACTACTTCTCTAACAGGATTAATTGTATATTGCTCAAACCACTTCCATTGCTTTCATCATGATGTTGGCATATGTGTGATGTTGATAAACACTATGACTAATTAGTGAACATTTATGATCAGGGAACAATTTTCATGTAACTTTTTGGATTAAAAAAACAAAACTAGTGATAAAAAGAAAAAGAGTCAACTGCAGTTTAATTTCTAAATAGGAAAAAATGGAGAGAAAAAGAAGCTACATTTTAGTAAAGAGAAAATTGCTAGAAATTAGATATATAAGGCATCTCTGTATTATCCATCCAACCAACAAGCAAAGGAATTTTTTTTTAGTGCAGTAGACATTGGATCTCATTTATCTACCTTGACATTTATCCCTCAAATACAATTTTCACCCTTGAAAAAAATAATTCCTAGTTTATTCATTTTTGCCTACTTATAACATCCATATTTCCTATATCAAATGCAGAATCATGCAGCATTTTCCCTGTGAAGATAATCCTATAAATAGTGATACAAACACATCTCAAATGGAAACTTACAGCATGTGGAGGATGAAGAGGAAGTATGAAATTGACTTCAGTGGAGAAATTCTTTTTTTTTTTTTGTCAATAGCACTAATTGCTCAAAAGTGGTCAGTTTCACATATATTAAATATAACGCTGTATCAGAGACTATGGGAATGTTCATTAAGTCATACACATATGACATTTCACCACCATGCTTGAGATGAAAACATGACAGCTAGGTAACCATGGAGACAGCAGCAGAGACACCAGCTACTAACTCTGAATACTAATTAACAACAAGCACTAAAATTGGTTGCTAGGGAAACTCACAGGATTGGCTCAGGTTATCAAATGAATTACAATGATTCCAAAAAGTCAGATTCTTTAGAATTTTATGGATCTTAAAGAAATTACATAGGAGGATTCATGCTACCTCATGTTGGTATCTATTGTTTGTTTCTGATATTGCTTCATCATGTCTCTTTACCCTCTTTCTTTCCTTTAACATATTCCTTAAGCAGATACTGGGATGTATAGCTCATTTATGTTTCCAGAAAAAAAGAAAATAAATAAAATCAGCATTTAACAAGTTCTTTTTGATATAAACAAAACACAACCTAAGTTTTATTCATACAAAATGGTTGATCCAGGGGTAGTTACATTTTATCAAGCAACTATTATCCAACTATGTAACAGATGTTTCTTCTTTTTTTTTTTTTGTTAAGATTTATGCATAGAGAATTGGGGTACAGGGCAGAGATGCAGGTGTAGTAAGAGGATTCACCAGGGACAGAGTGGGAAGCAGAACAGCAGAGTAATGAAGTACACTGCTGAGGAAGCAGTGGGCAGGTCGGGAGAGGTCTGCCATGCCATGTGGGTCACCTCCCTGGCTTGGGACTGAACTCTTGCTACAGTGGCTGTGATAGCTTCATAGTGCTGTGCTTTAACCCATTACACCACCAGGGAGGACCCAGATGCTTCTTCTTCTTCTTCTTTTAATAATATAATAGTTTCCAGATGCTTCTTCTATTATATCTAGTCCTCAATTAAGTATTCTAAACTTAAAGATATTAAGATATTAAACTAGCCAAAAATGGGCTAATTTACCATAAGCAGGAATATAATTGTCTTCCAGGGTCTGTGCTATAAATGACAGTGAAGACAGTGGATAGGAGTCAGTTTGTCTTATCTAAACCCATTGTTTTTTACTCTATAGTGAGATCTGACACTTTTCACAACTTCTGTTAAGTTGCTCCAAAGCACTAGCTTCTATTAAGCACCAGCTCCTTCACCGTGAATTATTACAAAATCTTCCCAACTTGTCACCAACATCTGTGTGACCCTAATAAAACATGAGTTAGTTCATATTATTTTCCCTATGATTCCCAGCCTTTTAGGATTGTAGTCAGAGTCCATTAAATAGTCCCTGAAAAGACTCACTCTAGTTCCAAGCACAAACACTCTTTGGACAACTATTTACTGAGTACCTGCTCTGCCTGGTTTTGGTGAGAGAGCAGTGAATAACACTGAGAAATAACCCTGGCTCTGGAATGTTCCCTGAACATGTACACATGTTACATCCTGTAAATAAGACACAAAGCACAGAAGGTAAATGGGGAAGGGAAGCTAAATGGTTCTAAAGGATGACTGGCTTCATTGAGAAAGTGACATTTGAATAAAGGCCCTAGGAGAGAAAGAGTGAGCACAGGGAGAAGAGCACCCCATCTTAAGAGCTCAGCAAAGGCCAGATCTCATTTGGGGCATATGCCCAGCTCTGTGAGGATGGAGTAAATGAAGAGTGGTGGGACAGAGATACCTAGGACCTCGTGGGACATAGCATGGGCTTGGTTCTTATTTTCAGTGAGATGAAGAGTCACTGGAAATTGCCAAGAGCTGAGTGCATTTTCTTAGGATCGCTCCAGCTGTTGGCAGTAAGTTGTTATAATTAATTAGTATTGATAATTTAATGGTTCAGTATAATGATAACCCTGGGTTTGGTGGGTTGATGGTTTGGCAGCTGCAGCAGAAATGTTAAGAGGTGCTAGCTGCTCACTAAAAAGTGCCCATAATACACATAACTTGTTTTAAAACTATACAGAATGTAATATACATTAAATTTACAGTACAAACTTTCAAAGTTGAGGATTTTGTTTGTGTTAGCAGTAAAGAACAAGTAAGAACTTTTTTTCGAATAATGTTGATAATTATAGCAGTTCGTGGTAGCATAGTACTTTTATTTTTTGTTCAGTGCTTTGTCTGCTAACTTGTACATAATGCTCACAACAATCCGATGAGTTTGGAACATTGATATCATCCCCATCTTACAGCTGAGGAAACTGAGCCCCACAGACGTTCAGTAATTTATTCAAGGTGACTCGGCAGTAAGTGGTTGTGCCAAAATCTACCATATGATGACTTCAAAGTCCATGCCCTCATGTCCACATTGTTATAAAGAACAGGACAATGTTTTGAACTGTCACCCCCATGATATTCTTTATTCTCTTTTCCATCCCTGACCTTCACCTTCACTTCAAGCTGGAAATGACTTTTTACTTTCCAAATCTTCAAGGCTCTGATTACTTATGAAGAGTTGCAAAAGATGTCAAAATCAATAAGAAGAGGGCAAAATAGGAGTTAGGAACAGACTCTTGGAAGAAATGATGATTGTACTATACACTCCACTAACAGGTGATTCTTCTCCTTGGGGTCATGGAAGGAATAAGGCTGAGGTGAGGGGCTGTTTGGGCTCCCCCTTGGCATCACTGGGAACAGAGAGGACTCCTAGTATGAAGTGGTTATTGTAGGAGAATAGGAATGAAGGTAAAGAAATCCAGGAAAAGAATCTTTGTTCTAAAGTGCCCACCAGTTCAGTAGGATCATGGCTCAGTATTGAGATAAAGTTGGGTTGTTGAAAAAGGAAACTGTAGCCCTTAGAAAGCTGTGTGGCTCAGGGTTAATGCACATGAATCTATAATATAGATTAGATGTCTCTCCTTAACTGAGAAAATTATAATCACAACTAATGATAATTAAGCAACCTAACATAACCTTTCCTTCAGCCTTTATAGACTTTCATTATACTTTTTTGAATGTTTAAACCTATCACCAGCATAATATAGACAAAGACAAACAAGTCCTCCTCCTGTGGGTTTGTGGCTAACACATACCTCATTTTATATACACATAGACTTCAACCTGAGATGCTTTGCAAGTAAATCTTATAGCTGAAATAGACTACAAACTGCAATCACTAAATAATGTGGAAGACAGCTTCTTTGATGTTAAAAAGTGATTTTATATTCATATCCTAAAAATTGGCTAGATGGCTATCATTTGGGGAATATACTATGTTCTGAAGTTGGGAGAAAAGAACATACAAACTTGGCCAACCAAAATCCTTGAGTACTTTAAAAGCAGAAGTTTTCATGTAATAGGTCTCAGTCCACCAAGTTGCAAAAGTTAGAAAGTAAACAAACAAAAAACCTCTTTTGATGGATAAGCTGAGTAAAAGTTGTTCTTACTTTTATGACCAGCAGGGCAGCAGGAGGCCCAGGACACAGACTCTGAACCCAGATCCTACAGTGACTCTGTCAACCATACCCTTAAGTAATAGCTGCAGGAAGCCAGACAAACTCAGGACACTGTGCCTCGGTGTCCCCATCAGACCAAATGAGTGTCCTATAATACCTATTATATATGCTATCCTGGAAACCAAATGAACTATTGTATGGCAAATGCTTCGAATGGGAACAAATGGAACATTAGCTTTGACTACTGGGTATGAGAAAACAGATAATGCAGCCTAAATGCTCCCTTCTTTAAAGTAGTTTTAATATATCAAATCATGATTATTATAAATGATCATTCTTATCAATATTTGAATAAACGTATCGTTATGTTTTTACTTTGTATGAGAACTTGTCATATGCAGTATATACATTTAAGTCATTAATATAAGACTACTAGTGAATTATTTTCAGATTAGAACTAGAGAGAAATAAAAGATAATTCTCCATTCAATTTTTTATTTAAAAATTCCTTAATTTGCACTTACAGAAATAATCATCTTCTGACAGATTTGTAATGTTGGGATGAAAAATATCCTTTATGAAGCAAGGAGATGATATATTAACTATATAACTTAAAATTCTTTCCTTTTTGCATTTAACTTTCTATTTTATCTTTTAAAATAATTTATTTATATATGTATATTTTGCATCATTGCTCATTTTTGTACCATCTTTGCTTTCTCTTCTCAAGTGTGGTTCCCCACAGAGTTCCCCCACCAATTCCCCATGCATCATCACTATACTGTCCCTTCTGCTCTTCCTGCCCTTATTTTGATTCTTCTCCCTCTCTCTCCCCTACAGAATGTCTCTGATTTATAGTTGTCTGTTTATTTTTGTTTTGTTGTGTTGTGTTTTTTACGGTTATTATTTTTCCCCTAACCTCTTATTTTCTTCTCCTATATTCCTCCTATAAGTGAATCCATTCAATATTTTTCTTTTTCCTTCTGGCTTATTTCACTGAACATAATCCCTTTTAGCTCCATCAATGTTGCTGTCAATGACATTAGTTATCTTTTTGATTGCTGAATAATATTCCATTGTGTACATGGATATCACATCTTTTTAATCTAGTCATCTATTTTTGGACATTTGGGTTGTTTCCCAGTCTTATCTAGTATGAATAATGCAGCAATAAAAATAGGAATACAAGAATTTGAATTAATATTTTTGTGTACTTTGTGTACTTTCTAGGAATTTGTTTTTGTGTACTTTGTGTACTTTTGTGTACTTTTTAGGAATTTGAATTAATGTTTTTGTGTACTTTGGGTAGATCCCTAGGAGTAGAATTGCTGGGTCATATAGAAGTTCCATTTTTAGTAGTAAGAGGTACCTCCACACAGCTTTCCATAGTGGTGGACCAGTTTGCATTCTCATCAGCGGTGTTTGAGAGTCATTTTTTTAACCACATCCTCACCAACATTTGTTGTTGCTAGTTTTTTAGTATGTGCTATTCTTACTGATATAAACTGGTATCTTATTATGGTTTTGATTTGTATTTTCTTGACTGTGAGAGATGTTGAACATTTTTTCATATGCCTGTTGGTCATTTGTATTTCCTCTTTGGAGAAGTGTCTTTTAAGTTCTTCTGTCCATTTTCTTTTATTTTTAATATATTCATTTTTTCATGCTTACTTTGTTTTTGTTTAGTCATGTGAGTTCTTTGTATGTCTTTGTGATCAGTCTTTTATCAGTTGAATTAAGTGCAAAAATTACTCTCAATCTGGAGAGTGTCTGTTTGTTTTGGTTTATGTCACTTTTTTTATTCAGAAGCTTTTTAGTTTTATGTAGTTCCAGCTGCTTATCACTTCCTTTGCTTTGGGGACTGAGTCTTTTTTTTTTAAGATTTTTTTTATTTGTGCATACAGACCTGGGGTACAGGCCAGAGGTTCAGGGGCGGTCAGAGGCTTCACCAGAGCCAGAGCGGGGAGCAGAACAGGCAGATCTACGAAGTACACTGCTGAGCGGAGCAGCGGACGGGTCAGGAGAAGTCTGCCATGCCATGTGGTCACCTTTGGGGCAGGTGGGAATCAAACTCATGTGGAAGTGGCTTTAGCTTCTTAGTGCTGTGCTTTAACCTGCTGTGCCACCAGGGAGGGCCAGGGACTGAGTCTTTAAAGGTGTTATTGAGAATATGTCATGTGGTGTTTTATCTGTATTGATTTCTATGTATTTTATGGTTTCAGGTCTTCTGTTCAATTCTTTGACCATTTTGAGTTGATTTTTGTATATGGCATAAGTTATATTTTAGTTTCATTCTTTTGCTTATAGTGGTCCAGTTTTCCTAGCACCTTTATTGAACAAACTTGTCTTGGTTCCATTGCATATTCTTTGATCCTTTGACAAAGATTAGCTGTCCATCTATGTGTGGCTTTATTTCTTGGCTTTTACTTCAGTTCCATTGGTCTGTGTGACTGTTTTTGCTCCAGTACCATACTGTTTAAATCAATATGGCTTTGTAGGATTGTTTGAAGTCTGGGAGTGTGATACCTCCATTTTCCTTTGTTTTAGTCAGGAGAGATTTGGCTAGCTGAGGTTTTTTGTGACTCCATATGAATTTCATCAATATTTGTTCCTTTTCTTTAAAGAAAGTCATTGAGATTTTAATTAGAACAGCATTGAATTTGTAAATTGCTTTTGGTAAGATGGCCATTTTGATAATGTCAGTTCTTCCAATCCATGAGCAGGGATTTCTTTTCAATTTTTGGTGTCTTCTATTTCTTTCAACAGTGTTTCATAATTTTGTTTTTATACTCTTCACCTCTTTTGTTGAGTTTATTTCCAAGTATTTGATTTTTTTTTATAAATTAAAATTCTTAATGTTCAAAGTGCAAGCCAACACATTCTTCTTAAGTGCAAGAAATGCTATTTTAAATCCACACCAGACTGATTGCATGCTAATTTAGGGTTAAAACAGCTAATTTAAACACATATAGTGCAAATACAAAAGGTATGCCTATTACCCCTTTCTTCTTACATATCTCAATCTGTTCTTGTATCAGTGTAATTAGCAACTTATGTCACTCTGATTCTGAGATACATACTAATTAAAGAACATTTTTATGCCTGTAAACACTTGCCTCTCACACCAGCACTTTGAAATGTGTTATCACCTGGTTCTATAAAAAGTATGCTGGATGGAGTGACTCCCAAAACCTGGGGTAAATATTTGCCACTACCACAGTAGATGCTTCTTTTGCATACAAATCTTTTTGTAAATATAGCTCACAATTGTCAATATGAAGCACAGGAAAATGAGTTTCTGCAGAGAAAACAGAATTGTTTGCTTATTCCCACAGATCCGGCAATTCTGTGCCCCCAACTTGTTGGCACGCAGTGACAGCTGGCCATTCCAGGGTGGACAAAAACATTTCCCCCTGGCATGTTCTCTTCTGTGGCCTATGTTGAACAGAGGCCAAATTCATTTATAGCTATTTCAAGGACAGACTTAAGATTATTTCAAGGGCTCTAACAATATTTGCTTTTATAAGGAGGCACGGCATGATGCCCAATCTTGGCTGGCTCAAAGACTTAAACCTACAACATCTCTACAAGCTGGGCAAACTTTCATAATTATAAAGCACACACTCTTGCCATCCAGAAACCTTAACAAAACAACTGAAAAACAATGTACAGTTTCTCCATTTCCTTCGATATAAACTTCCTCAGAGGTCTCTCAGGTTTCTTGATAGCAGAAGGAGGTTAAATAAATGTTGAAAACAAACCATTAGACTTGCTGGGCTGGATTTTTGAATAGCCTCCAAATTCCTGCACGGCCACTTTTTTCTTATGTGCCCTTTTTAATCCTAGGATATTAAAGTGCTTGGTAAACATTAACTCAGGGATCCTCTTAAAAATCTTTCTGGGTGGTAGATTCCTGTACTCACAAGAGGGCAAGTGTGCTGACAGTACTTCCTTCTGGAAATCATAGTTGGTCATTGTCCATTTAGGTGTTGCAGGTGCATTTCACTTTTCACAGGGGACTATCTCTGTTTGAATGTGATGACTAAGGTCCCTGGGTCAGGGTACACTTCATCAACAATGCTCAATGTTCCTTTATGAGTGAATAAAACTGGAACATTACTAGAATGGCCTCTCTGTTGTTATTCTAGTGTCACGTAAAGTCTAAATAAGGAGAAATAGGTCCAAATCAGTTACCCAAAAAATAAGACTTCAAATACTATTTGCTTAAAATCAGTTGAACTGTTTCTCTTTTGTCCAGATTTAATGGTGTATAATTGATATATACAATTGTATGATTTTTTGTGTACAATGTGATGACCTGTTGTAGTTGCACATCATAGAAGGATTCTACCAGTTAATTAATGCATCTGTCACATCAAATATTTACTATTTTTTATGCACATGTTTAAGTTCTACCCTGTTAGCAAATTTTATTTGTTACATAAATACAGAAAATACAAAATATAATACTACAACTGTAGTCTGCATGCTATGGCATATTACATCTTCATATCTTATTCACTGTATAACTAAAAGTTAGTACCATTTTACCAACGCCTACCTATTCCCCACTCCCTAAGCCCCTGGAAATTCTTTAAATAATCCACTCTGTTTCTGTTAATTTTTTTAAAGATTACACACATAAGTGATAACAGGCCATATTTGTCTTTATCTGATTTATTTCATTGAACATAATGACCTCCAGTTTATCCATGTTATTGCAAATGACAGAATTGCCTTCATCTTTAAACTTGAATAATTTTCCACTATGTGCGTGTATACACATATAGACACACATACATATGCATATTTATCAAATTTTCTTTATTTGCCTTTGATGAGCACTTAGGAAGTTTCCATTCCTGGCAATTGGCTATTGTGAATAGTACTGAGTAGAATATGGGAATACAAATACTTCACTTAAGTGATTTCTAATTGTTTCTTCTTTATACCCTGAATGGTTTCCTCAACATTTTAAAATTAATACACACTGTATATAAAGCTGAGATGTCTATATGTGTCCTATACAACTAGTTTGAAGCACTATTAATTCTTCAGCCTTGTACATTTCATGTAAAATATAAGCAAGAAGAGCCAAACAGTTCATGATAATCTTAAAATTGCTCTTTGCATTAAATGGCTTTACCCCTCTGGCATCCTCTACCCCACAGGTCTCTGAGTTAGCAATAATTTCTTACTGTTTTGTTTTAGGTTTATGATAAAGTACATAAGAAAGAATGTGCAATTTTGTTTAAATAGTATTTCATATTTCAGTTTCTTGGAACATTGCTTTATATAAAAGTCAACAAATATTTTCTGTAAAGGGTCAAATAGTTTACATGTTAGACTGTGAATCACAGAGTCTGTTGTAATTATGTAGCACAAAAGTAGCCACAGATAACAC
>NW_004567108.1:47264840-47275813 GCF_000260355.1 Condylura cristata | reverse complement strand
ATCGAACTCATGTGGAAGTGGCTTTAGCGTCCTAGTACTGTGCTTTAACCTGCTGCGCCACCAGGGAGGGCCAAGTTTTATTTTGTGATGCTAAAAAATAGAGGCTGTCAGTAAAGTTAGAATTATAAACTTTAGTCGAATAATATGTGGATCCTCCAGTACCAGCAAAAACTAATCAGACATATTCAATGTGAGTCAAAATACAGCACCTTCTCATCTTACTTCTGAAAGAGAATGCAGCTGTTTTTAAAATCTATCACCTGTATATTTACCTTTAAAAGTGGTATAGTGGCTCCAATTCCCCAAAAATCTTCATTCAACTGGAAAAATCTCAGGTGATTAGTGCATGGTTTATACTCTAATTTCTGCTGAAAGTTGACTTCCCATTTCCAAACCATAAGCCCATGTGCCACTGGGCTACCTGTAAGTGGGGCATCTCGGGAAATAGGCTAAGTCAGGATTGAATTTTAGTAAGCAACTATTTAATCAATTGTACTGTGCTGTATTTGGAGGAAGGCTGTGTAAATAGCTACCCAGGTTACTGAGTGTTTATCAACTTGTAAACATTTCTTCATTTTCATTTGTTAGATGTAGGGTCAATACCCTTTCTCTCTCCTCCTCTCAACAACATACTTTAATAACAATAGCTTCAGGGATAAATAAATGGAAACCCTTCCTGTGCCCTCTGAGAACATGAGAGTACCCCACCTGAAGAAAGCACTCTTAAAGACTGTTCAAGGTAATGTTTGTTCTTTTGAACATACTGAGTTCTAAAATCTAGTCCTCAAACTTGCAGGTTATTCTTTTGAAATATTGTTTGAGCGTTAGAGATTGATAATAACTAGGCTCACATATTGCCACATTAAAAGTCAGTGAATGGGGCCCTCCCTGGTGGTGCAGGAGGTTAAAGCACAGCACTAAGAAGCTAAAGCCACTTCCACGTGAGTTCAATTCCCGCCTGCTCCAGAGGAGATCCACATGGTGCGGCAGACCAATCCAGACCAGCCCGCTGCTCCCCTCAGCAGTGTACTTCATCGATCTCCCTGTTCTGCTCCCCTCTCTGTCTCTGGTGAATCCTCTCACCCTCCACACCTTTGGTCTGTACCCCAGTTCTGTATGAATAAATAAATAAATAAAAGTCAGTGAATGGACTAAAGTACCCAGATTATAGTCTCTGCTAGAAGACAAGCCATGTGTTCATGCAGTTTGTGGAGTAGGACCAGAACAAGGGGAATGCATGAGTGTTTAGAAGTTTTAGAATTTCATAATATTTTATCTCCACAAATGGGCACATTTCTTGCTGATTGGACAGGATGCTAATCGCTTTGATAGTGTTTGAACCTGCCTAGGTTATTTCTTTCAATTTATGGGTTAGTGGTGTCCAAGCCTGCATGAGCAGCAGAATGTCTGAGGCTTGAAACGACAATTCCTTAACCTCCAATGCAATCTGCACCCTACGATTGAATTTTAAAGATTGTGACTCAGAAGTCTCTTTGTTGAGGGAATTCTAATGCAGATAGTATGAACCCTTATTCTTTGAAATCAGAGAAACTTAAAGCAAAATTCTGGATTTGTCACTTAAAACATATTATCTTGGAGGTTTAGTCTTTCACAGCATCTGTTTACTCATTTGTAAAGTGGGTACAGTAATACCCATGAGGCATGTTGGGAGGAGTAAATGAGGTACCATTTGTAAATCTAATACTAGCTAAGCTTTCAGAAAGCTAGGTAGCTGTTCACTCCTTTCCCCAAATGGGCTGTGATATAATTCGTTAAATCTTGCATGTAAATGACATTCCTGTTGTAGTCCTAGATTCCTGAAAAATTTCTTAGTTGTTGTAACTGGAGTCTCTGATTTGGAGATGCATGATTACAGACAAGTTCTGGGTTGATTCTCCTGGCTAGTTGACCACACAAAATGGATTTAATGCCCCAAAGACAGTCTATTTCCTCCATTCCCAAGTTCCCTGGAGGCAAATATCTCCCAAATGCCCCAAATTCCATAACAATGTCTTGAGATATATATAATCACAAAAACCTCAAAGCTTGATCAATGGGTTAAGAATAATTTAGTAAAAATAAAAGATCATTGAAGTTATGTTTTGAGAAAATTTTAATGTGACACTTGTAGTTGAAAGATAAATAAGTTGAGGTAGTTAACAACTTCAGTTTCAAGGTGGGGGTAAAGCTGTTATGATTATTTTGTGTTACTCTTTTTGACTCACTCAGAAAACAACAGAAGTTAGTAGGAAAAAAAAATGGTGCTGGGTAAGAAAGACACAAGGCAATGTCCTTATGCCAAATCAGTTCCATTACCAATCTACAAAGTAAAAGCAACTAACCTAAGCGCCTTATTTACCAAAGGAGTCACTTTGATCCCAAAGACAATATACTTGCTTTCTTGGATCCATAATCATGGATGTTATAAATGCTATGATATAAACAAAAATAAACACTTCCTCTATGGATATTACCACCCAGCCCTATGTACCCTCCATCCACCTGAATGCATTACTCCATGTTTCTCAGAGAGTCTAAGAATCATCTCACATGGCCAAAAATAAGGTCTGCACAGGGTCTGTGTCACCACTCTTTTCTCTTACCCCTCTGGTACTTCCTGCTGCATGCTGCGAATCTCATTCACAGCACATTCACACTGGACCCCAACCTCTGGCTCTGTGCTAAAAGTTTTGGCTGCTACAGATGTTGTGGTATCATCATTTTGGTGGAAAACTAGGCTGAAAACACACAATTTCTCAAGGGTCTAAATATAGTCTGTGCTCCATGTACAAAAAAAAAGACCTTCCAGTTTTGATGTTAAACTTTAGAGTATGGACACATAACATTGTTATAAGTGCCTCCAGTGTCTTCCAAAGGATTGAGTGGCAATAACTCTTGGTATTTGGGATCGCAGCACCATTGCCCATTTACCCACTTCCTCGAGACCCACACTCATCTCTGTGGTTAGATACAAGCACCATACATGAACTCTGTCTCTCTGTCTCTTGGCTCTATCTCTTGGCTCTGTCTCGCTCTCTCTCTCTCTCTCTCTCTCCCTCCCTCTCTCCCTCTCTCTCTCTCTCTCTCTCTCTCTCTCTCTCTCTCTCTCTCTCTCTCTCTCACACACACACACACACACACACACACACACATTTTTGTTATCAGACCCAGGGTTATTTCCTAATGCCATTTTAGCTTTAGATCACTTCCCTACTAGAGGGCACTTTGTCCCTAGGTAAATAGTTCATTTTCACGAGTTCACAGTTAAAAATCTGAATCCCAGCAACCAGCAACTTAAATTGAGAACTAGGGCTGATTAAATGCAGAAGTAGAGACTAGGGGAACTAGCAAACACCAAGTTAGAAAGCTGACAAGGAATACTGTTACTTGGTTGCTCATTTATCTTCCATTTAAAGACGTAGCCATCCAGGTGGCCTTCCTACCCAGGGGCATTCCACTTAAGTTGTTCCTTCTACTTTTACTGCATGTGTTCGTAGGCAGTCAGCCAGTAGACAGTCAACTCCAAGTTAGCACTGCTAGCTAGCAGCTCTTTCTTTTCTCAAGTGTGCCTGAGAAGAATGGCAAGATCTGTGGTCTCCTCTCAACAGGCCCATCACCCTCTGCTTCATTGGGACTGGGAGGGTAAAAGGAGAACCTATGAACCAGGAGATTGAAAATAAACCTTCCCTGCCTCATAATCAGCCACTGACCAAAGCGGGCAGACAGATGACAGCTGCCTTCCATTCAAAACAATCCTGATCTGTTTCCAGAAATTCAGAAAACTCCAAGCATGACTATGTACCACTGTACACATATCATCACAAACTGTTTTCAATCATGTATTAATTTTCAAAGAGTAATTGCTTTTTTATGTATCACTGGGTGTTTTACTCCCCCCCCTTTTTTTTTTTAACACATTACATATGTACCTTTTTTGTCTTTTGTGAGGTTTTTGTTTTTGTTTTTACAAGAATGCTCTTGAACTTGTTGAAGAGCTTGAATATCATCGTATGCATGTGTAAAATATAACAGACTGAATTAAAGGAAATGTGCAGACTCACATGACTCATTGTTAACAATTAAAAAATGTTTAAACCATATTGTAAAGAAACATTACAAGAAATGTCATAAAGCATTCTAGTGTTCAACACCATCACATCAAAAAACTTGTCATTACTGAACATTTCAGGGGAGTTTAATTTTTTTATAACAGTTTATTTTTACATCATTTTGTAAATTTTTTTCCATCTTCAGTTGTAATCCCCATGGGTTTCCCATCACTATGTCACCCGTGTGCCATCCCCATAATCCCGTGCACTTCCCTCCCCACCCCACTCCCGTTTTTGATCCCATTCCCCACTCCACTCCCACAAAATGTCTCTGGTATATGGCTGTTCATTATTTTTGTTATCTTCTCGCCTGGTCCATTATACTCCTGCTATGAGCGAAACCATCCGGTATTTTTCTTTCTCTTTCTGGCTTATCTCACTAAGTATGATCTTTTCCAGCTCCATCCAAGTTGCTGCAAAAGACATGTGTTTCTCTTTTGTGGTTGCTGAGTAATATTCCATTGTATATATGTAGACATCTTTTTAATCCAACCATCTACTTTTGGGCATTTGGGCTGCTTCCATGTTTTTCCAATTGTAAATAAAGCAGCAATAAACATGGGGGGTACAGGTATCTTTTTCAATCAATGCTTTTGTGTCTTTTGGGTAGATACCTAGGAGTGGTATTTATGTGTAGCATAAATAGCAAAACAATTATTATAAAATTTACCAATCAGTCTAAAGGGAAGCTCCGTGTTTAGCAGTTTGAGGAACCTCCTAACAGTTTTCCATAGTGGTTGTACTAGTTTGCATTCCCACCAGCAGTGCAGGAGAGTTCCTTTTTCTCCATCCTCACCAACATTTGTTGTTGCTAGTTGTTTGAAGATGTGCCATTCTCACTGGGGTGAGGTGGTATCTCATTGTGGTTTTAATTTGCATATCTCGGGAGTTTAATTTAAGTGAACTTAGGTTAGTCAACTGCCTTTTATTTCTTAGTGGCATGTATTGTGCAACATGAGTGAGAAATTAAAATCCAGGCTGCAAAGCAGAATTTACCTTTGCAATTTGGAAAATGTAAAGCATCTCTGAAGCTGCTTTGAAGAGAATTTCCAGTTCGTGCTTAAACTCTTTTATTTCTTTGTAACTTTAGACTTATGGTAAATTTTATAATAATGGTTTTGCTATTTATGCTACACATATACATTATTTTGCAGTTCAAGAGAAGCTTACTTAAAATTTGAGATTTTCTGTTAAAGGATACAGTCTTGTTGTTTGCAGTGAACATTGGCAGTGGACGTGGTGTAGGCAGAATTGTGAACTGTGCATGGTGGAAGATAACAGGATGGGCAGTTATAAGTGGGGAGCAGCAGAAGTATAGGCATTTCATCTTTTAGGGTATTCTGCTGACAGTACTGGAAGTCCCTGTCCAAAGTCAGTGGAGAATCAGAAAACATATTAACACTTTCCATAAGGACATGTACTTTGTGTTGTTATCAATATTATGTTTTGGTACACACATCAAAACACCATTATGGAGCCCTCCCTGGTGGCACAGCGGGTTATAGCACAGCACGAAGAAGCTAAAACCACTTCAGCATGAGTTCAGTCCCTGCCACGGAGGTGACCCACATGGCATGGCAGACCTCTCTTGGCCTGCCTGCTGCTCCCCTCAGCAGTGTACTTACTTAGTCAGTCTCCCTGTTCTGGTCCCCACTCTGTCTCTGGTGAATCCTCTCACTGCCCCAGCACTTCTGGCCTGTATCCCAGTTCTGTATGCATAAATAAATCTTTAAAAAAATACCATTCCTTGTATTTAAGATAGATTACAGTTTATTTCTTTCTTATACATTCTGTCATTTCATCCATGCAAGACAAGTAGTATTATATTCATTTGTTAGATGAGGAAATTAAGTAAAGTGAGAATTTTCTGTGCTAGAAGAGGATGCTACAGCAGAGAATAGAGAGTATACAATTTCTGTTCCTCGGATGTCCACCAGCCCATGTGACCATTCAGGATATGAGGGAGAGAGAGCAAGGGGCTCAAACATCCCATTTTCGCTGAGGTTTGTCTCTTCTCCACTTTTCTCCCAAAACACAAACTGTATAGTAACATAATTTCTGAGAATAAACATTTGAAAGAACTTCTTAGGGAAATCAACTGTAACATTAAAATAAGATTAACTTACTTTTCTGAAAACCACAATGTCAATGCTCTTAAATCATGAGATATAAATATCTCACATTGGGTGTTTTTATTAAAATTCATTTATTATATTCACATCAGTCTTTTGTCCTCATACTTTTTGCTTGGAGGCTACTGAAGAGTTGTAAGCTTGCCCCTCCAGGATATTCTGAGTCTATTGAGCAGTGCATACCTCAGGAAGTTGGTGCTCCATGGCGGGGGAGAGCCTCCTTCAGAATCCCTGCAACACCTTCCAGTAAGAACAGAAGCTGAGAGAAGACCCCAGGCAGAGAGATCTAGTGACTATCTGGCTATGAACTGGGAAGTTTGTCTCCAGTTCAACAAATTCTCAGGAATTCTGAATATCGAGTCTCTGCATCTTTATTTGACCCAATCTCACATCCTTAAACTTTTGCCATTTGCAACAACTTGGGTGGTGTGGAGGGGAATATACTAAGTGAAAAAAAGTCAGTAGGAAGAAGACAAAATCTGGATGACATTACTCATACTTGATACAAAGAAACAAATGAGACAAAGCTAAACTAAAACAAACCCCAGAAATCTGGCTGTAAATTTGAGGCTACCAGAGAGGAATGTAGAGGAGAGGAAGCACAGAGGAGCGGGCACCTCAGTGGTCAATGATGGACAAATACATATATGTTGGTGGTGGGTGTGGAGTGGTAACGTATCTGAGGAGGTATGAATCTACACGTTATAAGCAGTGTTGTGACCAACGTTAAGTCTATTAAAAAAAAAAGTCTAGATTTAAAAAAAACAAAAACAAAGTAAAGCCAAGTTATTTGACTTTCTAACTCCTTTCCTGTAAAAAGTTCTGCTTAACTTTTATAACAGTACAATTTTCACTAAGGAAACATTGTTTTTGTGTCAATCTTTCTGTTGACTAATGCAAAGGTTAGGTATTTGTCAAACCCCTTTCTGTGAAGGAAAGTGCTAAATAAAGTTTATCATTTCTGTAATTCAACTATTTTAAAATTAAAACAAAAAATATAAACCAATAATTTTATAAGTACATGAATACATGGGATGATGTTCCCTTTCCTGATCAGGTTAGACGTGTGGAAAGAGGTGAGGACAGAAAAGGGATGAACGATGAAAACAAAGAAACAATAAGCAGTAAATTTTTTATAAAAGTGCAAAAGGTAGATGACAGCCTGTGGGCACCCACTTTAACTAAGATATCTAATGATTTGTTAGCATAACCCTAAATTTTAAGCTATCCTTCTGATTACATGATTGTATTGGGTGCATTTTTACTAAATTAAAAAACTTTTCAGAAGTGTTAAACCAGTAGTCAGATTCCAACCCTCATTGCTACATCTGTAAATTTAATACATATATTTCTCATCAAAATAACTTTAGAGCTATAATTTCACTATTCTGCCTGTGCTGAAAGTACCCTTTAAAGTTATTTGAAATAATTTTAAGCATTTTCTACTTATGAATCACATAAGCATTTTCTACTTATGAATCACATTTATAGTAACATGTAGTGTTCTGAGCCTTCTTAGCATTTTAAAGTATTTTTATCATTTTATCAAGGTATTAAATAAGAAATAGTTGTTATAGAAATCTTTTATTGTTTTATAAATTAAAGATTGTATTACTGAAATAATGCATTTTACTGCTTATAAATTTTAATAATTTTCACATTAATAGAAGTGAATTGCAGCTTAACACATTGGACATAAAAGATCAAAAATTTAACTTATTTCAAGTGAATTATTTAATAAAAATACATTTTAGGCAAACTTTTAAGTGCTAGGTTATTACTTTAGAGTGCATATCACATGAAAAAATATATTTAAATTTAACATGTTTTAGTAATTAAAACTAGACTAAATCTGCTTTCAACAGATTTTTTTTAAAGATTTATTTATTTATTTGTACAGAACTGGGGTACAGGCCAGAGATGTGGAGGGTGAGAGGATTCACCAGAGACAGAGAGGGGAGCAGAACAGGCAGATCAACGAAGTTCACTGCTGAGGGGAGCAGCGGGTGGGTCAGGAGAGGTCTGCTGCGCCATGTGGTCACCTCTGGGGCAGGCGGGGATCGAACTTATGGGGAAGTGGCTTAAGCTTCTTGGTGCTGTGCTTTAACCTGCTGTGCCACAAGGGAGGGCCCCTCAACAGATTTTTTTTAACTGTGGAGGTTTATGTTTATGTTTTCTATCTTAAATAACAGATGACAGAGACAATTTTAAACTTCTTTGTAAAAATTTCTTTACAAATATGCCATTTTGGTCAGCTAGTTTTTATTGCCAAAAAAATTAGATTTAATTTATTCTAAATTAAAAATAATTGTAATGCATTTTGCTTGAAAATTTTTTGTAAGTGACAAAGCTATCTTCACATTTTACAAATGAATTTTCATTGCTTGAATATAACTTACAGATAAAGCAAATGTGTAGCATTAATTCTATTTTTCAGTTTATCCTTAACATTTATATTTCAAGATCAAAGTTCCTTGCACTTTGCCTTTCAACAGTGGCCAGTTTACATCTAAACTAAATAATCATGAGTATAAAGCACTTAGAGCTGTACAATTATAAGTGAAATTGAGCATAGCTTTCAGGGCTCTCTTGCTATCCCACCCTGACTGTTTTGTAGGTTCTCATGTTGTTATGTTTTAAATGGAAAAGATATTAAAATTATATTAGTTATTTTATAATAGTATGCCAATCTGGATACACATATATCTATTTCTTGTCCCTCTGCAAATACATTGATATCTATATTTAGCATTTTTAGTAAGAAAAAATAAAGAACTGTTAACCACACTCTTCCTAACAGACTAGAAATCTTAAGAAATTTTGTGAATACAGAAATCAAATATAATGGAGATGACAAACTAGAAGTCATCATAGCCTGAAACACATATAGGGAAGAATAACATGTTGTTTTGGGGATGTTCAAAATTTAAAATCGCCCGATAAAAAGAGCAGGATGGCTGCCAGAGACAATGGGCAAGGTTATTGTTTGTGTTAGTTCTTGGACAAGCAGAATTTCCCCCTGGACCTCAATAGTCAGAATGAGCAGAGAACAGGGAGGAGTAGTAGCCCGCAATCCCCAGAAGAAATGCAACCACCAAACCTTGCTGATGGAGCCTTAGAAGTTGCAGTCAAGGCTCATTGTGTCACCCACAGCAACCAGAGACAAGCTCCATAACCCACTGGTGTTTACCAACGGACCAGCAATGAACAAGCTCCATAACCCACTGGTGTTTACCAATGGACCAGCAATGAACATTGCTCTTAAATACACTCATGAAAATGGTGGCACAATTACATCATCCTTAAAGCAGTAGATAATGTGAAGTATCCAAAGTTGATAAACCAAGACATAGCACCCATGCCTATTCTTTAACAATATGATGACAAGTATCAAAAAAGCTGAGAACCCAAATATTCAAAGGGAAAAGGGCACAATAGGATCTGGGCAGGGAACAGATGAGGCAGAGCCTGTTGCTTTTCATTTTCTAGAGTTTGACATTTAGTTTTGTTTTTCTTGTTTTACAACATAGGATGATAAACTGGTGAATTACTGACAACATGGTTCTGAGAATATCAATTTTCTTGACTTGTGTGATTTTATTAAACCAACTATCATGCTAGTCTAAAAAGAAACTCAATAAAGATATTTCCATTAAAATAGCAGCAACATATCAAAATACCTAGAGAAATATGTTATAAGAAATGAGTAGGCTTACATAATGAAAATTGGACTAAAGAGCATGAAAGTAAGCTTGAATACATTAAGAGAAAATCCACATCACTAGAAAAGAACAAGCAATAAAAAATATGTCATTTCTCCCAAGATTAATGTAAAGTATAACAAAAGCTTTATGAGCGTTTTTTACAAATAAAATTTGGGTATGTGTTTCTTGATTTCATCTAAAAGACATACCTATTTGCCCCACCTCCACAGAATCAGTAAAAGGTCTTTCTTTGCAGAGGGCAAGTGTTGCTAATAGTTGTGAGTCTTAATAGCACAGAAATAGTTAACTGAGCCAATGACACAAAATAATGTCCAGTAATAGGACCAACTATGGTTATTACTTGAATGAGCAAAGAGGTACTATTCAAAAAAATAAAAATAAATTTTAAAAAGATCTATAAATTACGTTAGATTGACTGGCTCTCAATTTTTTAAATTTCTACTTCATGTCATATATAAAAATATATTACATAGGAATTAAAGCTTACTTTTGTAAACACAAACTTGAAAGGAAACTTGCAATCCCATATTACTGCAGGAGTATTTACTATAGCTAAACTAGAAACAACCTAGGTGCTCTGGAACAAATCAGTGGATCAAGACGATTTGGTAGACAGACAGACAGATAGGTCGATAAAGATATAAACACACACACACACACACACACACACACACACACACACACGGAATATTACTCAGCAATCAAAAAGATAAAACCCTGCCATTTGTGGATGCAGCTTCATAGGATAATGCTAAGTGAATTAAGTCAGAGGGACAAAGATAAATACTGAGTGGTGTCACTATATGTGGAATATAAAGTAACTTCTTTAATACTCAGATAAAGACAAACTGAATAAATAATTATTGATAGCTGACTACAGAGCTAAAAAGGGGGAGAGGGAGAGGAAAGCTATGATTGTAGAATATGAATGTGGTAGGTTCACTGTGATGAAAATACCTAATAGGGGTATCCCAATATTACCTCAGTTAAAAATAATCATTAAAAAT
>NW_004567108.1:47260702-47264685 GCF_000260355.1 Condylura cristata | reverse complement strand
GGCCTGTTCTGCTCCCCACTCTGTCTCTGGTGAAGCCTCTCACTGCCCTTGCACCTCTGGCCTGTACCCCAGTACTGTATGCATAAATAAATGAATCTTTAAAAATTATAAATAAAATTATAAAAGTATTAGGAGACAAGTTAAAACAATTTTTCTTTATTATTTTTCTTTGGTCTGGAAAGGCTTTACATAAATACCAGAAATTTAAAAAGGAAAACCTAAAGCTATGAAAGGGTGTAAGGTGAGGTTAAGGTAAGAAATATTTGCTTCATGATATTTTTGTATTATTTGAAATCCTTCACAAGCATATCAAATTTATGTATTATCTATATAATTTACTTTGAAAAATATATAACTAATAATATTTTACAACTAGCAATGTCTCACACTTGCTGATTCCAGATCTCTAGATCTCTAGGAATCTCTGCACCCAGCCAGCTACAGTCCCTCCACCAATGGCGTTTACTTGCTCCCAGGAACAGGAGTGGTAAAGAAATGATCAGAAACTGCTCATATGAGAATCTGGTGGTTATATATAGGATATAGTCTGAAACATATAGAATGATACATAAGAATTAGTAGAAAGATTTGCTTACTTAAAGTAGAAAGATAACTTTGCAAGTCACCTCCTGGTTCCTAGCACTATTGTTACTTTGCATTTAAAATTTCATAAATATATGTTTAGTTTCTTCTAACTCCTTTATTTTCTTTGGAGGCCAGGGGAATCTGTTTGTTACCTCTTTTTTTTTTTTAAGATTTATTTATTTGTGCTTACAGAACTGGGGTACAGGCCAGAGGCTTAGGGGCGGCGAGAGGCTTCACCAGAGACAGAGCAGGGAGCAGAACAGACAGATCGACGAAGTACACTGCTGAGGGGAGCAGAGGGCGGGTCAGGAGAGGTCTGCCTCGCCATGTGGATCTCCTCCGGGGCAGGCGGGGATCGAACTCATGTGGAAGTGGCTTTAGCTTCTTAGTGCAGTGCTTTAACCCGCTGCGCCACCAGGGAGGGCCTCGTTACCTCTTTTAAAGTTGTTTTATAATTTCAAAACCTTCAATGTCACTGTACAGTATTTCACTTTTCATCACAGATCATGTAGATAAACACAACCTAGTCTTGCTTTCCCTTTCAACTTTGCCATTTTGGTAGTTCTGTCAGTTCTTATTAATACATTATAATCTTTTTTAGTAGAAATTATTACTAATTAGTTGTGAAAACTTACATGTTTTCCAGTTAAAATCGCATTTTAAAAATTGAATATTACACCCAATACAACCTATAATTAATGGGCTGTATGTCAAATCCTGTCAAGCAGTATTTTTTTTTTAATTTCTTTCCTCCTCTTTTTTCCCTTATAACAACAACAAATTTTTTTTTAAAAAATTTATTTGTTTATTCATAAAGAACTGGAGTACAAGCCACAGGTTCAGGGGTGGTGAGAGGATTAACCAGAGACAGACTGGGGATCAGCAGAACAGGAAGATTGGTGAAGTCACTGCTAAGTGGAGCAGCAGTCGGGTCAGGAGAGGTCTGCAGGGCCATGTGGGTCACCTCCGGGTGGGGCTCGAACTGGCACTAAAGCAGCTGCGACTAGCTTGCAGTGTTGCGCCCTAACCCACTACGTCATCAGGGAGGGCCAAAAGCAACAATTTTTAAAATGCTCACCACTTTCCTATCCTCCTGAAATATCCCAGAGCCTCAACTGAGTCTTCTACCTGCAGAGCAAACCTTTGACCACATGCCTAAATATTGCACAATGATTCTGGCAAGACAAGAGTAAGATTACGTCGGTTGCATGTTGTTTTTGTGTTGCTATGAATATCCAAGTGTTGGAAAATTTGATTATCATCATTTGGTCTGGCAATTCTTAAGAAATCCAAGATACACTGATAAGTTTACTACTTCTGGAATAGGCTGTTCTCCAGTGTAAAATACTCAATGTCAATTTTTATTCTTTTAAAAGTCTAAGAAAAAGCTGCTCCTTTTTGAATATTCTGATTTCATTTGAGGTCCTTGGTAGGAAGTAACATCCCTAATAATTACTTTCCTTTTATAGAACCCCAAATCAGTTGAAAATGGGCGTGACTTTCTCATTTTATTAAATGATGATTGTGTCTGTCTAGGTTAATCAAGTTCTGAAGATTCACTTGCTTGGAATTCAGAGACTCAACTGCCTTTTGCTATATTCTGCCTTGAGTTCTGATGAGGGCAAACAAAAATAAATGCAAAATTCTTAGTTTACTCTCAGAAATATAATAGTTTCTAAAACATTTTTATTGTTGATTGTTACTATTTCATGGCATAATCACCACCAAAGTGGCCTCATAATAATAGTAAACATAGATTATGTGTTAACTAAATGACACAACTCTGTACTAAGCTCTTTTAAAGGGATTAGTTCAAGAAATAGATACAATCTTATTCTCTTTTACAGATAAGGAAACAGTCTTTAACAAGTTAAACAATTTATTTAAGTTTACTCAGAGGAAAAATACTATCAAAACAAAGCAGTCTTCCTTCATAGCAAGGTTGCTACAATCTAAAATAGGACCAAAGGCCCCTTTCTCAGCATAAAATCATTGTGATGCAGAAGACTCATAGAAAATACCAAAAAGGAGCTACAAAGGAACTAATTTATCCACAGAAAATGATCTTCTATAATTACCTTCTCCAATTTACTATCACTTTGACCCACCATAGTGATAAATTTACCTCCAATTTCATTCCTCTCCTCTTGTCAGTATTTGGATTAGGAATTTTCTTGGTTGCCACAGAGTCAAACCTCAGCTTTGAAAGACATTAAGAATTAAATCAATGTGAGGATGTCCTGGGATCAGTTTTAATAGATGACTCTACAGTGTTCTTTCAAATCACCAGTCACACCTGCTATGAATCAAATGCAGCTGATGGACCGCCATTGCTGCTCAGACTCAGCTTTTTATCACTCTTGTTGAATCCTTTCATTTTCTCTACTTGAATTCATTGGTCTCGGTTGTTCAACTTGACTTCCTTCCGCTCACTCAGATAGCTGAATAGTAGCTGCCAGCCAAAGCCAGAAACTGAGTTTCTTGACAAGGAAAGACTTCAACAATGAAAAAGGGCATGTTGCTTCAGTTTGCATTAGGTGTGACATTCAGAAATTGTACTGAAATACTTTAGAAAAATATGGTTTGGAGATGGTCCAGTGGGGACATAATATGTCTATTAGGACTACACCATTATAACCCATTAATGGTATTTATTATTATAGCTATGGTGTAATATTTACCTGACTTTTGCAAAGTGTACCCAGTGACAGGAAGAAGCCTGAGTAAGATGTGAATAGTGCCTCTGCTGTATATATTAGGCTTCCAGTTTTAAGCATTGAACTCTCCAAACAATTCTGCAGCTTCTGTTTCTGCTCTATGGCACTATGTTTTGTTTTGTTTTGTTTGTTTGTTTGTTTTGTTTTTGTCGTCATTTTGCAGTAAGAAATACCAGATATTGTTTCTAACATAAACATGGTAAACATAAACATGGTAAATTGAAGGGAAACCTGTATTTCCCTTCTGCCTGTCACCCAACCAATAAATGACCAATATCTCAGAGGTTCTGGTTCTCATGTTACTGGGGGTTCATCAAAAAATGATAGCAGCTGCCAGTTGAGCAGAAATTTAATTAATACAATGTCTACATTTGACACCATTTAGAAAGTTCTTTGGAGAAAGTAGACAGTAAAAAGAATACCTGGTTTCTTTTTTACAGATCAATTAAATCCTGTTCTTCACTTTTTTAAAATTGAAACAGTTGTAGTTATTCTACCCCTGACAGATTCCCTTATTTTTAAGGTTATTGACATTTATTCCTGGCAGATGGTAATATTTCTAGTGAACCAATCACATTGTCTACTTGAGGACTTCCACTGAAATGATTTTGTGTGCCTATTTCATGAAGGTAGACCTAAAGGAGGTGTTTTTCTTATTTTTACCCCCCGGAGGCTGATCAC
>NW_004567108.1:47258115-47259698 GCF_000260355.1 Condylura cristata | reverse complement strand
TCTTTAAAAAAAAATTAATGACCTGAATCAGACATGAAAAAGTGTTAGACAAACACAAATTGAAGGATGGATTATATAAGCAACTAGTCTTCATACTTTTCTTTCCTTCTCCTTCTGTCACATCTTCTTTTTCTTCCTTCCTCTTTCAGTTCTTTCTCTATCATATTTATCCTTCATTTCATCTTTCTTTCCATCCTTCCTTCCTCTTCATTTCTACCTTGACTAGATTGATCATATTCTCTTTGTTTTTTTTATGTTCTTTACTATTTTGGGTGATAGGCATTCTTTTTTATTCCTTTAAATTTTGTCTATGTATTTTAATATGAATATTTGATTTAAAGCAGTCTAAAATTAGCCAAGATTTTTATTCTGCCCCCAAACAATGTAAGAGTTTTTAGAAAACTTTAAGTCTAGATTAAAATTGACTTCATGTCCTTTATTTTTTTTTTCTTTTAGAAGTATATCTATTAGTAGTTCTCCCGGAATTTAGATTTTGTGAGTGATCAACATAAGTATTTGCCCAAAATGTGTTTGCCTGACCTTCAGTGTTGAAAGTTTTTTTAGCCACTATGGGAAACTGGTATATTCTAGCTCTCACTAATGAAGCTTCAGTTCATGCCCCAAACATGAGACTTTTCTCCACACAAACACACACACATTTAGATATTCTTTCCAAAGACACAGAACAAAGAGCAAATGAGTCAGTGAGCTAACATTAATCTATTGATCTCCCCAAAGAAGGCAACTGTCATTGATGACATTGTGGTTTTCTTTATGGCAAATTAAAGATAGATACCCTTGTCATCTAGTTTTGATTGTACAAATAAAAAAATAGATAGCATGAAACAAAAAGCCTTTTGATATGAGAAAGAGCTAAGGAAATCTATACATAATATCTGAAATCTAAACATGCAGTGAAAAACTGCATTACCTGCATCATAAACTTGTCCTGATGCCTTAGTTTTTTTATCAATGCTATAGCAAATTATCAAAATCTTATCATTGAAAACAACTCAAATCTATTATTTTATGGTTCTGGAGGTCAGTCACCCAATACATGCTTCACTCCCGTTAAAATTAAATGTTGGCAGCTTTCTTCTGGAAATGAGGAGAGAACCAGTTTCCTTGTCTTTTCTAGCTTCTAGAAGCCAATACATGACTTGGCTCATTGCTCCTTTTCTCTGTCTTCAAAGTTAGCCAATGTAGAGCCGAGTCCTTCTCTATATTAATAAGTCTGACCTCCTCTTTTGTCTTTTTCCACTTTTCAGGACCTTGTAATTCTTTTGGACCCACCCAAATAATCTAGCACAATCTCCCTATTTTAAGTTCAATAAATTAGAAAACTTGCTTCCATCAAGTAATCTTTAATTTTAAAGTCTGCCACTTGAAGTGTCAAAGGGTGTTCTCCTAGAAATAGAATCAATTAGGAATTAGGAGAATTGACTAGAAAATGAAGTGTGGATGCCTTTCCGTTGACATGAATTCTCTCTAGAAAGCTGCTTGAATTTCATTAATCACACAACAAAATGATGTACTGAAATTAGAAAACTTGAATGGGATATAGCATGTCATGCTTATCACTT
>NW_004567108.1:47167839-47257400 GCF_000260355.1 Condylura cristata | reverse complement strand
CCCAGGCCACATTTTTAATTTTGCTTCTAAGTAGATATTTTTTCCATTGTTTCATCATCTCTGGCATTAACTTTGCTTGCACTCACTGAGCATTCACTATGGGTTGAGGTGCTGTGTAAAATGCCTAATAAATATTATCTTGCTTACTTCTCTTCACCTCTCCAGGTAGTTCTTCTTATCATCACTTTGCAGTAGAAGACATGGAAACTTGACATTTGGTACCCAGATTCAAAGAGCCAGAATAGAAATTTGAACCCAAACCTGCTTAATATGAATTTGGTGTTTCTGACCCCCAGTCTATATTGCTTCAAACTTAGGAACTAAACTGGCATATTGCTTTATTCTTAGACAAACTTCTCCGAGTGGGAACTTTCTTAGTTTTTCTGACACACACAGAGGCATCTAGCACAGACAGGAACACATAACAGGGCCCATTGGATGAGCAGATTTGGCAAGAACATGAACTTTCAGCAGACTGCTACCATAAGCAAGGCGATTGGCCCAAATTTAACATATGGCATTGGTGAAGTGATGACGTGATTATACCCCAAGTGGAAGAACCTATTCTACGCCTGTCAGGGATGTCCAGTAGGTTAAGAGAATTTTGGAAATTCCCTTCACTGATGTTACCATAACATGGAAACTTTGGCCAGCAAGTCACCTCGCTGAAACAAGTAGTCAAGAAAATATCAGCGCCTGTAACTACAAAATGTACACAGTTTCAACATCCAACCAGTCGTCACAAAAGTAGCCCCAAGTAATTCCACGAAGGAGTGGTCTGTGGTCATAGCCCAGTCTCTCTGGGCCTGTTCCCTGCTGCCCTCAACCAATCCTTTGGGGACACTAAAGTGCGGGTTCACAGAGCCCCGCCCTAGTACGAAATTCCAAAGCACTTATACTTGTGTTTAATGATAATAATTAAGGATTAAAAAGCCCTCTTCAGTGCACACAGGTGAAGCATTTTATTAGCCATGCAGCGATGGATCATTTCTGAGATCAGCACATCTTTAAATATAGTTTCTTGACTCTGTCTTGTCCACAGGAGCACCAGCATATACTCAACAGTTTTTTCAGACATTAAGCCACTGCTGCTCATTTGGAGTAGACTAAAGCCCTCTGGGATCTGTAAGCTCCAGGGGAAGAAATCACCCACAAGACTGTCCCCTACATGTGTCCGCTTTCAGTGAATGAGCTAATTCAGACTTGGACAAGCAAATGATTGAGGGAAAGACAGAAGGCACCACTGATGAAAAGCAGGGCCCCAGGGGCCCAGATTAGACTTTTAGAAAACCCCATCAGTGAGGCAAGGCACCTGGGAAGAGTTCTTGGTCCCCTGTGTACATCCTGCTTTGCTGCTGAATATGGTGCTTGGCACAGGGTAGGCGTCTGTGGGTTGGATGAAGCTGTTTCCAGCTCACTGGCACAGGGTCTTCATATAAAATGAGCCTGTAGCTGAGGCCAGAAATAAGCCAGATTATAATTTTGGCAACGTTTTTAGAGTTCTATTCTCAAAACCTAGTCTTGGCTTAGCCCATTTTATTCTTCTTTCCCCCTCTAACTTTCTGGATCTGAATATGGGTCTTTCGTGTGAGTAATCCACCACTTGGCCTCCAAACTGTACTTTCCCAAGGTCAGCATGACACCGCATTATCTGTGTTCTCTCTGTTCACATTGTGCTCTGGCCAGACTGCCAGTGTGACACCAGAGTTTACCACCCCACAGACCTGCACACCCATTGAGTGTAAGATGGCCTGAAATGGTCATCCACCGGCTCTGAGGATGGGCAAGGCTGGCAGCAGAGGCCTACTCTTCCCACCCCCATGCTCTTAGATCTAGGTACCAGCGGCTTCCTCTCTCAGCCACCTTGAGAATGTAGCTAACGTCATGTGCTGTGAGTGCTGTGAGTGGGAAGTTTCATTGTCAATTGCCACCAACACCATCAGAGGATGAGGATGTCTGTCGGCAGTGGTTCTTCATCTTTGGGGCAAACCAGATGTACTCATTGAGCTTTTTAAAAATGTGATACGTTTTCCCCAGCACTCAATATTCTAATGCAGCCAGTATGAGAACCTTTATCTTGATAAGCCCTCTGTGTGATTTTTAATATACATTGCACTAGTCAGACTAGACGAGGCATTGGTGGCAAATAATCTCCTAGCCTGGAAGTTTTTTTCTTGCTCAGACACAAGTGCTTCTTCCAAGACAGATACCCAAATGTGTCCAGCATGGAGGTAGGGGAAGTCCCAGAGGAGAAAACTGAGGCGTGCTAAGGTGGGGACTTTCTCCATCACAAAGAAAGTTAGGTTAGAGCACTTGGTCTTCAACTGGTGCTTTCCACACTACACTACACTATCTTCCTCCTTCCAGCTTTGAATAATAGGAATCTAGTGATTTTTTTCCATCTTCAGAAAAATAACATGTTAGGCAAGCAGGTATGAGAGAGGAATAGAATCAAAGCTGAGGTGAGGGATTGGAGAAGAGGCAGCCAATATCACCAAAAAGTGCCAGATGGGAATTGCGTTGTCTTTGTGTTTTAGGGATTTTGACTTTGACAATTAAGAATCTTAACACAACATAAAAGTATTGCTTTTGAATTGGAGAGTGATGTGAGGTCTTACCAAACCTAGTTTCCAAATGAAAAGCATAAGTCCCCCAAGTAAATCCTAATCGTGGTGGAATTAGGTTATGGGCAGGGGTTCTTCTACTACTTTGCCTTCCTAAATGCTTAGTATCCTTTCCTGGAGCAGCTTATAGGATCCCAGTAAAGAAAATGTATAAGCTTTTCAGCCCAGCAAAATCTTCCACTTAGCCTTTGTTTCTTTTCTCACAGGTGTTTCTAGTACTCTAAGCTTTTGACAATGGAACAGGAGACTCTAGGAATTGGTTATAGACCAATAGCTGACATCATTGTGGGACTCACAGGTTCTCAGTAAATGGTTGCAATGAATGGAATCTTGGAGAATCTACAGTTCCCTGAACTCCATGAACTATTCTACCATGTAATGTATTGCTCAAGATAAATTAATCTCATATGGCAAATAGCCACTAAGATCTTGATCATTTTTCCATCTACAAACAGTAACGTATTGAGGGATTACTTTTGTTTTAAAAAAAACTCTAGAACCTAATATGCTGGAATCTCTTTGAGGACCCAGACTATGCTATTTATCTCTTCAAACCTAGTGTAGCGCCTTACCCAGTATATCCCACTTAGATGGATGAAGGTCGGCCTTCCCCTCTCCATCTCCAACCCCCTCTCCTTTCCTTTCTTCACACTTTAGCAGTGGCCTTCAGTAGCTTGTCAGGGATGCTGCAGGTGTCATGGAGCTGAGCAGCCCAGTGAGGTTTGTGCCTGCTGCTCTCTTAGTGAGTTAGACATCTATGTCAGGCCAGCTGGTGCTATGATGCATTCCACAGCAGATCCCTTGGTATATGTTTTTTCCCCCCCAGTAAATGACACAGCCCATAACGAATGTTCTGTGGTTCTGGGGTGCTAATTCTGCCCCTTTCTGCTTCCCTCCTCCTCCTCAAGTTTCCTCCCCCTCATCCTATGTCATTCTGGTGTATATATGCGTCATTAGCAACCTCTCACTGAGGCTGGAACATCGCTATCATCTATGAATAGATTTTAACAACCTCCTTCAAGCTTCCTCTCAGGCTGCACTGACTCAGCTACACTCAGAACGGGGAACACTTTGACTGATGGCTGCTTTGCCATCCTCAGGTGTGACTATGAGAATACAATCCAAAAGGTGCAGGAGAACCAGGCTTCCTGAAATAATAATCCACCACAGCAACCTTAAGGGAAGAGAGTTATCGTGGATAGTTGTGGGTGACATGATTGTTCATGCTATGAAATTAGGGACTGATAAAGAGACATCTTTCAGGTTTGGGCTTTCATCTGAAGATTAAAAGCAAATTGCTTTCTCTGAGAATGCATATTTAGAGAGCTGGTTTGCAACTAGCCAAATGGAAGGCAAAGCAGCTTTCCAGAAGGCAAATCTGGGTCATGAATTCACAAGTGATGGTTGTTATGGCTCTCACACTGAATCTGAATTCACAGCTACTGCCTTTAATTAGTGACAGGACAGTCACCAGAGCAGCCAGCTGCAAAACCTGCCTCTTCAGGCTGGAGAGACAAGAGAGACCATTTCTGGCTCAGGCAAACACAGCTGCTTCACGCACCCGGAATGTGTGGGAACAAACTGGGCTTGCATCTTATATAGGATGAAACCAGCCAAAGAGGTTTTTCCAGAAAGAGGTAACCTCTTGGCTGTTTATTAATAGGACAGTGGATTCACCCGATAAAAATGTTTGGTGGTGTCTGCTTAATTGTACTCAGGCAGTTATTACTGCAATTAAGGAACCTGCAACATTGCAAAACCTAGTCTAGACTAGTATTAAAAAGAACCTGTTTGTGATTACTTTTGGTTAGGAGGAGATAAACAGTTCAATCCAGACTCTCATCCCAGTATTTACTTGGTTTCCCTCTCCTCCCTTCCCTTTGAATACCTTTGACTTTCCTAAAATCTGTGATCATTAAGGTTTGGGTTTTTATATTCTTCATCTGGAGGCTAACCAGAAAGTAACTAGAGTGGGAGCAGGAGCAGCTTCAGAGTCAGGTAGGAAGGTGGCTGGGAATATATCCAGGTCTCAAAATACCACCTCTTACGGAATCTCCTTTTCCCCTGAGACACCTCTACTTCAGTTACAATGAATCTTCACTGCTGGTGGAGTCTCCCATCATGTGCTGTCATACTTCTTTGTCTCTTCTTCATCTTCAGTCTACAGCCACGCATTATTTGTTATTCTCCCTCCTTTCTAAAGTCAGCCTAAGTGAAGAGTTAAATGTACCTTCTTAACATGAAGGTACATTTCATCACTGAAAGGTCACAGCATTTCCCATCCATTCATTTGTGCACTTACCTAAGTGAATCCTTAGATTGTTATTTAACAGTTTGATGGGTGTTCATTATCTCCGAAATCACATTTTAAGTACTTGGGAGCGGTGACATAATTAGGAGTCTGTGGAATCAACAATAGATTCTAAAACAGATAGGGTCTTTAGGAAATTCTTGCAGCTAGCAGATGCATTTTTTTTAATTAATTTTCTTTTTTTGTGGTTTTAGTTTCCTGAAAAATGGTGTGGAAACTACAGGTTTCCTCATTTAACCCTCACCCCACCACATGCCCCCAACTCTATGTTTCCCCAATTATTGACTTATTCCATTAGGATGGCACATTTATTGTAATTCAGTTGTACATTCTGCAGGTTTTGATAATATATACCGCTTTATATCTACTAAAGAATAGTTTTATTAACCTAAAAATCTCTAGCATTCCACTGATTCATCCCTGCCCCACACCACATATATCAATACGTGCCAAACTTTGCTATCTGCTGAACTTTTTATAGTTTATAGCTTTATTTTTCCACAATGTCATAAAGTTGGAATCATGCAGTATGTAGTCTTTTCAGAATGGCCCTTTTCACTTAGCAATGAGCAGTTAATAATATTTCGTGTTTTTTCATGGTTTGACAACTAATTTTTGTATTGTCTAATAGCACTTCACTGTCTGCTTTTACCTCAGTTTATCTATTCACCTACTGAAGGGCATTTTGGTTGTTTCCATGATTTGACAACTATGAATAAATTGGCCATAAATATTCATGCTCAGTTCTCTGAGCTTTTGACATCTGGAGACCCTAAACTCTCCTGCATACATAACTCAATAAGATAATTTCCTTTGAAACTATATGGAGAAAACTAGTTTTCATAAGACTGCTAACCTGTATCCGCTCCATATTCCAAATTCCCTTATGATAACTGTAAAACCCTATGACTAAAGTGGGAAAATAAGCTTAGCATTACTATTCAGAGTAGGATATCCAAGTTGCTATTTCCACTAGGAAAAAACTGAGACTAGAAATGTCATTCTGAGTCCTTGACATCTGGAGACCTCGACCTCACATTCTCAAACACAGACAGCACACCTACAGGAGCTCACCTCACCTGGGCCACACCTCAACCAGTGAGGTCAGCAAGAGTGTGTCACAGGAGATGATTCTCTTTGATGTGAAACTTACTGGCCAAGGGTCTTTCCTTTGCCATGTGAGAAACATGGTTTATTGCTGGCCTTTGAAGAAGTCAAACATTGAAATTACTGTGGAATATTTTTACTCATCTCCCTTTACCTATAATGGGAAATTAATCTGATCACTGACCATAATTGTTTCATGTATGTATGAAATACTTATGAGTCTTATTTTCTGTGACTTTCCAGTGTATTACTCAAATATGTGTGGGGTGGGGGGGAGTGAGTTTTGACCACAGCCTAACTTAATTTCAATTATTTTAAATACATTTTAGATTCTGTAGCTCTGGCCCTACGCCACTAGTTACCTTTGGCTTACCTATTGAATAGATGCTAAGTATAAAAAATACCATTTGATCCACAGTTTCATGTCCCATTTAATTATATTCATCTGTTTCAATTAAGGACGAGCTAAAAGAAACTGATTTTAATAATTGTGTTTTCTTGGGCAAGTGTACTTGGCTTCCACATTGGTCACTATAGAAATGACTCATCTGGCTGTTATTGTTTAGCTTTTTCTATCTGCTCTGGCAAAAAGTGATTAGTATACTGAATAAAGACTCTAAGGCTAGAAAGTTATGATAAGTACATTCTTGGGTCTTTATTCCTATGGGAAAAAAATTATGGTTCAATTAAGAGAGATACTTACAGGTTAACATCTTTTACCAAATAATTATTAAGTATTCTTTCCAATGCTCCCTCAGTGCATACCCAGACATGGCATTATAACTGGCAGAGAACCCCAGCATAGGTGAGCTATGGGTAGGTGGAATGGCTACAGCATCACTTTCATTTAGAGGAGAATATAACCTTTTACATTTTTTTTTAGATTATTTATTCATACAGAACTGGGGTACAGGCCAGAGATGGGGAGGATGAGAGAACCCACCAGACACAGAGTGGGGAACACAACAGACAGATCGATGAAGTACACTGCTGAGGGGAGCAGCGGGCGAGTCATTAGAGGTCGGCCACGCCAAGTGGTCACTCATGTGGAAGGTTTAAGCTTCTTAGTGCTGTGCTTTAACCCGCCGAGCCACCAGGGAGGGCCACCTTTTACATTTTAAAAATTCTATACCAAATCTACAGAGGCTACTAAGTAGAAATTACAGTTCAGGCTAGATAAAATGGAAAGAAGATTTATCTCATTCAGCAGGAGTCTGAAAGGATCCCATTGCTCGAAGACTTAATACATCTTGCTGTCTTCATTAATTTGTTAGTTGTAATTAGAAATTCTTCGATGATACTTCAAAGCAATATTTTCTATTTTAAATTTGTCATTAAAATTTACTTTTAGTAATCAATTTTTCTTACCAAGGTTAATCAGAAATAAAAACTTTACACTCAAGTTAAAAATTTCTAAATAAAAAAAGACAACTCAATTTAAAATTAGATAAAGGCCAAATGAACTGAAATCGTATATCCACACAAAAACCTGCACAGGTACTTTCTCTCTTTTCCCCAGTGCTGCTAGGAGGTAGCCACCATCTCTACTGGATGTCATGAGTGCTCCTGGATCCCTCACAAAGCCCAAGAGTATCAAAAAGAGGGTAAAAAAAGTTCATAATAGCACCAGTCAGACCAATATGTGAAAATTAAGCATAACTGGCTGAAACCCAGAGGCAAGCATAACAAGGGATGCAGAAATTCAAGGGCTAGATTTTGATACTCAACTTGGGTTACAGAAGCAACAGGAAGAAAAAGCCCAAACGGCCTGATGGGTAGGAACCGGAAGTTCCTGGTGCAATCAAGGAACTGAAAGTGGCACTGATGTATAATCCATGTTACTGTGTGAGATTACTCACAACATCTTTCCAAGACCCACAAATCCAATGTGAAAGAGCAGCAGCCTACTTGGGTTTGATAGTCACCAATGCCAACACCAGGCCACACAGCAAAAACAAATAAGAAAAAAGTTCATGCACACATGTATTGTGTTAATAAAACTATAAATCTGTAAGGAAAAAATTAAATAACCCACCTGCTCATGGATATATAGAGCAGTTTTATTTATAATTGTCCAAATATGGAGACAGACAAGATGTTTTTCAACAAGTAATCAGATAAGCAAACTGGTGCAACCATTTAATGCAATATTTGTGCTGAAAAGAAATGAGTTGTCAAATCATGAAAAAATATGGAGGAATTTTAAATATATATTACTAAGTAAAAGAAGTCAATCTGAAATGACTCCATATTTACATTTTGGTTGTAAATGGAAAGGGCAAAACCATGGAAACAGTAGAATGACCAGTGTTTGTCAGAGGATGATTAAATGGAGCACTAGGCCTTTTAGGGCAATGAAACTACTTTATATGAAACCATCATGGTGGGGACAAGTTATTATACATTTTTCAAAACCCATAAAACAAGCTAGAACTCATTGGACTTCAAGAATGAAACCAAACCTAGCAGCTCTCCTTCCAAGACTGCCTACCGCTGACTACACAGGCTCTTCTTGTAACAAACCTGTTCCATGCACAGGCAACGCTTCTGCCCACCAGTGACTATAAGTGCCTCTTGCCTCTTTCTCTCCTTTCCTGGGAAACCTGTCCCTTTGGATCTATATGAAATATATATATATATATATATATATATATATACACACACACACACACACACACACTCAAACACACACACCTATTATGTGGATGTATGTGTGTGTGGAAACTGAACTGTGGTTGCTAATAATTTGACAGTGCTGGTTCATCACTTGATTATGGCAGATGTATCACACTGGTGAAGGGATGTTGATAGTGGAGCGTACTGCTGCAGGGGAGGTATTTAGGAACTTACTGTTCTATCTTTCTGTGAACCTAAACGCAATCTAAAAAGTAAAGTCTTTAAAAATGGGGTAAAAAATAAGCCCATTTTAATGAATGGTCAGTGAACACATGAAAAGGAGCCTCAACACAATTAATCACCAGGAAATGTAAATTCTAACTACAATGAGATACCATTACACACCCACTAGAATGACTAATACTACAAAAATTGTCCATATCCAGTGTTGGCAAGGAAGTAGCACACTTATAACCTTTAGACATTGCTGGCAGGATATAAAATAATGTATTCACTATTTCTTATGAAGCTTAACTATTTACTTACCCAGCAATTCCCTTTTTTGAGAATTAGAAACATAAAAAGAAGAGGGATGCAGAAACTTTCATACCGGTTTTATCCATAATAACCCCAAGCTGGAAACAATTCAAACATATAATAACTAGTGAAGGGATAAACAAATTATGGTATAGTCTTACATTAAATTCTATTAAAGTAAAATGAACTGCTAATTCAGGCCACAACATTGTTGACTCTCACAGTAATTATGCTGAACAAAAGAAGTCAGACACAAAATAGCTCAGATTGCATGGCTGAATTTATATGACATTCTATACCAGGCAAAACTAATCTATAATGATGGAAACCAGGTCAGTGTTCATTTGGGAAAGAGGGGAGACAGATTGCCTGCAAAGCAACATGAGGGACCTTCCTTGGGAGTTTGAAGCATTCTATAAATTGAACGGGTTGGTTCTTATACAAATGTACCTTTTGTCAAGTATAAAGACACCTTGAAAATGTATGGTATATGAAAACTATATATCAATATAACAGATTTTAAAAATCAGGTTATTTCCAGAGATGGCAAAACATACCCTATGCTCGTGGTAAATATTACTAGTCGATTGTGGTATATTTTTCAGTTTTGTGGCATTCAAACCCATTGTTCCAGGTAGCCACTATGAACCTTAGGGTTGATCTGGTCCTTGAAATCTCTTTGCTGTTCCAGATACAGGTCATCTGAGATACCTACCAGATACACCTATGTCCCAGAACAGAAAGCAAAACCAGTTTGTGGACATTCAACGTGTGCACTCACATGGGTGTTCATGTTCACAGTGGCCCGGTATTCTAGAAACTCCCTGCTGCTGCTCTTGTGTTGGTATGATGGTTCTCAGAATTCATGCGTGTATGCATGCTGTCCATGTGTCTGTGCTGTGTGTATGTGGGTATGTGTGTCTGCGGTTTGGAGAAAGAAAGGGCTTTTTATGTTTGTTTGTTTCAGAACTAATGTTCTGACGTCATCATCATGAAACAAAAGATTTTCATTAAGGGCCCCTCATATTCATGATGCAGGAGGCCTACAAAAAGGCACAGCTGTCCTGGCAGCATGATTCAAGCCATGCAGCCTCTGGAACTGGTTCGATTTTGGTTTTTAATCCTTCCTTTTCCTAAGATACAAAGATAACATTAGTTCCTTATTACTTTTTTTTTTTTTTCACCATCTGGCAAATAGGTTGAAGAATGTTTTGTGATGCAAATAGACAATTATATTTTCTTTTAGTCATAAAGCAGTAATTGCTATTTTGCATGGGTTTGGTTTCTAAGTCTTAATTTAGATGTGTGTTCTCCCCTGGGCCTGTTAGAGAAGTGATGGCCTTTAACTACATTTTAAAACACAGGATGGAGCATTTTTGTTGATGGACCGAGTTCATATCGTTGCTTTTGAATGCTATTTCTTATCTTTTTATTTGTGTTGGCCTAGAGTAAAATGAAAACTCTCTGTATTACTGTTACAGGTTAAATAGTACCCCTGAAAAGATCTGCAAATGTGACCTTATCAAAAATAAAGTCTTTGTAGATGATTGAGATAACTTGAAGCCATTGGCTGGGCTCCGATCCAATATAACTGGTGTCCAATGCTTAGATTTCTGAGTCCCAGACCAAAACTATACAGCTACTTGTAGCAGGAGTGGGGACGATGACCCAGGTATCTATTTTTCAAAGTTCCTCCAGGTATTCTGATAAATTAAAGTTTGGTGAGTAGGCTGACCAAAACTATCAGGAACCCCTGGCTGGCTGCCAGCATAACAAAGGAATAACTCACAGACTGACACCTGCCTGGCCCTTGTGTGTGTCTCCAACCAGGGTCTCAAGGGACCACCTCACTCTGCTCTCACCTTCAGAGAAAAGAGCTGCTCACAAGTTCCAGCATAGGCGAGAAAATCCATGCATTATTTACAAAAGGGATTCCTGAAGCCAGAATCTTCCAATGAAACTGCTTCACTCTACCATTCCCAGAAGGAAGAACAGTTTTTAAATAAATAGTTGCTCTCTTAACTACAGTAATTTTTACCCCTCTCTTTATCCCAGGATTACCAGGTTATGCACCAAGAGTTTCTAGCTAGCCTAGCTTCCTTAAAACTACTTTCAAACTGAAAACTATTACTACACTGCATCAAAAGGTAACTTCTAACTGTTCCAAACTCCAGTAATAACTGCATTAGATAGCTCAAGGCTCCAAACTCTTTTGTTTCCCTCTTGTTAGATTCCTCATTTTGTGCCTGAAGTTCACAAAATACAGTGAATAACTATGCTATAAGGGGAAAGGGATAAAACCCAAGATAGAACAGACTGGAATAGAAAGAAACAGGCCATGGAATCACCAACACTTGGATTGGGTGGAATTTGGAAATTCCTGTGTAAACCTGGAGTTCCCCAAAGTTTCTACTGGAAAGTGACTGAAACTCCCCATTGCTTTTGATGTTATCTGTAAGACCATAGGTGGTATTGGAATTCTATTCAGGGCTATCTCAGTTGAAAGCTCCTAGCATTCCTTACTTAACAAGTTCTTTATCTTCATGGAATTTCCTACCACCAACTTTGGTGTCTGGTCCATTGGGAGGATTATTTGATGAAAACTTAACATCATTTAGGTGAGGAAGGGAACTTTAGAGGTCTCTGTCTGAGAAATACTTTTTAGCATTGTAACATAAGATTTTCATTGGACAGCCCAAGAAAAAAGATCTTTTTAAACCCTGTTTTCTAGTTATTCTTTTTAAATAGAAATTCAAATGCAAATACAAGTGACTCCAAATCTCATTCAGCATCACAGCACTGATTTTCCTGACTTGAGAAAATTGGACCCCAGGGGTTACTCTTGACTACTATTTCTAGGCCCAAAATCATAAAATGTAGCTCCATTTTATGTTTTGCTCCTTTGATTAAAATTCCCTTTAAATATAGTATGAATTTCCAACATTTCCACCAGTGCTCAGGTTCAAGAGGTAAATGCTTGCAAAATATAATACAGATTTCTGTTCCCATCTTCACTCCTTCCCACACACAGACTCCAAAAGTAGATTGTTCCTATGAAACATTTTCTAAGCTGAATTACCATAAAGCAAAGAAGCAATTACCATCGACTTATATGGAAATTTTTGAGCATTTCTAGACCCAGAAAATAACCTATCAAATCATAACAAATAATGCATAACACATAAAATAACACTAACCTAAGTAAGAATGTAAGAACACAAGCTGCATGAAATAGTCCCAGGGAAAGATCTTGGCAGTGCTTCTCATTGCTCGAGTAGAGAGGAATATATAAAAGTAATTGCTGAATGTTATTTTCTCTTTTGCTTTTTGTAGTAAGAGAAGTAACATAATGAGAAGTTTTAAAAAGTGAGGGTACCTGTATCTCCAGCATTCCAGAAGCTCCCTGGTGCTGCTCTTGTGATGGTTCTCAGCATTCATGTGTGCATACATGCTGTCCATGTGTCTGTGCTGTGTCCATGTGGATACATGTGTCTGGGGTTGAGAAAGAAAGGATTTTGTTTGTTTGTTTCTGAAAGCAGAATCAATACATAGATTTATACAAAATCTATATTCCTTTACAATTGCTTCAACTTAATTATTTTGACTTGTAGAATAATTTTAATTTTAAATTTCTAATCACTAGCCCTAGTTATACACTTGTAAAATGGAGACAGTTGTGCAGCAAGGGAAAGGGAGAGAAATTATTCAATTTCAAGCTTAAGTTTAAGAAAAACTAAAAAGATAGGTTAAAATCTCAAGGCACCTTCCTCCAAACAGGCCAATGTTATCAACTTTACCAGTTTTCATAAGATCTCTTATTTATTTGTTTTTGTTTTTTAAAAGGTTTATTTATGCATACAGAACTGGGGTACAGGCCAGAGGTGCAGGGGTGGTGAGAGGATTCATCATAGAGTGGGGAGCAGAACAGTCAGATCGACAAAGTGCACTACTGAGGGAAGCAGTGGGCAGGTCTATTAGAATAATATTTAAGATTATATTTTGTTATTACATATACTAACTTCTTGCTTTCAGGAAAACGTTCCCCAGATATGTCAACTATTTCATAAATTGACCTATAGGTTTCCTCTAGTTATTTTATTCTGATTTATGCCAATTTAACAATAAATACCACACACCCACAGTAAATAGTCTCTTATCACCACCAGATTAAAGGATTTAGTATTTTACAACAGAGAAATCCATAGTATTTAGTAAAATATTACTATATCATTATTGCACTGGCTGAAATAAGGATAGTTATTGGTGCATAGACAAATTCAGATAAAAAAAGCCAACTGAAAGAGGGAGGAAAGGAAAAGCTAAGTTATATTAAAATGAAACATTTTTTAATCAAAAGTTGTCAGGCCTATATATTGAAAGAAAATGATTAGAGTTGCTGTCCACGTGAATTAGAATTATTATTGGGAAATTGCTAATTTAATAGTTGATCATAAAGTGGAGGTAAAAACAGGAGGCTTAGTCAATATCATTCAGTATTGGAAGGAGAATACTATTTTCTTTTTTTTTAAGATTTATTTATTTGTGCATACAGAACTAGGGTATAGGCCAGAAGCACAGGGGCAGAGAGAGGAGTCACCCAAGATAGAGTGGGGAGCAGAACAGGCTGACTGACAAAGTACACTGCTGAGGGGAGCAGCAGACTGGTCAGGAGAGGTTTGCCACGCCATGTGGATCACCTCCAGGGCGGGGATCGAACTCATTGCTGAAGTGGCTTTAGCTTCTTAGTGTGCTGTGATTTAACCTGCTGTGCCACCAGGGAGGGCCTTTTCTTTCCTTTTTAATTATTTATTTGTGCATACAGAACTGGGGTACAGGCCAGAGGTGCAGGGGCAGAGACAGGATTCACCCAAGACAGAGTGGGGAGCAGAACAGGCAGATCAACAAAGTACACTGCTGAGGGGAGCAGCCGGCGGGCCAAAAGTCTGCTATGACATGACGCTCTAGCAGGGGATCGAACTCGCACTGAATTGGCTGCAGCCAACTTGCACTGCATGGCCACCAGGGAGGGCCCTCTTCTACAAAATTCTTTGTTTCCCCAGGAAAGACATTTCTACCTTAATTTAAATAAATAAATAAATACAAGCAAATACACAAAATAAAATCACCACTAGGGACATAATATCAACAAAGTCCTATGATAGTTAATTCCTACTAAAAATATAATTTAAATCTCCAAAAATTTTTGGACCACAATGGCAAGGATGCCAGGTCCTTTATCAGGAGTTTTTCAATGCGTTGTGTTTTCTCTTGACCTAAAAAGATCCAAAATGTTCTGAATATGGCTTGTTCATCAAAGTCATGAACAAAAGTGTTGACTGAATGTTACTTTTGGGAAATACTTGGATATTGGACTTTTTGCTCAACAGCTGTTTTTTATTAACAAATTCTGGTCAATAATGAACTAAAATAAATCTTAATTCACTTCCTTAATTCACCACCAATAGTAAATCTTAATTCACATCTTGGTGGAGCAAAATAATTTCATTCACCTCTCTCTTGACAAATCCAGGACATCTTCTATCTTAATAAACCTATTAACTTGGCATGGATTTAAGCAGACTAGATGTTTGCCTGAGTTAGAAGTCATTTTTCTAGATTCTAAAATCACATAAAACCATCTTTAATATTTGTATGTTAAATCCACTGGCATTGAGTATTTTTTTTTCAAAATACCATACTTTATAAAACCACATATCTTATATATATACAAGCTACAAATATTATCTTCTTAAGTTGTATTTTGTAATTTTTCTAGAAATATTCTGATTATGTTGGACAGTAGCTGTATAAAAAATATGCTTGCAATTATAACATTTTTTATTTTGGTTTTTACTTGTGCTTTACTCATAATAAAAATCTGTATCAACTTGTCTCTCTTTTCTCTAAAGAGAAAACTCTATAAAACTGTTTGGTCTATAGATCATCTATATTTGGCCTATTCTCCATAATCCTATGAAAACAAAGCTCTTCTGCACCAAGGAATGAATTTAGGATACACAATGCATTTGCTATAGAAGAAGTATCTTTACATCTTGGCTGGATTATGTAAGTGGCCACTCAAATTGTCTTCTTGTTGGAAAAAGACATATTCAGAAACAATGCTATTTTCCTCTGTGGTCTTCTCTTTCACAAATATAGACAGCTCTTGTTACCTATCAAGTCTTTGCTTTGTTGATGAGTAGATAATTAATTGCTTCAATTTATATAGAATTACTCAGAATTTAATCACCTACAACATTTTTAATAATATATATACTCTTAGAGAACTCTGAAAAAATTGAAGAAATTACTTTCTTATTCACAAGTCTTGATTGAAACTTAAATAATGGTCATTTGGTTATTTACATGGTTACTCTTTAGGAAATAAGGCATTCATCTTAGCAGTTTTTAGGATTCATTTGAGAACTGCAGACTCACAAGCTGATTGTAATTTGTATAATCTTTGTTATCTGACCTGTAGCTAAGCAGAAGAATCTAGAAATTTCAGAACTCATTATGTTGGATTTGGATATGAGGGTGGAGGATAGTACAGGATAAAGAGTAATAGAAGACATTTCTATCATTTTTCCCCCAATTCTGAGCCAATGAAGAAGATAGGATAGTACCTATAGATTAATAATATCATGTTTATTAGCGATAGAGTTAATTGGAGAATAAGAACAAGGTATGGGTCTATGGTCAAATAGAATTGCAAATTCTTTTCCCTAAACATTGTTATACACCATGTGTTCAGGCAACAAGTAAGGGTATCCCAGGGTTAGGCCACTTCTAATAAGTTCCATGTGCTAGGCTCTTTCTCTGTACCTCACTGGCCATATAGTGCATTTCTTCTAAGGGAGAAGTATAGGGAGAAGGTCTAGGATGTTCATTACTTTCCAAAGAAAGCTTTTTTTTTTTTTTCTGGATTCAAGTAGGAAAACAGGGAGCAGGAGAAAACACTTGCCTATTTCTTCTATTGAATGCCTATATAATCCACATTCTTATTTATCTATTAGTATTCATTCTCCCCACATAGGTCTCCAGTAGCACAGACATTATTTCACTAAGGAAGGGAACTTTCTCAAGTTATTGGCTCTTTCATGGTGGTTATGCAAGTTTAAATAAATTGTTTCAATATCAATATTGAAGGGATGCAGGAATTTTTTCTTTTTATTCAAAGTCATAATGATGTCACATTATGTCCTGTTCCAGATTATTTTTCTGGTTATAGAGTGTGTATAAATCTTTCATGAGGATATTCTTCTAGACTGTATGAACTTCAGTTTATGCTGATGAAACTATAAATTGATGCATAATTAATAGGTGTTTTTAAATATGTATAATATATAATCACAGGGCAGTTTTTTAATATATGAATTATATTAATTTAAGATGCAAACAATGGGTTTTCTGTCCTTTCCTTCTTTCTAAGTTCTATTGGCATTAGCTTTTTTTAAAAACAAAAAAATGACTAAATGTACTAAACAGTGAAAAATGTTATGGGGAAGGATGTCCTAAAGGAACTCTGCAGAATCTTGTGGACCCCACCCCCTAGTCCAGCTTTCTGGACTTTATCCCCTACTCCAGTGATTGGAAACTACAACTCCCAGAAGTACCAGGGGGACAGAACTGCGAGGGCCCAAGGGCGGAGCTAGCAGGAATTCTGGGACATTTGGGGGATAAATAGGGTGCAATTGCATCTCTCCTTCTTTGGTTAGGGAAACAGCTTTCCTGACCGTGTGACTCAGTGTTTTCAGTCAGCCTAGCCGGTAAGGTATTCCAGTTACTTTGTATCCCTCTCTCTTTCCCTGGATTGTTTCCTATTCCTTTCCCCTTTTTTAAATAAACCTATTATTGCCCCTTTGTGTGTACCTGTAGTATGACTGAATTTTGAGCTTGTGGGTGAAGCCCACAGACAGGTGGCCCAGTCTACTCTGGGCTACCCTGTAACAAAAGCAGCAAAAACTGATCAATCCTCTTGTTAGTTTTTTTTTTTTTTTTAAGATTTATTTATTTGTGCATACAGAACTGGGGTACAGGTCAGAGGCTCAGGGGCGGTGAGAGGCTTCACCATAGACAGAATGGGGAGCAGAACAGGCAGATTGAAGGGGTACACTGCTGAGGGGAGCAGCGGGCGGGGCCAGGAGAGGTCTGCTGTGCCATGTCGTTACCTCCGGGGCAGGCGGGAATCGAACTCATGTGAAAGTGGCTTTAAACTTCTTAGTGCAGTGCTTTAACCCGCTGCGCCACCAGGGAGGGCCCCCCTTTTGTTAGTTTCTTAAGAAACAGTGAGTCGCTGGAGACTATATTTCTTGTTGTCGGTTCTGATTATGTCATATAGTTTTGCTCAACTGTCTCCCTTAGTTTAGGTTTACCTATCACAGAATCGTAAGTGGTGTGAAATAAGAAATTCATTTTTAAAGAATTCTGAGCAAAGGAGGTAGGCAGCTGCCTGCCACAGAATGTGCTCGTACACAAAGTTCAGTGATGAGGTTAGTCAGAAACATCTTGTATAGACTTCTGTCTCCAAGTGAATTAATATTCTTGACTTACAAAAGATGAAGACAGCGGTTCCTAAGTCATACACCCCTTTCTGGATGAAAACTTTCGAGTTGAATGAATGGTAATAAGATGTTCAGTTGCGAATATTCACTATATGTTATCTGCTTGCCTACTATTCATAAAAGAAAAAAATCATAAATTCAAATATGAAAGAGAGAGCCCTATTTAAAAGAGAGTGCTAATTCATCATGTCATATTTAATTATTTTCTTTTAATGCATCAGTATCTGTATTGTTGTCTGTATAAACAATGCAAGTAATAAGTTCTATTGAATCAAGGTGGTCAAATAGCCAGTGATTAGCTTTGCTTATACATAGGGACCACCTTGAGGATGGTAATTTAGTAAAGTAAATTTGTTATTGTTTAATCTTCCTGATGTCCTTAGTTCTAGATCAGTAGTTCAGTGTTGTCAATTTCTCCTTTAAAAAGCACATAGTTTCTTTTTGTAATTTGTTTTTCTTCATGAACACTGATACAAAATATTTTAAACATCTCAAAAACTACAAACCGGTATTTTGAAGGGAATTAGGTAAATGGACTCTCCGTGTTTCCTAGTCCAGGCCTACAAAATGTTTTCCTCAGAAAGAAATGAAAGCCAGGTTATTTTACATAATTAAAAATGCAACAGCATGTGGTACATAGCTAGGAGTTTTGTGATGATAAAAATGCACCTCCCTGTCCCTAGCCCAAGACACTCATTTTTCAAAAGATTGCCCAAGTAGTATTTTTCAAAAGTGGTCCTGACAGAGGTGGTCCTGAAATGTCTTTCTGACAATATTATTAAAGCTATTAATAAAATATCGTAACTGGGCTCTCTCTGGTGGCACAAAAGGATTCTCCACAGCCACTGCTCACATGGCGCAGCAGACCTCTCCTATTTCACCTGCTGCTCCCCTCAGCAGTGTATTTCAGTAGATCTGTCTGTTCTGCTCCCCACTCTGTCTCTGGTGAGTCATCTTATCCCCTGCACCTCTTTAGATATCTTTACCAATGGATTCCTTAGAACCTTGTGTTCTCTACTTCTGATCTTTGTGTATCCCTCTAGTAGCCCTGGTAGTTAGATTATTCCTGGAATCAATTTCTTTTAAACTCTTGAAATAACTGTATGTATTAGCCTCACCTAGCTCTGTAACCCAGTTCTTATATGCACAAATAAATCTTTAAATTTTTAAAAAAAAATAAAAATGAAACTACTAATATATGTGCCTAGACAAGCACTAGATTTTTCTGGCCTCTCTGTACTGGAATTCCAAATACTGGCTAGCAGATACATGGCCCTCCTCTGACATTTTTCTGCATTCAAAGGAGCAAGGTAGTTATGGCACTAATATCACAGTTTTGTTTCATACTTGATACCCAAGAGCACCTTCAGATCCTCTCTTAATTTTCATAAAGGGCTCATTTTCCCCTACTGGAAGGCAGTGATCCTCAGGTGAGCTAGTGCCTAGGTGACAGCACCTGGCAGGTAGCACCTGGAGCCTCCCCTTTAAGGAGAGGCCCATCCAGGAGAACTGGGCTTTCCCCAAATTTGACCTGAAATGTCCTTGGTTCTTAAACATCTGCTTAAAAGACAGTATATCCTGGCTCTCAGTACGGATTATCTGAAAAACATAATTTATCACAAAACACTGAGACAGAGAAAGGAAAACTAAGTAGCCAAGAGACTTCCTCCTGGCTCTAGCATCACAGATGTTGTTTTGAATTTAATGGTAATGAGCAGTCAGCAAGTAGCGCACCTACAAAGTGCTGAAACCATTTTCCCTGGGAAATCTAAGTTTCCATTTTAAAGAAATGTGACTGTTTGCAATTCGTTATCTCTAATCGCTGAGCAAACTTCCCAGAGCACCAAATCTCTTAGTTTCTACAAGGGATAAAGATTTTCCTTATAGTAATTAGAAGACAAGAGGGGGGTTGGGGCAGACAAGTAAACTAGAAACAGAATTTTTCCCTGGAGGAAAATCCTTTTTTTAAAAAAAAAAAAAATTATTTATTTGTGCATACAGAACTGGGGTACAGGCCAGAGACTCAGGGGTGGCGAAAGACTTCACCAGAGACAGAGTGGGGAGCAGAACAGGCAGATGGACAAAGTAAACTGCTGAGGGGAGCAGCAGGTGGGTCAGGAGAGGTCTGCCACGCCATGTGGTCACCTCCGGGGCAGGCGGGGATCAAACTCATGTAGAAGTGGTTTCAGCTTCTTAGTGCAGTGCTTTAACCTGCTGCGCCACCAGGGAGGGCCTTTTTTTTTTTTTTTTAATAGAACGATTTGTAGGGTATTCTTGTATGTAAAACTGAGAATCTCAGTTGATTTCTTCTTGTATTTTGTTAGAAAATAATTAATCTCTGATGCACACTATGATTTTCCTAATGGTTTGAGACACAGAGCAGGCAATGTAATATGAAGTCAGCCCTGTATTGCCCAAGATGGGGTAGGTAGATGGATGTGGTTTCCTGAAAATTAGAGGAAATAGAGCATGCCGTTTGTCTCATTCATCTGGAAAATGCTCACCTGTCTCTTTAAGGACAGTTTCCTCTTGTCCACATACCTTTAAGGTTACAGATTCTTAGAAGAGTTCAGATCCCGGCTTCCCAGGAGCACACTTAGAGGCCACATAATTACTAATGGTCTGCGGAACACCTGTGTCTGTTTGCCCTCTACCTTCTGCCTTCTGCTGTGGGACAGCCAATCGCACAAAGGACACGCTCTTGCCCTTTCCCCGTTTGGTGTCCAGACTCCAGCTGAGTTGCATTTTTTGCTATTTGCTTTGGATCTGCCTTTGGCTGTGAAAATTTGTCAGAAGGCAGCTTGGATAAATGTTATCTGAGTGTCCTTGGTGGTACCTCGGATGGGAAAGTGGGGCAGCGTAGCGCATGGTTAACTACTTAGACCCAGGTGTTAACTGCCATGTCACACTGAGACCACAGAAACCTGACACTATTAAGCAAACAGTGAAAATTAATACTCACAATCAAGTCACTTGGGAAAACCTAAAGCAACGAAACAGATAACTTTTACATACCTGAGAAAATGGAATGTTGTTTTGTTATAAACTTTGAAAAAGAATGCACTTTGGTTCTTTATTAATGCAGACTATTTATGGGTTGTGCCCACACTTGCTCTGTATGTGTATGTACTTCCTTGTGTGAAAAGGCACAGCCAGGAAACCAGTTTATCTAAACAGTATTAAAATGGGGGCAAGGATCAAGCCAATGACCTCCCCCTGCCTGGCAGTAACTATGTGTGTATGCTTTCTCCCACGACTATGAATCCACCTGGAAGGACAAAGGAGTAAGTATTTGTTACTTGAGGCTTTGAATCTTAAGTTTTCCAGAGAGAGTATTTCTACTGAGCTTGCATGCTTTTCAGATACACAGTGGTGTAATTTCTGCTCTCAACACTTGGCATATTTTTTAATTCATAATCAATTAGATACCTCCTATGTGGCATGTCTGTAATAGACATTAGAATTAGAAAGCCATGGAAGAAAATTCTACCTGCCCTTGGAGGGTATCACAGTTTGATGGAAAGGTCAGAGCTCAATACTGATCATTTCAACATAAGATTGGCAAGTTAAGTGAGAACTAAGAACTGGTACTCTAGGGGTCCTAGAGAGCTTGAGGGAGCCAGCAGGGAAAGTCTCTGGTAGGAGGTTACTATGAACTGAGAATTTACCAGAAAATATGAGAAAGGGAAGGATCATTTTGGTTGGAGAAGCATAACATAGGCACTAGGAACTTGAACCACCTGAGATGCCATAAAGTATTGCCCATCGACAGAATAATCTGAGATGAGGCCAGGGAAATAGGCAGGCAACAGATTATGCTAAGGAGTTTGGATGTTATCCTAAGGGCTGTAGGCAGTTGTTGAAGGATTTTAATGGAAAGTGACATGATAAGATTTCCACTTCAGAAAGTTCATTGTGGCAGACTTGGGGAGGACAAATTGGAAAAGGATAACCTTGAAGGTAGTACAAAATAGTAGAACATTGTAGTTGGAAGAGAGAAACGTGGAAAGGACTAAAAAATTTGGATTAGTTGAGCAACAGCAACACATATATTACTGTGTGTGCAGTCACTGAACATGAACAATGAGTGTGCATGGTGTGATGAGAACGTGAACAATTATGCTCGCCTACTTTGTGTGGCCATTGTCTGTACTAATAAACAATCTTTGTTAACTCCCAAGCATCATTTAAAATACATTCCTAAGCACAGATGTTAGTTCTATAGAGGGCCTATAGTAATTAATTGTTATTTCACAAATTTCCCCAAAACTAGGTCTGGGGAAAAAATTAATTCCTCCACCTACTTATCTACACAGAACTTGGCTTATGAATTAGATAAACAGAGATAAGGAAGCCCCAAGTTAATGCTTCCTCTCCCCATCAGATTTTATTTTTACCATCTTTGCTTGAAACTATGCCAACCTGGTAATTAAATTCCACAAAAATGTCAGTGGTTATATAGACATGCCATGAGTCACATTGGGATTAACTGGACTTCTCAATGATTTACAAAATGTTGCAACTCTAAAAGCCTTTCAATGATGGAAGGACTTTTGGGGATTCCCTTATGTGAATTATTTGATAAATATAGTAAAACTAGTGTTAGATAATAAGAAAATAAAATTGTAAGTACTGGCTAAAATGTTTGATTCACAGATTCTAGAATAAGGATTATATTTCTTCATGACATCTAGTCTACTGATAATTTATTCGTAAAATACTTTGAGCAGCTTTTCTACATTAAGCACTATGCAACGTGTATGTGTATATTGTATAAAAGCATAATTTCTCATTTAAGGCCTCACTTACTATAAGGTAAGCAGTCTCTAAAAGTTAAAATCAGGATTCACCCCAAGATGTTCTTCCATAAAATATAATGCCCTTTTCTTTCTCCGGTTCATTCTACTAGGCCTGCTGTCTCTGGGAGAGAGGCACAGTCCCATGCCAGATAGGACCTTTCAGGCATTTAACCAACATTGTGCCTCCATTACACAAGGAAATTTTTACCCTACCTCATCTGAATATGTCAAACAGCTTTGGTTGTCAGTCACAGATATATGGAAGAGAGAAAAGATACAATTCTCTCCAGCGTGTGGAGGTAGCAACTAATATCATAACTTATTTTAAGCAGAGCCCTTAATATATGCTAATTATTGAGCTAAACATGCTACATTATATAGTTTAGTCTTTACCCCAATATTTTGAAACACACCTATCCTCATTGTATAGATTAGGAAATAAGATTAAAGACATTGAGGAGTATTTTCAATGTCATTTGACTACAGAGTTGCTAGAGCAGGATTCAAACTCCTGAACCTACATCCTGAACCCAGGGTTTTAAGCATGATAGTAGAATGTTTTGTGCTTACAATCATATTAAAATAGAGGACTCAAAGTTGCTAGTACATCAACAGTCACTGGTCTCTGAGGAGATAAAAGAATTTGTCCCAGAAATTAAATTAATACACTGCTTGTTTTATTGGGAAAGTTATGCTAGTAACTATAGTAGGTTTCTATTTTGGTTAAGCTTCTACTTACCCTGCTGCAGCCTAGTAACAGAGTCATAGACAAGAGGCCGTGGTTCATAGACCATATTTGACTAGCAACATGTGGCTGCTAAATTTATCTGACAAAAATGTATCGATGAGGCTGTAACAAAACATGTCATGAACTCATAAATACATTGAAATTAGCAAATATTTCATTAAGAAATGAAGACTTTTCATATTTAATTTCTTTATTTGTATATATTTTACCTGAAGTGTAGTCCCCATAGAATTTCCACCACCAATTCACCTGAATCTTTAAAGATACAGAGATCCTCTTGAAAAATTTTTCATCCAAAGTTGTATTCCAAAATAGCTAACCTTTTATTTAGAATTCTGATATAAGTGGGATTCTAAAACTATACTCTGACTTTGACTGCAATACTTGTAGTATAGTATTCAATGATTTGGGCACAGAATATATTAGTTTAAGTCAACAATTTATTCATATATACTTTGAAAGTATGAATAAGGTGCTTCCTAGAAATACTATAGAATTCAACAGATTTCAAATCAAAATAATAAAAAAGAGAGAGAAGGCCTCCTTGGTGGCGCAGTGGGTTAAAACACAGCACTAAGAAGCTAAAGCCACTTCCGCATGAGTTCGATTCCCGCCTGCCCCGGAGGTGACCACATGGCGTGGCAGACCCGCCTGCTGCTCCCCTCAGCAGTGTACTTCGTCGATCTGCCTGCTCTGCTCCCTACTCTGTCGCTAGTGAAGCCTCTCGCCACCCCTGGCCCTCTGGTCTGTACCCCAGTTCTGTATGCACAAATAAATCTTTAAAAAAAAAAAAAAGGAGAGAGAGAATCAAATGAATAATTGCCTGATTTTTCATAATCTTTAATAAGGCTTTAATGGGATGTTATAAAGGTATTTAGAAAAACATGATCCCCATATATTATCAGTTCTGTGATCAACAGTGTTTTTGACAGTCTTTGATTGATACAAGGACATTTAGATTGGTATATGGAAGAAGTAAAAGCATCACTAGATACTTCCTTCTATGTACTTTCTCTTTCTGTCTCCCTGTCACAACCCCTCTAAAACAAAAGTCAATACTTTCCTAAATTCTTTTTTTTTTTAAGATTTACTTATTTATGCATGCAAGAACTGGAGTACAAGCCGTAGGTGTGGAGGGTGCAAGAACTCACCAGAAACAGAGTGGGGAACAGAACAGGTAGATCTGAAATATACTGCTAAGAGGAACAGTGGGCAGTCAAGAGAGGTCTGCTGCAACATGCAGGTCACTCCCTGGCCAGGGATCAAATTCATCCTGCAGTGGCTACGGATAGCTTCATAGTGCTGTGCTTTCACCTGTTGTGCCATGTGGTAGGGCCTCTTTCCTAAATTCTAAGAAGGCAAGAAAACAAATTAAGTAGCACTCAGTAGCAACTTCAAATTCAGTAGAGATAAAGTTTTTAATTCTGTGTATATACTTCACATTGAGATTATGTATGTGTCTAGCCACTGGTCTTAAAACATAATTTACAATTTTTTTAAGATTTATTTATTTGTACATACAGAACTTGGGTATAGGTCAGAGGCTCGGGGGCGGTGAGAGGCTTCACCAGAGACAGAGCGTGGAGCAGAACAGGCAGATCGACGAAGTACACTGCTGAGGGGAGCAGCAGGCGGGTCAGGAGAGGTCTGCCGCGCCATGTGGTCACCTCCGGGGCAGGCGGGAATCGAACTCATGCGGAAGTGGCTTTAGCTTCTCAGTGCTGTGCTTTAACCCGCTGCGCCACCAGGGAGGGCCCCATAATTTACAATTTTGAATGATGTAAATGAAAGAATATAGTTACTATATTTTCACCTATTGCTTATCAGATGTTTTTTTCAGAAATGCAACATGAATCTGCCTAATGAAGCAGGAATTATTTATATGCAGTATTAAGTTTTTAATCCAAAATGTTTGCTGATGGAGCTTGATGGGGTCATACTCAGCGAAATAAGCCAGAAAGAAAAAGAAAAAATGTCAAATGGTACAAAAATGATAACAAAAATGGAATTAAAAAAAAAGAGAGAGAGTAGTTATAATAAAATCAAAATCAAAATCATCAGGCAACTAGATCAAAGATATTTCCTAGGGGAGGAGGAGGGAGAAGAACCAGGACAGGGGTGAGAAGAGCACAAGGGACTACAGTGATGGTGCGCAGTACACGGGGGAATGGGTGGTGGGGATTTTACCGGGAAACCATACAGTGTACAAAAATGAAGGATGGTGTAGTGAATATATTTTTTAAAAAAGTTAACTGAGCACAATTTATGTACCCCTTTTTTGAAAAAGTCTTAGCGCAGTTTCTGAAAGGCATTAACTGGAAAACAATATCATTTTTCCACTTAGGCATATTTCCATTTCCATAATTCTGCTCAGAAATCAAAGGTTGTGAATGTCATTTTTTTTTTTTTTTAGCCTTCTCAAGAACCAGTAGGCAATTATACTGACCCTGGGGGCAAAAGGAATTCACCCAAATATGTGAGTTTACCATTCTGCAGACAGCTCATGCTTTTATATGCCCAGTTAACATGCATTGCTGTCGTCATTACTGAACCCAGAACAAGGGTCCTTTATTTCATGAAAGATATTGCCCTTAACTGACAGACTAGAGGATGTTAAGTGTTCAAAGAATTCTTACAAACGATGATATATTCTTTTCAATTTATCTTTCAGAGCATAATATTGAGGTTCAGTGGGGGAAAAAAGCTTTTGTTGGCATTGGCAGCTGATTATGGTAACATCACTTCTTTAGTGATATTATTGCAATCATCATCTGTTACATTATAGACAGTGGTGTACTTCAGTTAAGTGGCTTAACAACAATTATCCTTTTCATAAGTATAACCTTTTCCAGTTCCAGGACTGGGTGATTATTCTCATTTTGCCACTGAGAAAACAAAATGAAGCACAAAGGCTAAAACGTTGTACAACATGGACTTGGAATTGTCTATCTAGGTTTATATCCTTTCTCTACAGCTTGTCAAATGTATGTCATTTGGAGCAATTTACTTAACTTCTTTTGCATCAGTTTTCCTATTAGAAAATGGGGGGTATAATGTCATCTACATAACTAGGTTGTTGGGACAACTTGAGTTCATTAATTCGTGTTCAATACTTAGTGTCTGATATATAGAAGTGCAGCATCCATATCGGAATTGGACTCAGAGTTCTGGCTGCATGCCTTGTGTTCCTTTCATTGCTAGATGTTTCTATTATGTCTTGTCTTGCCACTTCATGGTCAGTGATGGGAAAAGTGCTGCTATAAATGCATGTTCTTATGCTGTCCATTCTATATCTTCTTTTTTTTTTTTTTTAAAGATTTATTTATTTGTGCATACAAAACTGGGGTACAGGCCAGAGGCTCAGGGGTGGTGAGAGGCTTCACCAGAGACAGAGTGGGGAACAGAACAGGCAGATCGACGAAGTACACTGCTGAGGGGAGCAGCGGGCGGGTCAGGAGAGGTCTGCCATGCCATGTGGTCACCTCCGGGGCAGGCAGGAATCGAACTCATAGGGAAGCGGCTTTAGATTCTCAGTGCTGTGCTTTAACCCGTTGCGCCACCCAGAGGGCCCCTATATCTTCTTGAATGAGAAATAACCTAGATTATAAACCTGAAATGTAAATACTTCACTTAGTAAGGCCTCAGTCAGCCAGGTTCAGTACTAAGTGCTTTACATTTATTCCTGCTCAGTTCCTCACAGCAGATCTATTTGTCCCCATTTTACAAACGAGGAAACGGAGGTCTGGAGAGGTAGTTTGTACAGCTGATCACAGGAAAGTGATATGTTTCAAAAGAATGTTTCATGTCTGGCTTTTTGGTATATGTGGAATGAAACAGGAATATGCTTAATCATATTAAGTGATCTGATACCCCAAACTTCTTCACCAAGTGCCACATGAGCCCAGCAGTTATAGCACATGAAAAACTAAGTGAACACTAAAAGCTTCTGAACTTTTAATTGAAGTAACAAATATTTTTTAGTCTAGTTTACAAAAAGTTGCAAATTGAAATGTGGAGAAAGTAAATCAACAGAATCATGAAAAGATCCACATTCTTGTATGAAACTCTCTTTATCTCTGCTACCTTGGATTGAAGGCTTGAGGGCCTGAAATTCATTTCAATTTTAATTCTCAATACAATGGTGTTAGGCAGTGAGATTTTTGGAAGGTGATTAGGCCATGAAAATGGATTTGTGCTCTTATAAGAAAAAAACAGATAGTTGAATCTCTCCTCTTTAGAAATGAGAAGACAATGGCCTAGAACCTGGAAAGTGCTCTCAGCAGAATCCAACAATGCTGACCCTGTGATCTCAGACTTCCAACCCCCAGCATAATGGGAAATAAATGTCTGCTGTTGACAGCAACCCAGTTTATGGTATTTTATGATATCAGCTTGCATAGACTGAGATACCCACCGAGATACCCAATTTTTCTTTAAGGATTTCACATCATTAAAGTTGCTGTTATTTCATATTAAGACAATTCAAAGTAATCTTATGGGTAGTATCAGTCAAAATATCTGACTGATGAGAATAAGTATTCTTTTTGTTACCACGGAGAACGGCAAGATGGGCGAAATAAATTTAGATTGTCTCTTGTTATAGCTGTACCTATAGATCAAGCTGAGGATGTTAAAAGTGTTGATTGGCATTACATGGGGAGTGCTGGTAGTGCTGTGGGCTGCATTCTTTCTCTTTTGTCAGGAACAAAATCTAATGTTACTAGCAAGAAAAAACACAGTAGACAATGAAAAAAATATGCTTCTGTGAGATTCAAGTCAATAAAAGGTAAAAATGCAGTTCTCAAGATAAGTATGTAAAAAGTATGTATTATTTGGGGAATATGTTTAAGGTATTCACAGTCTGGAGAAAGAACATTTATAAAAAGTACTTAAGAATATGCGTTGGAATGGAGAGTTAAAACTTCTGCAATTAGGAACAGAAAGTTTAAAAAGAGCCATATGCCTTCCATTTTGGAACCACCACCGGCCTGAAATGCATTGATCCAGAAGAGGGTCAACAGCACTGGAAAGGACACCAGACTTAATTGAGCCAAATTATGGGATCCTATTGATATCTTGTGATTGCCAGTATTTAAATAAGTTAATGTACTGAGACCAGTTCCCTGCCAGTGTTCCACAGATTGGTGTGAATGAGACAGGGGTGTGAATACATGTTAATTATTTCTCTCCTACCTCTTGTAAAATGATGTGCATGGATTGTTCACAGTAAAATTGAGGAACCTTGATATTTTTCTTAGACGAAGAATCAGTCTTTCCTATCATAAATCCTGACGTTTCCCCCAAGAGAGAGTTCATATGCTAGAAGACTAGATATCTGTGTTCAAATTCACATGTTGAATCCTATTGCCCAATATGATGAATTTGAGAGGACAGTAAGTCATGATAGCAGAGCCTTCATGAATGGGATTTGTTTCCTTTGAAAAGAGACCCCACAGGACACCCAGGCCCCCTTCCTTGGTGTGAGGACATGGCTAGAAGATAGCTGTATGAACCAGCAAGTGGGCTCTTGCCAGACACCAAATCTGCTGGTACTTTGACATTTGACTGTCCACCCTCCCAAACTGAAAAACATATAGGAGCTTTCCTATAGACAGGCAAGGGTTACATTTAGGGTTTTTGGAACTGTGGAGTCCCACCAAATCTACATTAACTATCACATCATATTTATGTGCTCTTCAGCTTTATTTTGCTATCTTCTATGTAATTTAACTTCATTGCACTGCTATTCTTTAGGTGATACTACATTATAGAGTCCCTGAAGGGGAGGAAAAACAGAATGAGAGATGGTCAGAAGAGGTTAAAATATTCATATGGTGGGTTTTATGTGAGGATGTGGAGTTTGTTTAAAAATTCCCATCAGTTAAGACTGGTCAGGTTATTTCTAATTGTCCTGAACAATGTGTATCTTTTGAACAATTCTGACTAAGCAACCCAAGATACTGCTAGTCCTAGGTCAAGATGTTGCTGGTTTTTAGTCACTGAAATGAGTTTCTACAAGGGGAGTAAATATTTATTCACTGAGAGCAATTATGAAATATGCCACTTGAAATATTCAGCCTGAGCTGTGAACTAGGATGCTCACAAGAGGATTATCCTGAGAGCAGCTGGTTGAAATGATGTCAAAATGACCTGTCAATCCTGCCAATTGGTTCAGTAAAGTGAATTTTAAACGAGTCATCTGGTTTCTTGGAGATCTGCTTTCATTTGACTGTTTATATTCTAACAAGTATTTTAGGAAAAAGCAAACAGGTAATACCAGAGATGCAATGTGATTAGGTAATATCTCTCAAAGTCTGTTTTCCAAATGGTCTCATTATCTTTATCCATATTTTGACTTGGCAAAGAAAATGCACATATATATATATATATGTGTGTGTGTGTGTGTGTGTGTATACATGCATATATATAGCGTGTATATATGTGTATATATATATATTTATACACATATATACATGCATATATGTGTGTGTGTTTGTATCTCTGTAAATATGGGTACCAGTTGCAGTCAGATAGTTGTACCATCGGTTGCATCTGGTTGATGACTGAAAGATAAAGGGATTTTTTTTTTCCTAGAAAGGTGAAAGTGAGCTAGTTTTCCTTTACTTTATAGAAGCAATAGTATCATCAACAAGAAGGATGAAGAGTGGAATCAGACCATAAGGTCATTGATAGTGAAGGTTAGGAGAGGCATTTAATTAGTATAATCCTCCACCGCCTCCCATAATCTCTTTGTTCTTCTGCTATTCAGAGTCTTTGTACTGTTTCCTCCTGTGCCTGATCCTCTCCCTCTCTCTCTCTCTCTTTCTTTTTTTTAAAGAATCAGGCACTAAGGTTTTTTGATGAGTTAATCTATTCATACAGAACTGGGGTACAGGCCAGAGGAGCAAGGGCAGTAAAAGGATTCACTGAGTCAGAGTGGGGAGCAGAACAGGCAGATGGCCAAAGTACACTGCTGAGGGGAGCAGCAAGTGGGTGAGGAGAGGTCTGTTGTGCCATGTGGTCACCTCTGGGGCCTGGGATTGAACTTGCACTGAAGCAGCTGCTGCTAGCTTGCAGTGCTGCGTCCTAATGCATTGAGCCACCAGGGGTGGCCTGATCCTCTCTTTCTGACCATATCCACATAACTAATTCCCTCACCTCATTCCCTTGTTGTTCAAAATCCATCTGCTCAATTGGAATTCTAAACTTACCTGGCTTTTCAGTTTTTTATATATTATATATCACCTTCTAAAATAATATATATTTATTTTACTTTAATATTTACAATCTATTTTTCTGGCCCTGTCTGGTGGCGCAGTGGGTTAAAGCACTGCACTAAGAAGCTTAAGCCACTTCTGCATAAGTTCGATCCCCGCCTGCCCCGGAAGTGATCCACGTGGTGGCAGACCTCTCCTGACTCGCCCGCTGATCCCCTCGGCAGTGTGCTTCATTGATCTGCCTGTTCTGCTCCCCACTCTGTCCTTGGTGAATCCTCTCACCCTCCGCATCTCTGGCCTGTACCACAGTTCTGTATGAATAAATAAATAAATCTTTTTTAAAAAAAAAATATATATATATATATATTTACAATCTATTTTTCTTGATCCAAAATATAATCTCCACAAAGACAGGAAACTGTATATTTCATTCACTGATATTTTTCAATATCAAGAAATCTGTCAGGAAAATAGTGAGTTCTTAAAAAGAAGTTTTGGTAAATGATATGTAAAGCACCTGGTTCATCACAGACCCTAAAATATATTCCATCCCTTCCCTGCCAAGTAGTTACATCTAAATACAGATGGTTGCTCAAGCTTTTTTTGCTAATATAATGTCATGTGTCTAAATCCAGTGACTAATGTCATCAAGTCCTGGATGTCTCTGTTATTATCTTAAAGAAGTTCGGCTGGCTGTCAGACATTTTAAATATAAAAATAATGTTGTAATAAGAATTTTAGAAATGACAACTGCCTCAATGGGCCAGCTAATCCATTCTTTTAAAGAGTGTGATTCTATACGGCTGAATCCCATACAGTATTGTAAGTCAATATTACCTCAATAAACTAATTTATAAAATTTTTAAAAATGACTAGAGAAGAAAATCCCCTCCTCCCCCTCAAGTAACTATTCTATGTCTAACTAACCTTCAATGTCTACCTCCCTTTTTTTTTTTAATTCAGCTTTTTTCTTTTCTTGTTTTCACTAATTGCATTTCATTGATTTAGTTTCTCTCTGGCCTGTTTCTGCTTATAGTCTTGTGGGAATCTTTATCTACTCTAGTGCTACTGTAGAAAGAGTACTTTCCATCCAACTTTCTTGTTGACCCATGTAAAGTGGTTTCATTTTTGGCTCAAGTCCAGAGTTTGACATTTCCCAAATCTATTTTTTTTGCAACAGGTATTTGTCACAGGTTGGGTTCTCCATGCAGCAGACACCAAATTGTAGTTAGGGCAGTAAGAGGTTCATTGCTTTGTAATGCCTGAGACAGGAAAGGACATGAAGCCGCACTGGGCAGAGGGAGCTGTCCAGCTAGAGTAACTCTATGGAAGATTCCACCATGGGTAGGTAAAGATTACCTGTTAAAGAAGTTCTACTTTGGGCAGAAATGGCTCAGGCCATTGTACTACAGTCTGACTCAGTCACCAGCTAGGGGTTGCTAATGAACAAAACTTCAGATCAAAACCTGAGAATGTCTAAGGCAGTAAGAGCAGGAGGCTGTCAACTAACCATTCTTCAACAAAACTACTATTCAGTCTGAGGATCTGAGAGTGCATAGTAGTTTTCATCTCCCTGGCTGCATACTATTGTCTGTAGCTCCTTGCACTAACCCATGAAGCCTAATGACTTTCCTTGTGCAGGCACCTGTGATGCATCACTGTGGCATTTCTCTGACATACCTGACCAGTGTGCACAGGAGCCCATAAGTGCTAAGTAGTTGCTCAAGAACAACCCTCAGCAAATTAAGGGAAGAAAACAGAAGCAAATATAACCCACACATCTTCCTCCTTATATGGGGCAATTCTGACACACGTTCTACACAGTCTCTTAGAGGTTCCCAGAGAAATAATCCCTATAAGGCCAAATAACTTAGAAAAGTTTACTTAGATGAATGGGAAAGCCAGATATAAAACCAAGCATTCATCAATTGATTTGTTTCGCTAACATGGAAACTACATATTGGGTCACTTACATGGAGAAGGGGAACAAAATAGCCTATCACACTTGAATGAAAATGTCCACAAATATAATCAAATGAACCATGAAGGAAGATCATATCAGCCTTCTCGTATCAAATAAGGTCTCTAGGACTTCAACATAGAAAAGGTGATACTAGAAGATCACAAAATAATCTGCCTCTATTCAGTGGCCTTTTGTTTGCTTGTTTGTTTGTAACTTTCTATAAGGGATTCTTTACATGTACAAAATCTTATCAACCAAAGAATTAATGGGGAATTAATCTGTGCAAAACAAAACTCACCAGTAGGATGATGGTTATGACTGAAATGGACCTGTGAAATAGTATGATTTTGGTTTTTACTGAGCCTTCCCCATATAAAAATTGTCTGTCAAATTCTGCCCAGATCCTTGAGGGTATTATAGATCTTCTAATGCCCACCAGTCCCAACCACCCAAGTAAGAACTCATTTTTATTTTCAATATTTAAATATTGTTTCTTGGTGTTGTTTGTTTTGCTCTTGTTCTATTTTTTTCTTTTTGTTGGTTTTATGTTTTAAGTGAGAATTCATTTAACTCTTGACTTCATATGCCACTAAAATGTTCCAAGAGACAAAAACAATTTCGGGTAAATTTTCCTTTATAGTGCCATAAATGATGATGGAAACTAAAATACCAGGCTATCAGAGGAAAGAAGTTTTAACCATTTAATTTTGGTTCTAACATGTTATAGGAAACATTGAAGAATCAGCAGGAGCTTTATTTAGCCTAACAGGAAAAAACACTAAAATTTGTACTCCTTCTCAATTCAATTTTAGTTTCCTAATGTGGACAATTTTGCTTTATTTCTCAATGCTCAGCAAAGAGAAGAGCAATCGCCTTAGCCAAAAATTGTTTTTATAAAAGGTTATTTTGATGGTCCTGATGAAAACATTAAAAATAGTCTTGCTTTCAGAACAGTGAAAGGAAAAGGACCTTATCAAACATAGAAAACAGTTGCATTATTGAATCAAAACTTCAATGCAATGTGAGACCTTTGGAAATTCTAGATAACAATTCTACCTGAAATAGAAAAGACAAACAAAAAGCAATCCACATTGACAATAAACATATACCCTTCATGAAGTTAAGGAAGAAAAATACTAACTAACTGCATGTTATTATTAACCTTTCCCATCTAAAATGTCCACAGTTTAAGCAGATCTTTTTATATTGTTTGAGTTTCTAATGGGTTCTCAGAAATAGGCCAAAATCCACTTTTTGATGTAATCAACTTCTCTGACCACTGGGGTTTCTGCTTTTCCCACTGGCACCTATATGTACATGCCAGATATTCATGATGAGGATCCCCTTGTTATTCTAATGGAGAAACAACAGAATAACTATCATTTGAGTCATTTGCTCAACCTTAGTCACTGTCTGTATAGTTTAATGGCAGCCAAGTAGGGCATTGAACAAGATCTGGTTGTCTAATTAGTATATTTCAGTTTTGATAGCATAAGCTCCATCACTTTCCTTTGATAAGTCTTTTATTTACTTCCAGCACAATATTGTCTGGTATAGAGTAGTTAAAGTGATGGAGCTTATGCTATCAAAACTGAAATATTATACTAATTAGCTACTTAAAGAAATTTTATAATGTTTTGTGACTTAATAACATTTATTTATCTGGATAAATAAATGCAGACAAGACTGGGGTATAGGCCAGAGATGTAGAGGTATTTTCCTGCCCAGAGACAGTAGGGAGCAGAACAGGTGGATCTACTGAAATACACTGCCGAGGGGAGCAGCAGACAAGACAAGAGATACCTTCTGCGCCATGTGTTTTACCTTCCTGTCTGGGGATTGGACTCATGTTCCCGTGGCTGGGGATAGCTTAGCAGCACTGTGTCTTTAACCCCTCCATCACTAGGGAAACTGAAGAAGACAATTTTTTTTTTATCTAAATGCTTCTAATAAGTTGTTATTGTTTTAAGTATATCAGAAATATATTCTTTCCAATAATGGAATATGTTTACATCTCTATTTTTTTTTTAAGATTTATTTATGCATACAGAACTGGGGTATAGGCCAGAGGTGTGGGGGTGGTTAGAGTAGTCACCAGAGACAGAGTGAGCAGCAGAACAGGCAGATTGACAAAGTCCACTGCTGAGGGGAGCAGCAGGCAGTCAGGAGATGTCTGCCACACCATGTGGGTCAGTCCCCTGATGGGGATTGAATTTGTGAAGTGGTTGTGAATAGCTTCATAGTGCTGCGCTTTAACCTGTTGTGCCCCAGGGAGGGCCCTACATCTCTATTTTTTTAATGTAGCCTTTTGAACTTACATTGTTTTTCCTGAGTATTTACAAGGAGTACTGGCAGAATAAGTAATCCAGCTTCCACCTATTTATGCCTTTACTTTGTAGAATATCAGAGTGGATCGCTAACACTCTTAAAGCAGAGATGCAGGCAGGGACTCTGCCCCTTATTACTCCTATAAAGTTTTTGACTCTTGAAACCCACTTTGCTGGAGGGATATTATTTTCTCATATTGAGTTTCACAAACACTGTTGGACTTCTCTACATCCTCCTGGATCAATATTAAAACGTAGGGAAGCCTTTTTCAAACTGTATTGTTTGCCATACAGCGTCAGCAAGCCACACTTGAGCCTGAAACATTACCTGTTCCCCGCAAGCATAGCATGAAGGCAGATTCACAGCCATGATTGACAGAGATTACAGAATAGCCTCGCTTTTCAGAGAGTCTTTTAATTTCTCAAATCGACTCTAAGATCAAGGTTTCTGTCATGAGCTACCAGAAATAAATGCATAGCATGATGACGGCTGAGTCAAGAAGGAAGCTTCCCACACTCCTTCACCATTGGTGGGAAGATAAACTGATATATCCTTTCTGGAGGGCGATTTTGTAACATGCATCAAAAGCTTTTAAAAATAGTATACGGGAACCAGAGACTTTCACTTCTAGGAATATAATCAGACAAGGAAATAATCAGACAACTGAAAAATATGGATATTTTATGTATAATAATATAAAGGTTATGCATAATAATATAAAGCAAAATTGACAACTAAATATCCAAGAGCATGAAAGTTCTCCAGTAAACAGAGGTGCTTTTCTCAAAGATTCTTGTAGTCAATAAACTTTTATTCATACGGTACCATCGAATTTAAAGAAACATTAACTAGAAATAATAATCTGTTGTCATTAAGGATTTTTACTTTTGTAAGTACAATGTATTTGCATAGGAAAAATTTAAATTACATGTATCAAATAAGTTGGGTATTGGCTTTGTCAACTTTTTGATTTTTTATGATGAAATGTTTATGTTCTGTGGTCAGGAAAACAGTACTTACCTTTGGTTTGAAGAAGAATAAATTAGGCAAAAATCAGAAATACTGCTTTTTCTCTTCACTTTCAGACTGCTGATTCACAACATAGCAGACCTTTTCCCAGTAGTGAACTCCAGTAGACCATCAGGCTCTGTTACTTCCTACTGATAAGGTGGCTCAGGGAAGCCATGGGAATGGCCCAGCCAGAAGAGCCAAGTGGTGTGGGCTTGGGGGGACGTCTGGATTCTTAAATGTCCTCTTGGAGGCTAGGATGATCCATGCCTATTTCAAAAATCATTGCTGAGAACAAAAGGTAGTGGATGCACAGGCCCTGTGAGGATGGAGAGCTCTTTGAGAGAACAGATGCTGCTGCAGTGAGCACCGCACACCCCTGGCTCCCACTTTCTTGGTTTTCACTCCCACCCTTCCTCTCTGCCAGTTTACCTGCTCAAATATTTGAAATTACTTAAAATCCTCCTTTAATTTTCCATCAAAGTTTACTATGCTCAAATTTGTTTCTCCTCTGGTGTTAGTCCTTGCTCTAGGTGCGTGCTGGGAGAACTGATAGAGAACCCTTACATGTGTGTTTACCTCACCCCAGTCCTGTGCTTCAGTCCCATGCTTCAATGTTTGCCCCTCACTAAAGTCTTGTGACTACCTGATTGGAGACATATCCAATCATTAATTTTGTTTCTTTCTGTTGCTAACGAGCTTGAACACATATTCTTTTAATACTTCATTTCTATTTCCTGCACAAAAATGTAAACTCCCATGATGGTATTGGTCTATTGTATTTTTGGAGGAATAATAATTTGGGAACTTCAGACAGTGGGTTCTGATATGGTAAACTTAAGCAATGCTTTGGAGTGCTACGTGCCTCTTTCTCTTATCTATAAAAAGAAAAAAAAAGGAGATGCAACTAGATATCTACGTGACATTGCTGGAATATGTGGCATTCAATAGACAGGTCTTCCTCATTCTTGAACAATGCAAGAGTGACAGGAACTCACAGGCCTTGTGAATGTTCATGATTATGATCTGAGTCTAGAAATTGTATTAAATGTATACTGATGACTGGAAATAATACATAGGACCTATGTCTTTGTTTAATGAAGTTATAGTAGCTGTGTGTTACCTTATGTCTCTTTCTATACTTTTCTTTAGTTATAATTTTTTTTATTATATGATCTAAATCAATGTTTGTTTGTTTTTTTGATCTGGGACTATTTTGGCCCAAGAGACATTTGGCTACAGCAAGAATTATTTTTAATCATCACAACTTGGAGAGGGGGGTGAAGAGTACAGAGAATACCCTTGACAGTCCATTATCCAGCCCAAAATGTCAATAGTGCTGAAGTAGAAAAACTGAACTAAAGAAACCATGATATTTGTGTTCTTGTCATGTGTATTTTCCCTAAATAGAGTCAAGCAAATTTCAGGTACCCACTGGCTCCATTTTAATGAAACCAAAAAATAGTTTTGCAGAAGCAAATAATCACTAATGATCAAAAAGCAAATAAGTGAACAAATAAAAAGCTATCAGATCTGTATAAACTCTTTCTAGTCAGTTGATCATGCACAGAGAAACAGATAAAAGTCTGCTTTCTCATCTACAGCTAGTTCTTTCTGTAAAATGTCCTCTAAGCAAGGTTGTCATATTATGACGATTGGCCTAAATTTTCTCCTGGAGCCCATGCATAGTAAATATTTGGTCACGTATGAAAGCAGGAGTAGTCAAAGCTCTTTCAGCACACAAATATAAATGGGATAATTAAAGGAAATATTTTTATTGCTAATTAAAGACAAAAACATTCTTGTATATCTCAGCTCCATCACTAGGAATAAGTGCCAGCTGGGCTGCATGCACCCTGTCTCTCTCAGGCGAAACCCAGGGCTTCTCAATAAGGCTTTCACAACCACCCTGCTTATAAGCATGTGTTTCCTAGAACTTCCTCATACTTGTCCCTGCTGTTGTGACATGAGTTCATCTTTGTCAGGCTCTGCTTAAATATGCAAACCTCCTGCTGATGTCATTGGGGAAATGAATGACTTTGTAGCTAAATATATATGATCTGGCATTGCAAACTGTCAATCTTCAGATTTAAGACTTAGACTTAGGTATGTGGGGACCTTTGAATGGTGTCATTTCACAATTTAGAATGTTCCCAGATCAACAGCCCTGTCTTCAGAAGGACACGGGATATTTTCTCCATTTGAATGAAGACTTCACTTTATCCATTTGAAGATTCATAAATAACAAACAGAAATTGACTTTACTACTTATCAGCGCAATTTTTTCCCTGTTTCTATTATACCTTTTTATAAATAGGCCCAGATAGATAACAGATTGATTGTCTTTTCTTCAAGAGAATTCAATGCATATGAAAATATAGATAAAAAATGTATAGGTCAAAACTGAATGCATTTCCTCAATATAGAGTGACATTCTAAAATTAATGTCCTATTTTCTCTTGACTTCTTTTCTTACTTAAGTTCCTTCTTATTGTTTTCTACCTTCTACTTAAACTTTCTAAATTCAAAAAAAAATTTTTTTTCTGGAAACATGGGAATCTAGGCTCCCCAATATTTCACAGGAAAGGAAATATTTAGGCTCCCCAAAATGTCACAGGCATCACCCTACTCAATATTAAAGTGTATTAAAATACAATATGATCAAAACTGAACCACATAAAATTAAAGAGCAAACTTTACTGATGGAATGAAAATTGAAAAAGTAGATTGAATATATATGAAGGCTTTGCTGACAACCAAGAATTAGTGCAATATGAATAGGACATGTATATTTCAAAGTCTGTTGATAGAACTTGATATTAAGATGTAAAATATGTTGGCAACTAAGGGAAGTTAGGATACCATAAGAATCTGCTTATGATGGGATACACTATATGCTAAATCCTGGTGATAGGAATGGGAGCTGAATCAAGCATTGTCCTTACCTACCCAGAGTACCTACAGACAGATGTTCAGCATGTTCTTCAGGGCTAGAGATGAAACTATGAAAGCAGAAACTTTGTTCAAAGAGATCAAAGAGAAGTCAGTTTTTCTCCTTGCCAGTCAAATGATAGAAAAAATATGGCTAGGAGGCAATATAGAAATATGTAGGAAGACATTTCATGTATAAAAAGTAATAAATGTGTTTTTTAATTGTAACTGTGGGAATGAATATATGCACAGAGTTCTGTAATGATTTTGATAATTTTTTCCTCATAAAATTGCCTGCGTTTATAGTACTTTAGTTGCCAATGAGAAAGAAAACTTACTGTGTTCATTTTAATCCTTTTTTTTGGTGCTTAAAGTCACCTTTTCATATAAAACCTCAAAGGTAGAGAAAAAATAGAACTAACTTCTTGAGAAACACTGTGCTTTGAGCTTTATATATGTACATTAACTCATTCAGTCCTTTAATTCTGCAATTAAAAAAAATCCTGGACTCTCCCTGGTGGCACAAAGGGTTTGGACACAGAACTGCAAGCTGCAACTGCTTCAGTGCGATTTCGATCCCTGCCCTGGAGGGGACCCACAGGCATGCAGACCTCTCCTGTCTAGTCGGCTGCAGCGTTGATATGTCTGTTCTTCTCCCCACTCTGTCTTTGGTGAGTCCTCTCACCCCTGCAACTCTGGTCTGTACTCCAGTTCTATATGCATAAATAAATAATTCTCAAAATAAATCCTTATAGAAATAAGGAAGCTGAGACATAGAAAAACATAACATATGTCAAAGTAGAGAAATCTACCTTTTCTCCTCCTCATGCTTATATTTTAGAAGATGAGTAAATCCAGCAAAATAAAGGAACTCTAGCTTAACAGTGGGACAATTCTGAGTTTCATATTACATTGTATGACTAGCAAGTTGCAAGGGATGTAAGAGTGATGTGCATACAAAGTGCTCAGTTAGACCTATGACTTCAGTATGTTTCTGACTTCAGTTTTCATCCCTGTAAACTGAAGAAGTTGCAGTCCGACAAGCTATGCCTTTGTGGCTTGCAGTGGTATATTATTCTCAACTGCCAAATGTATCCATCTTGGAGTCAGCTACCATCATGCCCAATAACAGAAACTTAACCATTGCCTTAGAAGATCTATTGCTCCAAACTGGTTAGAAGTTAAAGTGTGATCAGTTTAATGGATTTATGCACTTAAAATATTTTAATGGCTAGTGACATTGATGGCATAGTCTCTTGACATCTCTGAATTTGCACTTACATAATATGCAAAAAGAAAATAAGCTTGAGTAAAAATAAGGCCAACAGTTAATGTGCTGTTTTATTTTCAAATTGCATGTTTAACATTGTATGTTTAACCTGGCTCATTTAATATAAGTTCCTCAGAAGGAAACTTAATTAGTAGTAATTTTAAGGATTCAGAAAATGATTTTCTGTAGGTCTGCATTTAATAAATAAACTGCATTTAATTTACTGAATTTATAGGACTGACTGAGTAATTTTTATGAGTTCAATGCACATCACTTTCACATTGCTTGTCATACAAACTATCTGTACTATAATTTATTAAATTTTTTAGTTAATGCTACTTTGGAGTTAACCAAAATAAATTTATTTTCTAAAAAATATTGATAAATATCAATCACTTGACATAAATATATATTTAAGGTAACAATGAAATACATCACTAATTTTTTTAAGATTTATTTATGCATACAAGAACTTGGGTGTAGGTACCACAGAGGTGCAGGGGGATGGGAAGAGGGTGAAAGGATTCACATGAGACAGAATGGGGAACAGAACATGTGGATCTACTGAGATATACTTCTGAGGGGAGAAGTGGACAGGTCAGGGAGGCCTGCTGGGCCATGTAGGTCAGCTCCTGGGGATTGAACTCATGCTGCAGTGGCTAGCAATAGCTTGATAGCACTGAGTTTTTACCCCTGTGCCAGCAAGGAGGTCCACATAACTAAATTTTTTAAATTTCTACTGATGTACTACTTAAAGACAAATCAATCTCCTCCACCAGCGGCATGTCTTCTACATGTATGTTAAGGAATTCTGGGAACAAGTCCCTCCAAAATAGACTAATCAAACCTAGACCTTGTACAGTGCCTGTGTGGTTTGTTCTTATCAGTTATGTGTACAATGAATAGGCATTTTTTAATATTGTCAAATTGGTGATTACTTGAACTTCAATAGATTGGATATAATCATAAACATGACATACCGACTTTATCTGATTTATGTAGGTTTCTAGTAAGTCAAAGACAAATCCTGACATGCAGACCAGTAAGAACTGGTCTTGAGAAAAATTACTAAACTAGCAGCTTGCCCTCAAGAAAACCCCTCTCTTACCCCCAACCTAAGTCTTGACCTTCAGCCATACGCTGCTTTTACAAAAATTTTCCTTGCTTTTTCATCTCCTAGGGATAATTTTTCTATCATAACATTTCCAGAAATTTATTTGAAACTCATTCACACTAAGCCGATAACAACATCAAGTTTTATGTCTTCCCGGAATCACCACCCTCAAGAAGGATAAAAGTCCAGTGTAGACTGCTTGAGCTTAAATCCTATTTGTCTGCAACCTGCCTTTTACATGACCTTCTCAAGCCATTTAATATCTGTGTAATACTGAACAAGTTCTATAACTTCTCTATTTCCTTATTGGCAAAGTAGTAATATTTCCTTCCTTACAGACTTGTTATGAAACTTTAATGAGATAATGTAAAGTGCTTAGCAAAGCATGTGGTATAAAGTATGTATTCCATATACAACTTACATATAATTTTTATTACAAAATTCACACCAAAGAGAAGTGAAATTCAAAATATTCTATAAACTACAAGTGAAAACTGATTCTGTTATGCTATTTAAAAATATTTGTTTACAACCATCTTTGTTTTTTTTTTTTTTTTGGTCAAGATATTACATTACTTCCTGAAAAACAGTGATATAATTAATAAAATGACTCAACAAATTTGCATGAGTACTCTAATCAGAAAGGAAACACTTTGACGTCATTTTACTCAAACAGTGAAGTTACAAAAACAAGTTTTATAAACAACAACAACAAAAAAGGATCCTTCCCCCACCTCTAGCCATCACTACGCCACCCAACAATGGTGGAGTTTTTAAAATTTTAACAGTCTTAAAATTTCGCTACACAATAGTGTCTTGCTTTCTATTTTGCCTATTCTCCCCAATTATTTCTGTAGTGCATGTTAATTGCATTAGCTATTTTCACAGACCTGTTTGCCCTTTAGAAGCTTTGCTTCTGCTTTACTTTTGTTGTGGGAGGTGAATTCCAAGAATCTGGAAAACTTGCAAAAGGTTTGTTTTTGAAAGATTTACAAGTTCTTTGAGCAGGGATGGAGCAAAAAGTTGTGACAGTATATGACATGCTTTATTTCCTGAACATGAAAGCATTTATTCGGACTCTTTCCATGGGATCCTGTAAGGGGTTATCAACTGAGAAAATCTTCTCCCCACTGTTGTTGTTGTTTGGGGGATTTCCCTTCCTGAGCTAACTCTTCTGAAGCACCTGCTGGTTGACATGGGAGGAAAGGTCATGAGAAAGTCAACAATGTGACAGCCATTTCCTGAGCCATCCTGATCTTATCCTTGAAGATGGAGTGCATTCTCTAGCCAATGCTGTTATAAATAGTGGTTGTCAGTAGCTAGGAGGTAACAGCAGGACCTAGCCAACTTAGCTAGGATTGATAGTTCTGACCTGTACTCTGGCTCTTCCTAGAAGCAGATTCCTAGGTGGATATTAGTGGATTTGCATACTATTGTCTTCCCCCCAAAGATTCATCTCTAATCTGTCTTTGCTTCTCCCAACCAGCTATTAATGTGCTCTGGCTTATATTGTAGAAAACAATGAATTGACCAGGTTTCATATTTTAATATAATTTCTCAAATTATACTCAACATTGTGTGGCATGTCTCCCAAATAGCGTGCATCTTTCATCATCTGGCTCACCGCTTTGATGATTCACTGGCTCTAAGATTTTAGACAAACCTCAAGGATAGCGATGTTGTCATTCTCTAGAAGGTCAGAAGATTGTTTACTTAAGAGACCTATATACAGCCCATAGTAGTATAAAAAGACTGAGCATTCAGGATGGAAAGCAAACTGTATGCAGTTTTCTCTGGTCATGTTAGTGTTCCCTTAAAATACAAGAGACTTCCAGTCACCACAGAGCACGACAAAGACCTCAAGAATCAGGACAGAAAAGAAGTTTCCATCTGAGACTCGATATTAGCTATCAGAAAATACTATTGCTTTAAAGTAGTGTTTGACACTCACACTGTAGACATTGTTTCTTCCTTCAGGAATGTGCTTCAAAAACACATCTAGTACCTAGCTAATAAAAATATTCAAGTCTTGGCACAATTAACAAAGATATGGTTACTGTCTTTGGTAAGAATTTCTGAACTATACCATGTGCTATGTATGCACTATTCACAAAAGTAAAATGTCTTGCCTTCCTGCAGATTTAATCTAATGGAAAACTTCTTAACTGAAGTTCTTACCTAAAGTACTATCACAGTAGATAAGAAGAACCCTGACAATATTTTTAAAAATGAATAAATGCTATGTGTTTATAAAGTTTTTGATTTTTATCAAAGTAGATATGCATTTACTGGAATAAGCTTTGCTTATATCAAAATCCTATCAGAATTTTAGTGCCTGGCAAAATACCTCTGGGTCTTTGTCTCATCTGTAAAAAGTAGGAGTTAAATAACCTTTTTCTTCCAGCTCTATTATTCTCAGCCCATTATTATATATCTACAAGATTGATAGGACTAAGTGAATTATTTGACAAGAATGTGTCAGTTTTTCCTCTGCAAGTTACACATACATACTGCCATTACATTTTAGTTGGAGACTCCTAGCTGTTCTTACTCTGTTATAAGGAGTTTACGGGAGGTCAGTGACATGTCAGCAGTAAGTGTGTGTTGTGTATATGGCATTTAAGTAGATTCAGGTTCTGATGATGCTATTAAGAAGGGCAGGGCAGAAGGTGACCCTGTGTCTGAGACCCGCCCACACTGCTGCTCTTCCTGACATGGCGGGGTCTACCATGTGCTCTGCGCTGCCTGATCACAGCAGGATGGGAGGAAGGACCACCCTCTGTCCTTATCAGCTGCCTTCAACCTGGGAGAATGGCTATTCGCAGTCCCATTGTTCAGCACTTCCTGATCCCACTTGCTCCCTCTGACTCACGAAACATGAAATCATAGCTAAGGAAGCTTCAAAGGGATCATGGAAAGCCCTAGACACACAAAGTCTAAATGATAAAATGGTGTCAACCATAACCAGACAATAGTCAAAATCATGGGTTTATTGCAATAGCAGCACTTTGCAAAGACCTGCACCCCCCCACCCCCAACCCCACCCCCCACTCCGCCAAATAACTCTAGGATACTTTACATTGATTCCTAGGGCCTTCCCAGTACAGATCCGTTCCTTTCTTCAATTTATACACACATTTTCCTACAACAATAAGGCATTCCTCATAATTCCATATTTTTTCCCTGCATTTTCAGTGACAGATACCTAGTATGCTACTATAAGTCCTTACTGCACTGAGGGGAGCCTTGTCTTTCCGGAAAGTCCAGCTGAAATGTTAAATGCTACATGAAGATTTTCTTGATAATCTTGGATTGTTAGTCCTATGCCCTCTTTCTTAATAGACAGTCACATTTCCATCAGAACCATTCCTGTAATTCTCAGTTGACATGCTGCTCTTTGCCACCAGATTTTGAGTTCTTTAGAGGACTGGTCTTTGTTTTATTTATCTCTAGATCCCTAGAGCTTTTGGTCCCTGAGGCTCAAAATTTGTTTAATAAGTAAACAAATTCTGGTTTCTGCCTCTGAGCAGAAGTTTCTTTAGTAGGAGTGTGTGCTTTGGGGGAAGGATGTAGGTGGGGAGTGAGCCATTAGTGAGAAAGGCTAAGAAGCAAATCCTATTTTGCTGCTGTTTTACATTGTGTTCATAAAAATTAAATCATAGAGAAGGAATAAAAGGATATCTTCACACACTGCCTTTTTTTCTGTGATAAATGATGCAGGAAGGACTGGGTAATACCATTGGTCAGATAAAATGAAAGTAGCCCAGACCCACTGAAAGGACAGGGTTTGGTTTTTTGTTTGTTTGTTTGTTTTTAAGATTTAGTTATTCATACAGAACTGGGGTACAGACCAGAGGCACAGAGGTGGTGAGAGGATTCACCAGAGACAGAGCGGGAGCAGAACAGGCTGACTGATAAAGTACACTGCTGCAGGGAGCAGCAGGTGGGTCAGGAGAGGTCTATTGTGCCATGTGGGTCACCTCCAGGGCTGGGGAAAGAAACTGCACCCAAATGGCTACGGCTCACTTACATTGCTGCGTCCTAACCCACTGCACTACCAGGGAGGGCCAGGGTTTTTAATCTTTCAATAGGCCACCACTGAAATTAAAAATCAAAACAAAACAAAAATCTCGGTCTTCTTCATCGACTTAGTCAAGTCCTAGAGCAGGACTTAATTTCATAATTTCATAATTTCAGTATGAGGGAATGACTGAAATTATTCTCTTACCACTCATGGTTACTTTTTCAGACTTTTGCTCAATTTCACTGGAAAGGGTAATGAGCAAATGGAGGTATGTTATTTATAGTAATGAACACAGTGCTGAACCAACACCCCCTAAATCTCAATGACTCACCAGGATCAGGAAGCTGCTTTCCCCCAAGGAGGGAGAAGGAAGTGCTGCTCCTGTCAGTATGCCCCCAGCAGCATAGGATGATGGGGAGGACGTTAGTGTGCAGGTCTGGAAACACTGCCTGTCATTCCTTCACAGTCATTGTCCAGAAGCAGCTGAAAGGAAAGGCCCACTCTATCAACAAGGAGGCTACTGAATATAATTTAACTGTCTCTGAAAATACAAGAGACCAGAGTTCACTCATAGAAGAAGGAAAGTAAAGAGTTGGGAGAAAAAGAAAAGGGAAAAATGAAAATAAAGGGAGATCAGAAAGCACTCAGAAGTTTATGCTCTGTGACTCCCTCTTAAACAAATTATGCCTTTGCAAGGATTATCATACAACTGAAAATTGTAAGTGTGTGTGTATGACATATATACACCTATATATGATATATATATGTTATAATAATATGAGTTATATATATGTGTGTGTATGTATATATATATGTATGTATATACATATATCCCCCCTATCAGTTATGTGTATATATTTACATTAGGACAGAGGGTAAAAACAGATTTGAAAGCATATATTAAAATATATGTATAGGCCCTCCCTGGTGGCACAGTGGGTTAAAGCATTGTACTAAGAAGCTACAGCCACTTATGCATGAGTTTGATTCCCGCCTGCCCCGGAGGTGACCACATGGCGTGGCAGACCTCTCCTGACCCGCCCGCTGCTCCCCTCAGCAGTGTACTTCGTCGATCTGCCTGTTCTGCTCCCCACTCTGTCTCTGGTGAAACCTCTCGCCACCCCTGAGTCTCTGGCCTATACCCCAGTTCTGTATGCACAAATAAATCTTAAAAATATATATATATATATATATATATATATATATATATATGTATATGTATATCATCTATACATTTACCCTGTGGCAAACTCTGATTTCCTGTGATAGCCAAATTATTTAAGCCTTTGCCTGCATGCACATGAAAGGATGTTTCCTTTCATGGCTCTTTAGTTTGGGGTTCATACTGCTTCTGTACCAAGTAGGAAAAAAAATAAGGATTAATTCTAATGTGTTTTCATCCCACCTTATATCCTTCTTCCCCTCACCTTTCAAATAGTTGCTACTACTTATTCAAGATCTAGGCAACTTGTACCCAGAACTTTGTTCTTATTTCTGCTAGAGCACTTGCTGAATCGCAATTACTTTGTCTGTGCCCTGATTGACCTTGGCAAACCAGGAGTTCCACAGGACCAGCTTCCCTTGCTTGCTGAGTACCTCAAAGTTCCATACATGAAGGGCTGGCATGACCACATAAATTACACACCTAACAAAAAATTTTGCATGAAAGGGTGAAGTACTATGAAATATGTGAGCTAGAAGAAGTGAAACACAGCTGTCCCTGGAAAAGAGGGACATGTAGGTTCTGTGAACACATGGTGGACATCCCCAGTACTCACAACCATGCTTGGCATGTGATCAGTGTGCAAGGAAGATTTGTTGAATAGGTGAAGGACTGAAAACATGTTTTCATATTTTGCTAGGTCTTGTTTTGCACAATGATGGAGTCTTGTCCAAAACCCTTTCTCTAGTTGTCTCCTTTTTCCACTCAACATGTTCCTTAAGCAACTCTGCCTAATGTAGTGGACCCCCCAGTACAGATTTCCAAAACAGGACCAGGAAGCGGAATTTCCCTTCCGCTGCAACATGACACATAAATCTCAGGCTTAAAATAGGAAATTAACCTGCTACAGAAACCAAGCTATTTTGATTCAGAAGTTTCGTCAAAGTGAATCAGCTCTTGTTATTTTAAGTTCAAATCCCTGTCCTTCTTTAAACTGCCTGAGACCCTGTCACAGAGTTAAGTAATGGGCACAAAATAATCCCTGTGCACTTGACTGTTGTCCCCCAGACGCAGCTGTGCTAGAGAGCAATGACGAGGTGAGGGACTTTTGAAGCCATTACAATCAGAGGAAGAAGGGGAGGGGCTGGTGGCGGTAGGAAGGACTGCTCTGAGTTGGACTGAGTCATCCCTCTAAAGAACTGAATGTCAGAAATGAAAGATTGAGTGTTGGGGGAAACAGGTGATGGTGAGCGTGAAAGCAAGCTGAGAGTCTTGGAGCAAGCTGAGAGTCATGGAGGATTTGGGGTGGCAAGGCAGAAATCATAGAAGTATTTCTGAAGTCAAGGTCAGTAAAATCCCAAGCCAAGGCTACCGGCCCAAGCAGGAAGCCCCTCCTGAGCAGGGCACATCCTCTTCCCAGAGCAGGTTGCCATGCGGAAGCACAGTAGTACATGCGCTAATGAGCGCTCTTGGCTTGAGAAGGGTGTCTCCCGCTCTGACGCTTCCTTTCTGTGTTGTTCTACAGAAGATTTCACGGGAAGGGATGGCAAACTCAGTTCCTCTTCAATTTCATTGCAGAATGTCAGCAATTACAATTGTTCAGAATCATAATTTCATAAGCTTGGCTACAGAATATTTATGATGCGAAAACAATCGCAAAAGGCTTTGCTGCCCAGCTTTATTGACACAGCCTTCCTGTCCCCACATCTTGCTTCCTCTCAGGAAAGTGGGACGTGTTGGATGATTTCCCAGCCTCTATTTGGAGAGGAAGTCTACAGGTTTTCCACATCGAGCCCCCACCAGTATGCGCTCGCTGAGGAACACCTGCAGCCAGCGGCTATGTCCGTTCTCCTGTTGCGCTTTTGCAGCTATCCAAATAAATGAGCTATCTTAGATGGGAAAATTACACCTCTTCTCAGCATAAGCTCACGCTCCACATGTGCACAGGCACACCTAAGGCATGATGTGATCCCAGTGCCTATGCCTAGAATTTCAATTCGGCATTTTGCATTTAAAACCAATGTCAATAATCTTTTCAAAAGAAAGAAGCTATAAAATATGTGATGTATTGGCAGCTTTTCCTGATTCTGATCATTTCTGCACACACAGTAAATTCATAAACACACATAATGATAGGAAACAAGGCAACTGCCTGCTTTCTTTGGCCAGGCAGAAATAAAAGGGCCTCAAATGAGTTGTATGGCTATAACAATGATAATTCCTGGGGCTGTAAGTCCTTTTTTCTACCTACTTATTCACCCCTAAATCCAAGCATCTGTCTCAAAGCCAACATTCTATAGAGAAATACCAGTCACTGTGCAATTTACCCATTTAGGCATGCTCCAGAGTCTCCAAAGTGGGGTCAGAGACCCTGGCAATTGATGACACCTTTATGCTAAGGAATATAGGGTTTTACATAGGGACAGAGAGTGTGCTATTTTCTCAAATGTTGATTTTCTTTTTTTTAGATCATTTATAGCCCTGGCTTTTAGACTAGGAAAAAGACATTTGAAATTCTTAATAGTAAACAAAAATAACAAATCCACATGCTAAAATATCTGATCATTAGATTCAAGGAGCCCTGATGACTCACTAGCCCTCTATCATGTCTGTTACTGACATAGCCAGAGCTGTGTGGGTGATGGGAGAAGTATGGGTAAGAATAAGTATGTCTGCACATGTGTGGATGGAATGCTCAGTGCTACAAAAACCAACTCTACTCTGGAATATCTTTAGTCAGCAAAACTGAGCTAGATGAGAGCCAAGAATTTCGTACATGTGACTTGGACTCTTCTGTGGGATACTACCTCCTGACTGCATCATTTAGAGTTGTGAGAAATAGAGCAGAGAGTACTGGGTAGATTATTAGAAGACTGAAGTTACACCTTGATACTATGCTTTGTTAGCTGTATGAATATGATGCCTCATTTAACTTCTCTGGTCCTCTCCTGTCTCATTTGTAGAATGGGTTGGGTTGGATGACCTCTCAGATTTCACTATATTTTAACATTAAAATAAAAATTATCCCATTAAAAAAAAAGAAAGAAAGAAAGAAAAAGAACATAGTATATGACCACCATTGTCCAGACTTCCTGACATGATAAAAAGGACAACATGCCAAAAGTGATCATATCATTTCATCAGTCATTCTCAGGGGGTGGACCATGACCATCAAGGTGACTCAGTGTCAAAGGATCAAAACCTTCAAATAACTACATCCCCAGAGTCCTTTTCTGCTCAGACTTTTCAGAAATGCTCACTCCCCACCACCACTGTCCAAGTTCATCTCTTCTGAAAGCTTTAGTCATTATGTAAAAGTCTTTTGCCATCACTATACTTTTCAGCTTATTCTAAGAGCATTCTACTCAGAATATGCCACCTCCCTTTACATTGAGTTTGCTATCTGTCCCAAGTTCATCTTTTTTTTTTTTTATCTAATTGGAAGCCTACCAATTCTTCAGAGTCCCAACAGAAATCTTCTTTCTTCAAGAAGGGAGTCCACACTAATTTCCCCCTCCCCCCCCCCAAGAAATCCCAGAAATATCTGTTGCCTGCTGGACTTACTTGGCAGTAATCATGCTCTGCTTTCCATAGTCAGTCAATGTCTATGTGTGTTACAGATAAGATGTCTTACACAGCAACAACGAGGTGGGTCATTTCTCTAAGGTCAACAGTTGGTCTTTTGCAAACATTGGTATTTCCTTACAAAAATTGGTATTTCCAATAAAGTTGAACAAATAGTAAGTTCTTAGTGTATTTTGAAATTTATAAAACAATAAAATGTATTTGATGACTGGCCAGGGAACTTTGACATCCCTCAAAAATAATTGTGGTTACTCCTTTTGATTTAGTTTTCCTAGCATAAAAATGACTTTAATAAATGTATGCTTTAATCAATATATAAATGAACAGTTGAATAAATGTAAGTCATTGTATTACATTTACTGTGAGTTATTTTTCAGTATAGCATAAAACAAATACAAGTCAGAGAATATTTCTGTTTATACTACTGGACATTTTATAGAAATAAATATTAATTACTACATACTTATTTTTCTGTAAGACAAACATTACTGAGAAAGTGTTAATTTCTATAGCGCATCTTCCAATTTGTTTTTATCTCTTCTTTTACCAAAACTCCTCTTTGTATATTCCTAGTGCAAAATATAAAATATCTATTCAGTCTTTGCATGGGCTTACTTACACCTTCTATGATTTATGTGAGGGTTAGCCACATGTGATAGAAAATTCCAAGATAACAGTTGATTTAAAACAACAGAAAGTTCTTTTTATCTCACTGCTAAGGAGGCAGTTCAGGACTGACAGGGCAATTTCAAGTTCATGAGGAATTCAGACTCCTCCTATTTTGATTCCCCTTGAAGCATTGCCTCACAGACCAAGATAGTAGCTGAACATTTAGCTAACATGCATTCCACACAGCAGGAAGAAGACAACAAGGAAAAGAGTTTCTTTCTATCCCCTTTGAAGAATGTTTTTTTTTTTCTGGAAATCCCATGCAAGATTCCATTGACATCCTACACTAGCAGTCAGGAGAAATACAAAATAGCTTTTGTTTGTTTATGGTTTTGTTCATGGTTTGTAGGTGGTAATACAAGCATTGAAATTTTTGCATTTTGTTCTTAAGAAGAAGGAGTAGTTGCTGGTATAAGGAACCAATATCTCTAGCAGAGATTAGCCTCAATGTATGGTAAAATCTCAGAAGCACTATACTGGTGAACAATCTCTGATCAGGTGCAGAATGAAGTGATCTGTATACATCAGGTGATCCTACAAATTAAATAAAAAAAAAAACAAACAAAGTGAAGTTGAGCATTTGACCTCACAGAACTCAGGAATGAAATTAGTGTATTCTGTCACTAAACCAAGAAAATGACAGTGTTCTTTCTGCCATTATTTAAATTCACTATAACAAATATCAATTAAACAATTGCAAAACATTTTGTATGTCTACATGTTAAATTCTGTGAGCAAGACTTTGTGAGCAACAGCACATGTCATTGGTTCAGATTCTCAGTGAAGTTGATGCTGAGATAGGCAAAGTATGCTAGAGAGCTGTGGAAAAGCCAGTGGAAGAGAGCAGGAAATGAGTTAAAGCAGGAAATGAGCTTACACTGCAAGGAAAGTCTGGAGAAAAGAGAGGCAGAAAGAAGAGTACTTGGAAGAGTCTCATTCCAAAGAGAAACCAATGAGGGAGCTGGAGTCTAAGGGGCCCACCACCAAAGTCCTGTATCTCATAGCAGTGGGTTTGCATCTACTGGGCAGTGGGCCCAGATGGCAGCAGTTGGATTTACTGTTCTATCACACTCCATGCACAAGGAGATTGGACTGGTGTGATCTAATAGCCTCAGAACTGTAATTCCTGCTGGCATAAGTATAGTACACTAAATAAAATTGGATTTTTATTGAAGATACTTGTAGTACTTGACAATATTTATTACAAATACTAATTTTTCAATGTGTATTTAAACCCTTACATGGTCTAGAGGGCCTTCAGTAAATACTTTTTATTGAATAAACCAGATTAAAGATGAAGGAATTATAGCAATAAAGAATAAATTGGCATAGAACTCAAGACATCATGAAAGGATTTCATAGGTAGGAAGGATAAATTGTTTCCAACCTATAATCTGGCTTTTTGCTTCTTTCTCATAAAAGCTGATTGCAGCAAATATTTTCTAATTTTAGGTTCCAGTTAGATAATGTTTGATTGTAATTAGTTTTAACAATTTAGATTCACTTCTTCTGAAAAGATCATAATAAAAATAATTTACTGGAAATAAATTAACCATCACAGAATTTATGGAACTCACTCACATGTACTTTGAACACTGAACATAATTATGTAATAATTTGATTCAAAATTAAATCATTTGGCATTTTTTGGTAGAAAGAAATTAGCAAAGTCCAATTTAATTTGAGTAAGTTACCAACATTATCCACTTCTGGAAAGGAAAGGGCTTTGGAGATAAAACTTCAATGGCAACTATTATATTTTCACTCAGATTTGTTTTCAGTTTGTTACAGTTCATAAAATTACAAGTCAATAAGTGACTGCATCTAAATTTATAAAATGTATAAAATTGACAGAAATTGTCTCCATTTTCTTTATACTTATCAGAAGTATTCCCCTTTACTGGCACTATTGAATAAGTTATGTTTTTAATTATCATGTTAATAGTAATATAACTGTACACATAGTTGACAAAATTCATAGAAAAACCTAACATGTATTACAGAAGAAAGGGTTATACTGATAAAATTTGGGATTTCTGTACACAACTAAATAGAATCAACATCTGTTGATCATATTTTTTTCAACATCACAACTCCACATCTAAAGCCATCATTCATTCGTTCACTGTGTTGTTACTGAGTAGGCAAAGGACAAGGTATTGCACTAAATTCTATGGTAAATTCAAAATGAGTTAGGACTACAATCATCCTTCAAAATACCTTAGAATGTATAAGCAGTAGAAACAGAAAGATAAGTCACCCATCTGACCTCCTCTGTACCCATCTGAAGCAGGCCTGTTATCCCAAGGAAGTGTAAAGGGCAGGCTGTCAAGGTTCTGTCAAGTGAGTTTTGTGCCTATTATAATTTGAGTTCAAAAGAGAGAGTGGTGGTTTTCTTATCAGCTAATCAAGCTTATCAAAAGGTTACTTTGGACTTTGGAGTGGAAGGATAGTTAGCTGTTCATAGAATGAAAAAGTCAGAATGGGAATCCAAGACTGAAGAAATGGTGAGGTCAAAGACCTGACGAAAAATCACATGTAGTTCTTAGAAGTAATGAGTATTCTGGATGGTTCAGGGTGTGGAGAGTAGTAAACAGAAGGGATAGAAAGATTTGGATTAGGTTTAAGAAAGCTTCAAATAATGTGTTGGGGAATTTGAACTGAAATGCTTAGTCAATGAGTCAACATTTCAAGTTTTTAAAGAGGTTGCTGATATTACTCTTTAGGAAAGTTGATTTGGTATTAGCCATCTTTTGCTATTTAGCCATATTACTTTCCCATATACTATTCTGTGAGGAAACAAAACCCTTACTTCTTTAGAATTGTAGGCTGAAACTACTTTTCATTAAAATATCTATCATTAACAGCACATGCTGACATATTAACTATATATGTGCTGTCTTGTTGCACCTCTAAAATTGAGCTCATTAAACTTAAATGTCTTTTAATATACTTGTACCCACTCATACTTGAGGCAGAGCCTTAAATATAGCAAACATATGACAAGTAGTTACTGAATTAATGTTGTACTGAGCAATGTCAGTCCCCTGCTCAAATATGTTCAGTGGGTCCACATTTCTTATCTTACCAAGTAAGATAAAAATCCCTTAGTCTTAACTTCAATTCTTTCTTCACTTGCAATCTTCTATTTATTTCCTTCTTTTTTATCATGGTGTTACAGACTGAACTGTGATTCTTAAAGTTCATATTTTGGAGTTCTAACTTAATATGGCAATGAAGCCTTTGGGAGATAATTAAGGTTATATAATGTCAAGAAGATGGGGCTCTTGTGGTAGGGCTAGTGATTGTATGAAATAGAGGAAAAGAAAGCATATTCTCTCCCTGTCATGTATAGACAGCGAGAAGGGAATTATCTGCAAGCTGGAAAGGGAGCCCTCACCAGCACTGAATCAGCTTGACCCTCCTTGATCTTGGATTGCCCAGTTTCCAAAACCATGAGAAAATAATTTTTTCTTTATGTTCTCCAGTCTGTGGTGATTTGTTCTGGCAGCTTGAGCAGAGAATACACATGAATTCCAGAGAATCTAAGATCCTGTGTCCTGTATATTCCTTTCCATTCTAGCTTTCCTATGATGCTCGCTCAATTTAGAGTATCTTTTCACAAACACTCTCTCCCTAATTAAAAAAGCTCCTTTCTCATTTGAGCCTTCTTTGATTTTTCCTTCTTTAGTTTCTTTACCTCTGAAGTGTCTCACTATTTATCCCTTTTGTGATACTCAACATAGTTGATGTATGTGTTAGTTACAGTCTTATCTTGTCTACTTGTCTATGTGAATTTGATAAATACAAGAGGTATGTCAGATTCATCTGTATCCCACAGTAATGAGAACAGAGCCTGAACCATTGAAGACACATAATATAGATCATGACGTTCTAGCTAAATAGACATATAATTGCTATCAGAGGTTTTTAATAGTTGGGCGAAGCACTTGGAAATCTAGAACGTGCAGTGGCATGAATGGAAGGTAGTGGGTGAGAAATGTTTTGTGAGGCATACAAAGGATAAACAATGAGGTTGAAAAGGAATCCTCAGACGAGTTGTGAACATACAGTTAAGATTTTTAACAAGACATGGGAAGGACAGACAAGTGGCTCGTCCCTATTAAAATTCTAGAAGAAGCTGGGGCAGATATTGGAAGATGCATACGGTACAGATAATTTTGGAAATGAACATTGATAAGGCTACAAATAGAACTTCCAGATCTCAAATTCAGAGATTTGAGGGATATTTGTACTTCAGTGATCTGAAAGAACAATGAGGAGTGAGAAGTTGATGAACTCAAGTTCTAGTTTTGTTACAGGATGAAAAGAACTTTATTACAAAAGTATTAAGACAATTTTTTTTCCATCAAGTTGTGAGGTGAGAAAACTAACCCACAATTAGTCATTTTGCAGGAAGAAAAAATAGAAAACTAGGAAAGAATTGAATCTGGCAGAGGTCGGTGCATAGTGCGTGAGTAAAGGGGTTAGACTCAGATCTAAAAGTAGGAACAATGGCTTTTGCTGAGAACAACAAATCAAAACCAAATAGATGGGCAGGATCCAGTCTCTTGGAATAGAAACCTTTGGAGTAAGGCTCTGGCTAGGAGCTCTCTTGTAGCTAGGGTAGTGGAAACACCAGTAGTCAGGGCACACTGCAGAGAGGGGAGGCCCAGTCCTGGGCTTGGACAGTACTGGTGGTCAGAATGACCTCCTCATCCTCATCCACCCCTTTCCACTCAACAGTGAATGCTAAGATTTAACCTCAGAGACTTCTGCCTCTGGATTTATCCATTTGGATATTCTGCCCACACTCCAGACTCAGTTTACCTCTAACCAAAATCTGCTGTTTCTGTCCTTAGTCCAGCCTTTCCTGGCATTGTTTTGTTCTTACTGGTCACACTGCAAAGTCCTTCGATTTTTCCCTAGGGGAGGTAGGCAAAAAAATGACACCTGTTACCTTGATTTCAACCAAATGATACTGATTGATGACTTCTGTCCTGCAGAACTAAGAGGATAAATTTCTATTATTTAAAAACGCTGAGTTTGTGGCAATTTGTGAAAGTGGCCATAAGAAACTAGTACAAAGGAGTCTCTTTTCACATATAATTACTGAATTCCAGACATGGGACTTTAGTAAGGTAATTCATGTTTAAGAACTTCTTTTCTCCCTCTATACTTATGTAAGATTTTAAAGAGTATTTTAGGAACTGAGATGACCTACAAAAAGCATTTATGGCAGTATTTGCCTACATTAAATCATCAGTACACATTAGATATTATTATCATTATAATTTATATCACTGTAATATCCTAGTAATTTAGTACCATTATCATTGTCATACTGTCTGCAAAAGGATCTTTATCCTTCATTCTTCGTTAGTGCTCAGTGAGGAAAATCCAAATCCTCAGATGGCATTTGAGTCCTCCATATTGGACCCACCCACACCCCCCACCCCACATTCCCTCTAAGAGGCTGTGTGCTCTTTCTCAGCTGCTGACAGTGTTGTCTGCTAGCTATTGATATTTATTAGTTATTTCCTTTTCTGGAGAATGCCTTGAGATAAATGTGAGCCACATAAGTGAGTTCTCTGGGCCCTCCCTGGTGGCCCAAGTGGCTAAGTGCAGCACTAAGAAGCCAGCCTCAGCTGCTTTGGCAAGAGTTTGAGACCAGGGAGATGACGCATATGACAAAGCAGACTTGTTTCCCCTGCTGCTCCCCTCAGCAGTGTTCTTCATCAGTCTGCCTATTCTGTTCCCCACTCTGTCTCTGGTGAATCCTCTCACCACCCCTATACCTCTGGCCTGTACCCCAGTTCTTATATGTACAAATAAATAAATCTTAAAAAAAAAATTAACCCACCACCAAAGAGGCTCAGGGAAATCAAGCTCACTGCCAGAGTGCCAAGGCAGAGTCCACTCTACAAGGCCATTCAAGCCTCAGCTCCACATGGCAGCCAGCCACAGCCAGGCTCCAGAGGAGACCACAGCGTGGGGCCCCTTCCCTGCCCTTGCTCCCTCTCTCCTGATGGCCCAACCAGAATAAAATAAAAGGACACAAATCCCTGCTTCAGTGTGCTTCTAGAAACCCCACCCAAGTTATCCTCCCAATTGACCTGCTGCTCTCTTCCATTTTCACCTGTAAAAACCCCAAATCCTAGCCACTAGAGTCCACATGTGCCTTATAACCTTTAACTCATCTTTTCTGAAACACCCCTTCTTTGCTCTCTGTGTGTCATGAATACACTAATTTCAAGCACTGCCATGGACCATCCCAGATCATCCTATTCCAGTGACTTCTCCTTTCCTTTGAACCTCTGTAGTGGATATTTTCTCTATTACTTATTTGGCAACAGTTCAAATACTTTCATTCTTCCACCAAAGAGAGAAAAAAAAAGGGAGAGTGAGAGATAATAACATCATCTTTCCTGTAGGTTTACTGGGAGGGTTTAAATGAAATTTCTGTAAAACTCAGCACAGAGTCTGACCCTGAGAGCTCATATTAAGCTTCTGTTATGCTATTTGACCTCTCAAAGACACACTGCCTTCTCCCTCATGTTTCTTTGTTTCTTTCCAAGAATAGACTCACACTGCAATACTAACTTGGATCCTATGAGAGAGATACTGGCCACTATGGTTTACTACTCGTTTCCTTGTCTAGACAACAGAAATATACCTAACTCACAGGTATCTAGCTGAATATATCATTTAAAATGTGGTGACAGTTGAGCAAAGAGAGGTTAAGTCTCTCAAAATTCTGTTTATGAAAGACTTCTCTGTTGAGGCATGGGCATGTTTCAGCTATAAAAATAATGGGTCCTTTTTGTCAAGATTATCCATCCTCTCAAAAAAAAAAAAAAAGCTAAAGGGCCTCAAACACCACATTATATTTCCATTGAGGCCTACGTCATTCAAAAGATAAAAGAGAATACATTATTGGCCAAATGCCCAGACCAGAATTTTTGTAAAATAGAATAAAGTGTTTAAACAAGATCTGAAGGAGCATCAACGTCTATCTGATTTAAAGTGGAAAGCCCCATGATCCATTTCTTGTCAATCATCTTTTTAAGAATTATCCTCAAATTGTAAGTTGTGTTTTTCCTTTAAGAAGAATTTGAAAGTCACATTGACAACCTGAGTTCTGTGAAAATCAAATAAAAAGACAAAAGGCGTAGAAAACTGGTGAGAAAGAATCTTCTTTCAATAGTATATTGATTCATTTTGCATTTTTAGTTAGTAATTGCAAAGGGGGTACCTGTTGAAACTATCTGAAATTTCTAAAGACCTAATTTAACAATTTTTATTAATGTAATGATAATTAACTTAGCATTATCCTATGCAAATCAACCAACACAGAGACACACTGCCAATGCCACATAGAAGGTCATCCCTGTTTCCCTCAAGCTAAATGCAAAGAAACTTACTCAGTTTTCTAAGAACCTATTAGTCAATGTACCATTTCACTCTTTACTAAGGCCTTCCCTCTGCCAGGAATAGCTTCTTCCCATCGTAACAAGTTTACAAGAAGGAGTTTACCCATCCTTCACAGCCTGTTCACATGTCCCCACCTTAAGTGAGTCTTCCCTGACCCCCCACCCCAGCCAAACCACCTCCTTCCCCGGAGCCCCCATAGCACTTAGCCAGCTGGTAGTGGACCTGGACGGTGCCTCCCCAGATGGGCTGAGTGACTTTCGTGGGCAGTTGGCACTTTTGCATCATCAACCTCTTTCTCCATAAATAAGATTAAAAATTATGCTTTATAACTGCCTTAGTATAAAGGTAATATAACTGGGGTTGGACTGACTATTATCTATCCATTATTAGGATGCTCTTTTTTAATTCTGATTTAAAAAGAATTAAAACTCAATCATGCACATTAAACATTAATAAAACTATGACAATTAAACAGTTCAGGGCTCTGAGCTTCCTCTTGTTAATGGGTCATCAGCTCCACACCAGACTTTCCACCAGTCTTAGGTTGTAATTATTTTAATCTGTATTTATTTTAGTCTTTAATCTCTTCTCTTTTAGAGACTCAGCTTTAGACAGGAGTTTGAGCAGCCCTTTCTAACAGGTATCTAGAAGCATAAAATCTTCAAGGGTCTCTGTCACTTACTGCTATGTGTTCTAAGGCAGGGTGGCTACCCCTCTTTTGTGTAACTAAATACTTTTTTCCCAGTGATTTCTACTTTTTCCAGTGATAAAGCACGTTATTGTTTTTAGACCTAAATGTTCCTATTTTTAACGAAGTATTAAGGGAACAAAGTTAGAACAAACTAGTAATGGAGAACCCTGGAGACTTGTTTCCATTTTCAAAGTTTCCTTTGTTGATTAGTACTTTGTTTTTAGAAAAGGGTGTGTGTGCATATGTGTGTGTTTGAGTACGTGTGTTCACTCACACATGTCCCAAAACCATCTGAAAGAAATCTGAAAAATAAGGTTCTGCTGTACTTCAGTCTCATAGCTTAGGTTAACCAACTTAAAAGCAATCTAGCACCTAAACTATGTAAAGCCACATCTACATTTGGGTGTAAGTCAAGAGTGTTGTGCATATTAGTGCAACCTGCATTTTCAGAGTACCAGTCACCATTCTGCTCTTCCCCTAAAATCTTATGTCTAAGTGGACTTGAAAATCAGAGAGGCAAAAGCTCATCCTGCTAGCAATGATCTTTACCTTTCTAGATATAGACCAAGCAGCTCTCTCTATAACTGTTCTCATGGTCAAGGTTACAGTCATCATAAATGACTCAGATTCCTTTAAACAGAGCAGAGGCAGAGCCAATTCACTTTTAAGGTGTGTTTTTCCTGCCATCACAGATGTCTGGCAGAGAGCACTTAATTCTGAGTGCATTTGTCCAGTGCTGAAGGAATACAGTACCTCAGCACAGACATCTCCATAGAGTTCCCAGAATTCTGCAACAAGTTGTTTAAGCATAGTCCCAGGTCCTGCAAGGCAATGTCCTGCCTTTTGACTTTCCCTCAAGCATTTGGAGAAGTAGTGCTGTGGGCCACAGTCAGGGTGTGGATGCTGCTTTTTGGGAAGAGCTCATGAACATGTATCGGTAACTTCCTCTCAGCAGGGCATCCAGGTTCCTTCTGTGGAAGTGTGGGGTCTCTCATCAGGCTGCACATTAAAACTGCACTCAGTGCTGCCTTAAATTTAAAACTATAATAAAAGTCTTCATGGGGACAATTGCCATTTTCTCACATTTATGTCGGGTGCACATAAAGCCATCTTTAGAGACTGGTCTTTGCTGCTCTGTAGCAATTGAGATGAATGGAAACAACATGCTAGCCACACAGAGATAGCTGCCCCTCCATGCCCACCCCATGCTCCACTCCCTCACATGCCCCACCTGGCTGTAAGCTCCTCCAGTCCTGTGTGAAGACAGCGCCTGGCTGCCTTCAGCACCATAAGCTGCTTTCAGTGCTTGTGGTAGTTTTTCCAAAAAACCAAAGTATCCTGATCTCCACCTATATGTAGATAGTAAACACAAACAATCAAAACAAATCACACAAATAAAAGCCTTCTGGTGTGTACTTAATTTCAAAGAAGAAAAATAAACATGAAACTAAAACAAATCATGAGCTTCAGAGACTAATGCATTGTGCAGGAGAATAATTCAGATAAAGTAACAGTAGTCTGCCCTGCCCTGTGTCGAGATTAAGCATCAAATTTCTTCAGAGGGACTTTCCCAAGTTTGCATGGAAATCACACTCTGCGGTAGTAATTCCTTTGGAATGTAGAATGTTTTGGGGACTCAGGTAGCTGTGCAGGCTTCTTTCCAAGACATTTTCCAGTTCTCTCTGAATGAGTAGTAAAGTCCACTCTTGTCTACTTATTGCACCTGTGATCTACAGAGCAATGAAAAGCAACCAGCATGAATCAGCAGTGCCAATACACAGACTGTTAAAAGAAGGAAAGCAAAGAAACTGCACACACAACTGCCCTGGTGGTGGAGTAGGAAGTATGAAATAGAGTGTAAGAACAAGATGATCAGAAGTGTACCCAGCCTGTTTCACACTCTTCTTCTGGATGATTCATACAATATTAAATCACAAGGAAGTTCTAGGCTGGGTTACCAATAAAACAGAAACACCCAGTGACATATGAATTTTAGATAAACAACAAACAATAATCAAAAGACATATACTTTTTCAATATCCCTACTCTGAAGTTTCTCTTAGTCCCTGGATTCTAGGCTTAAGGTCATTAACAGTGACAGCAAGGGTCAACATATATAAAGTGTTTTACATTTCACAGGGTATCCATATTCATTAAGTTACTTTTTATTTATCTTTACTGCTTTCAAAATTTATATGACTATCTAGATCCTCACCTGAAACTGTCATTTTTTCATTCAAGTAAATGTTGGGGTTGGGATTTAAAGCTCTGATATCAATTCCCCAAAGCTGTTTATATTTGCATTTTTTATAAGAGCCTATAATCTCTCAGATACTATATCTCATTACCATGCTGTTACATTGACCTTGAGTTTTGTGAGAATAGAGGGTGGTTCCTGTTTAAATTTACTAACCTGAGTACACTGATGTTCAACAGAAAGCCTGCTGATTGAGCTGGATTTTGCATACCTATATTATTTTTTTTAAGTTGAGCTCATGATTGCCTTAGCCCCTATCATTCACCACATTTTTAGAAGGTGGAAGATAAATAGAATTCTACTCTACATGTTTACTCAAGGAAATAGTGAATTATTACAAATGATTGGAATATAATCAAGGGTTCCTTTTTCTCAGTCTACCCCAATAGTCTAATACTCTAATAGCCCATCATCTTCAAATGCTTTTTGTGGTTTTATTATCATTTAGGGATGAGAAGGCATCAGGATTTCCAATCTCTTAGACATAGTGTTGATTAGATAAGATATGTATGACATGCTAGAAGACTTCTGAAGGAAATGTGCTTTCATACATACTATTCATTTACTGTCCCAGCTCTGGCTGGCTGAATGTGGTGTTTGAGTGCAATTACTAAGTCTCTTAAAGACATGTGAAAAAAAGTGCTTGAATAAAATTGTCCTTGATGTCTTTTATGTTACCAGATCTTGGAATCCAGCTATTAAACCTCAACTCTCCATCCACGGTGGCAGGCTGAGATTGGTCAGAGGGGTAGAGTTCAAAGCTAGCTTTTTGTGACTTTCCCTGATGGACCCTAATGTATTAGCCTAGAAAGTAACTGCATACTCATTCAACCTAGTGGTAAAAGGAAGCATGATTTTACAAACTGGAAATGAACCCGAGGCAAGCTCAGCTCCTAGTTGACAGTCTCTATGATGTACAGTTCCATGCTCTCAGTTCAGCAGGCCAGGGTGTTCCTGTTTCAATGGTCCACGAGGCTGACATTCTGCCAGAGTGTTTTTCTCTTTGTGCCTATCATGTAACCACAGGTCCAGAGAGAACTCTTTTAAAACTGTTGCAGATTTTATATAGTGTTCTTATGACAAAAGCCAAATGTAGCAGAATGACTTAGTAGATACATGGGTTTTAGAGACAGGTCCAACTAGTTTCAAATCCTGCCTCCACCCTGTGAGATCTTGGACAGGTTACTTAACACCTTGAATCTCTTATTTTCTCTTTTGTAAAAGAGATCTAATGATACTGACATTGCAGAATTTTGGTGAATGTTAAATAAAATGTCACTGACTCAATCATGTAGCACCATGCCTAATCTATATAATGTACTCAGCAGCAGTCGGTATGGCTATTCTGAAAGTCTTGTAACACTAAAACATATTCCTAGAGAGATCTACCTCAGTTAATGCAAAATGATAAAGCTATATTCTATTTTCTGGAATGGGTCCCAGACATTAGTCATTTCTAAAAGCTCCCAAGATGCTTCTAACATGAAGACAGAGTTGAGAACTATAGTCCTGGAGCAGGTGTGATATTAAAATATGTGGGGACCTAACAGGCACCCATAAATCAGAAAGGAAAGTTGATGAATTGGAAATAAACTTGACTTTAAACAACCAGCATAACAGTACAGGTGAGTGAATATCAGTAAATGCTTCAGAATGAAGCATGTTCTTGGTCAACTAAATTTGGAAAATCCTTTTAAGTAAAGATTCCACAGGATTATAAAAGGTTCTGAAAGGCCACACATTTAGAAACAAACACCATTTTATAAATTTGCCAAATCAATCAATGTATGGAATGTTTTCATTAATGTCAAGTAACATTTCACAAGACATTGTTAATGCCAATGCTGAGCAAAGGGCAACTTCCCAGGCTGAAAAGGCTTAGATTTTAATCAGTACCTGGATTTTGCTTTTTTCTATTACCATACTAATTTCTCTGTCTCCTCAGTAATACTGACTCTTCGGGGAAGTGATAAAGTCTCAGGCAGGATTCTAAGATGGTCCCAGGAGTCCCAGCCCCTGGTGTCTAATTCTGTTGTGTGGATAGAAACTGTGATGTAATGAGGCACCATTCCTGTGATTGTTCTTTTATACGACAAAAGGGAAAATATCTAAGGTGGGTCATGCTTAATCACTTAACATCTTGAAAGAGCATTTTGTCTGACTGGTTGCAAAGGGAAAAGTCAGAGGGATGCATTTGTGGTGGCCTGGGCACCATGAAGCTGTGTGGTGAGCTATGTATAGGGAGGAGTAGCCTCTAGAAACAGCATTAACAAGCAAGAACACAGAACCTCAACCTTACAGCACAGGGACTTGAATTGTGCCAATAACTTGAATGAACTTGGAAGAAAAACCCTTTCTAGACTATAATCTGCTTTGCAAATATCTCAAGTGTTTCATCTGGAAGTATACAAGATACTTGATATAAAGTAGAGGGTACTGGGTTGCAGTCTCAAAACCATTTGTCCCACAAAGATTAAAGATGTTAGGGAAAGGAGACGCTAATTAGATAACTAGATTTGCAGTGAACGGGAAGCTTGAGCGAGTCAGATCTTGTGAAGATAAAGGTAGCATTCAGAAAGAACAAGCAAGCTGTGGACCTCCACATAATTAACTATACCTATGCATGATTGTTTTTTTAAAGATTTATTTATTTATGCATACAGAACTGGGATACAGGCCAGAAGTACAGGGGCAGTGAGAGGCTTCACCAGAGATAGAGTGGGGAGCAGAACAGTCAGACTGACGAAGTACAATGCTGAGGGGAGCAGCAGCAGAGGGGTCTGCTGCACCATGTGGGCCACCTCCGGGCTGGGGATCGAACTCATGCTGAAGTGGCTTTAGCTCCTTAGTGCTGTGCTCCACCACCAGGGAGGGCCTGCATGATTGTTTTTTAATGTGAGAGAAAAAAGTTATTTTGTGAGCAAAATATTGAAGGCTTAGAGTAAAATTAGAGAGCAAATGAGAAAATTACAGTGAGGAAAAGCACTGTAAAGAAAATAATTTGGGGGTGTTCTTTCTAGCTTTACTATTAGTCATATAACACAGCTGCTCAATGACACATCCCAAGCAGTTGTTTAATCTTTCAGTTATAATTTATTGATCACACTCTGTACATCAATATTATTCTGTAGCTAAAGCTATAGTAATGAACAAAGTATGTGATTCTCTGCCCTCAAGTAATTTACACGATAGTGGTCCAGCCAGTTGACGTAGTGCAGTCTCTCATGGTGAAGATCTCCACGAAGAAAGCCAACACACAGTGAAGAGAGAGAACAGATGGCATCATGGTGTCCAGAGATGTTTTTAAAAATGGTGTTCCTGCGGCCCTCCTTGGTGGCGCAGCGGGTTAAGGTACAGCACTGAGAAGCTAAAGCCACTTCAGCATGAGTTCGGTTCCCGCCTGCCTCGGAGGTGACCACATGGTGTGGCAGACCTCTCCTGACCCGCCCGCTGCTCCCCTCAGCAGTGTACTTCATCAATCTGCCTGTTCTGTTCCCCATTCTGTCTCTGGTGAAGCCTCTCGCCGCCCCTGAGCCTCTGTTCTGTACCCCAGTTCTGTATGAATAAATAAATAAATCTTTAAAAAAAAAATGGTGTTCCTGGTTGGAGCTGAGACATGCAATAAGACTGGCTGGTGGACTGGATGTCAGATTGAGAAGGGAAAGCAAGAGTCATGAATAGCCTCAGGATTTTTCGCCTGAGCAATTGAATGCATGCGTGTGACATTTACTTAATCAGAAACACTGTGAGAGCAGCAAGTTTGGGAGAATGTAAAAGTTCATTTTGGGACATGTCCTGTCCAACTTGCCTGGGATGAAAAGGGGCAATTGGAGGAGGCTTTACACTGGAGGCTGGAACTCTGTTTTGGCTGTAAAATGCAAGTATTGATCTGGATCACAATAATGAAACCCTTTCAATTCCTATATTCTGTGATGCTATAAGCTAGTGAATAAAGCAAATGAAAGGGATCATAGACTAAAGAAGGAAGGAAAACCAAATGAATTTTCTGTGGAGATAAACAAAAATGTTAGTTTAAAAAAGAGGCAGGGGGAATTGCTCAAGATAGGAGAAAAAAACTAATTAAATTTGAACAAAAACAAAACAGTTCCCATCTGAAATGTGCACCTTTTGTTTCCATAAAAGATAAAATGAAATGTCTCAAAATGACAGTTTGGTAGCAGATTTCTTATTATCAAATAGCTTTAAAGATAATGACTTCCCATTCATGCTGTTCCCATTCATTCCCATGAATGCCGTTTCAGAGTATTTTAATTTACAGTGTTTATTAGATGAAATATACCCCAGATAACTCTGTATCTCAGAAGTAAGTTCAACAAATACATATCTCTTAAATAGGTTTTGAAAATTCTTCAACTTTTCCATGGAAATCACAATCTGAATATATCTTTTAACATGATGTCCTCACTTTAAGGTGACAGTGGACATTAACAATTCACGAACCATCATTATTTTCCATTTTAAAAAATGAAGCAGAAAAGTGATAAAAATAAAAAATAAACACAACTATTTCCATTTTACATTTATCATAAAGTATATGTCAGTATATCAGTGACCAAGAAACTGACAGTTATGGTGATGGGAAAGATATCCCTAAGTGAATAGAGTTATATTTCTGCCTTCTATAGTTTCCATGACTACAAGCCCATCTGAATTGCATTAGTCACACATAGCACTAAAAAAGAACAAAAGGAAGTGGAAGAGTAAATGGCATCAGAATGTCATAGAAAGGGAAAAGTGATCATAGGTTTTTTTTCTAAAGTAACACAATTTTTCAAATAAAGACCTTCCTGCTTGAGTTCGCGTCCTTAAGTGAGGTATGACTTTTTTTTTTTAAGTAGTCCGAGATTTCAAAAATGAAATTGGAGCACATTCTTCTGTGTGACAAAAAATTAATTTATTGGTGGTTATGTGATAATTAAGACATTGAGAACATTCTGACGTAGTCACAGAAATGCAACCTTAGAATCCCCAAAGTTTGAAATTATTTTTCTGGTTTAATTCAGGTTGCTTTATTGTAACAGAGTTTTTGATCTAGGTGGGTTACTGGATGTTATGAAAAAATAGACTAAGTGAAACTTTAAAGTATCTAGGTAGGGTTTTCTGCCAATCTACAAATAAATACTTTACTGAAAAGTAAATATGAAAATTTCCATCTTATAATAAAGCCCGATACGCAAATATAAGATTAACTTGATCATAGTCGAGTCCAAGCTTGCCTTAGAGATGCTTCTTAAGTTAGCAATTATTTTATTAAATATGTGGTCTCCTGAAAATTGCAGAATTTATGAGGAACTTTTCTAGGCTTTCCACTTCATTGAATTCTCAGAATCTCTCATAATGAACTACTTGATGAATGAATGAATGAAAGACACATGGAAGCTTAGCAGTTATTTTTCTTATGTTTTTCTTATTTATTGAAGCCACCAAATAACACTAATGACAATAATAAAAGACATAACATGATTTGAAATTCTCAAGTAACTTAGTTTCATTATTACATCAATATCGATCAGTTACATATTTTTAAATGCAAAAATTAAAACATAAAATTTGCAGCGATGTTTGCTGACCAAGATTTGGTGAAGTTGCATGTCATTTGGGTTAAACCAGGCTAATTACAGTAACTGGCTGGGTACAGTGATTGGCAGGATGTCTATGGAAAATGTCTTTCTCTTCATGGTATTTCCCGCCCTCTATGTGAATTTGATTTCCACATATACTTCAATTTCTGCAAATGGCAGAGATGCCAAGATTTTTAACTTTGAAGGAGTCTTGAAATCATAGTTTTCTCTTCATAAAGGTATCTGTTTCACTTTTTACAGATTTCCAGGGAAGTATAAATGCCACTCCTATTTCTCATATATATCATCAAGTTCTTTTTGACACAATTTTCTTACTAAACTCATATAATCAGAATTTGTCTTTATAAATTCTCTAGCTCTGCTTCCTATCTATTCACATGCCTTTCCTTCCTCACCTTATTCCTTTCTTCCCATAACCTCCCAATCCTAAGTACTCTCAGTCCAAAAGAAAGCAAATTTGGTGAGATACACACACAAAATACTTGCTTTTTAAATTAGAAAACTAGACAATGAAATTGGGAGATTTGGATCATACTGTTAAGGGTTGACGTTAGACCTTTTGTGTTAGAAATAATACTTAACAGCAAAAAAAAAAATGCCAGTCACTAGAAAAAAATCAAAAGTTTTTTGGCTTGATTTGCTCATAATCTCATCAATTTCTTCAGGTCCAACATCCTATTGCCCTTAGTCTATTAGGGATGGAGTGGATTGTATACATGAGGGCAAGTTTCGTCTCAAAAATAAAATCACTCTGACTTTGTAAGGATCCTTTGTAAGGATCCCTCAGGTCATTAAACCATTGCTTGATGCTGCTGGCCACTAATTCAACAGCTCTGGATCAAGTGAGGGAGTTGAGCAGCTCGCCAGGCTTCCCCTGCGTCACTCTTGCAACCTGTTTCCTGCTCACCTTGGCCTCTGTGGGAGCCCAGTTAAGCATTTGGCGATTCTCCATCTTCATGGATGCGGATGTCTCATAATAACTTCCACCCTCTCCTCCCCATCCACCCACACAGTGAGCAAAGGTGCAAATATGACCTCTGATGTTCCCATGGGGATTTAGGTACATGTAGATTGAATCTGGCACAAACTTTAATTAGTTTTCCATAAATAATGCCATCTAAAATAAGAAATAAAAGGACATTTTTTCTGATTATTACTTAACAATCACATGCATTGAAAACAATACTTTAATCAAGTGTCTTATACAGTTGCTGATGCTTACACATCAATTAGTAAATGTGTATTGAATGACATACATATACAAATGTGTATATCTCTAAGACTGAGCTTCTGAGATTGGAGTGAAATGACAGAAAAGAGAGAAAAAAGAGTAATAGAATAATAGAATGCTGAGGTATCAAAGCAAAGGCCTATTAAGTTAAGAGGGAAATAAAATAGACCTTTTTCTTTCATAGTAGGTCTGTTGAATGCCATCAAATACTTAAAGAGTAATCTGCCTGTGATAAAAACATTAGGCAGGTGCTACTGTATAGAGTACCCAATGTTGGGTAATAAAAAACTTATGGGCTAAGACTTTTTTTGCAAGAATTTATAATGTAAGTGAAAAGAGAATTAACCAAAGGAACAGATCAGAGGTAAATTACATTCCAGAAATGCATGGTTCTCTACATATGAGCAAGAGGAGTTGGAGACAATGATGAAAGGTAGGCTCATGGGAAATATAATTAAAGGTGAATTCAGTGGACTGCCATTACACACACGTTTGATGTACATAATTCACTGGACATGCCAGAAGAAATGTGTTTTTAAAACAGAGCAATGATTTAAATAATGTGAGATATGCTGCTGGCCATTCCATCCAATGAATACATGACAGAGGGTTGCCTTCTTCTACAGTGCTCTCATCCCCCTGCTCCCTAGGGTAGCACCTTCTTCCTGCAATATAATTCTTTCAGTGCTTGCAACTTTCTGTGCTTGATGTAAGGGATTTACTAAGGCTAGAGTATATGAAATTATCAACTTTCTTTTTTTTGTTTCATAATTACTTTATTTATTTTTACATTATTCTTCTTTTGGTGCATTCTTTTAATCTCAATTGTAATCCCTGTGGACTTCCCATCACCATTTTACTCATGTGCCATCACCATAGTCTCGTTCACTTTCCCCACCCCACCCAGTTTTGATCCCATTCCCCTCTCCACTCCTGTAAAATGCCTGGTATATAGTTGTTCATTGTTTTTCATTTTTTCTTTATTCCAATTGTTTTTTTTTTTTTTTTTTTTTTTTTTTTTTGCCTCCCTGGCTCCTTACACTCCTGCTATGAGTGAAACCATCTGGTATTTTTCTTTTTCTTTCTAGCTTATGATAATGATCAACTTCCAAATCAAATTTCATATATACCCAGTTATAGGCTATCCTAAGTCTACATAGTATATTTTCCCCCTTTTAGTCAAACATTCTGAAAAATAAAAAGGAAGTATTGATGTAGCAATTCATAGATTATTACTTAATTGATTGTTTCTTTCATTTGTTCATAAGTAAGTATAAAGATCAAGACCTATCAAGTGTCTACTTCTGCAAGGCACACTAGACTTTGGATATATATTTGAGTTTGTTTTATGTTGATATCATAATCGGTATTTCCTGTGACTGATTTTTCCAAGAGAGTATTATAACTTATATGATAACATAATAAAAGAACTCTTTCTTTAACATTTTCACATTTACAAAGTATGGTTCATTTAATATACAAAAAAAAAAGGAAAAGCTGATTTTTTTGCCTCATTAAAGTCAAGGTTTGGGAAAATGACAGAAGTAATTTTTGGTGTCTCCTTGCTGGAAGTCTGATTTACTTCTACCTAAGAATGGGTGGATATTTTATTTCTGTTCCCAGTAATGATGCACAATAATCCAAATACACAGAAGTTTTTTGCTCTGAAACATGTGGACATGTTGATGCTCAGTTTTTTGCTCTGAAACATGTGGACATGTTGATGCTCAGTTTTTTGCTCTGAAACATGTGGACATGTTGACCCTGAGGCCTAGAAGATACACTGCCTCTTTCACAAACATCACACAGCCTCTAATTTCCCTCCAATGTGAAGTCAACACACATGGCTGCTGGCTCATGTCACGGTGCCAAGACAACTCATGGTAAATCTGGGAAAGGGACAAACCCATTCCTTATCTGAGGCCATCCATATGCCCTCAATATCTTTCTTAAGAGCATCTGAAAAGAACATCTGGCTACTTTTGATGAAGTCCAGAACCTCAGAATGCTACCTAGTAGAAAGGCCAAAATGATGTTAAGTAAAATTTTTGTGAATATTTCTTTGTACATTTTGTGATAAAGACAAGTCTGCCATTTTTTTTCTTCAGGAATCCTGAAACTTATCTCACTACCTCAGAATGAACAGAAATACAGTTGAAGTGTCTTTGCCTATGTGAGCATATATATAACTTTGAAATTAGTAAAAGCAAAAAAAAATGTAAAAAAGAAATTAGTGTTATATTAGGATTCTGAGCTAGATATATTAGTAAAATCTTACTATTAGTCAACTGAGAATACCATTCTTTTTCATGGCTAAAAAAGGAAGCAAAACATTTTCTTACAGCTTCTTTATACTAGGACATAACTGACAGCTTAAATTTCTAAACAATGAAATGATTCAATAATAAGAGAAAAATAAAATGCAAATTTGTTTTAATAGAATGCACCATAATTTCAAGAGGCTTGCCACTACCTCATACAGAAAGTGATATGTGATTGCTAAAAATGTAGGTACTTAAGTTAAATTCTTCTAAAAATCAAAAATACATGTTTCAGAAAGTAAATTTTTAGTGATTTCTCCATTAAATCATAAAAGTCAAACTGTTTACTATGCATCAAGCATGATTCATATAATCAAGTAACTTCTGGGGAAGAGGGATGTGACAGAAGCATGTTTTGTTCAAAGAGAAGGACTTATCAAAAAACAAAACTCATACCCTGTTCCATTATTGTTAATCACTGTTAATATTCAGGTCCAATTATCAAATAAAAATCAAAACTGTTAGTAAGAACTCTCCCCTTAATGGGATTTTATTAGAATTTGTATACCTGCTAAATCAGAACTAAATATAATCCTAGTGCATAAATTCGAATGGGTTTTGTGATGTTCTTTACTTTCATAGCTAAGATTTACAGTGGTTGTGAAATAGATTTAGGAAGACAAAGTTTACTTAAATGAACATGTTCAGGAATAGTAAGAGTAAGGAAATTTGCTCCTTCTTCAGGAAAGAATGGAGAGGGGTAGAAGTCAGGTTGAGATTGGGTGTTGCATCTTAAACAGATCACATTTTGAAGCTAAGGCAATTAGAAATGTGAGCCTGATTTCTGGCAACTAGACAGCATTTATAGTCTACTTCAACAGATTCTGCTCGGAACATCTGCCCTAACCTAGTGTTAGACTAAGATTGGTCATCATTCTTCCAAAAGGAATTCCTGTTTCCCTTCCCCATGAAAACACACACACACACGCCTTCACATACACAAAGCTTATCTGTCAGTCTTGAGAGAATGCAGAGAAATCTGGGAAACTAAAGAGTAAAACCCGAGCCCACTCTTGTCACTCGCTACCTTCCTTAGCAGAAAGGAAATGTATTTCAGCTTTCATTGAAATTATAAACAATACCATGCTTACAGCTGTGTTTCAAAAGTCCGGTGTCAATAATACTAAATACATGTTTTCAACTTAGGGGAAATTTATAAAAAAAAACACTCAAAACCAAATTACAAGTTTCTAGTGAAAATAGCCCACAGAAAAATACCTGTTTCCTTTGTTATTGTATTGATTATGTTTATTATTAGTTATTATCAACATATTTATTTATTTATTAATAATTCAGTATCTCTGTGTAACAAAGTAAGATTTCAGCAGCCAGAACTTTGACCTTGGATAAAATGCCATGTTGTAGTGACATTCAGCTTCATGTGTTACTGTCAGTCCAACTGCAAACTAGAAAGAAACAGTCTCTCAAATTTTTATGAACTCAATACTCTGCTAAGAAAATAGGGAACGAGATACTAAGAAGAAAAATATGATGACTGGTAATTCCAGGTATAAACATAGCATAAAATCTTTTTTCTTTCAGAAGTGAATGTTTCTTTATTATTTCTGCAAGGTTGATAGGGAAAGCATTGGCCTCCACTTGGGAATGAACAGAGCCCTTTTCTAAGCTGTATCAAGGCTAGAAGGAATGATTCATCAGTAATAAGCAGATACCATTTTACTGCTTTGGTCCAAAGTTTTCCGGCTGGTTCCTCCAGCCCATGTCTGCTGGCTCCCTTGACAGCATGCTGGACTAGTAAACCTTTTCTAAAGCAACTGAGCAATGTAGCGATAGTTCTTAAATGATTCCTAGGCTGTGCTTCAGTGATTCCATGTCAAGAAAATACTAAGTAGACAAACTACCCATTGTGATATTAGTTCAGAGTCAACAACTGAAGTCATAAATATCCAGCAACAGAAAAAAAAATACCCATAATTGTGAAACAATCATACTCTAGAATTCACTGCAACCATTAAAATTCTGTTTAAATAAAATAGCTTATAAAATAAATGCCAAAAGTGTATGTTAAATGAAAAGACTCAGAAATATATAACAGTATAAAAGGATATGTATGTATTCTATATAAATGCAAAGTATGAATTATATACATAGGAGGAAAGCAAGCACAATGGTTGTTTTATTTTTGAATAGCAAAATTAGATAAATTGTACGTCATTCTTTAAAACTTCCTGCTTCTTAAAAATTTTCCACAATAATATTTTTATAGTTGTACATATATATTTTACTTTATTTTTTCAAATAACTTCCTCAAGACTCATGTGAAGTCCTATTTCGTATAAAATTACTGGAAAATAATGAAGCCCCACAGAAAGCTATTTACAATATTATTTTTATAAAATAAGTCCAGAAAAATTGATACTTTCACATAAGGAAATAATTTTAAATTAATGAAAAGTCTAAGGAAGAGAAAACAGGAAATCTTTATTGGGAACTTGGGAAGCATAGTGATGAATATTGTATTTGTGGGCTTAACTAAACCCTTCAGACTGCTGGCACACTATTTTACTTTAAATAGGCCCAAAAGGCAGTTTAGTAGTCAGTTGAAACTTTCTTTTAAATACGGCAGGAAAAGCATCAAAAGGGAGGACATTATCAAAGAGAACACAAAGTTTGTTATAAATAACTTTGTTTAAAATTAAATTTTTGGAGCTGACTACTTATTGTCATCACTATAATGTGGCCTGTATTAAAAAAAAAAAAAGGAAGAAATGTCATTTCTTCCCAGTATACAGTAAAATTAGAATTCACTAAAGTAATTTTGTTAAAATTTTAAAATACATTTAGAATATAATTAAATTAAAAGTGTCACCCTCAAGCAACTAACATGTAAAATGGCTTTGACACGATCTTTTTTCAGAGAAGTATGTCTCATTATGGCATCATGGCCATTATTATAGGACTTAATGAATTACTTTTTTTCAGATGAAATATAAAACATTCAAAATTAGAAAAATTTCTATGGTGTTTTGTTGTCGTAGAACTATAATTGTTCTCTCTAAAAAAGATATAGGTAACTTCAAAGTCCAGGAGACTTGTCATTTTATACAAATCTGGAAAGCTATGCAGTAGAATTTTCAAGGCTTTAGAATATCAAATATTTACTACACTAGGAAGCCCTGTTTTGTTTTTTATAATTTTAGTGGACAAGTATTACTTAGTTGTTTTGCAAACCAAATATACAAATTATGTACTCACATGCATAATACACACAAATTCATTACAAACAATTGCAAGTTAATTTTCTAATTGTGCACTGGCTCATAAACCTGATATCAAATGATTTCTGATAAGAGAATGAAGAAACGTATAAGTAATATTTTAAAGAACAATATAAGTCAAAGTCGTTCTATACAGTTTTTCAAAAACAAGTAATTGTTCCACAAGGTAAGAAAATTGAGTCAATCAGCACATAAGCAATTCTTCCCATGTTCTCAAGTTTCCTCGTGCCATGTCAGTGTACTTCTTTAATTGAGACAACTCATTTGAAAAATGGAAACACAACAAATGTAAATAAATGTTTGTTTAGTGATAATAGTAGATTAGGTAGAATTACTGGAAAATATAATGATGAAATAAAATATGAACAGATAAAATATAAATTAACAACATTTGCAAAGTTAATAAACATAAATAAATACATCATTGAAATATTTATTTTAAATCAATGCAAAGAAAATGGAAACTTAGAAAATTCAAGACAAATGGAAATTTAAAAGTAAGATAGTGGAAATTTTTCCAAAAGCCACAACAAATGCACATAAAATTATCAAAAATATAAACATGTAAAAATACAAACATTAACTCATAATGGAACAATTATCAAATCCTAAAGACTTAAAAAAAAGATAGAGTAGCTCTATTATTCATAGACTGAATATCCTTTAAGGACAAGGAGAAGAATCATTGTGTTGACTCTACATTGATAAATGACTTCAGGAAAGATATGGTAAGCCTAAATAAGGATAGCTTTAGCAAAACAGTCGTAATGTGGAAAGAAAAAGTTATTAAAATGACACAATTCTCATAAATCAAGTAACAACGCAAAATTGTATAACGACTCAATTATTATTGATGCTATTAGACAAAATGAAAGTGTAAGAGACACTCAACTAGCTTGATCTATTCGCTTTATAAAGAAATCAGCATCGAATTATTAGAAAATATGTGCCTTGAGCAAGGACATAAATAATTTGTTAACAATGTATTTATTTATTTATGCATACAGAACTGGGGTACAGGCCAGAGGTGCAGGGGCAGTGAGAGGATTCACCAGAGACAGATTAGGGAGCAGAACAAGCATATCAACCAAGTTCACTGCTGAGGGGAGGTCTGCCGGCCCAAGTGGATCACCTCGGAGCAGGGGATTGGACTCACACTGAAGCCCTGCAGCTAGCTTGCAGTGCTGAGTCCTAACCACTTGTGCCACTTGGGAGGGCCCGCAAGGACTGTTTTTAAAAACAGACTGTGTAGTATGTTCACAGCCATAGTACAAATTAATACATTTCAAAACCTAAGCAAGTGTCACACAGAACAGCTTCTCTGGTGAAGGCAATTCAGGAAAAATAACAAGAAAAGACAATGAAAGATATTCTCATATATTGAGATGTTAAAGAACATATTATTTTCATGGGTCAAAGAAGAAATGTTAATGGACATTACAAAAAATTTTTAAAGCCTAGGTTGGATGGGTAACAAAAACTCTTCATGTTAAATCTTGTGATAAATAACAAAAGCTATATTTTGGCATCTTTTAAGTTTTAAAAGATTATATTACAAAATAAGGTTGAAAAGTCATGAGTTTTCCTCCACCATTATAGTTTTTAAAAAAGAACAGGAAAGGCCCTCCCTGGTGGCGTAGCGGGTTAAAGCACAGCACTGAGAATCTAAAGCCGCTTCCGCATGAGTTCGATTCCCGCCTGCCCCGGAGGTGACCACATGGCGTGGCAGACCTCTCCTGACCCGCCCGCTGCTCCCCTCAGCAGTGTACTTCGTCGATCTGCCTGTTCTGCTCCCCACTCTGTCTCTGGTGAATCCTCTCACCCTCCGCATCTCTGGCCTGTACCCCAGTTCTGTATGAATAAATAAATAAATCTTTAAAAAAAAAAAAAAAGAACAGGAAAAAACCAAAGACAGCAGGAATAAGGATATAATATAGATAAAAGCAGGTATCAATAAAATCCAATATGAAGGTCTAACAGAGACCATGAGTGGAGCTAAGTTTGAAATTAACTTCATGTGAGGTTAATCAAAAAGGAGAGCTATATCTATATAAGAAGGGGGGAAAAGCCATATCTATTAATAAACTGGATGATAAAAAGGATATGACAAAAGATGAGCCAAGATTAAATATATGAAAGTATCAATAGTTTGTCCTTTAATTTTAAAATTAACCAAAACAAAAAATGTAATTTTTTTGAAAATTATAATTTGTTAACAGATCTCAAGAGGAAATAAAAAAGGGACTGTCTTACAGTCAATAAGAATCCCTTGCAACCATAATACAAGACTAGATAAAGGTACAATAAGGAAGTAAAATTGATAATCAGTTTCTCATTAATAAAGGTACAGAAATCCTAAACAAATTATTAACAAATACAATTCAATTATATATATATATAATTGAATTGTATTTGTTAATAATTTGTTAATTTTGTTAATTTGTTATATATATATATATATATATATATAATATAATGCATAACATCAAGTTAGGTTTTCTCTATGGATAAAAGGATAGATTTTAGAAAACCTGCAGTACTCAAACTTTTAATACAGTAAAGGAAAAAATGGATATTTAAACATAATGGACAAGAAAAGGGTTTGCAAAGTGCAACATCTATTCTTAAGTAACATATCAGTAAACTAGAGTATTTTATTACCCTGAAATGCATATTTAGAAAACTAAAATAAATGTAATTCTAAATAAGAAATATGAGAAACATTCCCTTTAAAATCGGGAACTAAATGAGAGTGCCCACTTTGCCATTTAGATTAAACATTTCCATGGAGGTCCCAACCAGTCCAATAAGATCAGAAATGTTATGACTTTCTCTGCATAAATTCATAGGTAAATTAATAGAATATTATTGTAAATATTATAATGATAAATGTTTAGTGATATGTCAGAGCATAAGATCGATTTAAAAAACCTTAAGTCATTTTCATGTCTGTGCACCACAACTAGACATGTTATTAAAAATATATATATATGATTCCCATGGCCTTGATACCCAAATAGACAAGACATAAGTAATAGCTGCACCATGACTAAGCCCAACAAACATATGTAAAGATATATTGAAGCTCATTTGTACTCAGATCTATTATCCAGTGACATATAATCCGGTCATTTAAATAATCAAAATTACAAAGTGATCACATTTCGAATGTTGAACAAATTGTAGAATAAGGGGACCTGATATTCTTCACTGGTGGAAGTTAAGAGTAGTACATCTACTTTGAAAACAACTCGACATACCTTACAAAATTGAAACCAAACATATGTTATTATTTAGCATTGTACATGCAGGATTTCCACAAGAGTTTCTTTGTACTACATGAGTATAAATAGAATAAATGCTAAGCGTGCGTAACACACAAAGTAAAAGAAAAGCAGTAGCCTGGAAAACTGAAAATGCTCTTTATGCCTTCCAGGAAAATGACCTAAATAGTCCAGGTATGTTTGTGTTTTGCTTCCACTTGAAAACCCTTTTGTGATGCATCGTGTCTATATCCAAGAATTCTCTTTGCTGCTTGGTAAGTTAGGTCATTACCATTAGCAGGAGGCTCTGCTATCACCTCTTAGGATAATACAATATCCTTGAAGAAACCACCCAGATGCTGTTTAAAATCACATAATACCGTTCGTATACATGAAATAACATGCAATCCTCCTGTTCTCCCCCCACCCCCCAATTGGGGTTATTTCTTTTTTGGTCCATGAATTACTTTTCTTAGGTAAAATAAAGTTTTCACAGAACAATGTCTTACTGAATGGGTGAATTACTCTTAGAACTCTAGGCTATCATTAAGTATATGAACCTGTGGTTTTTACATTGATTTTGGCTGAATCTCCTACCACAGGGAATGTTAAGTTGAAGTTTGGTAACTAGAGTTAACCCACCTGAAATAGTACTGAGCGCTGCCTCCTTGGCCCCTCCATCCTCCCTTGATGTTCTCCCTTCAGGAAGGACCCCCCTGGAGAAAGTTTGTAGGCTCTGTTCATGCTCCATAAAGCTCCTTTTAAACGCAGTGTCAGTTCTAGGCTGAACATATGGATTTTTATTTTGTGTCTGTCTAGTACCTACTGGATAATCCAGGCAAGTCACTTAAAGTATCTGGACATTCTTTTGTTGGGGCTAATACTGTTTGCCCTCTCAGGGTTATCTCTTGGTCAAACTGGGAGATGCATGAGAAAGCACTTCTAAAGTTTGAAACTTCTAAACTTTTAAACTTCTAAAATTTAAAATAGAAGGTTAGCTCTTTGCACCTGCTCCCCTCAAGTCCTTAAATGATAAGCATTCTCTAGAGGTTTTTCTTCCATCCTTATTTCATTTCTTTTCCTAGACTTATTTTCTTCTCTGTTAATTTCAACAGCAATTATGGCTTAAAATAACCCCACTATACATGTGGTCATCATGTTGCTGTCTGCATTTCCAAATCCTTTTCCAAATTCTGCATCAAATTCAATTCCAAACTGTCTCATAGTCACTGTAAATTATAAATCCCTCAAATTCGTCAGGCTTAAAACATCTTAGCTATCTCCTCATCTCCTCACTCTTCTTAATCTCCTGCTTACTCATTGTTCATTACTACAACCATAGAAACTGAAATATTCTAGAAATATTTGAGTTTTCTCTCCTTAGAGCCAAGTCTTCACTTCAGCTTCTTGTTTGGTTAGCTCTCCATTCTCATAGTATTCCCTTCTCCATCGATACTGTTAATTCCATCTACACTCTTTCATGAAGGCATTTTTTACCTTGTGCCTAGGTCACTGCAATAATTTCCTGCCCATCCAGAGTGGCCATGATTCAACTAAATCCTGTTCTTCATGCCCAATCATTCTTTCTAAAGCACAGAATACATTATGTTCCTCTCTACTCCAAAACATTTAATGACTTTCTATTGCCTAAAGAATATAGCATCAGATTTCTTGGTGTGGTTCCTTTCTCTTCCAAGACACCTTTATATGTATGCTAAGGGACATAGATAGTAATTGTTACACAGCACTTAGTAATCTGCATTAGGGCAGACTACTTTGATTACTGCAATCTCAAATTCTAGGATGAGCAGTCACATCTGCCTAATTGTCAAAATTATTCCTAGCTAATCTCATCAACTTAAAATTCTACTGCTTTCCTTCAAATATCTAATGTCCTCCTTCACTATACTATTATCTCTGAAAATAATGTTTCATCAGTTGTCTCTGTGGTGTGTCTCTGCTATGTCTTATTGTCCAAATGTTCATGCTTGTAAATGTCATGGGCAGATGTTCACCCTGTGTTTGGAATGGAATATGTCCTCAAATCCAAACATGGAGCTGAGTACACACTTGCAAATGGATGAACTAACATACCACAATACCTTATTTATTCTTAGAAGGGAATTGAATATACATAAAGATTACATCATTTCAATCTGTCTTAATGTATATGAAGTAGCCTCATCAAAATTATTGACCTGTTTAGTTTAGAATTTATATTTTAGTGAACACTCACTTCTAAATTCCTTACCAGAAAAACTAACCTTTATTCCTATATAAAAAATAATAATAGTTCTTTTAAGACACTAAAGCACAACATGGATGGGACTGGAGGGGATTTTGCTAAGTAAAATGAGTTAGAAGCACAAAGACAAATAATGTATGATTTCACACATACATGGAATATAGAGAAATGAAACAAAATAGTAGACAAAACCAAACTAAAACAAACCCTAGAAATCCTATTGTAGAATTGAGACTACCAGTGGGGGAGTAAATTGTGTAGGGGAACAATGGTGGACAACTTTGGGTGCTTTGGTGATTGGTTTGATGTGGCAATATGTATCAAAAAAAAAAAGAAAAACTGTATTTCTGTATCACAGTTTTGAAAGGTAGTGTTACCTCAATGAAGAAAATACCCCCAAAAAAGATGCTAAGGCAATATAATGACATAACATTGTAAGCATCACCATATATAAAAGATGAAACAAGGACTATTTAAGTGATGAACAGACTAATTACCACCACTACCACCCCTCAACCATGAGGAAACAATCATGAGTCTGCATATTTCAGCAAGCATTATCTTCGCCATCTTTTTCATGTTTTAGTGCTAGCCAGGTTGCTAGAATCAGAAGCATCATGGAAGAGGATAGGTGATGATGTGTCACATGATGCTAGAGGCTAGAGAGCTAGACCACATAATAACTTTCGTCCCCTTATCCAGTCCAGCACACTTTACTGCCCCTCCTCATACTATTAGAGGAGGACATTTCTAGAGACTGGTAAGGTATAGTGCTCCACACATTTGTATTTTCTACCATTCTCGTGTTTGTGCTATTTAGACAATGTTAGGAAGGGAAAAAGTGCTCAGTTCTCCTTCTCTTCTGTGCCCAGGCAGATGCAAACTTAGTTTCTCAAATAAAGGACAAAGTTTGCAGCTTATCAGCCTCAGAAGGAAGCAGATGACACACTCCAAAAAGTTCATATATCAGTGAAAGCCATCCATACAGAGATGTAGGTATGATCAGGAAATGAGGGGTACATGGTAGATAACCCAGCAACATGCACCAGCAGGAGGCCATTATCATCCTTAATCTACTGTGTTAAGAAGAGGGAATACTGAAAAATCCTTTGAGAGCTGGAAATGGAGGAAGTGGGTGGGCCTGCTTGACATGAGCACTAGGTATAGAAGACTGATTTCCCACTGATACCTTCCACTAGCAAAAGGGCAGCAGAGAGTCCCTGAGCCAGAAGTTCCATTTATAGTGATCAACCTCCAGAGCAGGGTCAAAAAGAGTGAGAAAAGAATAGTGACAAGGCGTGAGACGGAACCAAAGAGAAAAACTAGCACTCTCCTCTTCTGTAAGGAGATTGAAAACTTCTCCAGCAGAAAATGTTGAGGGTTATGTCTGTCATATATGTAATAGTAAGTCTTAACTATTGGGTCTTAATAAATGTAACTAATATTTAAGTATACTTAAAGAAAGGATTGTAGACTTGGCTACCTTAATGATTACTAAGAATACAATGATACATATAGAATACCTGTTCAGCACCTACTAAATCTCAGGTCCACAGCTAGCTGTGTTAACTATTTTATCGTATTTAATTACCACAACAACTCTTTGGTTGTTTGATCATTGCATACCATTCATTTATGTATTTATTCAATCAGTGATTTTTAGTACTAGTACCCACTTGTACTAGGCGTTTTTTTCTAGGAACTGATGATGCATCAGAGAATAAGACAGATGAAGTCCCTTCCCAGGGAGCAAGATTTGACAGTTGAGTCCAAAGTGGTTAAACAACTTGTATGATGATTACACATGGTTAGGGAGTGGTGTCATCTGAATAAAACTCCCAGGCTCTCTGGGTGTAGTCTGTGTGCTTAACCAGGGTGCCCGAGGGAACTGTACAGTCTTATGCATGTTGTGAATCATCAAGAGTTAAATAAGATGGAGATCCCTAAGGACATCCTCCTTTTGTTGCATATTGGATGGGAAATAGTTCGTTATTTTCCTAGCTCGAGAAAACTAGCCATACTCATTCAGTAAACCTCACTATAACTATAATGATGTATATTTAGAGTAAAATTGACAAGACTTTAAACCATGTGATAAGAGATTGTTAACTCTAATACAATAATGTATTGCTTAACTACATTGGCCCATGTAATTCAGATGAACAAATTAGAGTACATAGAGGTTAAGAGATGTGCCCAGGATCACAAAGTTTGAACTGGCAAGCAACCAAATTGCCTTGGATTTCTTTAAAACAGATCCTCCAGTTTTCACCCTGATATACTGAAGTAGCATCAGAATTGGATTGGACTGGAGTGGTGGGAACATAACAGTTGAAATCTGTACTTTTGAAAGCTCCATTGAACGACTGATGCATGGGCAGAGTCATAATTGCTAAAGATGCAAACCAGTCAAGAGCTGTAAAAGCAAATTGTAAGAGTGACTGGATTCATGGTATGTCTCCACATGAGTCATCAGTTACAACCAGGACTCTTCTTGTCAGGTCAAAATTTCCCTAGAAGCTGTATTTGGAGTGATTTGACCTATTATTGTCAGATCATGAAATGCTGGTTAGCAAAATGCTTTCTATAAGGCCTGATGCAAACTCTTCCAAATTTACCTCTGTGTGTTACAATTTACATCAAAATGGAAATTTAAAGAAACACACTTCAAGTTCTGGGATTAACAACTGTGTACCACTAATTCCACTTCTATTTCTAACACTGGGTCTACCCTTGTAAAGCAGCTCCAGGTGAAGGAAAACCTAAATTCACAAATAAATACTTGACAAGGGAGAAAACAACCCAGTTGTCACAGGTTACCACCCCCAACTACACCAAGAATAAATCACTTGCTTGAAATAAAGGCCTTACCAGAGGAAGGAAATGTAATCAAAATAATGAAAGTAATGAACAAGAGGACCTGAAATTGGGAGGTTCTAAAATTTCTACTCAGTTGATGAGAGAGAAAGAAACTGCCCCTATTTCTCAGCTTAGTATACCCCTGATGAGTTGAAAGACTTCTGCTTCTTGATTTTTTGGATTCAAAGTGACCAGTAATTAGTCGTTTTTTACACCTTAGCTTTTCCAAGCAACTTTCAGGAATATGTGTATGAGTATATATGTGTACATGTACAGGTGTACATATATGATACGCGAAAAGGAGCATCCGATTAGCATCAGAGAAACCACAGTTCAACTTGCTCTCCCATTTACAAGGAAATCATTTTTCCACTCATGCTCTCAGATTTTTATTGGCAAATTGTGATTCCTAATTTCTACCTTAGAGAGGTATTGGACACAACAATGGTCACATAAAAAATCGAAGAAGTGAGGGCTATTATTATGGATATAATTTATGTTAGTTAATTATAATAATTACTAAATGATATTATAAAGAATTTGGGGCTACCTTTTCCTGGCTATATTTTTATTCCATTGCTTCATACAAACCTTTAGTATCAGAATTTTTCCTTTAGTGTCATGCTGGGACATTTCTCACCTGTGGCTCAAACAAAGTGGATTATGCAATGATGGTGTATTTGTTGATAAAGCAAGATAACTTTGTAGCATCAGAAAATAGCACAGTTCTTCAGTCAGTAAAGTACTGTTGTATAACAAATGAAAGTAGCCTCATCCCAATACTTCTTTTAATAAATAGTTGTTTCTGAAATTTGCTCAATTGACAGTTTATGTCCAGTTTTTAAAGATTCCTGTCAATTTAGGTAAATAAGCTTAATTGCAAATATATTTCACTTCGACAATTAAATACTTGAGTCAGAACCTCTGAGAAATGAATTCTTAAAACTTATATTGTTAGATCATCCTTTATTGCCTTTTTTTTTTCATAATTCAGTGCAGCCATTACCTTTTCCATTTGGCTTATTTGAAGACTAACTTTGAGTGTTTGAACAAAGTACATTTTGACTGAAAGATACATTTCCATGGATTTCGTATATTAGCACAGTGTTCCTTAAGGCACTGTTTTTACTTATATGTCTTCATGAGGAGCTTTGGCATGAAAAGCCAAGTATTCCAGGGGCTGGCAGCAAAGGAGGTCCCAAACACCATGGCAAAAGCATCAAGTTACAAACAAATTGTAATTAGACAGAGTGTTCTCTTCTATACCCGTAAAAACACTGTGAAGATCAGCTTTAAAATGCAGAATTAGCTTAATACTCACTTGTAAGATACATTTTATTGAATCACCTGCAATATTCTTGGTTTGATGCCATGGCTGTAACAGTGCCTTCTGCCCTGCACCCACCAGTTTGTGTTGCTCAGAATGATGATTGGTGAAAAATACATCTTGGAACCACAAATTTAAAGAAATCAGTCTATCCTCCTTAAGCAAAGACATGAAGACTTGTTTATAGTGTCTCAGTTCTAATAGCGACTACCCAGTGTCTCAGAAATCTGCCTTGGGGTCCTTACATTCCTCCCTACTGTTCTTCCATGTAGAAGGAAAAGAGGTACTAAAAAAAATCATCCCCTGGTGAAGTATTGTTCAACTATTTAGGGGGAAATCACATACACCCTTGGAAAGAGTATGTTAACAGATAAGGAGAGTGAAGAGAAGTTCATGTTAAAGAAACATACAACTACTTCTTAATGGAAGTTGAAATTAATACATGCAGATTGAAAGAAACAAACAAACGATTCACCTAACTTACTAATTTAAAAGCTAACAGGAAGAGTGAGGTAGTGAAAATAAAGAGTCTAATTGTTACAGAATAGGGTGAGAGACCACCTTGTTACACAAGGAATGCTTGTTAAGGAGGTGAGTAAAGCCAGGATAAGCAGTACTTTCTAGAACTATAAGAATTATCCAAGTATGCAGCAAAGAGTAAGGGAGAAAGCTTGTAATTACCACATATTTACAGAGACTAGGTGCAGTTCTGTGGATATTCCATGCATTAATCTAAACTAATACATATATATATGTATTTATATATGTATGTGTATATATATGTATATGTATATAATACCAACCATTTAATGAACATTTAGAGAGATTAAGTACTTTTCAAATGTCACACAAATGGTGAGTAGAAATTCTGCATTTGAAACTAAGATACATTGGAACCCATGGTAAACCAATAGTTTAACAAATACTAACTACCTACTTACATAAAACTAAGGTCTGTGCCCAACAAATTGCAAAAGCTGCTTTCTCTGTAACAATGCTGTTTCCATATGTGAAGTCTACTATGTTTAATGTTGGACAACTTTCTGAGAAGGGAAACCTCTCAGAATATTAAGACTGTTGGTGGCTTCCAAGAATTTCCTATCCTTGGTGTTTTTTCTCCCCACAATATTATGTCCTTATCCCCAGACTTCCAACAATCCTATGAAAATAATGGAAAATTACTTTGTGATGCAGGAAATCAAAGTCAAAAGAAAAAAAAATGTAAGATTTGACAAAAGGATTACAATAAAACTTGTGATACTTTGCAATTTTAAAATAAAAAGTATTTTTTTTTTTAAAGATTTATACAGAACTGCGGTACAGGCCAGAGATGCGGCGGGTGAGAGGATTCACCAGGAACAGAGTGGGGAGCAGAACAGGCAGATCGAGGAAGTACACTGCTGAGGGGAGCAGCGGGCGGGCCATGAGAGGTTTGCCTCGCCATGTGGATCTCCTCCAGGGCAGGCGGGGATCGAACTTATGCGGAAGTGGCTTAAGCTTCTCAGTGCTGTGCTTTAACCCGCTGTGCCACCAGAGAGGGCCCTAAAAAGTATTTTTAAATTAGCAAATTCTCTCATGGTAATAGTTTAAAAATTCACTAGTGAAGCCATCTGATCCTGCAGTTTCTTTTAGAGAAACTGCATATTTTACATATTTGATAGAAAAGGCTATTTCCATGACTTTCTTCAGTTTTATAATTTATTAAGAAATATGTCCAATTCACCTAAATTTTCAAAATTTTATAGAAGTCATTCATGATATCCTTCATGAAATTTTTAGTGTGTGTATAGCATGATTTCTGTAATTTTCTGTGCTTTTCCTCCTAATTTTCTCGTTAAGTCTTGTGAGAGATGTAAATTTCATTTTTTCTTTTGTATTTTTTAGTGTCTTATTCATTTCTGTCCTTATATTTATTTTCTTCTACTACTTTCTCTGGGTTTGATTTGTTGTTCATTTTCTATCCTCTGGACTGGTATATTTAGATCATTTGGATGTTTTAGCTCTCCTTTTTTTTTTTTTTTGACAAATGCCTCTAAAGCTATACATTTTTCCTTTTGAGAAGAGTACTTCGTTATCACCTCATGATTTTTTGATAGCATATCTTCACTATCATTCAACTCAAAATATTTTTCAGTACCTCTATTATTATTATTTTGCTTTTTGACTGTGAGTTGTGTAATATTGTTTAATTCCAAAAACTGGATAGCTACTCTGTCATTTTGTTATCTATTCTTAAATTTTAATTACACCTTAGAACCTACTCCTTCTTGACAATGTGTTCAAATTTGGTTTTAGGCCCAGTATATGGTCATTTTTGATAAATATTCCATGTACTCTTAAACAGAATGTATATTCTATAGACACTGAGTGCCATGTTCTTTATAAATCCACTGAGTTAAATCTGTCATGTTTTCAAATCTTCTATCCACTCACTGATTTTCCCACGCTTGTTTGGTCAGTTATTGGTGAAATGTTTTAAATCTCTCACTGTAATTGTGGACTTGCTTAGTTTTCCACTTAATTCAATCATTTTTACATTATGTACCTCAAAGCTATATTGTTATTTACATGTGTTTCTGTGGCTACAGTTTGAATTACTGTATCTTTCTAGTGAATTTATCCTTTTGGCTTCATGAGCTCTACAGTTCTCAGCATTTTATTTTGTTTAATATTCATATAACTCTACCATGTCTCCTTGGGTTATTGTTTCCATTCTTTTTCTCTTTACCTTTTCTATATTTTTATAGCTAACGTGTTTCTCTTTTAAGTAGCATATGATATTTTGAAGTCTGCTCTAATAATAAAATTAATGCATTTATCAACTTACATTAACTGGAATCCATGGTATATTTCATTTTATATCTACCATCTATTTGCTTTATATTTACCTTTCATAATATTATTTTCTTGCTCTCTTCCTGGATTGTCAAGTCTATTGGATTATCAAATATGTATTCATTAGCATCTAAATTAATATATCTTCCACTACATAGAGTACAATGTGTATACTTGATAATATAGCATACTGACTCATGTTTTGGATTAAGAAGTGTACATTTTTTCATTTCTCTCCTCTGTCAGGAAACTACTAAAAGAATACTTAACTGATTGACAGAGAAGGGGAATGAAATATCTATATAAACTTTAATTATGTGAATAAAAGAAAAGAGCTAAACCCAGTATTCAATAATTTAAACATTAAATGCAGACCCCTGAAGACTTGCACTAAATTATTCCAAAAGGGGAATTAGAAACAATCTAAATAATCAAGAAAACTACAAGGTTGCCATCTGACTTTCTGATGTTGAAAACATATCTAACCTGTTGCTTCTTAGGTGTGATTTCTATAATTACATTCAACATCTCTTGTTAAATTCCCTCAAATCTGTCCTCAAATTTTTGCTCAACTGTTTTTCTTCTTCCATGTGTCACATGCAGTAAATGCAAGTAGAGAAAGCCAAGTACTGTCCCACGAGATTGCTACAGAGGTTCAGCTGTAACTGGGAGGGCTATGGTATAACAATTTGGAAAGTCCTTTATGATAGTATCTTTCTTGAAACCATTGGTTTTCCAGGCCTATTTCAGTACAAGTTATTTTTGTCTGATCCATGCCCAAATAACACAGAAAATCCTATGGTGTAGTACATTGTGACTTGCTGGCTTAGTTAAGATGTATTTAATTGTTTCTCTAGAATCACAAAACAACAACAATAACAAAACCCATTTGGATAAGGTAATATAATAAAAATAATCTTAAAATATATCAATCTCCAAATTTCAATTACTACTTTGTGCCAAAATTAAAACTCTATAATTATGAATAGTTCTACATAGATTTTAAGATTTTCAATGTAAGTAATTATATAATAAGTTAACTATTATATTACTGACAAAGAAGGTTGTAAAATATTTTATGACATGTAGTGGGTTGATTTTTTTTCCTCCTTTACTTCTAAGAGCACAAAAGAAAAGGAATCTTCCTAGAGACTTATCAATTTGTAGAGAATTCTTCTCACTGATGATGCGACAGCCTGAAACAAAGATTTATGACAAAGTCCAACTACAAAATTAATTATAGAGTGGTCAATTTGAAATAGTTTGAATCTTTCAGCTCATAATTCCAGCTGATCACATGGCACCTTCTGGGTTTTCATTCTGCATGTAACTGTTATTCATGCAAAGATTAGTGTCCCCAGCTTTATGATAGTCCTTCCTCCCCTATCTCTGCCCAAAATTTAGGTGCTGTTGTTACCCTAACTAGTTCATTATAAGTTATATATTTTGCTTCAGAACCCAGTATGTTCACAAACACATACTCACATACTCTCAGACCTCATCACAAACCCATTGAGTCAAAGGTGGTACTAAAGACTCAGCCATTTGTACATTTTACTATTTCACAGATGATAATGATGTATCATCAGAGCTGAAAATCACTGATTTTTTTTTTCAAAGAGAGAAACTGAGATTCAAAGAGATTACAACACTTGAATAAAATTCAGCTACAGGTAATGAGAAACAAAGCTTCAAGTTCAGACCTGTAAATCCCTATAGAACTGTTATTTCAGTCCAAAATTTTGCCATAGACTGTACTGTGTGTTATACCAATGTTGCTTCTTTTTAGTAACATATATTGCAATTTGCCCTCATACTGCCTTTTGAAAACATAATCATCAGTTCCCATTTCCCCAAAAACTGCAAACAGTAAGACCACGTGACTGAGTGTGGCTCAATATCCCTTTCATTATAAGGTGAGAACAAAAAGGATGTTTCTCAGGCTTTGACCCCAGGGAAACCACCAAGCTTAAACAAATGTGTCTTTCTCAAGAAGAGGAAGTCATAGTATTAAGTTTCATCATACTTCTATCTCCAGGTAATATGCAAATATCAGCACAAAAGGCCCATGACAGCAACTAATAGAGCTTTGATGTGAAGCCAGTCATGCTTTGGAACTGGCATTTTTTAATCACATGGCACGCACATTTAAGGAACTGGCAGCTCCCAGCAACCAGAGCACCTACCTCCACTGAATGCTATACATCAAAGCCTGCTGAGCAGGGTTAAACATGGTAATATGAACACTTGGTCTATTTCCCTTCCTTGCCCATGGAAAGACATAAATGATACTGTGTCTGGATGAATGCAGTGTCAGTCACAGAGTATTGTTCACATGTAGTATTTTGAGGTCCACTCCTCAGCTTGAAGTCAGAACAGAACTGATTTATCTGAGAGGTATCAAAGTGTGAGTTGTGTCTCGAGGGTCTGAAAACAAGGGGGAAAAGATAATCTGCAACATTTACAGTGGCTTCTGTACATGTGGCAAGCATTTATTCTTAGGCAAAAAAGATAAATAGAGAATGAGTATTTCTCCTTGTAATGGGCTCAGGAGAGGAGCACAGATTTCACATTAAAGAACTTATGTAGGGCCCTCCCTGGTGGCGCAGCGGGTTAAAGCACTGCACTGAGAAGCCACTTCCGCATGAGTTCGATTCCCGCCTGCCCCGGAGGAGACCACATGGCGTGGCAGACCTCTCCTGACCCACCCACTGCTCCCCTCAGCAGTGTGCTTCGTTGATCTGCCTGTTCTGCTCCCCACTCTGTCTCTGGTGAAGTCTCTCACTGCCCCTGAGTCTCTGGCCTGTACCCCAGTTCTGTATGTACAAATAAATAAATCTTTAAAAAAATAAAAAATAATAATAATAATAAAATAAAATAAAAACTTATGTAATTGGGTTATCTGAGGCAGCTTTAGAACTGCTCTGTAGAAATGTGAGCAGTAGATCTCTAATACTTCATCAAAAATGGATGTGGTCTCTTCAAAGGTGCATAGGAAGGTGAGTAATTTACATAAGATTCTCCAGTTAAGGCAAATCCTTTATGCAAAAAAAAAAAAAAAACTCAATTCTTAAATTTCAGGAAAACAAAAATTAAATGGAAATGTATTGCCTGAGACTCTTTACTTTCCAAATTCACCTTTAAGTTTCCTTTAAATAATAAGTTTATTCAGGACATTGAAGACTTGGTTATAGACAAATTAAGTATACCTGGTGGGAAGGTAAATTATAGGGCCGCTCTACTCCAGTAATTTGTGACCAAGAACAAGGATGTATCTGAGAATATTCTTTCATGATAATGATTAAAGCTGTCTAGTCAAAATTATGACTTTAATCCAACATTTAACATCTGGGAATTTATCCAATAGATATTGTATCTATGTGAAATATCATGTTGAAGAACTTCACTGCAGCATTGCACAGAATAGCAAAACTTGGGAAAATATTCTAAATACCTATCAATATACACAGGTATAAAATGGGATATTACACAGTCATTTAAAAAGCAAAAGTTTAATATGTAGAAAAATGGAATTATATCCCTAATATTACTTCAAAAGCATAGAAGACCCATGTTTAAAGTATACTACCTTTTACTCCCAATCAAAAATGTGCACACTTGGACAGGCATAGCTCACCCACAGCAGAGATCCTAACATCCTAACGTAACTGCACTGGCT
>NW_004567108.1:47154549-47167229 GCF_000260355.1 Condylura cristata | reverse complement strand
GGAAACTTAGTGATAAATATGCTTAATTGAAGGTTCAAGAAGAGAAGTATTTCCAGCAGAACAGATTCTCCCCATTGTCTGTGAAGCATCACATATTCTAAGCAAAACCGTCCACAAGGAAATCCCGCTGGTGGTGCAAACATCTCTTTGGAAACACATACAGGAAATGGGAGTGATAAATCAAAAGGCAAAAGGAACATAATAGATGCTGGAAGCAGCCAGAGGAAGGCAGGAGGATATCAAAGTGTTCAAAGAAGAACCAGAAAAACAAGACTGTTTAGATGACATCAGTGAGAAGAAAATAAAACTTGGGACACACCAACAAAAGAAGCTCAAAGATGACCTGACAGCTCTTCAATGTTATGAATAGAAAAGCAAACTAGCCAGATTTATTTGCTGGAAAATCTGCTGTTGTGGCATAGAGGGGACATTGTGTTCAGGGCAAATGTTTCCTTTCATACAATTTTTTTTGGGGGGGGCAGCTTGCTAGGAAATTCTTTTTTATTTGCTTATTTTTATTGAAGTAACATCAGTTTGCAATATGATTGTAAATGATGGTGTGAACCTATCCCCTTAAATCATATACAGTGATACACAAACTTTTTAATTGAATTTCTCATTTGGAAAACTGAATACCTGCTGTGTAAAGTTCTGTGGATGATTCAAAGATGAGAAAGATAAAGCTCTCCTATCCATGAGCTCACCGTCTACTTTCAAATGGAAAACCCTCAGGTGGAAAACTTAAATGCAAAATGATTCTATTATTAACCCCTTCTCTCTAGAACACTTCTCTTAGAGTTTGTACCTATAAGCAAAGATTTTTACCAAATGGTGCTTTCAATTCCAGTCAGCTCTTTATTCCTCTGAGACATAAACAGTGGGTTATCTGTATTAATAATCTGTTTTCATAAAGATTCAACCTGCTTTTCTACATTGTTCAAAACATTTATACCTAAGAGGTCTTACAGTTTACAGTCAATAAGACTGTAGGGACCTTGAAAAATTTAGTTAAGAAAAAGTTGCTGTACTAAACTATCAAAATTAAGTGCCTGTTGAATCAAAATAGCTTTCCTTAAGTCTAATCAAAGTTCTTCCTGCTGCAGTTCTGACTCATGTCTTTGGCCTCCATGGGGCTCAGCTCACCCTTTCGTCAAAAATAAGCTGAATGCTAGCTGTATTCAAACTCCTGATCCAAACAAAACAAAGCATCAATTCCTTGGATGTCCATTTGCTGTATATGTAACTTGACTAGTATCACAATATAAACGACAGGATCCTAGAGTGAATTTTAGACAAAAAATTGTCAGATTCAGTTTGCACCAAATATTGTAGCAACACACACATATGCTAAAGAAATATTTATAGTGTTTATTGAAATTTAAATTTAACGTGTCCTATATATTTTGTTTGCTAAATCTGACAACCTTAAACTTGAGTAACTATTTCAAGAATAACATATGTTTATAGAAGGAAAACAAGACCTACTTAATAATTAGCACATTTACTATGGTGATGCACATGGGTGATTTGGTGATGGGAAGCCCACAGGGATTACAACTGAAATGGAAAATGGCACAAAATAATGTAAAAATAAACTATTACAATAATCATAAAAAATTGGAAAAAATAATTAGCACATTTAAGATTTTACAGTTTTAAATGACAAACAGCGTTTTAACTATTATCATTTGCTGACTGTGTGGAGCCTTTTCTTGCATTTATCTATCTAAGGTCAAAGTCAAAATACCCTCTGGATGAAAGATCAGCTAAGTCACTGATTACTAAAAAACTTGCAAAAACAATTCACTGCTTTGTCACTCGTTATGAACATGCAAGATTGTGGATGCTTTCCTATTGCATTGATATCAGGGGGTATTTTCAATGTTTTAGAAGGAAACTCTTAATGGATACTTAGTGCTGAGAGGTGGTAGCCTGAGTATACATGTATGTATACTGTTTCAAGAGCCTTCTCTCAGATGTTCCTGAGGTGATTCGTGATAAAAAAAAATTGGTTTAAAGATTTATTTATTTATTCATACAGAACTGGGGTATAGGCCAGAGATGCGGAGGGTGAGAGGATTCACCAGAGACAGAGTGGGGAGCAGAACAGGCAGATCGACAAGGTACACTGCTGAGGGAAGCAGCGGGCAGGTCAGGAGAGGTCTCCACACCATGAGGTCTCCTCCGGGGCAGGCGGGAATCGAACTCATGCGGAATGGCTTTAGCTTCTCAGTGCAGTGCTTTAACCCGCTGCGCCACCAGGGAGGGCCCGATAAAAATATTTTAAATAGTTGAAGTCTAATATGATGAACATAATAGTCGGATAAGATGAACCATGTCAGTTGCACTCTGAGAAACATGAAGAAAATAAAATATGGAGAGCAGTAGATAAAGCCCTTTAAAAGACACATGTGTGGAAGACAAGTTTGAAGGAAGAAGATAGGAAAAGTGAGAAAAGAACTACAAAATTCATTAAAAAATTGAATATGTTACATAGTAAAAGCAAACATGTCTCATAAACTATTGAAGAACATAATAAAATATTGAACAGGTGTTGCAGGCTGTTTATGCACTGGGATTTTAAAAAAAAGGTACAGATTTGTCACCAATAATTCATTTGTTCACTTAATGGATATTTAATGACCTTCTATTATGTTCCACACCCTGTTACAGGTCCTTGGGATCCAGCTGTGGTTAAGCTCTACTCCATTCCTGTTCTAGTGATCTTAGAGTTTGTTTGGAGAGCTCCCAAATATAAAAATTGAAAAGAATCATGTGAAGAATATAAAAATCTTGAAAGCCATTGCTCCTTTATAACAACAAGTAAAAAGTTGAACAGACTATAAAAACAACAATTTGAGGTATCAGAGAAGCAAGGTCACAGGACAAACTATTGCCCACAAAATTGAGAAGGCAAATAAGGAGAATCACAACTATCTGGAGCAGAGAGACCTTCATTGGAAACTGGTATCATGTTAGAAAAATCTAAACTGTGCTTAGCTGGAAGTTAAGTTGTGGACAATTGTGAGAGCTAAAAATATTTAGTGAGACTCACTCACCTTACAGATTGAGGAGCAAAGACTAGAATCAAATCCAAGTTATCCTCAGAAACCATGCAAGAAAGAAAGGAAAAAGATGAAATATTTAAAGTGATGGAAAGGAAAAAAACCACCAAATTGAATTCTATATCCAATCAAATTATCTTAGTGAATTAGAAATAGATTATCTGACAAACCAAAATTGAGGGAGGTTTTTACTAGTAGACCTGCTTTGCAAGAAACATTTAAAAGAAGTTCTTTAAAGAGATGGAAAATTATATAGGTCAGAAACTCAGAACTTTATAAAGAAGCTATTAGAGATAGAATATGAAGGTAAAATAAAAACTCTTATTCTCAATTAAAAAATTTGTTTAAAATAATACAACAATTTATTGATTTAAGTGTGTGTGTGTGTGTGTGTGCGTGCATCTTAGTCAAAGATTTATGTGTCCTGCTTCATTAAGGAGAGCAATCCAAGGGGTTAGAATTAGGGCAAGGGGTAAGGCCAGGAAGGAGGACCTTTTTTTTTTTTAATTTTATAATAGTTTATTTTTACATATATTTGTGCATTTTTCCATCTCAGTTGCAATCCCCTTGGGTTTCCCATCACCAAATCACCATGTGCCATCACCATAATCCAGTGCATTTCCCTCCCCTCACGTTTTTCATCCCATTCCCCATCCTACCCCACAAAATGTCTCTGGTATATAGTTGTTCATCATTATCATTATTTTCTCACCTGTTCCATTATATTCCTGCTGTGAGAGAAACCATCCAGTATTTTTCCTTTTCTTTCTGGCTCATTTCACTAAGCATGATCTTTTCCAGTTCCATCAATGTTGCTGGAAAAGACATGTATTTCTTTTTTTTTTTTGGTTTTTGAGTAATATTCCATTGTGTATATGTACCATATCTTTTTAATCCAGTCATCTAGTTTTGGGCATTTGGGCTGTTTCCATGTCTTTCCAATTGTGAATAAAGCAGCAATAATCAGTGTTTTTGTGTCTTTTGGATAGATACCTAGGAGTGGGTCGTAGGGAAGCTCCATGTTTACCAGTTTGAGGAACCTCCAAACAGTTTTCCATAGTGGTTGTACTAGTTTGTATTCCCACCAGCAGTGCAGGAGAGTGGGAAGGAGGACCTTTTAACCCAAGAACAGAGTGGTGCATGAGACATGTCTCATGAAGAGTCTTTGTAGACACTGCTTATAGATTTTTAAGCACATACATTGTCTTTATAAAAGATCTAAATGGACTGGAAGGGATCATCCTTAGTGAAATAAGCCAGAAAGAAAAAGGAAAATACCAGATGATTTCACTCATAGCAGGAGTATAAAGGACCAGGGGAAAAAATAATAAGAATAATGAACAACTATATACCAGAGACATTTTAAGGGGGTGGAGTGGGGAATGAGATAAAAAATGGTGGTGGGGGGAGTACACAGAACTATGGTGATGGCCTATGGGTGAATGGGAGGCCCATGGGGATTGCAGCTGAGGTGGAAAAAGACACAAAATGATGTAAAAATAAGCTATAATAATAATAATAAAACACCTAAATTGGTTCTGTGTCTAGGGTCCTGATATGTACTTTTCACTTATAGTTATTATTGATATTAGATTTTCTGTTTATTTCATTACAGGTTTATCTCATCACAAAATGAAAAGAAAAATTCCAGACTGAGGACTCTAAGTTCTGAAGGTTGTATTGTACTTTTCTTTCTTGCTTTGTTTTTTTTTTTATATATATAAATAAGGACATATTTTATTATATATACTAGGAAATCATTTCACTTAAGTCTAAGGAAGCTTGATGTCATGTTGCTGAACTTTTAATGTTTATTCGACAGTTTTGTATTTAATTATTCAAAACATACCCAGCTATATTGCAGTGTGTTTCTAATTCACTAGGTTTTTGTTTGGTATATTCCTAGGGAAAGAAAATCCGTTCTTTCAAATTAGAGGAGCATGGCTATAGTCACTCTGTGAAGTGAAAACATGATTTCATTTATTCATATTTTAAAGATTTATTTATTTATGCATGCAAGAACTGGGGTACAGGCCAGGGGAACAGGGTAAGGGGAGAGAGGATTCACAAGGGCCAGAGTGAGGAGCAGAACAAGCAGATGTATTGAAGTACACTGCTGAGGGGAACAGCAGTGACCCTTTAGGAGAGATCTGCCATGCCATGTGGGTCAGCTTCCTGGCCAGGGATGGAATTCTGCAGATAGCTTCATAATGCTGCACTTTAACCCATTGTGCCACCAGGGAGGGCCCCAAACAAGATGATTTTAAAGTTTTATTCAAAATGAGTATGTAACAGTGTAGCTATGTTAACAGCTTCTCTCATTAGTCATATTCTGCCCTGTTTCTGGATGTTGACTAGAAGAAAGAAAGAAGAAAGAGAGGGTGGGGAAAAAGTTCATTTCCTTGACTATTAAATCAGTAACTTCTACAAATGGATAGGCTTCCTGTGAACTCAGCTATGTATTTGAATGGATATTCAAACTGCCCTTGTGTCTCCATCCAGAGGATCAGTCTAATTCACACTAGGGAACACCTTGGGTTTGCCAGCTACTTAGCAAAATGCCTACCTTGATAAGAGACACTGTTCCTGCTTCAAGGAGTGCTGTGAAGGAGCCCCATGGTCACAACCACTGTCAGAGGTCTAACAAAGTTGGAAGCAAGCGAGGAGGAGGTTTCTCCTATCCATAACACTGTTGCCAAAAAGCAAACCTTCCTCTGGCGTCTTGTGAAGAACACTTATCTTACTAAAAGGGGGAAGCAAGAAGATGGGGCTTTTATTTTGGAACATTCCTAAATGGAAAAACAAATAACAAAACTCAGCATCCCGTTTTCCCCTTTTCCAAGCCCTTGGGTAGAAAGAACTCTTTTCAGCAAAATGTTAAAATATAGTCCTCAGGTGAGTATTGTTACATTTCATGGGATTTTTTTCAGTACACTGGTCATTTTTGCAAGCATGACACGCTATTGCATGTCACGTAGTACCACTCTGGAGTTTAAGGCAAAGAAGAGAGAGATCTAAGACAAAAGGTTGGTGAGGCAGTGAAAGGAGCTAAATTTCCTGAATTAGAAATCATTATTTTCTTTCAGAAAATACTTAGGGGTAAAGGAAGGGTTGTTTAAAGCTTTGTCTTAGTGCTTTTTACATAAATTCATTCCATTTTACATATAAACATCTAGAAATTTTTTCCCTTATTATTTGATTAGAGTGTTTTCATATCTGGTGTTGGGCATGTCTACAACAGTTTTCATAAGACAAATAACTCTAAGTGAGGAGCAATATATTCAGTATCACAGTGCCAGCTATACACAGAGTGTAAAATGATATAAAAACAATGTTTACCTCCATTATTCTAAATTGAGAAAAGACAGCCAACTAAATCAGAGGAGCTTCATTGAAAGCTGAATTGGTATAAACTGTGAACAAGGTAACTGTTCTTTATTTTTTAACGGATTTAGTATCTTTAGCCTGGGTAAATGTTTGCTTCAGACTTCTTGTTATGAGACATTAAGGCAAAGAGGAGATGTGTTTCTACCTCTCAGAAATGAGATGAATGAAACTGAATAAAAAGAGATATAAAAATAGAGCTATCAAGTTTGCCTAATTATTTGGGATTTGTTGGTTGCTTCTGTGTTCTACCACTGAATAAATTCCTATGTATATATGTGAATCTATACATGTGTGAGTGCAGGGCTGTATTTGGCTACCATCTCTTCCAAATCACCATCATTTCATAAAACACCAGGAAATAGGCCTGCAATGAAATACATACACACTTCATAATAGCAGAGTTTTTATTGAAAAATCCTGGCGAAATTACATTTGGATTTTAATTATAATGCCTTATAGTCTTTGTTGTGAACTCAATGACATGTTTTTGGGAAGAATGGACATATCATTTTCCTTTCTTATATAAAATAATTCCATAGTCTGTACATCTCTCTTTGGTCCATCTTTGCTCTGCAGAATACAAACCAAGACAGCAGTTTGAAACCAGGGTAAATCTGTAAACTAGAAAACCGTATCAAAATAAAGAAAGATGAATGAAAGAATCTTTCTTAACATCTGTCTTAGATATAGAATTTTATCAATAAGTTCCTGAATTTTCCTTTTTTATTTAGCAAATTCTAATTTCCATTAAAGAATGCAGAGGAAGTGTGGATAAAGGGAGAGACTGCTGCCTATGAAGGCTTAAAAATCTACTAACCCTTTATTCATGTTCTTCATAACTAAACAAGCTTTCCATTGCTGACCTCAGCAAATTAGTGTAAACTAGCTCTTTTCAATCCTAGAACATACTGCATATTTAACAGGAAATCCAGGGACTTGCTCAGGACCAACCACCCAGTAATTAGTAGTTATGATAGATCCTCATTTCCCGTGGTCAATTCCTGTCCTTTACTGCACTGTGCTAACTTATTTGTAAAGTAAAAACAAAGCCACATACCCTTTGAGGTCTTGGGGTTGTTATGAGAATAGTACTATTATTATCATCATTAATTGGTAATAATAATAAACATAATGGAAACAGAAAGATGTTTTAGACTGCAGGGGCATTATAAATGAAACAATAATATCACAGTATACTGCAAAGACTGATAACAATTTTTTATTTATTGAAAATTCATTATAATAATGCAGATAACACAGACAGTAACTGAGGTTTGGAAATAATTTTTAATATGGATTTTTTATTAAATCACTTTATTTTAAATTATGAAGACTATGAATACAACTTGTTGTAAAGGAGTTTTATTCCCTAAAATCATTTGGATAATACATACCCTTGCATCATAGTCTATAGAATCTTTCAGATAGTATGTTTTCCCTGCCTCTAAAGAATCACCTTTGTTTTTATAATTCTACCACAATCTCATACTGAAAGAGATTATAAGCAGAGGGAAAATAATTCATGCTAACAACTCTCCACAAAAGGTGAACCTATTTATCTTCCAAGTCATAATGAGCTAGTTTGAGTAAGGCCTTTGAACTTGCCTCTGGCAAATGGAAACATTAACAAGCCAGTTTTGAGAGAGCTTTTGAACTTTTGGCAAGTGGAAACATCAGTCCCAACAAATCATCAGGAAAGCTGGGGTCAAAAGTGCAGCCCTAGGCAAGTGTGTCCAGCCATGTTTCAGAAAGATCAGCCTCTCTGCCTGAGCTATCATGTTTATACATAGTTTAGTAGTTTTCAAGATTTCATATCCAGGAATGGATAAAAATGATGCCAGGTTTGCTCAGGGCAATAGTTTTCAAACTACAGTTTGCAATCCATTAGAGGTCATGAAAGCGTTTGAGTGGGTCCCAAGCAGTCTTTTAAAATAGTGACATCGAATAGGATAAATGAAAAATGTTAGCAGACATCAGCAGTAAGATGGTAACTGGGAAGCTAATGCTTTGGGCATGTGATTTTGCTTGGGCCCAGTGTAAAATATCTGTGAGCTGCAGTTGCGACAGCTGGAAAACATTGGCCTAAATGTTTAAGTTCTGACTGGGCTTGGATATAGAGACAAAGGACTTTGCATCTGAAAGCTGAATCAGAGAAACTCTACAGAATTTCTTTGCCTCTAGCCTTCTTTTCCACAATCAGCAACAGCATATTAGAGAAAAGATGGTGAGAGGCTCAGTTATCCTGTGTCATTTGCTCTTGATAGATAATTTCTAATAGCAATATAGTCACTTCTTCAATTTCTCACTTAGCACCAAATTAGCTGTCTTCACTTGGTTGAAAACACAATAAGGTTAGTGCTGGTAAAAACCATAGGAAGCCTGGCGTGAGTCTACCTGCCTGTTTTCTTTTGTCTTCAGAAACTGCTGCAAGAGATTAAATAGTTTGATGTATATAAAGACCTGCATTGTCTTGAAGCTTTGTCTGGTACTTAAACTTCCAGGAGAATTCCATAAAAGCTTTTAATGCTTGCCTTTGCCCTAATTACTTCTCATTCACTGATGAAATGAGAATCACTTGACATTAATGCTAGGCAATCATTTCAAACAGTTGCTGTCAAGGTGGAATACAGTTTGAAAATCAGCTGAAGATAACTCCACACCCAACTCACCTAGTTCACATTAGCTTACTTTGCAGTCTCATTAAAGGAAATAAATTTTGACTGGTTGGTGACCACTACTCCTTGCTAGATTTTATAAAAGACTATAAAATAAACATGAATTAATTTGTAACTAGTTGGTACATGGCAGTTTTAATTGTAGTATGAACATGATTCAAATGTCTCTAAAGATGCAATTCTTCTAGAGCAATGCTGTCCACAAAGATTTTCTGCACTATTGGGAAAGCTCTATTCAACTATTGTACAAATGGTAGCTGCTAACTACACATGGCTTCTGAATATTTTTAAATGTGGCCAGTGTGCTTGACATCAGAAGCCACCAGGGTCGGATCTGGTGCCTGGCCCAGAGCAATGCTTGCAGGCAGAGTAACCAACGGCGGATCTGGCCATTTTACCACTGGCCACCAGTGGGCCCACTGGGGTTCAGAGTGTAGGCAGAGGCCTCCTGTGATGGCAGACAGGAGTGGTTCTCCTACCACACTACTCCAGAGCTTGCATCTCCTCCCTGGGGGCTGCTGGGAGGAGCTTGGGGTCTCGCGGGGGCCAGCTCTTACAGGGCAGCTCCCTCCAGCTGCAGGCTGTAGAGACCCCGTGGATGTGGTGCCTGGATCATAGAATAGACCAATCAGGTGCAAGCTATGAGATATTGATGCTGCCATCCAATCAGCCACAGGATTAAAAAAAAAAAAAAAACGGGTCACTCAGACTTGTAGTTCAAGGGATCCTGAAGGAGGCAACAAGGCAGGGCAGGCACTGGTTTGGAACTCTAGGATCCTGTTCCTGGCCACCAAAGAAAGGAGGACCCGGGGCCAACCTCTGAAGAAAGTAGAGAAGCCACAAATCTTCCCAGAGAAGAGATTTGCAGAGGGCACTGTGGCCCTGCTTTTGACACCACGTGGAAGGAGCACCGAAGGCCCTGGGCCTGGGTCGCGGAGCTGTTTGGTGGTGGTGTGCACCACCAGAAAAGAACTGTTGACACATTGTTTCTGACATCACCGCCTCCTGGTGACCAAGTAACCAAAACTACTGGCCAGTGCTGTCCAGCACTGTTGACAAGTGACTTCTGCTCCATTGTTGTCTGGTCCAGCATCCACGGCTATCCACCCCGGCATTCACTCTCTTACTGTGGCTGCTCCAGCGTCATCTCAGGCCTGTGAGCACCTCCAGCTGCGGTGAGTTGGACCCTGGCCCGCTGCTTGCCTGTGCATGCTGAGTTTGGGGTCCTGGAGGTAGGAAGTGCTACAAGTAGCTCTGGGCATAACAAAGTACCTGGTCCCAGAAACTAGGGCAAGTGGGAGTTAATATCTTAAAAATAATATCCAGCTTGAAATTTTTCTTTCTGGGATGAAAGTTGGGCATGACAGGGCCCTCCCCTGGTGGTGCAAGAAATTAAAGCACAGCACGATGAAGCTACCGCAACCACTGCAGCACAAATTGGATCACTGGCCCCAGAGGTGACCCACAGGGTGCAGCAAACCTCTCCTGTCTCACCCTCTGCTCCCCTCAGCAGTGTATTTCAGTACCTCTGCCTGTTCTGCTCCCCACTCTGTCTCTGGTGAATCCACTCACACACACCCCCACCTCTGGCCTTTACCCCAATTCTAGGCATAAATAAATAAATCTTAAAAAGAAATTGTTGGGCATGACAAATATGCAATATGTAACCAGATTTACTGAGTCTGTTTTAGGAAAAATTGCTTTGTTGCATCCAGAAATAGCCTTGTGTTTTCCATTCCAACTTCTTCCAAAGAAGCTGAATTTCTATTTTCCATTTGAGACCTACCTATAGCTGAAAAAATTTTAACCTGAAGTAGAATTGCTTGCAAAATGAGAAGCTTAAACAATATAATGTTGGCTTTGAACCTATGGACTTAAGAAACATCTCACAAATAAAGACAGCCTACCTTTAAAATGAGATTTTTTAAAGTCTGTAAGTAGAAAGAATGTAAATATGTCAATGTGAATGTATATGTGTATATAATACACATACTATGTAATATATAATGTTTAATACATAAATATGCAGTATGCATATATTCTGTTTTAAAACTCTAACATTTTATTTTATATATATACATTTTACATCATTGTTCATTTTGTGCATTTTTTCACCTCAGTTGTAATCCCCATGGGCTTCCCATTACCAATTCAACATTTTATACATTACATTTTAGTTACCTTAGATATGTTTTCATGAAATTCAGTGATTAAAATTTCATGAAATTTAACTCACTTCATCTTACCATCAAGTGTGTTTGCATGATTATTTCCACCTCTTAAAATACAATCGGACGCGTTGAAATTGTATCATATGCACGCATGTTTTTAAAATCACTAGCCATAAAAAAAATGGCCATTTTTTTTTCAAAAAGGATATCCAGATTTGAGCTTAACATGTACTTAAAAAGAAGTTATAGGAATACCTAAAATAACATTCTTAACTAGTTCTCTTCTCTGTGCTCATGAGTAGCAAATGTCATAACCATATGTGTTTTCTTAATGAAAAACAGGGAGGATGAATGATGTAGTTACCACTGTCACTTTCTGGTAAGAGGCGTCGGCTACCTGCTTCACCTCTCCAGGTAAGGATTACTCATTTCCTTTGATACCTTCAATGTTTTCCTGAATTTCTGGTGATATAATCTGTTGCTGCAGTAACTTCTTGAAATGCATCAGAGGAATTCAGTACCAACTTTGGTTTGCCATGATCTAGAGCTACTATTCCCCAAATGTTTCAGAGCTTCTTCTATTTTGAAAGTATCTATATAAGATTGTGAGCCAGCAATCCATTCAAACATATTAAGTAATCATTCATCTCCCTTAATAGCCCAGCTAAACATGTTTCCTGCTGCGATCATAAAATACTCTAGCTATAGAAATTTTGAATTATTTTGAATGGTAATGTTCTTTGATATAGTTCTTTTTCTTAAGTTAAATGAGGCAGTAAGTAGAAAAGGACTCTAGAAATTAAGAGCTAAAAGAATTTAAAAAGTCAAACAGGCTTATATTTGACAGAATTTCACTGATTTGTGGTGTTCAATCTCATGGAGATGTAAAATTTGAAATTTTGAAAATTTCAGTATGAGTTTCCCTTCAAATGCACTCTTGAGTTACTGTCAGAAAGTTTTACTTTGGGAGTTTTCTTGCCATTTGCAGAAAAAAGTCATATCTAGACTACAAAATTTGGTTTGAGAAGTGTGTTCTATATTTTTAAATTGTCCTTTCATTCTTTTGTATCAGTAAATGAATTTGAGATGCAGAAAGGAGTGACACCAAAGTATAATAATCTTAAGTCAAAATGACACCTGTGTGAAGTTAAAGGCAATGAAAATGTCAGGATCTTGTTTGAAAATAATTGAAATAAGTAGGTCCTGAAAGAATTTGTTTTCCATTGGTCTTCTGAGTTTCCCCTTGGTCTACATTTAGGCTCTGACTTAGTAAACTTTTTTTTCCATGCAAAACATTTACTTAACTCCTTGGGCTATAACTGTGTCCAGCAAATCAACCCATGCCATATTATTTCCCACTAATAACTTCATAAAACACATGT
>NW_004567108.1:47082212-47154019 GCF_000260355.1 Condylura cristata | reverse complement strand
CCACCAGGGAAGGTCCTAGATAATGTTTTAAAGCCCTTTGGTCAGTAGAAATTCTGGAGTTTGGTGTCCAGGTATTCACCGAAGCCTGACATTTGTAGATTCTATCTGTAGATCTTGACTAATGTAAGGGTATTCTGTACTACCTGTTAATTGTGATTTCCATCCTCATACCTCGCAATACCTTTATTCACATGGTTTATATTAAGGTCAGTCAGGTTACAGTAAGAAACGGATCCACAACTGTGTGTTTGCTCAAACAGTATTTGTTTCTCACTCATTTAATAGTCCAAGGCAAGTGTTTCTTCCCACTTGGTAGCTATTTAACATGGTAATTCAGATACTCACAGCCAGTGTTTGATGGTCTCCCTTACTTGGAGGCATGAAGCTGGGAGTGTAAAGAATCCAGATTGAGTAATCATGTAGACTGCATGCTGAAGTGAGATTACCATCAAAAATCTAAGCACATGAAAAGTCAAGCAAAATCAAACAAGAATCTCTTTCCCCATCTCTTTTCCTCTCTGCTTTTCCTGACCTCTCACACTGTTAGTCCTGCTTTCCACAGGTCTCTACCTCACGGGTAACTTGGATTTTATGGTTGTTTCCACATTTCTCTTCCTTAGTCATTCCCTTTACTCCAAATAAGTATTTCACAATAAAACCACTGCTTTCTGCATATCTTAATCAAGTCAATGTCAGTTGTTGTCATCCCAGTTTTCTATTTTTTCCAGACACGTATTAGTGTGATTATAGTTCATTTAATAATTCCATGTATTTTTCACAACCCATTAATTTTGGAACCCTTTTCAGTTCTGTTCCTAAGTAATGTGAATGCAAAACAACAATGCTGGATTAAAGGAAAAGAAGGAGTTCACGATATAGTGTGCTTAGTAGCTGGCAGCTTAAACCTCCTGGGTATATTTGAATTTTGAAATAAAAGTTATATTTTAAAAATCTGGCCCTATTAGTGGGGGGCGGGGGGGGGTAAGACAAGGGCCCATCCCTGTGTGCCCTTCTGTACAGGCCATAAAGAGAAAGGCCAACTACAGGAAATGGTGAATTTCTAAGAGAAGTTACCACTTCCTCATCATTTTCATTTTCCCAACATTTGACGTCTCTCAGTAAGGAAATGTGTCTCTATGTACATTAAAATTAGCTTGTGTTTGTCTTATTATGAAAAGAGTTCAAGCAAAGAGAATTCAGTCAGATAACTGGGGTGCATGAGACACTGGAGATCTTGGCATCTTCGAAGCTGGAGCATGGAGTGGAGGAAGGGAAAGAAGAGGAAGGGAAACTAGAGGAATAAGTATTAAAGGTTAAGGCTCTCACTAGTTCCATTCCTTCAGAAAGGTGTGGTTGTACAACTATGAAGCCTTTGAGGTGTCATCCTACCTCTAAATAATCATCTACAGTGTTGTAAACCAGTGTTAACCCACCAAAAATAAGGAGTACAAACTTAAAAGATGAGCATATTCTAGGGATCTTATGTACAACATATGGTAACTATGGTTAACAATACTGTGGTGTTTACTTGAAAGCTGCTAAGAGTGGATCTTAAATGTGCTCCCCACAAATACCAAAAAAAAAAAAAAAAAGGTAACGATGGTAACTATGTGAGGTGATAGATGTGTTAGCTAATTTGTTGTGGCAATCACTTCATAATAAATATAATATCAAGTCATCACCTTGTGCACCTCACTCATACACAATGTTATACACCAATTACATCTTGATAAATCTGGAGGGAAAAAAGAAAAACAAGTTAATTAAAGCCATCCACCGGTGATCCTGATGCACCCTAAAGTTTGTTTCAAGGTCCCAGAAAGAGTTAAAAGGGATGGAACTACTGTGTATGACACTATATCATAGGTGCCCTTAGCACTGACAGTAACACATGTAGACAGGGGAGATCATGGCCTATTTTCAGTGGTCTGAACCCCCCCTCACCTATTTGGTCTTTGCAGTGAACAAATGAGAAAATATCCCTGCAGGCTCATCCAGACATTTATCTAAAACTGAAGCCCCACCTTACATGAGCCACACAGAGACTTCAGAAGCTGAGGTGAAGGAATGGGCTCTATCCTCTTGACAACAGGATAGAGCAAGAAGTCACCTTCCTGGGGGTGACATGTGATCATTGTAGCAGAGCTTTTGAAGTAGTTTAATGTGATGTACGCAAGACTTGGCAGCTGGCTTTGTAATGGCCCCAGGCATTCACACTGGCTCCAACGACAGTGATTACTTCCTGCCAACTATAGTTCTGGGGGTCAGAAGTGTTGGTGTGTTTTTTCTTCTTCTTTTCTAATTACAGGACTGGAGAGACTACAAGTGAGATTTTATTTCCTTTATAACTCACAGAATATATTCCAATTAAAAATGTCACTCTCTGTGGCAGGAACCAACCTGTCAGTTCTGAATTTCTCTGTGCATCTCTTTAATTTCTAACTATCTGAGTGAAGACCTAGGAACAGAAGACAGACATAGTAAGTGTTACAATACCAAGTAATCTACTGCTACATTTGTCACATTTGTCCACCTTACAGCTTTATTGTTTAACCTTCCACAATATATATTTTTAAGATTTTATTTATTTGTGCATACAGAACTGGGGGACAGGCTAGAGGTGCAGGGGAGGTGAGTGGATTCACCAGAGACAGAGTGGGGAGCAGAACAGGTCAATTGATGAAGGGCACTGCTGAGGGGAGCAGTGGGCATGCCAGGACAGTTCTGCCGTGCCATGTGGGTCAACTCCACAGAGGGGATCGGACTCATGCTAAAGTGGTTTTAGTTTCTTAGTGCTGTGCTTTAACCTGCTGTGCCACCAGGGAGAGCCCCACCTTCCACAATATGTTTAAAGAAGGTCTTCAAATTATTATAATGTACTTGTTTGTACACTATAAGATTTCAGACAAATGCTTAAAAGGATCATCTTTTTGACAAGTCATGAAACATTGTTTGAAGATTTTCTAAAACATGACAATTTGTTGACTAATAAAATTAACTTAGGTCCTATTTACTGTATCACAATAGAAACATCTTATTTCAGAGAAAGGTAGAAGAGAGGAGAGAAGAAACAGAGATTCTATCCAACATTGTCAAGAATATGAGCAAGTTGCCTCTCTATTGTACCTCTTGTTTCGAAAAGACAATGAAAGAAATCTTTGTGATATGTTCACAACTCCCCTAGCAAAAGGTTTAAACTAAAATAAAAGAAAAAACTGGAAACAATCTAAGTATCCATTAATACTATGGGAGCAAACACTGGTACAAAAAGAAATGAGAAAGCTCTATATAGTACGAAGATGATCTTCAGGGTGCAAAGTTAATGAAGCAAAATGTAGAACAGTATTAAACTATAGTATATAGTGTGAGACTATTCGTAGCTATACTTTAACTGGTGTATAGGATAGGAATATTTTGCACCTGACTTTTAAATACAGTATATTGAAAGTATATAATTAGTATATCATATCCCTAGTGAATATACTAAGAAAAAAAGACAAAGCTTACATTACATTCGTTAATATTTTGTGAATTATTTTGTACCAATTATATGTCTTTTATTTTGAAAACACTTTATAGATAGTAGGAAAATAAGTAATACGACAATATTATTAAGAATGAAATTCTTCAGTTTCAGAGGAAAGAAATACTAGTAAAAAGTCAAAGATATTAAGTTTAAAGTCTATAACTTTTTAAAAAAAAATTTATTTATGCATACAAGAACTAGGATGCAGGCCAGAGGTGTGGGGGATGAGAGAATTCACCAGAGAACAGGCAGATAGACTGCAATACACAGCTGAGGTGAGCAGGAAGGGTGTGTACGCTATGTGGGTCACCTCGCTGGCCAGGGATGGAACTCTTGTTATATTGGCTAGCAATTGTTGATAGCACTACGTCTTTAGTCTTTAACACCTGTACCACTGGATAGGCTGGAAAGTCCAATGTCTTATGCTTGAATTGGTAATACCAGTATGGATTTATGTTATATTTTGTTCTCTTTCTAATATGTGTGTGTGTGTGTGTGTGTGTGTATAGCACTTTTACATATATCTGTGTGTGTGTGTAGTCCTGTGTGTATGTGTATGTATATCCCTTGTCCTTGTGACTCAAGACACAAGGACACAAGAATACTAATAACAATTAGTTCATCTAATTGTTCAGATTTTTTGTAGAAAATTCCCATTCCAATCTAAAGCAGAAAATACACAAAATGATCCTACTACGCCCTTTTCTTTTTTACAATGAATTAGAAAAGAGTAATAGGGGCATATTTTAAAGGTCATGGGATCCAACTAGAAGGGAGTCTCAGTAGGAAATAAAACATGAACAGCAAGTATATTAATATCTGTGAATTAATAATATATTAAAAACAGACCATAAGGAATGGAACTGGAAGCAAAAATACACAATTCCTTTGAAGAACAGCATTGTGATTTCTTGAAGGGGTGGGAATTGCTTATTTGCTGTTTCAAAGTGGTAAATGATATGGCATGCTTGAAAATTGGTGGAGACAGCCCAGTGGACGGGGAAAACTGACACTGTAGGTCAGAGCAAGAATAACCAATTCCTAGAAGGGTGCCCAGTGGCAGGTAAGAATTGATGGTGCACAATACACAAATGGAAGATCTGGCCTGGGAAGAAGCATGGGCAAAGCATGAAGTAGTCGCGTGGGGAGAGGGAATGGGCTGAGTAAATATATAGAATTGAAAGGAGGCACCAGCGTCCCCGGGGAGATGCCTGCCCTGGAGTATGGAGTCTCGGTTAGGTGGTCATCTGTGTGCCGCTTCTAGTCATAGGCAGTCCATGTACAGATGGGTAGATGGGTACAGAGAGGAAGTGACGAGCCATGCTTAACAGCATTTTGTGAGGATTAATTGAGATATAATGCGTAAAATAATTCAGGAATCACATGCACTAGCATTCACTTTGACTTAATTTTCTATCTAAGAAATATAGCAGGGTAAGAAAAAAAGAGCAATGGGTATTCAAAATAACAAAAACACGAAGCATTTTTGAAGGCATTTGGAAAGGATGTTCATGACCTGTAAAAAGAAACCAGAAAACAAAGTTAAGGAATATAAGATATAATATACTCATACTCTTCAGGTTAATGTGTGAAGGCAAAGCTACCCCAGGTACAATTCAAACAAGACATTTTGGAACTCTAAAGCATGTTCTGTAATTTGGGAAAGTAAATATGCATGAGTATGATAAAGATTCTTTTTTGAGAATTCCTACATGGAGAATTTAGTGCTTCAGTGAGAGGAATAAACCTTAGAACTGCAAATCTATGAATCTTGGGGCCATTTCACTTGCTACTGAGTCTCTGTGGGGCTTCAGCTGCCTTAGCTGTGAGCAGTTCTTCTATTTGTGTCGTGCATTAGAATTGCGATAACCTGAGAATAATGCTTGGCTCCTGGTAACAATGATAGGGAATGTTTACTGGATATTCTTCATGCATGAGGTGGAGTTTTGTTTTTCTTTTTTATTTTTTATTCTACTTTCAATTTATATTTTAAATTACTTGCAGTAACTTTGGTTTCCATCACTGTATGAGTTAGGAAACTAATTCATACCTTCTCAGACGTGCATCACCCAATCCCAGAGCACCCTTCTCCTTTACATGCACCACTGGGGTTCTCTCACTATGCATGAGGTTTTAATCTAGGCACATTATATTGTTTTAACAACCCTTCAAGGAAACCAAGGAACTAAGAGATGAAAGAATTTGCCTAACATCTCACAGCTCATCAGGGAAGTAATTGGGGTAAACCAAGACTTACTTTTTAGTCACTGTACAATCGGTCTCAAATACTATGAAAACAAAACCAAAGAGAAGAAAAGAGCATTATTAAATGCAATATATTACAAGGTGACGAACATTAAAACAATATAACTTTACTAGCAAAATTGACTTGTGTGACAATATAGAAAATTCAGAAATGTTATCGTATTGTAATCAGATAACTGCACATTAAATAAAGCAAAGTCATCAAAACGATAGGAGTAACTTATTCCCATTTAATTGACATATTATATACATATATAAACATACAGATAAAAACAGATAATGAATAAAGGACAGATATTAACAAAAATGTTTTATAAAAGTTGATGTTATTTATTATTATAAAATGACATTCATTTTACTCAGCAAAATGACACTATCTGAATTTCTTTTTGAAATTAGCAGTGATCTATATAACTTATTTTTTTAAAAAGGTCATTTGACCATTTGACTTACATACATTTTGGTCTATACTTTAAAATGTTCAGTATACAGACATAATCTGTAAGTCTTCTAGGGTTGCCTTAACAAAATACCACAAATGGTGTAGCATAAACCTAGCTATTTATTGCCTCAAAGTTTTAGAGGCCAAATCTCCAAGATCAATGTGTCACCAGGGGTGTTTGCTTCTAAGGAATATAAGGAAAGGTTCTGTTCCAGGTCACCCTCTTTGCTTTATAGATGATTATCTCCTCTATTTCTCTTCCTTTTGTCTTCATCTTCCCTTTGTACATGTTTCTGTGCCATATTTCCACTTATTATAAGGAGACCAGTCATATTGGTTAGTATTTGCCCTAATGATTTTAATTTAATGTGATTCCTTCTTTAAAGATCTTATCACCAGATTAGGTCACATTCTGAGGTACTGAGAATGAGAGAGTCAGATTTTTTTTTAGAGAAGTCCAATACAGTTCAACCCATATACTTAGTATTTGAGTATAAACCATTGCAGTCACAGAGCCTTCCAGAAGCTCTCCTGTTGGTCTCATTGATGTATTAAAGCAGGTTCTGGTCAAGTAACCATGTATATTTAATCCCTTTTGAGAATTAGTCAAGGTATATTTAAAGGCTAGTGCAATCTTCTGAATGACATCAGAGAGTCCCTAACTTTTTTGCACAAACACACTCTGTCAAGAACAAAATGTATGTCTTGGACCTCGTCCAATATTTCTTAGATGTATGAGAATGAACTTAGTTTTATAAAATTCCGTAACATGAAACAAGGACAACAGTCGAATACACAACACATTCATTCACAACAACATGGAAATCATAACTTAGAAACAAGCACTTCACATGCAAGACAAAAAGAAATGGGTTAGGGAAACAGGTTGGGCGTAGGTGAGAATCAGTGGAAACACGAAGGGGAGGTGGCATCTATGTTCCTTAATCCTGTTGTCACTGTTCAAGAGCCAGTGTTGCCACACCCCCAATTCAGAGCAACACAAGATCTCAAACTATTTAGGGGATTATCAACCATGACTTGAAAAGCCTCCCTAAAAGCAATGGCATATCTGCACAATGGAGTATAGCTATTCAGCCATAAGAAAAGATGAAATTTTGCCATTTGCAAAAGACCTAGAGGATATTATGCTGAGTGAAATCAGTCAGATGTAGAACGACTAAAAACTAAGTGACTTCACTCATATGTGCAAACATAGGAATTAAGCCAATGAAAGTAAACATTTAACTATAACACTGCAGTAGTGGCCATCAGGGGCAGGATGAAGGGGCTGCATCAACTGGTCACTTGTATGGTAAAGGACAGAATTGGACTCTTAGTGGTGAATTCAGTGTAGCATATACAAATGCTGACTTCGAATGATGCCCACTTGAAACCTGTATAATGTTATAATGCACTGTTGCTTCAATAAAAAATAACAAGAAACCAATGTTTAGATTTTCCCAAATATCTGAATTCTGAGTAAGAATAAAACCAGATTAACATTGTCAATATCAAACACAAATTATTGAATAGTTTTATGAATGATTGGAATAGCAAGTCACCACTACTATCTTTCTTTCATATAAGCAGTCTTCTACTATGGTTAACTTTTAGAAAGTTTAGATACCATATAAATTCCATCACCAATAAAGTATATAAACTATCAAAGAGAAGACCCCTGTGGTCAGTACAAATATTTATCACTCACCTTAGAAATGGGTAGAGCGAGGCAATTATCTTCATTTCACAGTCTGTATCCTTTCATTGTATCAACAAATATTCATATTATCTCCAAAATATATCTGAAAATCATCCTTTCTCTGCTTGTCCACTGGCATTGTATTCATCAGATCTTCTATTACCTCCTGCCTAGGACACTATAAATGCTCCTGTGTCTGTCTGCACTACAACCCTAGGCTAATCTAGTCTCCACAGATCAGCCTCTCATGTGTTTGAATCTTCAATGAGCTTTTAAACGAACCCCAGTGTACTTAACAGACTTGTATACCTGGTCCTTTCTTCTCTTCATTTCATTCCACATCTCTTGCCGAGTGTATTTAGCCTCTTCACTCTCCTTTTAGTTCCATAAGCGTTCAAACACTTTGTGGCCTCAAGTTGACACATTCTCTTTTCCCTTTCTGAAAACTTAGCTAATGTTCGAACAGTGTGTTCCTATAAAATTGTATCGTTTATGAAAATCATAAAATCTCTCTCTACCTCATTGGAAATTAACCCCCACATATGCCCATCTTTCTGCTGTCCTCAAATTTCTAAACTCCCACACAATCCAACAACTAATAGTATAATGGTTGAACCATGTGAGACATGTAGTACTCTGTATTAGTCAGGGTTCAAACAGAGAAACAAAACAAGAGATGTGTGTGCGTTTTTATTGCAAGGAGTTGGCTTAAGCAGTGGTGACAAGCCAAGTTAGAAATCTAGAGGGCAGGAGGGGTGAGTTAGAAGTCTTAGGCATGAGCTGAAGCTTGAGTCCACAGCAGAATTTTTCTTCCAGAAAGCCAGAGTTTTGCTCTTAAGAACTTCCAACTGATTAAATCAAGCTCACTGAGACTATATATGATAACCTTCTATACTTAACTGATCATAAACTTTAATCCCTATATAAAAAAATCGCTACTCTTAATGTTTGAATTATTGGGGTCTGTAGCCAAACTTGGTTGACATATAGAACTAACCATATAGATATTTAGTTTCAGCACCATGGTTATTGGTTATCTACTTGATCTTTGGTTCATCATTTTTAATATCAACCCTGTCTGCATCCTCCCCTCCTCCCTTTCTCTTTAGAAGGTGGTCTCCTTATCTCTTGCTGGAACCGATGAAGGAGAGTTCTCTGCATCACCCCCTCAGAGGGACCTTCCCTCTAGTCTTTTTTTGTCTTCTCATTCTTTCTCTTCACTTCATTTTCCAGAAGTTGTTAGTTATGTGCCTTATTTGCTTGTTTGCTACTTTGGCTATCATTCCCACAAAGTTGTATGCCTTATGAATAGTATGGCTTTTATTTCTACAACACTGTATACGAACAATTAATTACCATGACTGACACATAATAGATACTCAACTAATATTTGTCAAATGAGTGATTGTCATCAGAGGTACTATCATTAGACAGAGACACATAGATCCAACTTGCTGTAGACTTACACATACCCTATATGCTCTGCCATATAGCTGCTTTGCAGACTCAAGATCCAGCTAATCAGGAATATTATTCTGGCACAGGCATAGGTTCAATATAAACACCTTGATGTATCATTGCTTAAAAAAAAAAAAAAAAAGCACTTAGAACTGACTTACCTAAAATTCACAATGTGGGTTTCTTCTAACCTTAAATCATATTTTTATACAGATATGCAGAAATCAGTCTTATTTATGATGTCTTACCCAAGCCAGCCTTACCCAGATATTAAGGGATATTTGTTGGCATTGCTGCTTTGATGTTAATTATTTCCCAAGAAGAATAAACCTCACTGACAAACAGATGTCAAGGATATAGTTTCTTATGTGGCTTTGGAATAAATAATGTGTGCTCAAGTAAAAGCACAAAGGCAGAACCTCACTAATTGACATGACTTCCAAAACTCACCCCTTACTGTCACATCTAGTCAGGAGACATAAAAGAATCCTCCAACTTGCTCTGGATTTCATTCATTCCTTCATTGTTCATTACCTCCTATCTCTTTTCTCTCTTCTGATAATGTGACCTTCACTTCCCTGTTGAGTGTCTAGGATGTTGAGCAGCAGTGCCTGTCCTGTCAGTGGATTTCCTCAAAGGCCAAATAAGGGCTTTATGACATGTCTCAATGAAGTGGTTATTTCTTCCCACTTATTTGCTAACACAAGCAGGCATTCTGAGTCACCAGTGAACAAATTTTCAGGACAGTTGTGCACTTGAGGGTCTTTGCATCCTTCTTATATTCTAAGATAAAGTAAGAAGTTAGATGCTGTCTTATAAGAACTTTATATGTTAGAGCAAAACCAGACAATTTTTAGAGGGTGATAAAGTGTTTTGTACAGGCAGAACTGGATGGTTCTGTGTAAGACATGATGATGACTCCAGATCAAGGATAATAGAATGTGGTTCAGAATAATATACTATAATTTTTTGAAACAAGCCATTAAGAAGTGTTGTGCATGTAAAACTCCCTCCATATTCCTAATTTTAGTCATCCACTCCTGGTATGTTTGCTATGAGAATGTAAAGAAGATATGACCAAGATCAATCAAAATAGTGAAGTTCAGTTCCTCTCTTTAGCTTAAAGCAAAGTATATTTGTAGAACCCATGAATATCTTCCATGAAAGCAAGCAACATACCTGTAACTCGTAAAATATTTAATCTACTGTAAGACATGGATTCCTGCCCAAGACAAAATCGTGAAGTAGGTGCAGTTTGAATTTAGGCCTCCAATCCAAATATGGAATCTTCATTTTAAAAGTTTTTGTCTTTCCTCAGGAACCAAGGATCTTTGCACTTACAAGATATATTACAAATCTTGCAAAATCCCACCACCCATAATAGTTTCCTTTCTAGTGGCTTCTAATCATGCCAACTTGTCCTGTTATTTCTATTATAAATTAATTCCTTGTTCCCCAATTAAGGTATGAATTCCTAGAGGGCATGGCACCAATTTCTATACTATTGTTTCCTTACCATCATATAGCTATTTTACTGCTAATTTGTGAACAATGAGAGGTTGTGGTAGAGATTACATGACTCTTCACCAAGAATTGCTTTCTCTTCTTTCTAAACACACAGCTAGACTGATTTGTGTTTGCATTTTCCTTCCTCCGAAAACTGAAGCTCTGTGATGCACATGCTACTTGCAGGCTTGTTTCATTTAAGCTTCTTAGAAGCTTTTCTTTTGCTTCTTTCTACTTCTGCTAAGAGTCTTTAGGTATTAGAAAAGCCACGGGTGGAAAGAACTTTGGTCATGAAATCACCTTATTGAGGAAGCAGCCCAAAGACTAGGAACATCTACCCTACACTTTAAATTTATGTGAAATAAACATTGAACATGCTTGAACTGTCACATATACATGGGTCAACTTGTTATCGAGCTAGCAGTTATCCTAGTGCATCTAGTCATTCTAGTAGGAATACCTTAAATTGGATTTACAATTTTCTGTCAGGAAGTTCACAATGACTATACTATGTGACTTATGGCAGTTTACTTAGTTTCTCTGAATCTCAACTTCCTCATCTGAAAAATGTAGATCATAACATCAGTTGATTTGCACTGAGAACAAGGGCATATGATCACTTAAAACAGATACTCAGAATACCTAGTCAGTATTACTCAGAGGTGTGCTTAGGATTAGTTTTTGACAAGTGGAAGCTATATTGTAAGGGAGTGCAGAAAAACAGCTTTGAGGCCCTTCCTGGTGGTGCAGTAGGTTAAGGCACAGCACTAAGAAGCTAAAGCCACTTCAGCAAGAGTTCGATCCCTGCCTGTCCCGGAGGTGATCACATGATGTGGCAGACCTCTCCTGACCCACCCACTGCTCCCCTCTGCAGTGTGCTTTGTTGATCTGCCTATTCTGCTCCCCACTCTATCTCTGGTGAAGCCTCTCACCACCCCTGCACCTCTGGCCTGTACCCCAGTTCTGTCTGCATGAATAAATAAGTCTTTTTAAAAAATAGCTTTGAAATAATTTAATTTTATATTCTACCTATAGTAATTGTAGTAGGAATTCCCTGAAGGCAAGAAAAATGTTTATGGGAGTAGCAGTGGTGAGACAAGCTAAAGAAGATTTAGCAAGAATATTTTAAAATAACCCTTAAAGTCTTAAAACTTCACTGCTGGCAGGGATTTAAGATCTTACATTAGAGTATGTAACACCTTCATAATAGTCATACTGTGTCAAAACAGATAATTAGGTACAGGCAATTACACTGCTATTTAGGTCAAAGTTATTCTCCTTTTAGGATGGGCTATTCATTACATGGGGAGCTTGTTTAATCTTCATTGGGCATCAATGACTAAATGACAAGTTGTTCACCCAATCATTGGTTGCAAAAAATATAAGGCTGACAGAAGTTGAACTTTGTTTGATTTAGTCAAGTTTAGAGGGAGAAATGAAGTAGTCTTCATTATTATTGTTTGGTTCCTCTCCTAAGAATTCTCAAAAACAGTAGGCTGTCATGCAGTACGTAATGGAAAAGCTGGATAAAGCAAACATATTTGTAGGTTGAATAACTCCTTGACACCTGCCTTTAGCCAATTTTAGGTTTTTGGTTTGATTGTTTTTGTTTGTTCATTTATATGTTTTGCATTAGTATATTTATTATCACTTAGCAAAAATTCCACCCTATGTTCAAAGTTTGGACATACAGATTATTGTCATCTAACACTAGTCTTTTAATGTTGAAGAGATTGGATTCTAAGCAGCTGCAGCAATCTGTCCCAAGGTCAGGTTATGTATGTAAGCAAAAATTTTAATGGTTTGAAGTCATGTTTTCTTCAGAATAATTTTTTTTGTTAAGATCACAAAGATAGGGCATTATTTAATTTTTTATGTAAGGAAAAAATATCATATGCTAAAGGGCAACTTGCTAAGTCCCCCATCCAAATCTGGAAATTACACAAGAACAGATCTGTAAAACTCACCAAGTGCAGATGTATATGGATTACAGTATTGGTAGTAATTACACAAGCAAGTTTATTTTAAAAAAAATGACCACCTAATACCTATGAAGAGGGAAATGGTGGGATAAATTACCAATGTACACATACACATATAAACACCTGTATCTAGAAGAATCCCACATTTGAAAACACAACAAAAATCCAAACTAAAACAAAAACACACTTGTTAACATATATTGAAACACAATCTTATGTAGAGGATGCTATGGAAAAATAAACACTTCATGGTGACACTCAGGAGTGTGGAGAAGACTTGTGATTGGAGTGAATTAGCTCATTTTGTGGGTCTCTGCTGTTTGACAGGTACAATAAAAAGGTATTGTTACAATTCTAGATGATTCTTAAGTTGTAGATACTGCACATTTTATAGCTATTGTGTACAGAAGGTATCTTGAGCTATAGGGGGACATGAATAGCCACAGAGGCAGGTAATTGTGCACATCCCAGGATTTTACACAATTTTAGTACTATAATTTATGTCTTACATCCTGAATCTACAAAATTTTCATGTAAATGACATTCTCAAAAAACATGCAATGCTAGGGACAGTCATGGCAGTAACAGATACATTCATTTCAAAAGTAATTTGAGAGCAGAGGGTATATTGCAACTTCTAGTATAAAACGATTCATAGCAGTTATTGTCAATAAATGATAATAAATATTTCAATAATTCAGTTTACAAAGCACTCCACATTCCATAAATTAACAAGAAAGGACCGATGGATAAATGGGTGAAAAGAGAAATGTGAGATGGTAAGAAAGAAAAGAAAAATTTGAGTATCTTGACTGCCATTTCTACTACTGGTGATAGCAGGAGGTCATAAGGCTTTAGAGTCAAAAGCACAGAAAAGCAGAACCTCCCTGGTGGCACAACTGATTAAAAGCACAACACTGCAAGCCCAGCCTCAGCATGTTCCATGCCTAGCCCCAGAGGTGACCCACATGGCTCAGCAGACCTCTCCTGTCTCCCCTGGTGCTCCTCTCAGCAGTGTACTTCGTCATTTGGCCTGTTCTGCCCCCACTCTGGTGAATCCTCTCACCACTCCTACACTCTGACCTGCACCCCAGTTCTGTATACATACATAAATAATTTTTTTTTAAAAGCACAGCAAAGCAGATGTAGTTACAACAGCTGAGAATTTTTGAGCAACCTTCCAAGGTGGAGAACAGAAAGGGGTGTTAGATTAAGCAGAATTTGAGAACCTGCTATTTCCATTCCTTCTTTAAAGCATGATACATTTAATTAAGCATTAAGATTCTAGATTAGCTATGCACTGTCAGTGGCCTAGACCTACTTCTGTCTCCACTACAGAGGTGGCCACAGCCCAGGGATACTGTGCATGCTGTTACGCTGTCCACTGAAGTGGAAAGTTACACCCATCCATATAAGGGCCCAGATATCCTGTAAGTTCCTCAGGTGACTGTGGATGTCTCACTGAGGACATTCTTCCCCACTCCAAATTTATAAGCAGCTACCAACTGACACTAGGTGCCTAAAACAGAATTCCTCCCCAACAGCATGGGGCAGAATGAGTATAACCTAGATTGAGAAGAAAGGAAGTTGAAGTGTGTCTGCAAAGGAAGCAGAAGGAAGGACATGAGTGAATCACAAAGAGAAGAGACAGTTTTCCTTACAATTCAAAATAGCCTGAGAAATAGCAGAGAATATCAAATAAAAAAATGATTTAAATTTGGAAACTAGTCTTAAGGAAGTCAGGCATTTCAGAAAGAAAGCAACATGATTAAAATCAAAGAATTCTGATTTCATCCCTGTACTTTGGATACTTTGAAGTGGAAACTCACTTTTTTAGTAGGCCAGGGACAAGACTGCTCATCAAAACATTATAAGATGTTAAAATTAAGAATCAGGATGAGCTTTAGTTTGGTGAAGTGCTATGGCTGAGGAAAATGAGGACTTCCCAGGAGAGCAGGTTGGCAAAGAAATCATGCCCTGTGGGATTTTCAATTTCCTCTCCAAATCTCATGTATTTTTTTTGGAACCAAATCCAACCTTTTGTTTCCAAACAATGCTCTATTCTAAAGTTCTTCTTAGGAGAATTCTCCCTCCTAGATGAGCTTGGAGTCTCAGAAAGTGTGTCTAAAAAAGTCTTCCCTGGGGTCACAGAGAGTGAGAATCTGGCCCATCAAATTGCTGGGCTTCTTTATGACAGCACAGTCTGGATGGGGAAGCAGAGGCCATGCAACTCAGCAAGCACCATCTGTAGGAAGGCTGTATTCCAGCTGAGCTGCAGCCAGACAAGTGACCCTGTCTCCTTCCTCCTGCGTTCACTGTAGTGAAGCCTTTCACAAATGTCTAGAAGGGGAAAGGTTGCCATTTTAACTGGGACGTTTGTTTACTGCCTCCTAGTCTTGTGTATATCCCTTATCAGTGCCCTTCAGATTTCTGGCTGAATTGCTTATTCTTACAAATGATAGCATAAAATTTTTTAACTTGACTATTTAGGACCAAGGAAGATAGGGCTCAACATAATTTTAAAAAGTAAAAAATTAATGACCATCCTGCTCTGTGTTACTTTTATATAATTTTATTTTTAAATTCTAATGAATTAGAAGATATTCATTCTTGGGGTAGCACTAGAGAAGGAGGAAATGTACATGAACAGTTATGAAGTGACTACAAGAGTCAGTAGACATGGTTCTTACACCTTTGCTGTAGTACATTCTCTGCTTCTTCTTACACCATTTCCATGTGAAGTTATTATTATTGTTTCTTGAAATAAAACCATTTTGAATTCATATCTTTTAAAAAAAAAGATTTATTCGTACAGAATTGGGGTACAGGCCAGAGATGCAAGGTTGATAGGTTTGCCGATTGACAAAGTACACTGCTGAGGGGAGCAGCGGGCAGGTCAGGAGAGGTCTGCCACGCCATGTGGATCACCTTTGGGGCAGGCGGGGATCGAACTCATGTGGAAGTGGCTTTAGCTTCTTTGTGCTGTGTTTTAACCCGCTGTACCACCAGGGAGGGAGGGCCCTTGAGTTCATATCTTTAGCTATACCAAACGGGAAAGTTGAAAAGCTACTTTAAAATATTAAATGCATGAATATGAAAATATATTTAAAATCTAACTTTTTTAAAAATAATGGCTATTAATAGCCTTAGCACAAGCAGAGGGGCTCATAAAATTAGCTTATTTAGGTTCTTCTGCAAATACAGATGACATGCCCAAGGTTAGAATAGATTCTGAAACTAAGCCAATTTCCCAATCTTAAAACTAACATTCTTTGTATTTACCTGTGAGATCCTAGGGAAAGTTACTAAAGCTTTTCATGCTTGGTTTCCTCAACTGTAAAATAAGGATCATAATGATATTTATATCATAGAATTATTGTTAGAATTAAACCAATTAATATACTGGTTCACCTAATAAATGGCAAGCATTCTAGAAATATTATTTACTACCTTGTCTTTCAATTACTTTACTACTTAGACCACATTTTCAAGTTAGTGATTTTGAGTGTTTAGTTAAGAAATATAGAAATCTGAAAATATAGAACTCCCTAATAGTGAATTTTAAAGTGGAAATAGGACTATATTCTTGTTTATTTTCTTTCCTTTCCTATTTCCCTCCCCACCCCCAAACATTTTCTCAGTATCTTCTCCCTTCAAGCCTTCATTTACTTCCCAGAAAAATTAATGAAATTGGCAGTAAGGTAGACAAAATATGGAAGAAGATATAGGATTTCTATCTCCTGCCCCAAATAAAACACCAAGACCAGGGTGTGCCATTCACCACCATCACAATTAGCATGACAAGCTGATCAGGAATAAACTGAGGTGACAAACTGAACAGGGGAAAAATACAGTCATTACTCATGTATCACTTCCAATGCCACCTCCTTAGTAAAGTCTCCTTCATCCCACCCATCAGGATTAATTGCTCCACAATCAACGTTCCAGTCTAACTTTGCTTATACTTCACTTTTGGCACTAATCAAACCTGTGCTGTGTCTCCCCATGCACTAGATTGCAAACTCCTTGAAGGCGGGCCTATGTCTCAGCCGTGTTAACATTCCCAGAATCGATACCTCACAGCAGTTAGAGGTACACATTTAGAATCTATTGAGTTCATCAAACTCATTTAGAGATAAGTGAGAATAAAAATATCTTTATAAACTACCAGTATTTATAGAGCAATTATTTTGGATCCAAAATACTGCTAAATTCATGATGACTGTGTGGAACGTTATTTTTATGGGCCAGGAAAAAAAAAATGAGGCTCAGAGAGTTTAAGGGTTTGCTCAGATCACACTATAAGTGGCTGAAACGGAACATAAACCCCACTTTTATCTTGTAATACACGTTGATAAAAAGAAAATAAGGATTGAGCACTTGTCCCTTTTATTATTCAGTCCCATATAATCCCTTTTGAAATAGGTCTGACTTCAGGAATGTATCCCCTTAGAACCCTTTTTTAATATCTTCTTACAGATGGAATCCCGAATGTCTTAAATAAGTTACAGTAACATCAAGAAGGTTGCCTGTACCATACCCACTGGGCAGTAATGCCTACACCACCATGTTAGCCCTTTGAAAACTTTGCTAGACATGATTCTGTGAAGTTGTCATGCTGTGTTTTGTGGCTGTCTGTGACCTGCTCCCTCATCTGCTATGATAGGCCTTATGTAGGCTATCACAACAGTGCTCATACTGGTAGAACTTGTCTGCCTGTGCAAATGTGACTGGTTTCCAACCATTTCTCTTCAGAACTTCAAGAAAAAACAACTTTTTTCCTGCTAGAAACCCAACCAGCCCCATACAAATGTAACACAGTAGTACCTGAGAGAAGTCTGACAATTCCACTATGATGTGTTCCAAGGCTACCATTTGAAAAGCATACTGAGTCCTTTAAGTATAGTGCTTCCCCCGTTTTTTTCAAATTTACCATTCTTTAGTAGCTATTTTCTTGTCTCTTAGGTATTTTATAAACATGTCTTTAATTATTCTTGTAGATTCTCTACAATACCAGACCTTTATAACTATTTACACTAAGAGAATTGATGTATGTGTTTAGTCATGACATGGATTTGGAACTAGGAAAGTCAATAAGTTAACGGGTACTTTTACATATATTTATCAAAATCAAGAGTATAGCAAGGGAATGCTTTAAAATTATTTAGTTCCCTAATTTCTGCACCCAACTTCAATTTCTTTTTTTTTTTTTCCCTCTAAATACTGTGGTGATGGGGAGTGGGGAGAGAATAAATGTTGAGAAATACTGCAATCTTAAATGAAGCTTTTTAAAACAAATAAAGCCTAAAGCACTTCGTATTTTCAGTTTAGAACCAGTGTGAAATTAAAGTAATCATGCCAAGGCAGCAACAGAAGCTACCTGCCCTGGGGGAACTGAAAGATGATAACCATTAAGCAGAGCAACTATAAACCATTCAGTGTGGTATCGATCACACACCTCTTCAAACTGAAGGCAGTCTCTGAGTGAATAAGTGTGGAACAACTGGGCAAGTGTCTTCGTATCCTTGCCCACTCCTGAAGACTGGATCAAGCCGTTGAGCTATTCCTCCCACAGTGGCAAAGCAGCCCCCTGCCTCCTTTACTCCTTGTTGGGCTTGTTCAGCTCCATTTCCTGGAGAAGACATTTCCTCACAGGCAATTTCTGTCCCATGCTGTGAGCTTTGTTATGTTGGGCATGACATATTGAATTGTACACAATTACGAGCCTGGCAGTGACTCCCGGAATATCTAGTAGATGCTTCCCTGTGGCCCATCCTTCCCAGAGGTAATTTCCCAGACCATAAATCCCAACGGAGAAAGAGCTTAACAGATAAAGCTTTCCAAGGGAATAGCATCAAAGGCATTTCCTCTTCCTCGTCTTCCTATTCTTATAAGTGTATGTCATGTCTAGTTTTAATCTGGGTTAAACAACAAAGCAAGGAAGGGAGGAAGCAGAAAAATATGTTCAGAGGATCCCAAACTACAAAAGCACCTTAATTCAGAGAGCAACAATAAAGCAATGTTCCTCGAACTTCTAAAACACATCTGGCCTTGGTTACTCTTAATTCGCCATAAATCTCTAAAAATAAACCAGGAAGTTCATTTTTCCTCAAGTTCCTATAGATTTAGATGCACAGTTCACTAAATCCTGCAAATTTTAGGACTGGGAACTGTACAGCCCAAGACAGTAGGCAGGGCCGAAGAGGAAGGCAAGTCAGTCTTAAATAATAATTGTCATTTTTCCCAATTTTTAATTGGCAGAACATTCCACAGGTATAGTTATCTCCATCTATAAAAATGGAAATGGCAAATGCATTCCAAAGGTGTGGTAAGGCAAAGCAATTCGTTACAGCATAAACAAGAATCATGTAAAAATGCTTTCTACTGGGCGCATCCAGACAATCTGAGCACTGCCAGGTCCTGGGAAGATGGGGTTGGTTACTTTTCCAGCTGTGTGGACATCAAGTGTCTAAAAATTTAAAAGGCTGATAAACTAGCTTGCAGTTGAGGGGCATGTGTATGCATGAATTTATGATTCCACATAATCCTAAGAGCTTCATAAACTTTTCTTCAGAGAATTTATACCATTATGACTTCCTTTCAGCCTGACCCTAATCCTCCTCTAGTCTTCTATGGTCCTGATGTTTTTTTTTTCTGCCTTGATCCAGTCCTTCCCTGTAGCCCAGTTTACCCTGCTCTTATATAATCTGTTATGTCTTATATAATCTTTTGTTTCATTTCACTTCTGTACATAATTTTTATTTCCTCTTTAGATACAAAACTGTTGTTGCATTCATTTAGCCCAATCATGCATACCCGTTCTTTAAAAATCTTTAAAATGATCTGTGCTCACAGCCAATAAGGCCTACCTCACATCATCTCCAAAGCTGCATGCTGTATCAAGGTTGCCTTTTTATGAGATGGGACATGGTTTAGAAAGCAGATTATAGTATCACAACTATCTTGGGACATCTTTATCCTAAGGTGCCTGCTCTCAGAATATTTCGACCTGATATATTTTAGTTCACTGTTGGTATGCAGGAGGAGCAGTTAGGTTCCAAAAAGATAGATCTCATATGACTACTTAAAGATATAATTGATTTTTAGGTAGTGCTGAGTTGACTTTTCTTAATGCATAGGTAATATTTGGTGAGCATGAAAAGGGGTAGAATTTGGCACCAGCAGATCTTATTGCATGAGAAAGACTCATTAGAAATAGAAAGATGGAGGAGTATCTCCTTGTCCTCACTGCCCCTGAGCTGCCCTGTCCTGCAGGTGTTTCTCCTACTCACTTATAAACAAGGAGCTCACTACAGTTTTCCAGCATTACTCTGAGGACATAATCACCAAGCAAAGTTTGAAGCCAGGCAATCCAAGCGCCAGTCTATAGTCTGCATTTGTAAAACATGCCAGGTTGTAGCAGGCAGAGATTGTCCTGCAGAACACAGCACACAAACAGGGAGGAAACCCAGGCACTACTCATAAAAGTGAAAGTGGGCAGAAAGTTCCTTAGAGATCATGAGACCCAAACTGATGGAATCCGTTGGGAGCGGGAAAGGGTGATGATCCTGGGTAGATTTATCCATTCTCTTGATTAACCAGCTCAGAGTATCCTACTACATTTTTCATAATACTCTTGATTCATGCATCATTTCTGTTTACAGTTCACATGCTCTTCCTTGCTGTGTGTGTTTTTTATTTTAGCACGCTGTTGTATAACTAATTTGACTACGTTCTACCGTCAAATACTACTAACCATTGCCATAGTTCAATTTCTTACAATAAATACGTGCAACTCATTGAAATTATACTGGGTTCTAAAAAGAAGGATGATAAACAACCAAAGTAGGAATAAAGGCTTGTATTGTTATCGTGTGTACTCTGTCACTATGAAAATTCTTGTCAGTTGGCCGTTGTATTTGCTTTAACTCCTGATTGAATGTATTACCATTGTTTCTTGACTTATAGGCATATTTTTGTCAATATTTTAGTATTTTTGTAAGTAAGGTAATCATTGCTTAATTAAATGAAAAGCAACTTACAAGCTCCTAGAAGTATAGGTTATATTTTGTTGTTACTGTCTGAATGTGCAGACTTAACTTTATGTAAGTTACCTGTCCATGTATTGTCATTTCTACTAAGATATTGAAATTATGATACGTCCTACGGTTTATTTTTCTATCAAAAATGTCATTTGTTAATTGCCACTTGAAATAGCTTAGAACCTACTAGGAACCAGCAGAGAAATAAGAAGTTACTAAATAGAAAAGGTTGTCATACACTAGACATTTTGGAAACAGTGGAAACTTCCACTCATTCATAATAAAGGATAGAATTTCCAGTGTTTGGCAAGATTTCTACGATCCATTGAAATGATAACTAGGGGATTGGTCAATGCCAACAGTTTCTGATTGACATCACAGACAAAATTTTAAGTCAATTAAGCAACACTAACCAATATTTTTAGCAAATAGAGAAAGCAAATAAAAACACATGTATTACTAAGTACTTACATAACATCTAATGGTAATAAGAATTTACAGTTTATCATTACAGCTTATAATAAATGTAGTTTATATGTGTTTTAAAATCATAAATTGGAGCCTCCCTAATGGTACCTGGCTTAAAGTCTCAGAACTGCCAAGCTATTGCCAGACACTGTGACATGGGTTCAATCACCAGCCAGGGAGCTGACCCACATGGCACAGCAGACTTCACCTGTCCCCTCAACAGTGTCTTTCAGTAGGGCTCCCTGTTCTGCTCCCCACTTTATCTCTGGTGAATCCTCTCACCTCCACCCCCACACCGCTGGCCTATACCCCAGCTTTTGTATGCATAAATAAATAAAAAATAAATCTTTAAAAATAAGTGAAATCATAAACTGTTGAGAAAAGGAATAGGAGGAAGAAATGAGAGAATCCATGGTGCTTTGGATAACAGTCTTAGAAATGAAAAGATTATAATCCTACTTTTACTTTAGTATTGAAGATGGGTTGGCACTGCATTCTTTGGGTCAGGCATAAAAATATATTTTTTCTCCTCATATTTAAAAATTAATTTCAGTTGGACTAACTGAATTCAAATGCTAGTCAAGACCTGACTTACTGTCTTACTTTCAGTGATGTTACACGTAAGTAAACAGACATCTTATTGGCTCCAACCAGAGAAGTGCACTTTCAAAAATGTTCATTGTCTTTGTTGAGGAGAAGATGAAATTCTTGCCACACCTCTCTTTAAAATGTGTGTCTGGAGAACCATCCCATGTCTCCCAGCCATTTGTCATATGTAGGATGAACTACAGTTTCAATTTGCCTGGGGCAGTCTCAGCGTGTGACTGTCATCCAAGTGTCCCTTCTACTTGAACATTGTCCCAATAAAAGCTTCCCTGAGTGTGCAATAAAATATATGACCACTCATTTCATACATGGTATGCTAAGAAGACTAGTAAAAAAATCAATCTCAAAAAATATGTCCAATCAGATTCCTTGTGTATAGTCAGCCAACTTCCTAGTGTATTAGTTTAAATATAAATCCTGCATGCCAGCATTACTTCCAACGCAATCAACACAAGCATACAACATGTGAAAATCTCCAAAATGATGATTTGTGTGTGTGATAGAATGTGTACTTTGTTATATGTTATAGGGAATTTAACTAGGTAGACAGGTAGAGTAGCATGAGTCATTACCAAGCTGCTCCTTCTTCATAATTCAGAAAGGGTACAGTCTGACCCTAGTGGAGGTGATTTTAGCACCAAGAATGCACAGTCAGCCAGAAGACTGAATGTGGCGAAATCAACTCACTTCTTTAGATGACACATTCAATATTGAAATGAGACAGTAAGAATACAAATAGCATATTCCTACCCAAGTTTAGTACAAGGCCCACATATCTCTAAAAGGTACTTTGGGGAAAAGGATATACCACTTTTGAAGTGGAGACATTAAAACAAAATATTCCCTTATCAAGAGTAGTATCAGCCAGGTCTCTTGTATAACAATTCATTTCTAAGCAGAAACTGATCTAGAACAGCTAGAGTAAGTGGAGACTGAAAAATGACTCTAGGTTTCTCATTTGGAAAAAGGAAAAGAAAGTTAAAATCCTCATATTGTTCAATGAGTGGCATTTATCTTAGTAATGTCATCATTTCAATGGATTATCTTTTTTGTTTTACTTTTATTAAATATATTTTTTACATTATTCTTCATTTTGTACATTTTTTCATCTCAGTTGTAATACCTATGTGTGATGTCACATGGGTCAGTGGGTTATTTCTGTCAATACAAAATTAAACCCCACAGCTCCATATCTTTTTATTGAGGTAATGTCATTTGTATATGTTTGCTCTTTTCTATTATTAGAACCTTTATAATAATACTATAAATTAGACTAGGTGATAGTTTGAGTTTCTCTTCCTCCTTGACCTCATCACTAGCTCTGATAACTAGAACATGAAAATTGTATGCTACTGGCAAATTCGATTTTATTTAACTGGATAATGGATGTTTGAAGAAAACAAATTGCCTCAGAGCTCCCTGTTCATCCTTCTAGTGAAAAAGCTAAGGTACAAATGGGATCAAGCCTCCCACCTCTTATGACCCCATTAGTGCATAATCTTTCAGACTGACTTTTATACCTTGCGGGGATCAAGGCATGATTCCTTGTGCATGAAACTAGATAGAGGCAGAAATGACATTGACTGGGCTTTTCTGCCCTAACTTGTCTCACTATCTTGGGCCTCTCTCACCTCCTTCCAATCTCAAATAACCCCACACTCCCTATCCACCCTGGCTTGGCATTTTTAACATCTGGGATTTTCCATTCTCAGTGTCACTGATGAGGAACTATCAAATGTTCCCTAAGGTCCTCCTGATCTGAAGGGGCTTACGAATTAAATGCAATAAGGGACAGTACTGTCCTGTGTACTGAGAAGACATCTCATAAAAGACTAGAATTAGATGTCCTTAAAAGAATGTTTTGAAATTCCAGAATTCTGGTTAGGAAGGTTGTTGTAAATTTTTCACACTCCTATTTCATCCTCAAATAAGCATGTGATGGGGAGGCATACACAGTCATTTTGATTTCAAATCAAACTGACTCATAAATTTTCTACACCATGAGTTTTTTTCTCTGCTGGGCATATGATTATGCTAGATGTATTCTGTAATGCAATAACTTCTAATTAAAACCTGGAATAAATTATTTTAAAAGATAATTTCAGACTCGAAAACTAGAACTAGCATATGCAGAACTAAGCAAAGTCTTCCTGTCTGGCTTATACACTAGTTCATGTCCATGATAGATATTATATTCCCTACCCATGATAATAAAAACCTAAGTTACATAGTTTTTACTGCTGAGAAATAGGAGCCTGGATGGCTAGTTTCTAAGAGATATAGACAAAAAATGGAAAAAATATAATCATAGTGAAATTATTCCTTTGAAGGTAGTTATCCAGATGTATTACATTCCTTGGTCTAAGGTGGCAGAAATTGTTAGGAATGGTTCCTGGAGAATGTATACTTCTTGGCTCAGGTTCATTTAATGATGGGTCTCAACCTATGAGCATTGATCAAGAATGTCAACTGCCTTATTCCAAATCCTTTAGAACATGCAGATTCTATCAAAATAAAGATGTGTTATTAGTAGGTCTCTTTCTGGAATCTATTATTTACCTTCTTAAAAAGAAAAGTTGAGTTTATTGAATTACTTTAACTTAAATAAACCCAAGTTATTATTTTGATGAAACTTTTTAGTTAATTGGGTCCTTTTCTTGATTATAACTCAGTTATTTGATATAGCAGACATCTTAAGTTAGGGTTTCTCATTATCAGAAACCTTGAATTTCTCTTATGGGACAGCATATTGCAGAATATTCGGCAGTCGATATATAATGGGGGAAGGATACAAGCCTCCTTCCCTATCCCTTTGTGACATTCAAAAGGCTCCAGACACCAACATTGTCAGTAAGTCAACTAGCAGTGGGTGACATAGGCTATCATGAGAGTAGAAGTGGATAAGGAGTGACAAAAATTGGAGATCCAAAATAAATTGATAATATGGTATAAGTAAAAGCATTCACAATGACTGGCATCTAAGATCAGGACCATAAGCTGTAAGAAATAGGGTGAAAAAGGGGGAGGTGCCAGATCTTGGAAAGTGAACTGAATTTGCCTCACATAAACACATGAGTGAAACTGTTTTCAAAAGCTATGTGAAATGTTATTTTAAAATATTGATGACAGAATGCTAGCAGTATTTTTGTAGCTGAATTGTCATATTTTTGACCAACTTTATTTCTTTAGGCCAAATATTTAGAGTTGATTATATATTTTTTAAATATTGCCAATGTATTTCTTTGTTTCATATCTACTTGAATGTACCCATAGCCTCACTTCTTCATAAGTCCTTACTACAAACATTTTTTTATCAACAGATGTGTTGGCATCTCACTGATGTCTACTGTAACTGACCTTATATCCCAAGGCTGGCTTTGTCAGAGTAGTGCCGGAGAAAAGCAGTCTTTCCATCTGCCTTCTATTTCAGGCAGAGCCATTGACTCATGGAGTGAGCCACTTGACCTACTTGAGGTTACTTAAGCCCAGTAGTCTGCCCTTTGATTTTCACAGCATCAGGACTGGCATTTCTTGGTAAAAAGAAATTTAAAGGGAACAGAGCTCCATCACCACCATTATGTTATCATCTCTTGGGTGTCTTAGTCCTCTGACATAATGTTAAAGCAAACAAAGCTTTAAAATGCACAACAAACAAGAAAATCCATGGGACTCTAAAACAACTTTCCTTTTTTCTTCCATAAAAATCAGTTTCTAGCTATAAATATAATGCCTATCTTAGTCAGTCTCCTCCTTTGGTGAAGAATGTTGGATTTAATTTCCACACAGTTAATTCCCACAAGTATTTATTACATCCATTCCGAGCTCAGTCCTGGCATATGAATATAACCTAATGCACAGAAAGCTGATGATGACCTAGTAGTGTAGAAGATACAAATAAAGAAACTGACCATTTTGTACCAATGTAGTAAACGTAAGTTTGTGAGAGATACAGGGAAAGCAGTATTCAGCAAAGAATCTTTACAAAAGACTACAGAGGTGCCAGGTAGCTACCAGAAAGTGTTCTGATGGAAAGAAGAGCGTGAACAAAGGTTGTAGAAGTGACCCCACGTATGTGGAGGATTCAAGCCTGATGTGATGTGAGGGGCTGGCAATAAGCAACAAGGACCCCCACAAGGAATACAGGTTTTAACCCAGAAATGCTAGGAGACTGCTAGAGAATTTTAGGCCGTACTGTGATAAAAACAGAAGTGCACCACTAGTTAGTGGTGCATTGTGGCTCTTCCAGTGACAGGTGGTTTAAGTCAATGTAGCAGTAGGGATAGAAGAAATAGTTTTGAGAAACATTGGATAACTAGATAAACTTTGTGATTTGTTTGACTGTTAAAAGGAATCTCATAAAGTGGACTTTTTTTTTTTTAGGAGAAATTGAAGTTATCAAAATTTTGTGATTACTCCACCTAAGAATATAATTCATATCAACTAACGTAAGAGTAAAATTAGTTGGGAGCAGTGGGGGTTGGTGAGTGGAGGAAACTTGAGAGTAAAAAGGATAAAGAAACATCACATCAGTAGTAAAAAACAAACAAACAAAAACCCAGCAAGTTCACACCAGTAATAGAAACATTTTAAAGAGAATTGCCAAAGAATTAAGATGAAGTTAGTGAGGAAAGCTTTCTCCTGGTTTTAAATCAAAGATGCCTGTGTCTATTAAGAACTGTGCACAGGGTGGTACTTAATCTATGACCATTAAATGAAGACCCAAGGGAAGGTAGATAACACTAGACCAAGCATATTAAGAAGACAGGATTGCCAGGAAAAGATCTAAATGACAATAGTAATGCATGAAAAGAGAGCTCAATAAACATTTCTCAATAATGATGATTATCAGATGCTGAAAAATAGGAGTAACTTTGGTAAAGTGGTCAAGGGCTGGAGAACCATTGCCTTTGTTGGAATCTGACTCGTCTAGTCAATAACTACACGAACTTAAGCGACTTCCTGAACTTTTGGAGCTCATACGTAAAATAGGAGAAAATATTGGAATGGGAATGATCTTACTGCGCATTCAGAGGATGAAATGTGTGCACATAAGGTCCTCAGAGTAATCTCCTGTATAAACTAGCATTGCTTAAAGTTGACTATTCTTAATGGTAGAACTGGATTTAATTGATATGGATGCACCTCTCCCTGTTGTTTGGGTATTTGTGTTTGAATGGGGGTTAGCAACAGATTTCCAGTTCTTTTTTGTCACCAAGCAAATTGTTTTGAGGTTGTTATCATCCTAAAGAATTTATTTATAAGCTAAGCTACCTGGCAATGCTGCCTATCTCCTCCAGTCACAGGGTGCACATATTTTGACAGGCAAGCCAGCAGGAATGTCATTTGCTTGCAGCACCAGCATGATGCAAGAGAGGCTACCTGTTCCTCCATAGGAAATCAGCTTCCTTCCCAGTCATTTTGCAACTGCAGTCACAGTACAGCAAAGGTGTGAGACCTAGTGTCTGTAGGTGCTTTTTTTGTTTTTTTGTTTTTTTTTTTGAAAAGGCAATGTTTAAGTCAATCAAGACACAATCACCATAGTTTTGTTGAATGGTATTTAGCCCGATTTAGCTTAGTATCAAGAAAAGGAGATCATTTTTGGCAGCTGCAGACAGAGAACAAAATATTAGGACATAACAAGGCTAATTTCCATTCCATTGCATGGAATCTGCAAATTATCATTTGCCTTTGAAATGAGCTACTGGCTGAGCCCTGGAAATGGCTGCCAGACACATGCAAAATGACCCAATTCAAGGAATTATTTCTGCACTGAAAGATTGAGGACATAAGTGTTTACTGTAGTTAGTATAATTGTCTTAAATGAAGCAATGATGGGGAAGAAAAGCAGACATTTTGCAGCATTTGCAATCCACAAGGCAAAGGGAATTATGCTTTCTGTTCAATGGGCCCTTTTAAACATAGGAAAAACAGTACAATATATTTTCCAACTACAATTTGCCATAGTTTATGCATACTTGAATTAATGCAACTAGAAGAACACCCCCAAATAATGAGGTTTTTTAATAATAAAACCAACTGCTTGTTTTGGCACCAGCTATAATTGAAAGTGCTAACTGAAGAGGCCATTTTGTCTATTGACGGCACTCCTTCTCTCTCCCAAGTAGTGACAACTGGTACGCTTTCAGTTTCTAAATATTGGAGAGTCCCATAATTAAGTATGAAAGGTAGTATCCTTCTGCAGTCCACTAAAGCTTTGGGGTATGTATGCACATGTGATTTGATTTTTATTTTTTGACATAGCATCCTCATTTTAGTGTGCCTATTGCCTTGCTGGTAGAGAGATTATCACAGGGCAAAAGGGGGAAACTCAAAGTTGTGTATGTGTATCTCCATGTGTTTATGAACTTTTATTATTTGCTCCTAATCTTCTTAAGCATACCCACATACTATCACAACAAAGTGATTTGATGCAGTGAAAATATTTCCCAGTAGTTACCTTAGAATATCTTGTTTCAATAACTAAGGCTTTATTCTAAAGCAGATCATCAAAAGTTCCCCTCTTCTAGGGTTTAGTCACTTATTCAACTAGTCCCCTGCTCCTCCCTACCACTACTCCTAATTACTTCATTCTATTTCTACCTCATTTTTTCCCACAAATGCTCTTTAAACAATATCATGTTAAAAAGTATTTGCTGATATAATGTTCTATAACTTTCATAATCTTAGCAATAAATATTTTGATCCACATTATGGATCAAACATTGTATCCAACACTTCTCAGTGTTCTAAGGAATAATCTTTGTGCTCAAGTTGTTTACAGAGAAGAAAATGAAATATATGTAGAATTCTAAAATCAGAGTTGAAAGAACCTGATCCCCTATCTGATCAATCTTCTTAGTCCATGGTGGTTTCCTTTCTATAATTTACCTGTAAACTGTGACTCAATTTCTGACTTTCTATGATGGGGAAATCCCTGCCATTGATAGATAAAGTTAGGACACATTTCTTCCAAATATTGAGATAAAAGCAGATTCCTATACTTTTTTCCATTGACCCTAGTTATGACAAATTGCGTCTTCTTCCACCCATAAGCTTCTCAAATTTTGGAAGCTTTCTAATATGGTATGTTCAAGACTTTCTTCTCACTTTGTATACTTTTCCTGAGCTGTCTATCTTGTGGATTTATAGTTATCAATCACACAATGACTCATACATGTTTGTCTCCATTTTAGTTCTCTTTCTTGAGCATCAGAGATGGATAAGAAATTATTAAGAAAGAAGCAATAAGATGATTTGTATATAAATGTGCTATAATATAGTTATTTAATTCTGACTAGTCTCAAAACAGTATAGAGGACAATCTGCTTGAAACTTTATCATTAACCACTATAATAGCTATTACTTTCTCTGTAAGGAGCCATCATTCACAATCAATAACTTTAATTTTTCTTGGTGTACTTTACTTCTACTTCCTAGAAATAAGAGACCAAAGAGCTGGAGAACTATTTTTGTCATCATATTCTGAGATCTACACCACATGATTTCTGCAATGGATGACAAGGGAAAGGAAGTCCCAGAGTAGCTTATGAAATAAAAGTGTCAGTATACCAGTACTTGACTTTGGATCCAAAATTCTATCAAGTATCCAAACTGTAGGTTTATGAGACTAATAGTTATGAACAAACATTACTTGTTAACTTTAGGTTGGGTAATAATGATGATCCCTAACACATACACTATGTTCAGTTAAAGGAGTCCTCACAGCTTTATATGAGAACACTAAGAGCCAAGGGTGTTTTAAAAGCTCACTACAGTGTGGGCAAGACAGTTACCAACTGGATATCTTAATTGTTTGTTGACCCTGCCTGAAAAATATGATTAATTAGCAAGGAAATGAAAGGTAGCTGAAGCAAATTGGTAAAGATATACTTCTCCTTTTTAAAAAGCTGAGATTTGGGGCCCTCCCTGGTGGCACAGCAGGTTAAAGCCCAGCACTATGAAGCTAAAGCCACTTCAGCAAGAGTTCGATTCCTGGCCAGGGAGGTGACCCACATGGTGCGGCAGACCTCTCCTGACCTGCCCACTGCTCCCCTCAGTAGTGTAATTTTTCAACTGGCCTATAGCATGTCTCATGACTTGAAACTTGAAAGTGGAATATAGAATAAAAATGATATAGCAATATAAATCATAGAGCTCAAACTTACTATTTCAGGATGCTACATTTCCATACTTTCAAGATATGTTATTTTCACAACTAATACAAACATAAAAACAAGAAAGTATCCAGAATTCAAATTTTTTTTCCTTTAATTGAGAATACCATATAAATCTATCTTGGGGCCAGATGTTATAGGAAATGTAATATTTAAGTAGAGTTAGAAGAAACTTTCATGTGAATTATTTAATTCTTATGAAAAATATACAAAGTAATTAAAGCAAATATTATTGGAAAATCCTGATCAGAATTGAATAAGAGGAAATTCACAGTCCTAGAACTTGTGTAAGCCTCGGATCAATAAGTAGAGTCATATTGGACTTCCAGCCAGGTATTTTGTGTGTGTGTGTGTGTGTGTGTTTTTGTTTTTGTTTTTTTTTTTACTTGTGGAGCATATCATCTCACTAAGCAACACAAGAGGAACATTTCACAGAAGAATTTCCTATGATAGTTCAGAATTTAAGATTAAGGCACAGAAAGTAGACAAATCAGAAAAAGAAACAAAGCCAAATATTGTTGGCAATGGGACAATTTTAGTGTACTAGTTCTGGTTCAACTCCAAAATCTATATTATTTACTATACTACATGTTAATCAGTCTAAGGTCATAAACTCCAGGCTTACTTTACTTTATTCACATCATTCTTCATATTCAATTCTATTGTGGTGCATCTGTGATATTCTCCTCCACCAGATTCTGAGGTTACTATGGAAGAAGTTGTTGAGTTACTCATCTCAGGTCATACCATTTTCATGGCACTATTGGGATTTGAAGCAAAACTGATGGGATACAGTATCCATATTCTTATCCTGTCTCATATCTAAAATGTTCAAAATGATAAAATCTGTAGGTGATTTGTGTCTATACAACAGAGATTGAAGGATTATGACTCTTTTCTTCCTGATACTTGCCCAAAAAAGATCTAAACTAATCCCTAAAGATGGAGGAAATATATCCACCCATCTTACATTCTCAACTGTTAAATGAACCTATACATAGAGATATGACATATATTGTTTTTTCCTTCTTGTGAACACGTCAACTATTTACCATTAAAAGCTGATTATCAAACACATCTAAAAAAAGATAACTGTCATTACCTTAAGAAGTCATTGAGGCCCTCCTGGGTGGCACAGCACTAAGAAGCTTAAGCCACTTCCACATGAGTTCAATCCACATGGTGCGGCAGACCTCTCCTGACCCGCCTGCTGCTCCCCTCAGCAGTGTACTTCGTCGATCTGCCTGCTCTGCTTCCCACTCTGTCTCTGGTGAAGCCTCTCACCTTCCGCACCCCTGGCCTGTACCCCAGTTCTGTATGAATAAATAAAATCTTAAAAAAAAAAAGAAGTCATTGAAATTAAGTGAGTTTAGAAGACAGGGAAATGAAACAAAATGCCAGAAGAGAGTAAAATCAATAAAAGGTAAGAAATTAGGACACATTTTGTTTAGCTGCTGTTTTAAATCTCACATAGAGATTTAACGAAATGCAGATGCATATTTTGCACATAAGAAGTGACAGTTCCTTTCCTAATTGTTTGAACGTTTGTGTATAATTATATGTATGAGATACAGTTAAGATGTAAGACAGACAGACATAGATAATTCCTCTCAACTCACTCTCTTGACTTCTTCTGTTGACAATTATAGAAAAAATGACTATCTAGGTAGCCACCAAAAATATGCAGGGCCTTCCAGGCTCTTCTCTGGGAAACACAGATGGCCAAAATTGACTCAGCAACATTTATGAGAAAGGTGTTTTATTTTTCCTCTGCTGTCTTTCCCATACCAATTCACTCATGCTGCTTACCTTTCCGGAACACAGTTCTCCACCTCCAACTCTCCTGACAAAATGTATCATCCTGTTCTCCATCCCTTCCATCTGATCCTTAGATATGTCCAGTGATCGTGACAGATGGATTCTGTATTGATCTTCTTTCTAGATGTGTTCATCTTTGAAAATGAATTTGAAACAGTGCTCATACAAATAACTAACCTTATTGTGGATGATAAGAAAACACTTCAGAGGAGCTGCAGAGAAGTTAACAGATTATGTGAAAAGTTTGTGGAAGACAATAAAGCACTAGGTTGACCTAAGAGCAGTTGCTTTTATTTTTGTCACTACAGGCAAATGCAGAACCCCTCTACTCAGAACCTTTATGTCCCTAGAGGCACGTCAGTTAGACACTGTCTGCTTGAAGCACAGGGCACTGAGAACATAGGTGCTGCTCTAGTTCCAGGGGGAACTTCAGAAGTTTTTCTACTGTAAAATGGGGGTGGGGTGGGAAGAAACAGAACATAAGACATATGCCAAGAGGCCTGGTACAGAAGCCTGGGGATGAGATTTGAGTCATGGTTCCTATTCCCACTTACTATTGATCTAAAAGCCATCAGCAAGGTAGAACACAGAGAATGAGAAGTGGAGAGGCCTCCGGCTGGGGTCCTGGGAAGTACCTGGAATGTGCAGGTCAGGATCTGTGGGTGTACCTGAGAGGGAAAGCCAACCAGGAGCAGGGCCATCTTCACCAGCAGCTTTCTATGTTAATCATTGACCCTTTTTATGTTAATCTTCTCAAATGCATCTTTTTAATCCTAATCATCACGCCAACCCTGTGATGCAGAAATTATCTCCAAAACATGGACATGATTTATTTTTTATTAACTTTATTTTTCTACATTGTTGTTCTTTTTTGTACAGTATTTGATTTTTCACCTCAGATGCTCTACCCATAGTTCTGCCACTGCCATAGTATCTGTGATCTATCACCAGTCTCTTGTGCTCTTCCCTCCCCTATATTGATTCTGCTCATTTTGCCTCCCCTGCCTCAGTTCTATGCAGCTTGCAAGTTTAGTCTTTTCCTGATCCTTTCTTTGGCTTCTTTATATTCTACATATAAGTGAAGCCATCTGATATTTATCTTTTTGCTTCTGACTTATTTCATTGAACATAATCCCTTCTAGCTCCATCCATGTTGCCGTAGATAGCAGGTATTTGTCTTTTTGATGGCTGAGTAGTATTCCATTGTGTGTGTGTGTGTGTGTGTGTGTGTGCGCGCGCGCATGCACACGTGCGCGCGCATAACATCACCTTGATTCAGTTGTCTGTTTTGGGGCACTTAAGTTGTTTGCCATCTGGACTGTAAAAAAAAGTGCTATATTAAATATAGGGGTGCAGGTTTCCTTTAGAATTAGTGTTTTTGTGTTCTTTGTGTACATTACTACTACTGGAACCACTGGATTACATGGTAGATGCATTTTTAGTCTTTTTTTTTTTTTAAAGATTATTTATTTGTGCATACAGAACTGGGGTACAGGCCAGAGGCTCAGGGGTGGTGAGAGGCTTCACCAGAGACAGAGTGGGGAACAGAACAGGCAGATCGACGAAGTACACTGCTGAGGGGAGCAGCGGGCCGGTCAGGAGAGGTCTGCCGCGCCATGTGGTCACCTCCGGGGCATGCGGGAATCGAACTCATGCGGAAACGGCTTTAGATTCTCAGTGCTGTGCTCTAACCCGCTGCGCCACCAGGGAGGGCCGCATTTTTAGTCTTTTAAGCAACTTTCACACAGCTTTTCATAGAGGCTGGACCAGTTTACATTCCCACCAACAATGTAAGATGGTTAACATGGACAAGATTTAGAGAAGAGGAAACAATATCTGTCATTTGCAGAACTGAGAACAGTCCTATAGGGACTCTGTAGCAGATTAAACTACTGCCCCCTTTACTGCAAGAATGTCTACCCTTCACTGCAGGACTTTACAGCACCTTTCATAGGAAGTGGAATGTACTTCCTGGTCCCTGACATTGGGCTCAGTCCTTTGAGTTTTATAGGCAAAGGGGAAAGTATAGAAATGACAGTATACCTGTTCGAAAATAAGATAGAAGGGACATGCCAACTTCCCCCTGCCCTAGTGTTTCTGGCTTCATTCCTGCCTGCTGCCTCCTCAACTTGCTTTTCTAGAATGAGTGTATAGGGAGTTTTACTGCAGATTACTGGACTAGCAGCTTGAAGTACAAACCTAGTGTAGACCAGTAGACCCCTAACTGAGGCACAGACACATGACCAGATCCCCTAAGACTGGCAAAGCCAGTCGAAATAATCCCTCATTGTTGTAATCCATGAGCACATATGGTGTTCTACAGCACTAATATGGCACACTTGCAGCAATGAATCTAACAGTATGATTCAAATTCAGCCTGGATTCAGAATCATTCAGAATCCTCTGCTTATCTCTAACCTGAAAGATAGCAGGAATACCCTAGTTTTAAGAGAGAAAGTACCCATCATGGCCAAATATGCCAATATTTAATAAGATAATGATTAATCATTTCACTCCACAGTATTTTCTCCGTGAGTCTGAATGAAACTGTGGTATGCTGCAGCTAACCCACAGATAAGCAGCCAGCACAGACTTTCAAACGTTTATGTGGCAGACAAGCAGATGTCTCCAGAAAGAAAACTCCACTTAGATAAGTGGCAGATGGGTACTGTGGCTGCAAGCCCCGCGTGCCATTGGCAGGGCCGTGGACTCCAGCTTTCGTGCTACAACACCTGGTAAAGAAGCTTCAGGGGAGGTAGCTAAGTAGCACCAAAAGTGGAAATCAGGCTTGAGCTGCTGTGTTATACATTCATGCTGATGTCTAGAAAATCCACCTTTGGCAATATGTCATCTCTACCCAACACAGAGAGCAAGGCATAAACATAACCAGCCGATGAGACAGTGTTAGTCTATTTTTTATATGTGTTATACCATCATTAGACATGGTCATGTAATGACAGGTTTTTAATTTACTATTACTTTAAAAATCTTTTGAGTAAGCTCTTCAATCATATATCCAGTATCAATATAGATATTTCCTATTTGATCCAGGGGAAATATGGACCCATTTGATCTTAGCCATTGTCTTGGAGTCACAGGTCAAGCATCAGGATACATGAGCTTGAATGTGTGCCAGGCCACTGAAGAGCCCTGTAGCCAGGCCTCGCTGTTGATTTCAGATTCATGAGAGTGAGGCAATCACAGTAGAGGCTTCCAGCGTGTCTTACTTATGCAATTTCTTTCAACCCTAAAATTAAATAAAGCTAGAAAACATAGCAATGAGTTCTTTGAATTAACTAAGCTCCTTAGAACATTTTATTGGAACGATGTAGGAATTCTTAAAAAAAAAAATACATGATATGAGGATTGTTACAGCCCCTGATAAGATTGTAATATGAAGGAGCTTACAACAAAAGTCCAACCAAAAAAAAGCCAGAGAATTGGAACTCAAGAGCTGACAGCTTCCTACCACAAAATTTAAGGAATTTTGTTAGTTATAGGGGACTTGGAATAAAATCAAAGACTGACTCACAGTTGTCTTTTCAAGAGAATAGAATACCATTACAAAGAATAAGAAAAGGAAGCCCTGGGAGTGGGAGACCTGGCAGAATACTATGGAGGATTTAGCTAAGTTATGGGCCTTCTGGATTATTAGGCAATACTGCAATGAACGTCTCTGGCCACCATGAACCTAACAATTTGAATCTTAGAGAATTTGGCAGCCAAATCCAGCAGACCCTTTGAAGGTGCTGTGGGCTTTTATGATTGCACTTGTTGGTTGGGCCAAGAATTAACTACAACACGAAATGAAATGGAAATGAGTCCCTTAACAAAAAATGGAAAAGGCTAGAGAAGGTTCGAGGGTGTGGAAAGATGGGACCATTTTGGCCCCACACTCTTATAGGTGAAAAACATCAGAAGCAAATGTACTGAGGGACAGTAAAGCCAGTGCTGCCCTGTGACTAGACTTCTTGTTATGGCCAGTTCCACCTGACCTGGGAGTAACTTTTAAAAATACAGACATTCCTGGTATAAGACAGAATGCCCCCCTTCAACTAGAAGCTCCATGATGAATATCCAGAAGGGTATGGTCATACTTTGTGTTGATGTAGAGACGAGGCCATACTGAAGATAGAAAAAGAAAGTTGGTCTGTGGTATAATGGCACCAACTGAGAAAGAAAAACCTGCAGAGAAAAATTATCCTTCTGAAACTGTATACCCCACTCCCACCACTGTTCCCCTGCCTTCTAAACACCCAACTTAAGAATTAGTAATTTTTTTTTCTTAATTTTCATTCAGATCTCTAAGTTGATTCTAAAGGAAAGACCTTTATATGAAAACCAAGAATCCTAAGGAAAATCAGCACAGATTATTGTGATGTACCTAACAAGGCCACATAAACTTGTCCTCATCCAAGAATTAACTAAAAGAACAGGAACAGTATGCAATGTGGCCTTGAATGGTTCAGCAATCTGAAATGAGACAAACATAACATGGAAGGATCAGTAAAAGGGCATGCATCTCAAGATTTACTCCAGGAAACATAAGTAAATTTTTAGGTAGAAAATACTTTTTCTTTTTAAAGAAATTAATGAAACTCTGATAAAACAAGGACTTGGGATAAAGTGATAGCTGGCAGAGTTAAAGTAATGTATTAAAGAATAAAGAAAGCACTGAAAAGCTTAAAATAGTATCAATATAAAAAATTCTGTGTTGCAGAAAATTATATTGGTAATAAATAATAGTTACTCAATTTTTCAAGGGAAAAAAAAGATAAAGAGGATGAATACACCAGAGAGATGATGATAACACAAAGAGCAGAGTAAACATAAAATATAAAAATGATTTTTATAAAAAGATTTTAGAAATAAAAGTCATGAAAATAAAGCTGTAGTAGAACAAAGCTATATAGTATAACCCTATCTCTCAATCTGAAGAAGAAATTTGGGGAGAAGGATGTGAAAGAAATATCTACCTCTTGCATATTTAATAGTAAGCCACTAACATCTAAGTATAACCTAGAAAAGTTAATGACTTTAAAAGAGTAAGAAAAAAAAGTCATTCAAACTTCTAATATAAAAAAGGAAAACCGAGTGTTTTCAAATGGAAGAAATAATCTGGAACACCGGATGACAGAAGATAAGTGAATAGTCAGTTTTGAGGGAAAAGGATTAAGATCTGAGATACTTTCAACTTAAATATAGTTCATGCAATAGAAAAACTTTCCTACATTTTCAAAGTTTCAAAAAAGATTTCCATAAGTCAGTCCAAAAAATAAAATTAAGTTACACATGACAAAGTTGGTAACAACTAGTATTAAGGCCAGTATCTGTGTGATTTACTCTAAAAAATAATTGAAAGAGGGTGTACCACAAATTTCTTTGTCAGACAAGGTAAATAATGTAAAACTTCTAGCAGTATAACAATGATTATTTGAAATATACAAAAATGTATAACAGTCAAAGCTAAGAAGTAGGGATGTGAGGACAAGAACAGACTTCTGCAGACATATGTCTAGCCTCTTGACTGCTCAAGCCACCCAGAGGAGTAGAGTATATGGATTTTTTGTGTGTGTGTGTGTTTTTTTTTTTTTTGTGTGTGGTGTTATTTTTTTTTTCCTTTAAGGAAAATAAAGTGATTAACTTTTAAGTTTGTCATCTAGAACATGGCTTGTTCCAAGAATAAAATAGCAGCCACAAAACTTGAAATCACCTTCTGGAAAAGCATGAATAAAATATAATGCACGAATTACTAGAAAAAGACGAGACTTGCTACCATTTACCATTAAATTGTAAGGCATGATGCACAAAATGAAGAGTGATGTAAAAAAATTAATAAAAATATAAAATAAAAAACTGAGGCATGAAATATATTCAAGTATTTTTGAAGTTTCTAAACTTTTTTATGTAACTACTGAAAAGAGATTAATGTTAATTTAGCACACTAGGAGACAGGGAAAGGAAGAAATGAAAGCAAGAATATTAAAGGTGTAAATTATGCATGTGCCTTTAATAGAAACTCATTTTTAATCCTGCTCCAAAGTATCTGTCAGGATTTTTGAAATGCTGATTTTTCCCTCTCATATTTTGCATAGCTAGTTAAGCTACTTTAGAAGGTGCTTCGATGATAAAAGAACTAGCCTAGGGAATGTCAAGCTTTTGTCTTGAAACTATGGCATGGCAGGTTGGCAGCAGCAAGCAAAGATACTTGGAAGTTCAGGAGACTGTGAACTCCAAACCAGGTCAGAGTCCTCCAGGCTTTCCCAAGCACATTTCTGCCTGGCACTGAGATTTAATAATCAGCTTGACTGAATGTGTCCTGGAGCATCTTAAATGTTCCATAGAATGATTTGTGCTATTGCTTTAAATATTATCCTAAAGAGGCAAACTTTTGCTAGCAGTCAACCCTACTCATTTTGAGTGTCAGGAGAGAAATACCATTCTAGTCTATAGGCAAGACCATTGAAGAGAAGTGGAGGGCTTCATCTCAGAGTAAGTTAAAATCCTTAGGAAAAGGCTTGTTTACTATCTCTCCCTCCAGTTGCCTGGCTAGCTAACACTTCTCAGAGCTCAGATTTCCTCTGGGAAGCCTTTCCCATACTCTGGCAGGTAAATCAGGTCAGCTTTTCCAAAGTAGGCTGCCTTCTACATTAACCACCTTAATTACACTGATTACATGTTCAATGTTTTTCTTTCTCAATAGACTATAAGCTCCCAGAAGGCAGTGGCCTCTTTGACCTTGTTTACTATTCTGTTTTGAGCAATTCAGTCAATGTTTGATGCGCCATAGATATTTGTTAATTTGACTGATATACAATGATAGGTATAGCTGTCATTTATATTTGAGCATGAGAAGATGACTATCTGGTAATTTGGTATTTTCATTGAAAGAATCGTTGAGCTATCTTTTTACAAATGGTAGCCAACATTTATCACAGGTTAAGGAAACATCGGGTATGTTAAAAATCAAGGCTGTAAGCCAATCCTCACTGAAGGACATGTTGAAATCCCAAGTGATCTTCAGAGTTTTATTCAAGAGACTACTGTACTTTCAGCAACTTCAGGAGAAACTCACCTGTGCCAACCATCAGATTAAAAGAGCTATTTCTAGCACGTTAAAAATGAACGCTCTAACTTCTGCCAGGAATTGACCATCCCAACAGAACTGTTTGTTCTGAAGAGAAGCATGCATTCTTTGATATGTACTTAACCAGATTGTGGAAAAACAAACAATTGTCCAGGTCACTGCTCCTTCTTTTTCCATTTGAGCCGTTCCCATGCCAATGCTTCAGCTACTTTTGTCTCTTTGTAAAGTTCTCTGGCAAAATACCATGCCATAAACTTCCTTAGAAAACCTACTGTTGTATATGAGTGGACAATAAGGATTGGAATTCTCACATTCTCTTGATGAGCAATGGGAATTGGACAGGAACATAGAATGAACTATATCTTGCCTAACTATTAGTGAAGAGAAACATTGATTCAGAGATGTAGAACTGTAGAGTTCGCCCATCTGTTTGGGGTGACTCACTGCCACCCCAGTCCTTCTATATTTGGCTTTAGTCCTTACTCAGTGGCCAGTTCGTGTATGAAAGTCGTGAGCATTACCTGATCTTGTAGCAAAGCCCAGAAGTGGTTTTCTCCCTCCCACTGTAGATGGCTTATAGGTTCTGGTCAGTGATGCCTTCTTTCAAAGCAAATTCTTTTTGAACAGATTTTATGTGACTAGTACTCCCATAGCTGTTTTGATAGGATCCCTGAAACAACCCTGATTTCATAAGTCAGTTATGTCTCAGAAACAGGCCCAAGTGATAGGTCATAGATCACAGGGACCTTAGAGAAACAGCCTGCACCTGCACATGGATCTTTGGCCTCTGGCAGACCATTATCCCTCTGTGTGGACCTTGCTGTTTGGTCCTGAAAGCAGGCAGTCTTCTCAGGAATGGCTCTGGGTGGACTGAGTCCCAGCTGCCCACGCTTCTGAAATCATAGGCCACTCATGCTGCCCAGGTTCCAAGGACAAGAAGCCACTTCCTTTCTCTGACTCTGCTGGCTTTCTGTTGCTCTGATGCAGACTCCTCAGAGCTCAGAATTTCCTCTTCCCTTTGTTACAGAAAATGACCTAAAGATAGAGGTAGGCATTTCTCTTTGACACCTGGGTGCAAACTGTGCTTTAGAAAAAATATAAAAGGCAGAAAAATGACTTTACTTCACCAGGATTCCTGTTCTAGAACTGGACTCCCTTAAAATGTTGGGAGTCATGGATCTAAGGCTCAAGAATGTAGATAACCAGGAATGATAATAAAATTCCTATGAGCTTCTTGGAAAGGCTACCTTACTAATCTTGGTGTTTTCTGTTATGCAACATGATAACTATTAAAAAGTTTTGAACTGCATAAATAAGTAAATATTTGTGTTAGCCTGTACAGACTTTAGAATTTTATGACAAATTAAACAGATATATGAAGAGGACAAAAACTAGATTGATTTTATTTTCCTCCATTTCCCTCCTTTTCTATTATTTTTGATTGTGCATTAATAAGCCATGATGTGTAATACTTGGGATACATTAGTATCTAAATCATCTTGCTAGATTGTTCCCTCTCAGCCTTGATGGTTCATTGTCAGTGGTGTAGGAGCTAGTGTTGTTGCACATTCAAAGAGCAACATGTGGAAATTGCAGGAAAAGGGAATGAGAAGCCATAGAAAGAAAAAGCAGGCTCATCTGTTCTTAACTGCTTGTGAGTGAATTAATTTTGTCAAATCTATTGCATTAATTATTTTGCTTTGCTTCCTACATAATATAGTTGGCATAAAAGTGTCTTATATATGGAGATAAATTAAAAGTATTTCTTGGTTCTTTACCTTTGTGCTAACCAGAGTAGTAGCGTGTCCAGTCCTGAAAGCAGGCAGCCTTCTCAGGAATGGCTCTGGGTGGACAGGATTTGTCACTGAAGAGAGGAAAGGAATCCCAGCTGCCCATACTTCTAAAATCAAGGCCACTCATGCTGCTCAGGCTCCAAGGACAAGAAGCCACTTCCTTTCTCTGACTCTGAAGTCACCCAGAGTCTTCCTGCAAAAGGAAGGAATGACATGTTGGAGATAAGCATTCTGATTTTATTAGACCACTAATCTGAATCCAGCCTGGATCCATGATTTCCCACAAAGTTGTGTGTCAGTTTGACTGAACACTTTGTTTTGCTAGTTGTTGCAGTCAAGTCTTTGAGAAAATATTATGAGATGATTTTTGTCTTCTTGTGTGATTCATCAAGTAACAGTTTGAAATATATGCAAACTTTGCTGGCTAGTCCTGAAGCTTGAATGCCCCGTCCACCCTCCAAAAAATATGGCATGTCAACACAATTAGTTTCATAGAGCTTCTTTCCATATTCTAATAGCTTTTTCTTTGAGGCCTCAGTATGACTTAGTCCCCATTAGTCTACTTTTTTTTTAAGATTAATTTATTATTTATGCATACACAACTGGGGTACAGGCCAGAGACAGAGTGGGGAGCAGAACAGGCAGATCAAGGAAGTACACTGCTGAGGGAAACAGTGGGCAGGTCAGGAGAGGTCTGCTGCGCCATGTGGATCGCCTTCAGGGTGGAGATCAAACTCATGCTAGAGTGGCTTAGCTTCTTTGTGCTGTGCTTTAAGCCGCTGCCCCACCAGGGAGGGCCCAGTTTCTACATTAGTCTACTTTTAAAAGATGTTTGATCAGGGTAAGGAAACACTGTAGACATAAGGCTGCTGAATTGTATGGCTACAGAAGGCTCCATGATCTTGGAGGACCCCAGTTTTCCAAGCAATGAAATCAGTGTATTTCATTATGATTTTATACAATTGTTCAAAATGTAACCCAGATTATTTCCCAGACCCCTTCTCCAAGTCTGTATTTGGAATGTACTCCATCACTGTAACCATGTACTAGCAATTTATCAACACTAAACTTTTTTTTGCATGCAGATAAAGATACTTTATCAGAGAATCCTCTTGTCCTAAAAATCTGACTCATCTAATGGACATTGGTCCTGGATAGGGGGGAAATACGTTTCTGTTAGAGCTAGAGAAGCACACTCACTATTCTAGGGATGACTCCTGGGAGGACATCTTTGAAAGGTGGTCCCCAAACTGGCATTTTCCTATATAATTTTCTGTACTTGTTTTCCTGGACAGTACCATTGTGGATGAGCTTGTCTCCCCAAATGAGCCACAAGGGCAGGACAACAACCCATCCTCTGCCCAGGCTATTAGAGTGACTCTTCTCATATATTTTTTTTTTAGTTATTATGAGGAAACACTGACCATTATAAATTTTGTGACCCTGTAAGTGAGACTGATAAAACCTACATTTGCCTATGCAAAGGAAGCTTCAACATTTAGAAATCACAAAGCATTGTGAGTTGTGAGTAGATTCTCACCACAAAATTAACTGAGTAATGAGACATACCAGGACATGAATCACTATGGAATGATTCAAATATCTTAGTATTCAAATCACAAGTAGAAAGGATGTAAGTGACATGGATACAGCACTACTGTACACATATATAGCTCTAGAATCCTTAAAAGCATATTTTGTGGCCCTCCCTGGTGGCGCAGCGGGTTAAAGCACAGCACTGAGAATCTAAAGCCACTTCCGCATGAGTTCGATTCCCGCCTGCCCCGGAGGTGACCACATGGTGTGGCAGACCTCTCCTGACCCGCCCGCTGCTCCCCTCAGCAGTGTGCTTCGTAGATCTGCCTGTTCTGTACCCCACTCTGTGTCCGGTGAATCCTCTCACCCTCCACATCTCTGGCCTGTACCCCAGTTCTGTATGAATAAATGAAATAAAATTTAAAAAAAAAAAAGCATATTTTGTTAAAAAAAAAAAAAACTATACTCCTATACTTACCTAACTCAAACTTTTTAAGTGCATAGTATTGAGACATATCTTACTCTTTACTTTTCCTGCCCTGTTTAAAAAAAAAAACAAAAAACAAAGCTACTGTGTGAATTGTGCTTTAGTTGTATCAAAATGTTTCTTATTTAACATACTTTCATTCCTTAAACTTTTTATTGGTATGACATAAACTTTTAACAGCACTCAATATTCATCAGAAATTTAACATTGGGGCAATAGCTCTTGAAGGATTTGGTTACAAATGTCAAATCTATAGAACTAGATGTGGATCCATTTTTGATGACATATATTCTTTCCTGTGTTTTTCACCCAGTGATGTCTCAAGGACAGCCACTACACTCATACAAACATTTGCAGTTATTGTTAGATTGCAAACATATGGCTATCTAGATTTGCCACAGAACATGTAAATAAAAGTAGTAGAAAATGCCACATTTTATTCTTTTTGTTTAATTTTTAATTAATTGAAATGGTTTGAACAATTAATTTTCTGGTTAAGGTAAAGCTTCTCCTGTACTGTCATCTCGACCAAGAGAACAAACTATGAGCCAACCAGAAATACCAAAGCCCCACCCAAGAGTAATCATCACTTTGTAGCTTGGCACAGTGTTTTACTGGAAAGATGATTATCTACTTCAGGGAACAACCTTTTAAAAATGTGAATTCCAGATGGGTTGATGAACAGAAATCTGAAATTTCAGCAACCTGTGATTTAAAGAAATCAGGGAAGCACACTACCAATGCAATGACTAGAATTTGACAAACAGGGAGACAAGAGAAATGGGCATTTCTACTTTGGCATATTTAACTAGATGCAAACTTAAAATCAATTATAATGGTGGAAGTTGCCTTGGAGATATTTCCTGCATTCATTCTGCAAAATACAAAACTTGAGAGAACAGTGTTTGAAAAGGCTTAGAATTAACATGGTTTTGGGGGTTGATTTCTCTAAAGTAAGGTAGGGGGAACCGGTTAGGATCTTCAGGGATTGACTTTGGCAAGTATAGTTGCCCTCACTTGCCAGGGAGCTTCATTTCTACCTGCCTGTGCAGGCAATCTCCAAACTATGATGAGGAAATATGATAATGCCTGCAGCAGGTAAAGAACAAGCTCTTTTAGTCTTTCTCCCTCTTCCTCTATTTCCACTCCCTTCTTCTTTACTTTCTCTGCTGCCAAGAAAAGCATGTGCATGAGGCAACAATAAAGTAACTGAATGACTGAGGTGAGAGTGGCAGTTGTGGGTGTGGATATGTCAGAAAAGTAGTTATAAAATATTGCTATCCTGAAATCTTACTATTTCCCCTTCCAGCAAAAGCTGTTGGGCTAAGGCATCTGCTCTAATCCTTAGACAAAGAAGATAATTGTTGCAATATGCAAAGTTCCCAAATCCTCTAAGAGGGCCCCTGATGTGTTGATCTCTGAAGTGCATCTCTGAAATGCATATAGCTATTAGCCAGTCAGCTTAGGTAATGGGAACCTATTGTCTAAATTTCTGAAGTTCTAGTCTTTACTTTCCCTCAGCCCTTTCTATATATTGTGCTATTTTTATTAAGGGTTACTTAAGATTTTCAAAGTGCTGACAGTAGACTGAGTTTTCTGCGGAGTTCCCAGGTCCCACCCCTGCTGTGCTCACACTCCAGATATGCATTTTCTCAATAAATTTACAGACCAGTTCTCTGCTCAGGCCACTACCTAATACGGAGCCCTTAGATGCTTCCTTTTGCCTTTATGGGATTTGTCATTTAAATACAAAGCTTTTAAAACATTCATCTCCAACTCTATAGTTCCATGACAATAAGGTGGTATTAATGCCTCCAGTCAAAATTTAGATAATTTTGCAGGGCTTCATTACAGAAAGGTTCCACAGGAGGCAAATGACCTGAAGCTACAGGTACTAAGTGGTAGGAGCAGGAAGGAGGCTAGCTCTGTCTTTTGTTGCCCAGATCATGCACTTCCATTTAACCAATATTCTGGGAATCAAATTGCATCACACTGAAAAGTTTCTAATGGTGGAATATCAGGTTTGAAGACAGGTATGACTGAAAGAGATCATACCTGATTACCAGAGACCTGAAAAAGTTCAAAGAAGAGCTTTTTAGAAAAGGCAGTGGTGGCCCTCCCTGATGGTGCAGCGGGTTAAAGCACAGAACTGAGAAGCTAAAGCCACTTCCGCATGAGGTAAAAGCCCACCTGCCCCAGAGGTGATCCACTCACTGAGGCAGACCTCTCCTGGCCCGCCCTCTGCTCCCCTCAGCAGTGTACCTCATCAGTCGGCCTGTTCTTTTCTCCACTCTGTCTCTGGTGAATCCTCTCACCACCCGTGCACCTCTGGCCTGCACCCCAGTTCTGTATGGATAAATAAATCTTAAAAAAAAAAGAAAAGGCAGTGGCAGCTCAGTCACACTGAAGAGTGCAACCCTGCCTTGCAACCCTGCTTCACAAGAATATGTTGGAAATTAAAGTTCTTTATGTGTAATATAACTTGAATTGTTGGGGGAAATGTCTTTGTCTAGAGATATCTAAGCATTCCCTTTGGTAACCAACAGTCTGTTTTGCAAATCTCATCTGAAAGAGAAGTTGGGGAAGAGCTTATGATCATATATCCTGTGGCCCTTTTGAGTCAGCAAAAATCTCTTGGAACATTAGGTGCAGCCTACTTTCTCCAAACATTGTTTCATGTTGATTACTAATGCAATTACAATGGTTACCTTTCCATTCACAAGTGTACCCCATGTTACACCATATGTAAATACCTACCACACTCATGCCAACATTTTTAACAGTAAAGTCATGCTACAAATACTTCAGAAAATTTTGGTATTTATGAAAATCTGCTGAAAGATTTTCTAAAGATATAATTATTTTTCTAACTCATTAATTTTGCTGATTTAGATTTCCATGTGTTGTACCATGGTTACAGTAATTACAACACTTTGAGAAAAGGTCTATATATACTTTGTCTTATTATGGCTGTGATTTCAAGATCATGTTTTATATCAAACAATAAAAATTTCTTCAGCAAATAATTTAGATGAAAAGGTTTTCTTGGTCCTGAGTTGCTCTCCTTTTAGGAAGAGAAAATATATAGAGTGGCGGTTATACCATATGTATAGACACTGGGCAAGACTAAAAGTGATTGATCAGTATGGTATCAGCCCAAAGCAGAGTAAACCAGGGATTAGAATGTGGGGATTTGGCTAGAAGTTGGAGGGTTCATCAATGGTGAGGTTTGGAAGATTCTTTTGCAGTAGAAAAACAGGGAAAGGACAGGGGTGCATTTGGGTAAAGGTTGAATTCATACAAAACTAAATACATGCATTATTCATCAAAAAAAAGTAACCACACCCTTCCCATTAATATATTTCCACTAACGAAAGATGTGCTTTCCATCAATGAAAAATGTTCCTCCAACCACCCAAGCTTGCAAACCTTGAGTCATCTTTGAGTCAGAGATGCATAGAATTTGAAAGCTGGAGAAAGTCACAAAGGGTTCCTAATCCAACCTCTTTACTTTTCAGACAAGGACACGGAGGTGGAAGGGAGCTTGCTTTCTCCAAGTTCACATCACAGGCAGTAGTCTCCTCAATCCCTATCAATTGTTCCTGTCACTACTCCACCTTGTTCTTCCCTTTCCTTCTCCTGTTATTCAGCAGACACCAAATCCCGCTGAAATTCATATGAAGCATTAATAGGTATAGCCTTTTCTCTCTTTTTTGCTTCCACATGAGTCTAGGCTGTACTATAAAACTATTTCTTAAAAAAAAAAGAAAAAAAAATTGCACACTTTTAGTTACTCTGCTCCGATCTGTTGTGCTCACCGTACTTAAGTTAGTCTTTCTCAGTCATTTATTTTCATTCTGTTCTCAAAAACCCCAATGTTAAATTCTGATGGCCCGGAATAATTCAAAATGTTTGGGTTTTACATTCAGATAAACTTGTGTTCAAATTCCCAGCCTACCTTTAATCTCAGATATGTGACTTAACCTCCTATCTCATCTTCCTCATCCACCAAATGGGAATAGCAGTTATAATTTAAAGTAATAAAAATGGCAATTATAATGAGAATGGAAATTGTCTAGCAAATAAAATACACTCAAAAAATGTAAGCCCCTTCTGAGAAGTAATGTCCTTCTGCAATGTGGTTCCTACTGCCTTTCCTGTACTGATTTCCACTGTCCCAGAGGATGAATTGTCAGACACAGCAGCTTGACCTGGCTTCTGCACACAACTATGCTCAGCCTCAATTATCAGAGGTCTGCCCTTTCCTCAAGATGTCTGTCTCTTTCTTATTGTTTGAACACTCTCTGATTTACCACAAATTTGCTCCTCGGTGGTCCCTTTTGCTCTCCAAGAGACAACAAAAGTTTAAACATGTCATGTTGGAAACACTATAGAGTACTTAGTGCTGACTCCCAAGCACACCTCTCTCATATGGGAGGGACCAGTGGCTCAAACATTCTCCTCCAGAGGACCACCCTTCTCTCCTGGTGCTCGCTTTACCTGTCACTCATTCTCATCCCAGACATGCCTCTCTGTGGAACTGGCCTGCCCATCTGACCTCTTCCTAGCCCCAGCGTGGTCCTCAGAACTCCTATACATAAGCCATTGCTAACTGTCATATCTGATGACACTAATCCTGGGTAACTTTGTAGTCTATGGATGATTTAAAATAGAACTCTGTTCCTTAAATCTTCCGACTTAATCAGTTTCTGGTATGTTGATATATCTAAAGGCAAAAATGGCTCCCACTGACACAATCGTGAATAATCAGTGAGCCTCTCGCTAGTCCCTTTCTTAAGTTTTTAGTATCGATTGTTACAGCTTTCATTAGGCTTCCTTCCCCAATACGTTACAAACCTCTCTCCTCCCCTCTCACATTTCTAATCTCTAAACTGAGCTGAAATAATTCCCTGTGATTCTAAGTGTCTCATGCAAATTCAACAGCTCCTGAACTCACTAAAAACAGTTATCTTCTACTGCAGGCTAAGTAGGCACAATCAGGAAGCCAGCGAAATCAGTCCCCTTTGCCTTGGCTCTCCACCCAAATTACTTAGACTAGCGTTTTCTAACTTTCAAACCATGAAGTTTTCATCCTCACAGTTCAGCGAGCTAATCAAGGGAAGTGCAGCATGTGTGAGTGTTTAGGTTGCCAGTGAACAAGGATGTCTTGCTGAGATAAGAGGGGCCTAAAATCCAGCCCACAGCCATTCTCCTGGGTATGGGGCTGTTTCAACCCATGAGGTCAAACACCATTCAAAGTGTACACAGAAGACCTTGCCAAGTCCTATGCCCACCAGATAGGCAGCTTTTCCTGAGCTCTGTGAAGGCTATGTGTGGGCCAGAGAGGGCCATGCTTGGGACATGACACAAGCTTGATAAATACTAGTTATTATAAATTTGTTCCCAAGTCCAAATGGTGACTGCTTTGCAAAGACTAGCACAGAACAAGTTAATATGATGCCAAGTATTAAGGTCTTTAAATTGATAGAACTCTCCAAAAGATGTGCACTATAATCTAGTGAACATTCTCTCATTGGTTTTATCATCACTGCCCATCAATTAGCCAGGAAGAGAAAAAAAAAAAACAACCAAAAAGCTTCCTTGATAATAGCCTTATTCAAGATTTGAAAATAGAATTTTATTTTCTCTTTAGTAGAGTAGCTACTTCTTGCTATAATTTAAAGCATAATATCCCTGAGTTGGCTCTCAGGAGGATTGACAAGTAGTGGACTTATAGGCTTCCTGTCAGATTAACAATTGGGTGTAGAACACATTTATTTTAGACAATAGTGAGAGAGTGTGTTGTATTCAGAGAGGAACAAGAAAAAAAGTACTGTCCTTCCCACTGTAAATGCTGTACAATGAAATTCTCAGACATGATATCATCAGTTTCTGGTTTCACAATGAGGAATCTTAGTCCATAGGACTGGTCAAGGAAGAATGAGAAGCAGATGCAACCAGAATTAAAAAATGTGACTTCTTTAGCCTTTAAAAAGTTTAAACTCTGGAGAATATTTAGCTTTGTGAAAAATAATCCTTTTGAAATAAAATATCCAGGATTCTAGAATCTCATGAGAACAAAGGGGTGCTAAAAGTGGTAGGTTTGGGGGGGGGAACCCAAGTATTTAAGAGTTAACTAATTTATAATATTTACTTGTAATAAAAATGTGGAATATTTCCCATGTAAAGTTTTCTTTTAGCTTCAAGGAAATTAAAGTCATCAACCCAGTTTAAAGAAATGCCTAATAGCTCTTGTTTATGAACAGTTACAGATAAATTGTACCAGTTTCAAAGTAGTTGAATTAAAGAGTTATAAATATTTGACCTTAAAAACTATTGTTTAAAATGTTCATGAAACATATTTCATTCAGGGTCAAGGACTTTGAAAAACACTGTTGAGGAGTAGCAGAGCTTCAATTCCAGGACAAACGAAGCATATGCCAGGGAATAGAGACTACATGAAAGTTACATGATGCACATTAAAATTACACAATCAAGTATGTATTGACAAAAAGACTATGTACTTCCATTTTAAATGCATGCCATTCATATAGAAAACAGAACAACTTGACACATGCTCTTCATAAATAGGAATGTCAAGAGTGAAATATATTCCATGCTCAACTTAGAAGGTTAATGAGTGATGCTTCTGCTGTTTGCAGGGGTGTTCACTATTTACTGTTTTTGTATGGGCATCACAGAAAGAATAAGGTTCTGCCACTTTCAGGAGACATCAGTAGTTCATCTAGGGATCCATTTTTCATAAATACAGAGAAGGGAAAAAATGATACCAATGATACATAAGTAAATAAAATACATACACCCAAATCATCATGAGAGAAATAAAACCATCAAATTATTATACGAAGTAGATAATTTGATTTTACACATTCAAGACATGTAAAATTTAAAGACTTATTTTTTCTATAAAACTGACCTCAAACTTTGTTCAACTTGGCTGAACTTCTTTGAAAATGCCACAGATATTGCAAACACATATACCTAATATACCTATGTAGACACTACTGAAAGGATAAAAACTCATTTTATCCTTCTGAAGAGCAATTTGATTTGGCAAATAACTGTAACTTCTTGATCTAAAAGGTTCATTTCTAGCAATCCAAGACAATTCTAAACTAAAGTAGAAAATTTACATGTAAGCATTCTTTATGTTCTATATTGTTCTTTATTGTTTATAATAGCCAAGAGTAAACAAGTAATGCATCCTTCTAAAGTAAATTTTAGAAATAAAATTTGTAATGTGACAAATGTGCTTTGTAATGTGCTTTGTAATATGACAGTTAGCCACTAAAAACAGTGCTTTAAATACTATATATAGTAAGGAAGAATAAATACTATATATAGTACGAAAAAACAGCAAAATACAAAATTAAATATAGATAAGGATTTCAAGGAGGCGTGGTTGTAAAATATGTATCTGAATGTACATCCAAGAAGCAGTACTACTAAATGTTAACAATGGTCCTCTCTGTATGGTAGAATTAAAATTATTTTTTAGTGTGGAGAAAATATGTGACCGGCTTTTATGTCAATGGAAAGATTATGTAATCTTCCTAAGTCTTTAGTGAACTTATTTGCTGAACACTTCAAAATACAGTCAACACTCGAGCGGAGGAAATGCAATCACTGTAACTCTAAACTGCTCGAATAGGTTTGAAGTAACAACTGTGACCTAGTAAACAAATAAGGTGTGGTGGGAACCAAAGTAGAAAATCAGGCTCCCAGACACAGTCTCACAGCATGTTCTCTGTCATGGGGCATACTAAGTCGATATCAACCAAAATGTATTAAAAACTCTAGAAGACTAACCCTGAGTAAGAAAAATATGAATGTGTCACCACACAGTCAGAAGCAGAAAAAATGAGAAGACCAGTTCTCCTGATATAGGTGGAAAGAAAAGCCAACTTTCCCCCCATTTGAGCACAAGACTCCTTGTTTCAAGTGCACCAAGTTCAAGTGCACAGGAAGCACAGGTGAGCCTTGTCTTCAGTCTCAGGGGCTTCTTTCCTTCAAGTAGCAACATACCTGATATTCTTTTATTAGTACAGAAAGCCACAATGGCATCAGAGTGCTTGACTTCTCTTCCCTTCTGTTTAATAATGTTAGCAGATGGCTTTCATCCTTTCATTTGTTGCCAAGAGGACTCTAAGCAAGAAGGACAAATGAAGCAGGAAAAGGACAAAAACTCATGCTGAGCCAAGTTGCTACATTGAAGAACTTTCCCACCAGACTTCCTTGTAGATCTCATTGGTCAGAATGTTGTCATGCTGCCATTGCTTCATGGGAGGCTGGAAATAAACATTTTTAATCTGCACATTCCTTCCCTTGCTGAATAAGAAGGAAGGAGGAGAATGGAAAATGGGCATGCAGCAATCACGGTCTACCACACCTGGCTAGCCACGACTCAATTCACCCATTACCAAAAGCAGATAGTTTGTGTGGGCCTGCAGAGGCCTTTGCATTCGCAAGCTCTCCTGATGGAGTTCTACTCAGTCTGGTACCATTGTCTTTACAATTTCATAGCACAGGAACATACTGCAAAGTTAGGAAAAGAGAAGGGGAAAGAATTAGTCCAGAGAATGTTTCTGTCCTTAGTTATAGATGCAGTTAGTGATCTCCTCCCCATCCTTGCTCATAATTACATCCCAATTCCTCTCAGCAGCCCCACATCAAGTTCCAGGTTAGGGGTTGCTAAATATAGCCAGGGCTCAAATCAGTCCCATTGCCGCTTTGTAAATAAAGCTTTGCTGGAACACAGAAGAGAGCATTAATTTAAATACAGTTTTTCCAGTCTAGCAGCCACAAAGTTGAAGTGCCAGTGTGGAGACCATCTGGACTGCAGAATCTAAAATATTGATAATGTGGCCCTTTACAGAAACATTTGCCTGACCCTGCCCTTGATGATGGACCATGATTAGACAAACTCAGTTATCACAACACCGTTCTTCACTTTTCTACCTTCCCTGGACCTGGAGGTGGCCATCCAACTAGATAATGCTGGACATTTTTAAGAAAACTTTTATTTTCTTGATAAAAGGACAACCATGGTTATTCCATCTTCCTGCCTTGAATAGGTACATAAAAGCTGGAATCGCAGCAGATAACTTAGAACCATGGGAGAAAAGCCCCCCAAAATCGTAATGGCATTGGACCCGCACTCTTAATCATGCTGGAATGACCTACTTTTAGACTTCTTATTAAATGGGAAATACAGATCTCCATTTGTTAAATAATGCACTGTTCTTGGCCTTTCTATTCTTCATTGCATCTGATGCCCTTCCTGATAATATAGCTTATGTCTAGGAGGAATTTCTGGTAACTTCCAATTAAACCAGTTTAAGATAACTAATACTAGCATAACTAGCAAAACTAGTATAGAATATTATGTTCTTCAAAGGGCTTTCTACTTTTACATTTTAATCATGAACATCACAGTATTAAGGAATCAAGTACAGTATAGCAGTTGAAGCACAAAGATCTGAGCTCTGCTAGGGTTGAACTACCTCACTCTAAATATTACCATTACATGATTTTGAGCAAGTTCTTTGACTTATCTAGAAACTTCTTCCTTTGTAAAACAGGAAAACCAGTATGCTGATATCATATGGTATTTTTATGAGAACTAAATGAATTCATGAAGGTATAGTACTCAGCTGGTCTGCTATTGTTTTATTGGTTTATATTTTTTTAAACTTCATATTTATTTCATTTCCATATTCCATAAGGAAAATAGATATTTTGAGAAATCACAAATATTAATCCTAAATTAGTACTAAGCATAGGATATAAAAAAACTATTTTAGTTTTCCATGAACTAATGAGTGCTTTTTAAAGCCCCTATAGTTTGTATCCTCAGCTACAGTTGAAATTTATCTCCTCCAAACCTTACACCTGAAAAATTGGTTATGTTTCTCTCACTATGAAGATATCCTTTTATCTCCCTTATTTTCATTCATCCATTTTTGAATCATCTTCTTTGAGTTCAATTATATTTTTCAACAAGTTTCTGTCCATCTAGAATCTAGCCTATGGTATTTTGTTATAGTAACGCTGCATGGTTAAGACATAAGAGAAGGTATTTCCTCTATATCTTGCACTAAGTAAGTCACTCTTGGAATAGTTCCTCCAGTTCTAGATGACTCACCTAGAAAGCATGATTGAGAAACAGGAACTCATGCAACGGATGACCCAAAATGGCTGTAACATATGACTAAGGGAAATGGCAATATTAAGTTGGAAAAGAGAATGCTAAGGTTGTTATCTAAAAGTATTTGGAAAAAAATACAGTCCTTACTAATTCCCTTTATCTGCAACTGTAGAAATTTTATTCTCTTCTTACATACTTAGTTATAACTGATTTCTATCTGCTGTGTCTTCATTATGAAAAAGTAGTGAAGGAACCGTGCATCCATGATGGATATTTGTATGCTATCCACAGAGGTAGATAATTATAAATTGATGGATTAAAAAATGTATTAGACAGATGTACTTTTTTGCTCTAAGGAATAGTGTCAATTAAGCAGATAGTTTGTTCTAACATTCTGACCTCATTTTTAATGTGCACCTTTTAATAAGATACTATGGAAGTGTCTAATCATCTAAAAATTTAATTTTTTTCCAAACAGGCAGAGATTGGTTGTTTTCTTTCATACCTGTATAGACTTGTCTGTTCCAGAGATTCAAATGTTCATTAATATAGCCTGCAGGAGCTGGACAGACAGCTCACAATGTGATGATGAGAAGGGTTACAAAGAAATGATTGCAAAGTTAAACAAATTGCATTGAAATTAAATTGAGTTAAAAAAATACTGAAAATATTACCTGCAGTATAAATACAAGTGAACTATTAAACAGACTCATGAAATTTATTTGAAAAATGTTAATTGAGGTTCTACAATGTGTCAAAAATTTACCAATTTACAGGAATCTAATGATAATCAAAAATAAAACAACAAAAATATGCTCAATGTATTGGCTTTAAAAGCAAGCAAAAGAGTGAGTTATGACCTGTTACCTAAGCAAGAGTAAAATGGTTAGAGAACTACAACTCTGAGTGATGCTACCAGAGGAGGGATGCAGTAATGATGAGTGTCAGTAATATAACAGTTACAGATTTCATGGACTCTGCCCCCACCCCAGATACTGGAACTACAGATCCCATCAATACCAATGAGAAGCACCCTGGGACATGAGGACAGAGTTGAGCAGCCATGTTAGGATAAAACCGGGCATGTGGGCTCTGGGGGTCTGTTGGCCTGGTGGTTCATGGTTGATTGCTTGGCTCTCAATCAGTTTTCAGTGTGTTATTGGAGTCTAAGTCAGCAGAACTGGTACAATATTCTCGTTAACTTGCATTTCTCTCTATTTCCCTGGTTGTTTCCTTTACCATTCTCCTTATAAATAAATCCATTATTGAACCTTTTTGTGTGTGTCCACAGTATGATTGAATCTTAAGCACCTGAGTGAGGACCCACAGATAGGCAACCCAATTCACATTGGGGTGCCCTGAAACAGTAATAGGAAGATTTGACTGTATCATGGATCTAAGGAAAGATTCCCTAGACAAGTTTTAATTGAACTGAAGGATGACAAAGGGTTAAGTAGGCTAGATATAGGAGAGGTTGAGGGAATATCAGAAAACAGAATGGCTTGTACAAAGGCCCAGAGGTTGAAGAAAACATAAGTAGTAAGGGTACTGAAATGAAACCAGACAATTGTATCCAGCAGAAGGGAAAATGGCAGTTTGGGATTAGACCTTTCAGAGTTTTATGAGTTATCTTAGGGAATTTTGTTAGCAAGCGTGCAGTGAGTAGCAATTAACATTTTTAACGTCAGAGTGACTTGATTAGCTTGACTTTGGAGATGCGGAGTGTAGACCTGACCAGAAGGTAGAGGAGCAGACAGGGTACAGTGAGAAGAGTGCAGCAGTGTTTCAGATGAGAGGTGATTATAAATTAGAATGAGATAGGATATACTAATATAATGAGAGAAAGAGATGTCAGGGATGATTGTGAGCTGGTGGAGTGGAGGGAGGGGTGAGAAATTAGCTACTGACAGATGGACTACTGAAACAGGACTGAGGATTAAACAAAAAGATCTTAAGTTCAGTTTTGAATATGCTGAATTAATCGAAGCTGAGTCATTCAAGATGACTTTGCAAATTGGTTATTAAATCCAGGGGTGTGGAATTTGGGAAAGAGGTCAAAGCTAGAGATATCTATTGTGATCTATCTAAACCAGGAGTGGAAAAAAATGAACTTTAAAAAGAGCCATGACATTTAGAGATGTGATAAGGAAGAATGAAATGGAGTTGCAAAGGAAATGACTGGAAAACCACAGAAATGCAGGGTTCGGGATGGCAAGGAAAGACTGTTTCAATGGTGAAGTTGTCATTGGATCAACCACTGGTGAAAGCTTAAATAAAAGGAAAATGTGATAATATAGATTGTCCTTCCAAAATAGGGAGATAACTTAAAGTTTCCAAAGGAGTTTGGTTCAGCTTTATTAATTTCTTAAATCTCAGAATTGTGGGAACTGTAGGAAGGGCTTCAAAATATTTTAACTACTTGGTATTATCATCGAAGATTTTATGAAGCTCAGTCTGATAACCCACATTCAAAACGATGCACAGTTCAGTTTTTGCCAAATGGAGAAAGTGGTAGTTGTGTGTTATGGTTTTATGTATGGGTTCAATGACTCCCCCATAGCCATAATCCTAATTTTATTTTGAAAATGTAGAGATGAGCTTGGTATTCCTTAAAATTCTTTACTAGCATTAATAAGGGTAAAAACTTTTAAATAGAATGATTACAAAAATGAGGAAGGAAAAAAATTGAAGAAAAGTAGCAGGCAGATAATTCTCAAAACTCTTAAATTATCAATATGTATTTTATTTTGTAGTATATAGGAATATATTGCTGTGGCTCAGCATCTTTTGACACACAGTGCTTGCTGTCCACTATTTTGTATTTTTTTTTAATTCAAGTAACATTGAGCTTTAAGTTTCAGGTGTGTGTCACTGAAAATTGGCATTTGTATATAATACTTTAAGTTCACCACTAAATGTCCAATACTACTGTTTACCAAACCATTATGTAGTGTTTACTCAATAGTGAAAAAGAATCATGCAAGTCACATTACAATTTTAAAGCCATGAATATATTTTCCAAAATCCATATTTATCTTCAACAAAATGTCCTGACTCATTCCTTGCAACTCAATGAAAAGTTACTGACATATGAAAATTATTTTGATATATTTCTGAATGCATAGTGTATTCCTGATCACTTTTATTATTCATAGAAATATATTTGTAATTAATGTATAAATAATACACATATATACATGTATGTATTTATACAAGTCATATATTTAGTAGACCTGGCCAGTCTCCCCTATGGGGTGAAAAAGAAAAGAGGAAGAGTCACCATTAAGTGTAAGGATGCCAAGTACAAGAACAAACTAGACACTCCAAGCAGACATCTCATTTAGCCCTCACAATAAATTTCTGACTCCATAGTCTCCCTTATCTTACAGATATGGAAAGTGAGGTTCTGAAAGGGATTTTGCTACAGGATCGTTCACAACTCTGAGCTAGAGACCACCCATGCCCTTCACAATGTATCATGTTGCCCACACGGGTTCTAAGGCTACATGCGAGAATATTCGGGCCCTCAAATGCCATATTTTCTGTGGAATCTTGAGTTCTTCACCTGAGGAATACACGTCCATTCTGAACTAGACTATTTGCATAAAATATAATGCACTGCATTATTCCTTGGGAGCAGATTATAAAAGATGGGAGGATAAAGCTTTACCTGAGGGTTGAGACATGGGGTGAGAGAAAAAGAGACTTGGGACATCAAAGGTGTTTTCATAATTTGACTTGAGCCAGCACTATTGGGGGCAGAGAGAGTCATTGTGGTGTTGCTGGAAAAGTCCTTCCATTTGGCACAATTAGCATATTTTCGCTAATACATTATTTGCCCCTTCATGTAGTCTCTAAAATAATGTCCCTCCACTGCTGAAGCTACAACTTTACTCAGGAAATAAGGGAGAGCTTTACAGAAGTTGCCTTTGAAAGAGTACAAATTGTACAGAAGGAATGATCTACTATGCAATCTATTGATTAACTCTTAATTTCATTGACTTTTCCAAAGTCATGATAAAAAATATATATATATATAGGTGAGCAGAATAGGTTCATGACCAGAAAACGACAGATCCAGCTAGTGTCTTTCTCAGAATTTCCAAATAGAACCTCTATAAATAGTCTCTCTCAACGCAGCAGAATTTGATTTGGAAATTAACAGCTGCCTCAGTGAAGAATTTTAGCCCCTCAAGAAAAAAAAAGTTTATTAGAGAAGCAGCTGTTAATTGCACTACTGGAGTTCCCCAATGTGGCACTGCTTCAGAGCCACAGTACACTGCTCATTCTTGTATATAGCAAGGCAATTCCAAAAGTAAAACACCTCTTCCTTAAGGTGATTTCAGTGTTGTTTTTAAACACAGCCTCAACAGGAAGGTGAGAAATACCACAAGGCCAAACAGCTGATTCGGTGACTTGTCATAGTGCCCCCAGAGTACTGGACCTAAGCTTGTTCTAGTTCGTTGAACCCAGTACTTTCTTTTTATGCAACTTGCTAGCACTTAGGATGCAATATGGAAACTGGAGGGGATCTAAGCACTTTCTAAGCCATTGTAGCAGTCAAAGCAAGAGGCTACCTTTTCTGTGTGTAGCAGTGTCTGTCAAAAGACCATCACCAGAAAGTTGCACTTCAACCCTGTAGAGATTTCAACACTCATTTTATTTGTACATTTTTTTAATTTACCTAACATTGCATTATAACATTCCATAACTTTTAAGTGTACATCATTGAAAGCCAACATGTGTATACACTTCATTAGTTTATTTGCTTTAAATGTTTTGATTGTACTAAGACATTACAAGTACCTTTAAATTTTTAATCAGTTTGAGATATAATTAACACATAAGACATTTAAGTTTAAAGTTATGATGTGGAGGTCATCTGATATTTGTCTATTTTCCAATTTATTCATCACAGTAAAATTAGTTGACCCATTTGTTGTTGTTATGGTAAGATTATTGGAGTTTCTTTTCTCATAGCAACTTTCTAGGATAAAATACAGTATTGTTACTCACAGTTATACTGTGCATTAGTTAAAAGAATTATAGTTCAGTTACCTAGCCTATAGGATAGCTGAGGTTATTTGAGAGTAAAATCTGTGACAAACAAGAGAACCATTTGAAAAATACTTTTTCTCCAATTATGTTTTAGAAGACCCTAAAAAGAAAAAAGAAAAAAAAGAACAATCCATTTTTCTTTATTTGAGTGGTCTCTTTCCCTCCTTCTCTTTCTCCCTCCCTCATAGCTGATCATTTCTTCCATTATAAAGTTCTATGAATAACAAATAAGAAAGGACTAAAAAACAGGAATGAGATGTATCAACACAATTATTTCTTTAATAAATACGTAGTGAGCATCTGTTATGTGCGCTATGCTCTTTTAAAACTGCTAAAATTTTGTCTAGTAAGAGAGAGAATTCACAATGTAAATGACTACAATTAAGGCCAGATATTAGTGCTTCAAAAAAGAGGTGTAAAGGACATAGTGGTTTAGAAATCTGGATGGGACAATGATCAAAGTATTAGAAGAAGCATGGTACCTGTTGTCTGTTGGATAGTTGGAGCACACTCAGCCCTCTTCTGTCACTACTACATAATGGGGCTTAGCATGGCAGCTACTTTTCCATGTATCCCTTGCTAAATGCATTTTGGGTAATAGTCTTCACATGACAGGCACTTATATAAATTTTAAGGTAAAAGAGACCAAATGTCATATTATCGTCCCTTTGACAGTAGCAAGTCAATGTGTGAACTATTGTATGGTTGAGGTTTTTTAGTGACTTTGGCGTATTCCTAAGAATTAACTATTTTCATGCTCCAGACAACTGTAAATTGATGGCAATTTTCGGTGGTTATTTGGACTTCTTGATTCTGTGAATATTAGTGGTAAACCTACAAACTAGCAATAGCTTTCCCTGACATTATTTTCTGAAGTCTTTTCAAACTCCTACAAAGTTGAATTAAAAAAAAAATCCATACCTACCTAAGTGTCCTACATATATAACTCTAGCTGAACCTGTAGCAGTCAGGGTGACATTGGTATGGGCAGCAGAGGATGTAGTGACCAAGTGCTAGGGTGGTCTATAGAGGTGCATGAGCACATGTATATTTTCTTATTATTTCCACCATCATCATTGCCAGTATTTGTAGGGTGCTTACTGTTGTTGTGTGCACATTTCAAGTATTTTGAAGCCTTCAAATGACTACCATAGATGCTATTGTGATAACAAGAAAATGAGTGCCAAGAAGTATAAATTAAGCTCATCTAAGGTGACAGAGCTACTAAGTGTTGAAAATAGAATTCACTATGTCAGGACAATGATTAGAAATATTTTTACTAATCAAGATGTGAAAACAACCAAAATGCCCATCAACAGATGAATGGATAATGAAGTCATTATATACATCTACACAATTGAATACTACTCAGCTATAGAAAAATGAAACCTTGTCATTTGCAACAGTAAGGACAGACCTCAATTAAAGAGTGAAAGAGAAACACCTGATTCTCTAATTTCACTCTTATATGCACAATAAAGAAATAGAACAGATAAAGTAACAAAACAAAAGCAGACCCAAACATTAAGAACAAAATAGTAGTCACCAGACAGAATGGAGAGGGGATGGGCAAAGAGGATAAAAGGGATGAATTACATGGCAGAGTACAAAACCAGACATTCAGTGGTGAACATAATATTGCATGTACAGATATCAAAGTATAATGCCTATATGTTATAAATCACTATATGTTGAAGCCTATATGTTATAAATCACCATGATATTATTTTTTTTAAATCTTGTTTAACTTTAATGAATAGCTAAACACTCATTTTGTGTGTGGAGAAACTTGATGAAATGAAATTTGAATTCAGAAAAATATTGAAGAACAGCTGGAGAAGTTAAGCTGGAATATTAAATATTGGTGTATGGTCGTAATTGTGTAAATTACTAACTTTATGAAGACTTTTTATTTAATGCCTATATAAATGTACAGCAAGTTGGAAAAAAAAAAGCAGAGAGGCCCTGTGTATCCTATTCCCAACTTCCCTGAATGACAATATTTTATATAATTATAATACAGTATCAAAAGCAGGACAAAATGGGCAACATAGTCTAGTCTACATAGTTTAAAGTAGCCTCAGTATCAGTAAACTTCAGAAATATTTTTAGAAAAACAAATTCATGGGTCCCACCTCAGACTGAATGAATCAGTTCTCAGGGGTGGAGCTCAGAAAAATATCTGTATTGTAACAAGCCTTCCAAGGTGAATTGAGGCCTGTGGAGTTTTCAGACCTATGGTGTAGCCCTTAACTACGTGGGGTGTTGTTATAGTGAAGAGAAATGCCCTTTCTCTTCAACTACTGCTCCTTGGTGGGGGGTGGGGGTTCTGTCTACCCCCCAGCTTTGCCCAAAACAGAGTTAAGTAGCCAGTTTATTGATTTATTCAGGAGACTTATTTTGTGTGAAGAATTGTGTCTGCTCTGACATACATCTAGAGTTGGCTTCTATCCTAGAATAAGATTTCTCTGATTTCCTAGGATTTGATGTAGTTCACATCTGTCAAAACAGAGATGATTAAAACTCTGATTTCCATCGGTAACTGTCAGTGTTATGAATGTATTTTGACACCAAACTGAGTGTGTAAACTCTCACTTTCTCTTAAGGCCATCCTGTCACATAGCTTAGGCAGCTGACCCACGGTATCAAGGTCAGGGCCTGATATCATGCAGCTCAATTAGCTTCCACACAGCACAACGCCCAGTTCAGGGAGGCCAAATTATGCCCTCTCATCTTCCTCTTTCTTGCTCTCAAAGAACATTGGAGATAATGCTTCCATCAGAAGTTATTAATCTTATTCCAGTGAAGTGTCCCAGTTAAGAGGTAAGTATTTCTGAGTGACAAGGAGCAGGGCCCTTGATCTTTAACAATTATTTTCAGGATAGGGAATTCCTTCTGCTCCCTTTTCTTCCCTGAATACAGAGTCTGTGAATAGTGTCAGCACCTAGGACATTGAGGTTTAATTTCAGGTTTCCTAAATTCCTTGGGGTTTAATTTCCAGGGTTCCTGGATGTGTTCACCTGCTGAAAAGACAAGGGCAATTGTTCCCAACCTTTTTTCTACTTGAGAATCCCCTGGGAATATATTACAGGTCAACTGGGTTTTCTCTAGAACTTTTGATTTTATAGGTCTCAATCTAGAGAGGAATCTAAATTTTAGCAAGTGACCATGGAGAATCTGATTCAAGAGGTCTATATTTAAACATACTTAAACAAATTACAAGGAAAATGTTCAGTTAGGTGATTAGCATAACATGGCAGCCCAGGTCAGGGGCAGAAAGCAGAGGTCTGGTCTTCACCCCTTACCAGTCAATCTTTAGAACTGCATTAGTGATAGTTCAAGGGGCTCCATCATAATATATATCACTCATTTGATAAATTTTATTGTACATATTATAGCTAGTATATTATGTGCTATAATCAGAATCTCTGTGGTCACTTGATAAAATTTAGACTCCTCTGTAACTTGAGACCTATGGAACATTTTGGATACTGAGGGAATACAGATATTAATCAGGTCCTTATTGAGAGATGGCCAGGGTTGAGGGACCAGAGGTAGGAGGGTGATGAAGGACAACAATTTGTTCACTGAATAGAAATCTTGCCCTACATGAGGGTCTTTTGGGGGATATGCAGAAAATCACATCACTGTCACATTCTCCTCCTTTGGAAGTAGAATCAGAAATAATAACTGGTTAAATCCAGTATCTGAATTAGCTAAATCCAATATCTTAAATTTATAAAGCATACTGCCTCTTTTTAAAAGTGTAAAAATTTACACTTGTTTAAATAATTAAAGACTGGGGGTGGGGAGGAGGTTACCTGGGAATGCATACTAAAACAAAAGTTTTGATTTCTGGATTCTGGGATTACTGTTCATTTATTTGATTTCTTTGCACTTGTCTATTCCTTCCAAATGTATACAACAAAATTTATAAGAAATTGAATACAAAACTTAATACATAAGATCTTTTTCTGTAATCAGAAAAAAATATTAAAACAAAACTTAAGCAAATTCTACAATAAAGATTACAGCCTTCAGAATGTGAGCACAATCTAGCTGTGACACATGTAATCCCACCAGTCACATGGTGGATTCGGCTCTCCTGGCTGGCAGGCTGGGTGGGTGTCCTCATCCTTCCTCACCACTCCAGGTGTGTTCCTCCCGAAGCTTCTCCCTAGTGGAAGGGAACGGCCTTCCCCAGAATTAGATATTTCTTTGGTCAGGGGATAGAAGTAGCTGCATTCCATTGCTAGAAGCTCAAAAATAAAAAGCATTGATAGAAGGCAAGTATGAAATAGCACATTGAGCTAAAATACATTTATTAAGCATGTACACTATTATGTATTTATTAAGGCATTGCAATCTCTAGAACCATAATCTGTAGATCTCCACCTAACTAGTTGTGTAATATTAGACAAATTATTATATTTCGATGCCTCAGTTTATTCATCTGTATGTAAAGTAGGTGCATTCACTTTATGACTGTGGGAATTCAACAAATTAATATGTAATAAGTGCTTAGAGCAGGAATTGACACTTGATAAGCCTTCAATAAATGTTAGCTATTACTGTTGTTACTTAGGAATTATATCTCACCCCACTGTGAGTCACCAGGCTCTCCTTGAAATGATCAAAGATCAGGAACCCTTTACTCCCTAAGATAGCCTTTTAGGTTATGAAACTAAAAAGCTTACTTTCTGCTAAGCCACGAGATTTTTTCCTGGAATTTCCATCCCTTGGACATTTTTTTGTATGACAAGACTACATGAAGATTGCTTATCTTCTGCACTTTACAGCTTACTGCCCCTTGTCTCGGGTGCCTCTCCTGCGTGGTAAACAGTTCCTTTAATGGCATAGAGACCAGACCAGAAACATCTGTCTTATGCATAATAAAACTGCCACATATATTGGTTGAGCCTCTCATACAAAGCATACATATTACCACCATCATCATTTTATGGGTTAATAAATTCAGGCTGGGAGAAGTAATTAACTCATATGAAATCACAAGGAGTAGGTGCTGGCACTAAGAAGTAGGCAGAGACTGGGTGCACACACGGGATGCCTCTCTCCTCCGGCAGCATCTAACTGAAAGTACCCTGCTCCTCCAGTATGTCCTACTGCAGTTGCATGCTGGAGGAATCTCCTATCTCCCATGACATTCATTTGTTACTGAAACTTGAGTTTGTTATCAGTCAGAATCAGCCAGGAAAATAGAAATCACTCTACAATTTCAAAAACTCAGGCAACTACAATAGAAAGAACTGGTTACACAGGTGATCAGAGAATTGAGGAGCCAAATGTTGTGCAGAGGCAACCAAGAGATTAGCAAAAGCAGGACACTTGACCTTCTCTAGAACACAGAAGCAGAGCCTGCACTTTGAAGCTGAGAATTAAGACCTAGGATGGACTGTCTGTGAGCAGGAGAGAATGAGAGCCCCAGGACAGGCCCAGGTATGGGCCTCAGGGATAAAACGCTCTTGCTCCTCCATTCTCCCACCCACCAGTTGTCAGTCAAATCCCAGCATGAACTGAACCTAACCAGAAACCAGAGTCCAAGAGAGCTGGAAAAACAGGGTTGCTAAAGCCAGCAGAGGCGGAAGAGTTATGGGTCTGAGAGCCACCCGGCTATCAGAGAAGCAGCTCTGAATGACTACATCACAGTTCCAGTTTATACTGAGTTGGTTGTCAAATAGACCCAGATCACATGGACACTTCATCAGATACATTTTAGAATCACCTTTTAGACCTATGACCTTTGTTCACAAGTTATTTTTCATTAGTGAATAAACTAGTTCCTTCTGCTATTGGGCAATTAACATTGTGATGTAAGGGCCGCACATTTATCTGCATAGGATCCTTATTTAACTTTTGATCAGTCTTTCAGATGTCTCTTTCGAGCCCATCTAGCCTATGTAATATAGAAAACAATAAATATGATTTATATACCTACGTTCCAATTAGTGTTTAAATGTTTTGAATACAGTAGGGCTAAGGCCTGAGAACATCAACTATAGAAGGACTGGGAGGGGACTCAAATCAGGCACAGAATTTAAGAGGGTGACAAAAAAATCTAATCAGAATTTAAAAATATTTCAATGCAATATCATTAAAATTCAAATTTAATGCAAAAAGCCAAGGTCAGTGACATCCCAAAGTTATAAAGACAGGATCCACGTGTATCATATCTATCAATTTCTCAGCCAGCTGCAAAGTTTTCTTTATGCTTTAAACTATGTTAAGTCTTTTCATCTCATACTGAATAAGGTACTTTGTCATATAGCTTTTAAATAATTTTATACATTATGTTCTAGAATGCAGAACATTAATTTGCTAACAGTATGACATATGAGGAAAAAAATGTAAAGTCAGATCTGAAGTTTATATAAATTGTTGAAATAATTGCTATCTGAAAACATTTTATGTTTAAAACATTCCCAACTCAACACCACTTTATGCCACATCCCCCCAAAATGTAGTTACTGCAGTGTTGCCTAATGAGAGAAAGTCTTGACTGATTGTCACTGAAATATTTTGCCAACATACAAAATGTATATTCTTGTAGATACATTGTACTGCCTCCAGAAGTTTAGGAAGGGCCCTTGCAACCAAAGCGTTATTGATTTTTATATTAACTTCATTTAAAAAAGACCCATCTATGACTTTTTTTTAGATTTATTTATTCATACAGAACTGGGGTACAGGCCAGAGATGCGGAGGGTGAGAGGATTCACCAGAGACAGAGAGGGGAGCAGAACAGGCAGATCAATGAAGTACACTGCTGAGGGGAGCAGCAGGCGGGTCAGGAGAGGTCTGCCACGGCATGTGGTCACCTCCCGGGCAGGCGGGGATCGAACTCATGTGGAAGTGGCTTAAGCTTCTTTGTGCTGTGCTTTAACCCGCTGCACCACCAGGGAGGGCCCCCTTCTCTGACTTTTGTAGGTAAAACTTTTAATAAGATTTTACTTATGTAAAATAAATAACAGTAAAGTCTTCCACTGAGCATTATTACACAGATCTTAATTCATCCTATCAAATCACATCTTCTGAACAAGAACTCTTCTGTCTCCATAAGTAATCTGGATGAAAGGATTTCAAAGGTGTCTTCTGATTTTTTAAATTACACTTCATTTAATAAAAAACAGTTATTTCAGAAATAATTCAGGACAAATATGACAAGTCAGTTTTCCCAGTGTAGGTTTTATAAAAAGAAATCTTTTTAGAAGTATCTTTATGTCTCTTTATAAAAACACTGTCTCAATTAGTGAGAAACGCTGTCTTTTTTTCCTAAAGAAGACATCTTGATAGAGCTTCACCAAGAAATTAAATAATCAGTAGAAAAGTAAGTGTTAAATCTCCAAAAGGTGGCCATGCAGATGATACCTGTTAAAGAGGAGCTTGTCTAAAAATAAACCAATCTGTGGCTAAGACTGGGCAGTTTAAAGAAATGATTGAAAAATGCTAATGTGAATAATGGTCACTCAAATCCATAAATGTCTTATATTTAATAAATCAAAATCAGTTTCCTTGGAATATAATAGCATTGTTTTGAAAATAAGTTCACAGAGATTGGTGAATTCCCCAACAATGTAAAATTTTAATTTTGAATAGCACATAATCAGTGTATAATGGATTGGTAAGAAAATCTGAACAGACAATATGTCCTAAGGAAATTTTAAGTGTTTAACCTTAAATTCGGTAAAGAAAATCTAAACAACACTTCAGGAAGAAATTTTAAGTGTTTAATTTTAAGAAACTGCCAGTTAACTCTATAAAATACTATGAACATAATTTCCTATGGCTTGATATTTAAACACTGAATTTGATTAGTTGATACTAGTTTTAGAAATGTAATTTTTATTTGAAATATTAAGACTTGAAAATTTAGAAAATGGAAATGTACCTAAAATCCACACTAAAAATAAAATATGGCAAAGTGGCGGCAGAGTAAAGATGCCAATATCACTGTGTCCAGGCCGGTGCAGGAATTTAGGACTGAAAACAGAATATAAATTTATATACTATGAGTTTCAACCCAAGTGAGAACTCCCTGGACTCACTAGGAGGAAGAATACCTGAGGGAGAATCAGCAATTGGGGTGTTCCAATCAGAGAACTCCCTCCTGGGAGGGTTCAGGCACCTGGAAGTTTGGCGGGCTGCAAGAGATGCTTTGCCCCTCACTAAAACCCTGGTGGTGAAGGGGGACGGCTCAGCTCAGCGAGTGGAGCCCAGGCTGAAGAAAAACTGAAGACCAATCCAGAGCACCTGGGCACTGGGCAAAGCCGCTGATGGATCAGCTTGGGAATGGGCAAGATGGCAGCAGAGTAAAGACGCCGAGATGACTACATCCAAGCTCACATGGGAATATTTAAAAGCAGACTATAGACTTACATGCTGTGAGTTTCAACCTGGACTCACTAGAAAGAAGATAACTGAGGGAGAATGAGCGATTGGGGAGTTCCGATAAGGGAACTCCTATCTAGAAGTGCCATAGACAGGATTAGTGGAACCCTACAACTCCAATCAGGGGAGCACCCAGGCTCTAGTGCCGCAGATAGAGGCATCCTGCTCATTTGGCTAGGTGAGTGAAACCCAAGCTGTGGAAAAAAACTGAGCAAGTGGGCTCATAGAGCCCAGGAGGTGGGGAGGAAAATCTGGTGATCTGGTGACTGGGGTAGATGCAAGCCTTGCAACCCTTTCACCCACCCCCACAGTATAGGCCTGGAGGCTTGTTCCCTGCATTAGTCACTAAGGGGGGGGAGGGGGGAGGACAGCAAGTTCACAAAGACCCTGAGGTAAAAGGGGGGGGGTGGAGGGATGGTTAGACTGAATCAAATCAGGCCCATTAACACTTCCCCAAGAGGTAGGGAAGACTGCCCAGGGAGAGATGGCTCTGAGTGGACACAAAGAGCCTTAGTGGCCTTGAGGAAGGACTGACAGCCTGCACAACTGGGGGGCATGCAGAATTAGGACTCAGGTGTTACTGAACAGCAGTGGCCAGAAGACGTGTGAGCCAGGAAGGCACTGCCTTGCAAGGTTAAAGTGCTCAGAAAATAAACAAAACCAGTGACTGGCTCAACCACAGACCCAGCTGCAACACTTCTAATGGGTCCCACCCCCCACAGCTGCATCCAAGCATAGAGGGAACCTGGGACATCAGAAGGCTACAAAAATCAACAGGCACCTTCCAGAGACAAGGACTCAATGAGTTACCAGAAGAAGCTGAACAACACAAGAGACCCCTGAGTGTCACTGGCAGAAATGACAGACATAATTCCACACAGTAGGGGCTGGAAAAACAGGAGACAAACAGTCTCAGAATACCCTCCACAACTGAAGTGTCTGAAAGTCCCTCTACCATCCCAGAAAGTACATCCAGAAAGAATGCCGGTCAGTAATAGCAACACTTTGTCTCAACAAATATAAAGTATTAGAAAATACATGACAGGGAAAAGAAGGCAAACAAATATTCAAGCAAGTCCATAGGGAGAAAATTCACCATAAAAAGATTAGTCAGCAAAAACCACCAAAGAAATAGAAGAACTGCTCAGTCTACCAGATAGAGAATTCAGAATCATCATGATAAACAAACAAAAAGAAGATGAGAGGGGAAAAAAATAAAATGAGGCAAGCCATCAAGGAATTGAAGAATGCAAACAAGGAAATGAATGAAAGAAATGAAAAAGAAAAATAAAATGATATAAAACAAGCAATCAGCAAACTGAAGAAAGAAAAGGAAACATTAAAAAAAATAGAAGAAATGCAGGTGATGAAAAGGCCACTGGAGGAGATAAAGAATGCTGGGGAAAGTAATGAAAACAGAATAGATGAAATGAAAGAACAAATCACCTCCTTCAAAGACACAGAAATAAAGAGAATTAAAACAGAAAAAGAAAGAAATAAAAAGGAAAAGGAATGAAGAAACACTTCAAGACCTGTCTGACACCACTAGGAAAGGAAACATCAGAGTTACAGGTACCCTAGGAGGTGAAGAGAAAGGCAAAGAGATAATAGAAGAGAACTTCCCTACTATGAAGAAGGAGATGAAAGTAGATATCCAAGAAGCAAGAAGAACACCAAACTACCATGATGACAGGAGAAATACAGCAAGACCACGTCAAAGTAAAACTACCAAGAATACGAGACAAGGAAAAGATAATGAGAATGACAAGAGCAAAGAAACAAATAACCTATAAAGGGAAAACAATCAGGCTGATATCAGACTTCTCCAAAGAAACACTATGGGCAAGAAGAGAGTGGAGGGACATACTCAACAAACTCCAAAGCATTAAATGCCAACCAAGAATACTCTATCCTGCAAAGCTCTCCTTCCTCTATGAAGAAAGAGCAAGCACATTTTCAGATAAACAGAAACTCCACAGTTTTGTCATGACTAAACCCCCATGCTGAAAATACTACAAGAAGCCCTCAAACCAAATTCAACAGAAGAATGAACAAGAACAGTTCAAAACAAGGCATAAAAAGACAAAAGAACCAAAATGGCAAATGTAGGTGCCAGTGTATCAATATTATCTCTAAATGAAAATGGCTTAAGCTCATCAATAAAAAGACACAGAGTTGCAGGATGGATTAAAAAACAACCCAGCGTTCGACTGTCTGCAGGAAAACACATCTAACTACAAAAGATAAAAACAGATTGAAAATAAAAGGATGGAAAAACAGTTCTACAAGCAAATGAACTAAAAAAGAAGGCAGGAACAGCTATACTTATATCAGATCAAATAGACTTCAAACTAAAAACCGTTAAAAGAGACACAGAAGGCCACTACATTATGATTAAGGGGACAATACAAAGAGAAGACATAACAGTCATAATAGTCATCAACATATATGCACCAAAATATATCAGGAAACTACTGTCATCTATGAAAACATATATCAGAGAAAATACATACATAGTAGGAGACTTCAATATGCCACTCTCCACAATGGACATATCAACAAGACAAAAAAAATAAAGACACTAAAGCTCTGAAAAAGGACCTGGACAACATGGGTCTAACAGACATCTGTAGAATACTGCACCCCCAAAAATCTGAGTACGCATTTTTCTCAATTCCACATGGATTATTCTCTAGGATTGACCACATATTGGGTCATAAGATAAATACCAATAGATACACTAAGATTGAAATCATACCAAACTATTTTCTCTGACCATGAAGGAATCAAACTAGAAATAAACCATATGAGGAAGACAAGAAACCCACCTACCATGTGGAGACTGAAACCCACATTACTGGAGGACCATTGGATCAATGAGGAGATGAAAGAAGAAACTAAAAATACCTGGAGAAGAACAACAACGATGACACAAATCTGCAAAACTTATGGGACACATTAAAAGCAGTTATAACAAGAAAATATTAAGAAAATATTAACAAAGAAACAAGAAATAACTCAATGAAACAACCTAATATCCCACCTCAAAGAACTGGAAAAAGAACAACAAAATAACCCAAAAGCCAACAGAAGGCAGGAAATAATAAGTCGAAACAGACTTCGATGAAATGGATGTTAGAAAAACAGTCCAAAAAAATCAATGAAACTAAAAGTTGGTTCTTTGAAAAAATTAAAAAGATAGACAGGCCACTAGCCAGGCTCACAAAGAAAAAAAAAACAAGAGAAAGCACAAATAAATAGAATCATAAACGAAAGAGGAGAAATCACAACAGATTCAGCAGAATTCAAAAGAATAATCAGAGAATACTATGCGCAACTATATGCAAACAAATTCGACAATTTAGCAAAAATGGAAAATTCCTACAACTCTACAACCAAAGCTACATAAAGAAGAAGTAGAACAACTAAACAGGCCAGTTACAAGCAAGAAAATTTAAGAAGTAATAAAAACCCTCCCCAAAAATAAAAGTCCAGGACCAGATGGATTTACAAATGAATTTTACCTAACATTCAGAAAAAAAAAACTAGTGCCTGTCCTACACAGACAAATCCAAAAAGTTGAAAAAGAAGAAAAACTACCACATACTTTCTATGAAGCCAACGTCCCACAGGTAACAAAACCTAACAAAGAAAACACATAAAAAAGAAAACTTCAGACCAGTCTCCCTAATGAACACTGATGCAAAAATTCTCAAAAAAACTTAGTCAACAGAATCCAACAATGCATTAAAAGAATAATACCATCATCAAGTGGGCTTTATCCCAGGAGCACAAAGATGGTTCAACATCAGAAAATCAATTAATTTAATCCATCACATCAACTGACAGAAAAATAAAAACCACATAATCATATCAACAGATGCGGAGAAGGCATTGGACAAAGCCCAACACCCATTTATGTTTAAGGCCCTTGAAATCATCAGAATAGAAGGAACATACCTCAACATGTTAAAAGCCATATATGACAAACCCACAGAAAATACTACCCTCAACGGAGAAAAGCTGAAAGTCTTTCCCTTGAGAACAGGAACAAGACAAGGGTGTCCACTATCGCCACTGCTCTTCAACATAACATTGGAAGTTCTAGCCAGAGCAACAAGACAGGAAAAAGACATACAAGGAATCCAAGTAGGGAAAGAAGAAGTAAAACTGTCCTTATTTGCAGATGTTATGTCAATCTACATGGAAAACCCTAAAAATTCCAGAGAAACTAATCAAAACCATCAACCAGTTTAACAAGGTAGCAGGATATAAAATCCACACACAAAAATCAGAGGCCTTTCTATACACAAACAACCAATTAAAAGAAAAACAAATTTAAAAAGCCATCCCCTTTTCAATTAAAACAAAAAGAATCAAGTACCTGGGAATCAACCTAACAAAAGAGGTAAAAGACCTATACAAAGAAAATTACAAAACACTGTTAAAAGAAATACAAGAAGACACCATGAAATGGAAAGACATCTCCTGCTCATGGATCAGGAGAATTAACATCATCAAAATGGCCATCCTACCAAAAGCTAAATTTTCTCAAACCCAAAGAAACAGAAAAAATATTCTTCAAAGAAATAGAAAAAATACTGATGAGATTCATGTAGAACAACAAAAGACCTCAAATAGCCAAAAATCTCATAACTAGGAAGAAAGAGAATGGAGGCATTACAATCCCAAACTTCAAGCTATACTACAAAGCCATAATGATCAAAACTGCATGGTACTCGAACAAGAACAGACATACAGACCAGTGGATTCGGATAGAAAACCCAGATATAAACCTGCATGTTTATGGACAGCTAATCTTTGACAAAGGAGCAAAGAAGGTACAATGGAACAAAGAAAGTTTGTTCAGCAAATGGTGCTGGGAAAAATGGGAAGCTACATGCAAAAAAAATGAAACTAGATCACTGCCTCTCACCATATACCAAAATCAACTCGAAGTGGATTAAAGACCTAGACCTAAGAACGGAAACCATAAAATACCTGAAAGCAAAGATGGGCCAAACACTACACGACATACACTTCAGTGACATCTTTAAAGATAGATCACCCAATGCAACGATAGTGAAGGAAGGATAAATAGATGGGGCTACATCAAGTTAAAGAGCTTCTGTACAGCAAAAGAGATATTACAAAAACAAACAGACATCCCACTGATTGGGAAAAAATTTTCTCACACAAAACTAGCAATAAATGATTGATCACAAAAATATATGGAGAACTGATGAAACTCAACAAAAATAAACAACCCCATCAAAAAATGAGCAG